>NC_133161.1:19462500-20087500 GCF_040802235.1 Manis javanica
CTCTGTGAGCTTGGAAATAGATAATCAAGCATAGTAGACTTGTATGTAAAGACAGAATAAAGAGGCCTTGAGCTAGTACTCTAGGGGCCTACTGAGCCAAGTGCATTATCTTTGGTGTCTAGACACTGAGATTTCTATTTTAATTCTTCCCAGCTCATTTCTGGTATTTTCTGGTACTTGGCAGGGTTCTGGGTGGGGTTATCTAAAGCCAGCTGAAGTACAGAAAGATAAGAAGTTATGAGCCATGAGGAGGTCTGCTCACTTTTATACCCATCTATACTATATTCTGAAGCCTCTCCAAGTTTGCCACATTTCAGTTACCTGAGAGATGCTAAATCTGTTCTGGAGAATTGTCCTTTTGGTGACAACTACTTGGCAATTTGCAAGGACTTAAAGCTGGTTTGGGTGGTGGAGAGCTCCACCTGCCCACAGGCAGGGAGAGAGCCAGTTTATTATTAACAGTTTTATTCACCTCATTCCTCAGGTATGCCCAAGTCCAATCCTGCCCCTCCTCCCAGTATGGCCATGCCTTTCTTTGTTGACCTACGACGCCCTTTTGTTACTCCTCTACCTGGATCTCCACCTCCGTCAAATCCTGGTTTAATCCCACTTGCTCCATGAAGCCTTCCCTCATGCTACATCTCACCCTGCCTCTCAGTGCCTATAATACTATTCATCAGTTAATTAATTTATTCAAGACAAATTAATTAGGCTTTTAGTACAGAAGCACATGCGGATTGTTTTCCTATTTCACGTGTTTGTCTGATCTTCTCATGTAGCATCTCCACTTCCGGAGCAATAGTCCTCAAACTTAGCTGCACATAGAATCACCAGGAGAGTGTTTAGAATGCTGATGCAGAGGCTGCACCCTAGACTCATAAAATCAGACCCTAGCAGCGCTTTTTTTTAACTTTCTGTTTTGAAATAATTGTGGATTTATATGCAATTGCAACGAATTGTACAGAGAAGTCCCTTGTACCATCCACTCAGTCTCCCCCCATGATAACATTTTTACATAACTGTAGTATAATGTCACAAGTGGAAAACTGACAGTGATAAAATCCACCAGTTACCCATTCAGATCTCACCAGTGAAGTGCATTTGTGTGTGTAGGTATTTAGTTCTATGCAGTTTTATCACATGCATAGACTTGTGCAGCTACCTTTTGATAGCATTATTTTTCAAAACTGCCAGGCAAGCTCAATGGTGTGACCGAGGTTGAAAACCACTGCTCTGTGAGCTACACCCCATTTTCATCCAACAGTGCCCAGCAGTTGATGGTCTATTTCCTTTCTGATTCAGAATTTCTCCACAGCTGCCACCCCTGCCCCTCTGTGACCCATCAGGCTGCACCCACCCTCCTGGCTGCAGTTCTCTCTCTTCCCCTCAGCCCCAGGCCCTGCGTTGGGATCTGCGTGTCAGGTTGCTGGAGTCCTTCTCTGGCCTGCTTGCACAGATAGCTATTTCCAGGGCTTGAGGAGGAAATTGAAAATAGACCAAACAATGTGACAGTTTTCTGCTGCTATTTTTTCTTCCATGAACAGAATGTTCAGCATTATTTTTTTTCTCTTTGTGCAATACTGCAAGTGAGAAATCATCTGATTGGAATGCTGGCTTATGCTGTTTACAAGCCTGCATCTCCAGCAAGCTGTGCAAAGGGTTGGAGGGTGGAAGGGCTGGCAAGTCTTCGGCTATGGCCACACCCAGGGGCTGATTAGGCTAGGAAGTAAGTGGGCCACGTGCAGATGGATGGTCCTCCTTGAAGCTCCTCTTTTCCATGGAAGCTTTGTAATGACTTTTGCCTGGCAGCTTTCAAGGAGTGGCCTGGCTCCGCCACACTGGGAAGGGGCTGGGAAGGAAGACTGAGGGTGTCTGAGGCTGGGGCACATTTTGTCTTGAACATTCCCCACTGAACAGCTTTAGGGGAAAGATGGGCCCCTCAAGACCCCAAGTTTGCTTTCTACAGACCTTGGAATTTGAAACCGGATATGGGCTGGCTGTAAAAGCTCAGTAACAAGAAGATGCTCTTTTGCATCTCGCCAGGGACTCCTCTCCCATCTCAAGAGAGGGGACAGGAAAGTTTTATGGCTGTCAGTGTCACGTAGAAGCTTAGAGATAGTGGAGTCCAGTATTCCTAGACTTTAATCTGAGGTTATTCATTCTTTCCCTTATTTAAGAAGCATGTATGGATCGCCCGCTCTGTGCCACATACTGAGCTTGGTCCTGGAGACACACAGATGAGTAACACAAATGCTCACTAGGCATTTGTCTCTCTAATTATGTCTTGATTCTGTTTCTTCTCTTGGGATGGGTAGGGGATCAGAGTTGGGCAAGAGAGGAAGTCGATCATTTGGATTTATTCCAATCCACAAATGCCCAGAAGATACATGAACAGAACAATCAGATTTTAAAAGTCACCTTCCTTATTTTTCAGGCCCTATGGAAGTGTTCTAGGTCTTGATTGGGGTGTTAGTTACTCAGGTAAACACACTTACCAAAAGCTCATCAAAGTGTGCACTTTAGATCTGTACATTTCACTGTGTGTAAATTTACCTTAAAATATCACATTCTAGACAAAAATGGAAAAGAAGCAGTGAATCCACAGTTAAGAGAAGAAAATTTAATCAGGAATAAACCCCTGATTTCATCCTAGCACCATTTTCAGGGCCTGGTGCCCATCAAACATTGCAGCCCCAAACCTCTGCCTCCAGAGCAGAGGCTTGTGTCCTTCAGGGCACCTGCCCCACTCCTGGCCTAGCTGTGCCTGCTCCCACTTCTGGAACATTCCTCCCACATTCCAGTAGGGCCATGGTGATCCTGCCACCCCCATGAAGCCTTTTACAATCTCTCCCAGTTTCAGTGACCTTTTCCTTTTCTGCTTTACCTGCATCAACTGACAATATAATTTGATCCTTTATTACTCAGTGTCTTTCACTTGTATTTACTAAATAAGGTGATACATCTAAAGAGCTTAAATGCCTGGCACAAAATAAGTGCTCAGTAAATGATCACTGTTACTGTTGTTATATTTTATGCTTCCGATCAGCCTCCCTTGGGCCTGTGTCCTTGACTGACATACAAGTCGGGCAGGGGTGGGATTCTGTCCCTTTGTGATCTGCATGATGCTGGACCCTTGTGCTCACTGAAATCTGCACTCTAGGCAAACGCTAAGCCCATGTATTTGGGAACTCTGACTACACCAGAGAAAGACTGAGGAAAATTCTAGCAGAGACTTCTGCACTCAGATGCAGCATGCATCAGGTAGGGTGGGGAGGGAAAGCACGCCAGGATTCTAAAACCTCTCTTGAGCCCCATGGTTAGGAGACCTTGAGAAAAGCCAGGAACCCAACACAGTGGAGGAACAGAGCATGCGTCCTCAGAGCACCAGTCTTTGTGGATGGCCTTCAGAGTCTTGCATGGCACCCTGGGGTGGGGTAATGAGGTGCCACTTGAAGACAACAGCTCTGCCTTTCAAAGTGACATTGGGCAAAGGGGCAACATGACAATGACACCTGCTCATCAGCTCTGCCCTGGAGTCTGGGAGGGCTGGGCCACCCTGCTCATTAGGTTTGCATCTGTCCCCCCCAGCCTGCCTGCAGCTGATGCTCATTAATCCTGGAGCCCCGAGCCTGGTGGGCTGAAAGAGGCTGAGCTTTAGAGCTATTTATGGCAATGGGCTTGGTGAGAGCTGCTAGATTGATTTATAATTGGACTAAGGGCTCCTCCTGTGTCCCCGGAGCTCAGGTCCCCAAAGTAGGCCAGTACGGGATGGTGGTTTTGGCTCACTGGCCTCATGAAAAGGACCAGTGTAGTGATGGGGCTCCTGCCAGCCCAGCCCTGTGGCAGCTCCATGGCGGCTCCGGTGTGCCTGGGGGCCTCCCAGCTTGGTCCTTCTGAGCATTTGGTTCCTTGCTTGGGAGACGTAGCAGAACCTGCCCTGGTGAGGACATAGTTCCCTCAGCAGGGTGGGACCCTGGTCAGGGCCTTGACCAGCTGATGTGGGGATCAGTCTTCTGAACTCAATACAGTTTTATAAGAGAATTAATGATAATGAAAGCAGCAGGTGCTATGTATTGACTGCTTACTATCTCCTAGGCATTGACCTGAAGGCTTCAGATGTATTATTACCTCATTCAATAAGGGGTAAGCACTGTTATACTTTTGTGGAAGAGGGAACTGAGAAGGTTAAATGGCCTTAAGCAGTGAGAGTTCAGCTCTGGACCAGGTGGCCTGCTCCAGGGTTTTTGTGCTTTGGTTCCCTGCTGCCCCTGGCACAGGACTTGCAGTTACCCGCCTGAGCAATGGGTCTGATGAGTGTCAGAGATGCTGGGAGCCGCCACCGTAAGAGAAAAAGCCTAGGCCGATGGCAGAGAAGGTGGCTGGGAGTGGAGAAACCGTGATTCCAGTTTCATGCCCAGCCACCAAACTGCCATGAGCCTCCAGTGTGCCACCTCCCTGCTCTGTGTCCTCAGCCAAGCAGGCAGCGTGTCATCAACTGTTTTTCAGTGAGGATACCAACCTGCAATAAATGTGAAAACACTTGGAAGGTATTTATTATGACAGCAGTAACTGCCCTCGGTCCAGGAGGAAGGCCCAACACTGGGAGCACCCCCTGCAGGACTGTAGCACATCGAGGTGGGGGAGACGAGGGGTGCCGCTCCGTCCTTCACCAGGGTGAACTCCGGCTCTGTCCTCTTCCTTCTTTTTCCGTGTACTGTGCAGGTGGCTGGACTTCGGGAGGCTCTGTCCGCTCACCTCTGTGGTCCCTCCTCCCTCCTGGTGCCAGCTAATCGTGTGTTGTGAGGAAAGCATTTCCTAACTCCACTCCCCCAAGCCTTCCTACTACTCTCTCTCCATTTCTCCTTGCCTCTCTCTCTCTTTCTGCTCATTCCCTGTCATCAAAGATGGATCCCAGTGTCCAAACTGTGAACCCAACTGTCTCCATTGCTGCAGGTTTCAGAGCAGCCCCCTGACGGTGGTGCTTTTTACAGCACCAGAAGCTGCTGATGCATAATTCAACAAACAAACCACAAATGCATCAGAATCCAAATTACTCACATCAGACGGATCTTGATGTTAAACACTATCTCTTAAAAACCCACTTCATTCATGCTGGTCCCTACGCTTTTATCTTCCAGCATTTATAAAGTTTTCAGGACGGCTAGGCTGTGGAGGGGAGTGTTAGCCTAAAATGGATGGCTGGGTATCCCTGTGGAGGACGTGGGCGGTGTGAGGTCCCCAGCCCCCATCCCTGGGCCAGCTGTCAGAGTGGCAGGCAGCTGGGGCTGGATTTCCCCCAGGCTCCAGGCAGGCATGGGCCAGGGCTAGCCCTGGGGTCTCCAGTCTTTCTAGCACATTCAATCCCCGCAGAGGCAGGGCCCTGCCCTGGAGAAGGCAGCATCCCATTCACTGTGGAGAGGCTGTGCTGTGCAGTGGTTAAGAACACAGGCTTTAAAGGAGACTCCTGTTGTTCAAAGTCTGGCTGTGGCACTAATCAGCTGTTTGACCTTGGGCATGTTACTTAACCTCTCTGTGCCTTCCTCGCCTTCTCTGTGAAGTGTAGAAAATAATAGTGTTTATCTTACAGTGCTGTTGTGTAAATGAGTTAATGTATGTGAATGCTACATAAATGCTGGTTGTTAGTTACTATTATTCCCAAAACTTCAGTGCATTTCTAGGGAACCCTGGTCTCCCCATTCCCTTCATGGGATCTCCAGATTTCAAAGCACTCTGGTTCAGCCCAATGGCACATCAGGGGACACATAACCAGACACGAACTACATAGGCTGGAAATGCCTGGCTGACTGTAATACTTTGAAAACAACTCCATGCTCCTGGCCCACTGCTCACATTCCTCAAATCAGGGCTGGACCCTTCTTCATCCTGGCTGGCACCCTTCATCAGCAGGACTCTCTCTGGAGTCTTCTCTCCCAAGGTTTTTATTATTTCCTCCTCTTGTAGGGCTTCGGAGTCTAAAGAACCTTCCATCCATCTGGCCCATATCCTTGTCCTTGCCTGGAGGGCCACCAACCAGCCCCTGGTCCTCAGCCATGCCAACGAGTCTTGGTAAACGCCATCACCCTGTGTTCCAACAGACGCACATGTGCATTTTCTACAGGGCCGGAGGGGCTGCTGTGGTCAGCCTGAACTCAAGTCCAGACCTGAATGCCTAACTGGGAGTTTCCTCCACTACTTGCAGGAGTGAGAAGTGGGGTTATCTGATCAATAGCCCTCATGGCTGCTTATCAGTGGCTGTGGTTGTTAACCATTTGCTTTGGGGCTGTAGGTGGGCACAGCTTCGCCTCCTCTGAGTGTGCAGCTGGCCCACCTGCCCCAGAAGGGCAGGGCCATGAACATGCGGGATGAACATGCAGGTTCCTAAAGGTTGAGAACTCCCAGGGCTGTGCCCAGAACTCGCCGGGCTGGCAGTTCTGAGCCACAAATGGCCGCAGAGGACTGTAGCTAAGCTGAGGGAGATTTCTAAGTGTGGAGGAAGGGCAAAGGTTCAGAGCAGGACTGAAAACGCAGCAGGTGGACCAGCTGCTTCCCCTGGACTGGAATCCCAGGACAGAGGAAGTGGGGGAAGCACTTTGGGGATCCTCATGACTGCTTCCTGGGTTCCCTGTGACCTTTGCTTTATGTCAACTCACAGCACAGAGAGATGAGGGGATTCAGCCGACATCACACAGTAGGTTAATGGTGGAGAAGAAATGAGGATCCAGTTCTCTTTTCTTCAAAACAGTATACATACTGTACTGACATCCAGAATCTCAGACTCAAGCAGGAACACCTGGGCTTAGAGAGGTGAAGCGACTTGCCCAATGTCACACAGCTCATTAGTGGCAGAGTTGAGACTAGAACCCGGGTTCCCTAACTCTTAGTCTCGTGTTTGTTCCACTTGCACCCCTGATCACTTTCGCTGGTCGCTTCCCCTGCTCCCCTCATTAGCTAGGGAGGAGGGGTCTCCTAGGGCCTGGCATCTGCTGGTGCCATCTGCACCGAAATAGGCCTGGGTGTCTCAAGGGGGTGGGACAGAAGCAGCCCTACTGGCTGGGCATCACTTCAGAGGGAAGCCGGCCCCGTCCCAGCACATGGGCTGAGTGACAGAGCAGGCTCTGCGTCACCACAAACTGCTCCCGGTCCCCCGGCCCCCGGCACCCTCCCGTATGTCATGAATCTCAGCCGGGGCTTGGAAAAAATAAATTCTGGATGGCTGTTAGCCAGGCAGACACCCAGGTTGTCAGGGGATTGGGGAAGGTCAGACAGGGATGCCAGTTAGCGTGAAGGAAAAAAAAAAAATGAGGGTGGGTGTAAATTAGTGGCCTGTGTCTCAACAGCTCTGTGCTTGGAATCTGTAATGGGCCTCACCACAATTTGGCTGGGGATTCACGACTATAACACAATCCTTCTTCCGAGTCAAGCTCTGGCTTTACTGCCACCCCACCCTCCCACTTTGCTGCATGTTGAACTCGTGAACTTGTAAGCCTCCCATTGCTCTAGGCTCTCCCTGCCCCCAGGGGCTATGGATCCGACAGCCTGCTCTACTTCTCCGACTATGTCTGTTTACTTTCTGTCTCTCCTCCTAGTCTAAGGGTTTTCTAGAGGGTCAGGGTGATACCTTGCTCTCCTCTGAATTTCTCGTGCTGAGTACAGTGGCACATAGCAGGTGCTCAATAAATATTTTTCAGATGAATGAATAAATGAATGTCTAGCAAAAAAATTCAGACCTCAGAAATGAGGTGGTTGGGGCTTCCAGCATTGATCAGTCCTGTCCAAGCTGATATGTGGTCCTGTCTGCTCTCCACGCGTTGGTCTGACATCTGGGTCAGAGCCAAATACACCACCTCTGATCTGTGGGCCCTTAAGGCTGAAACCCATTCCATAAACTACTAAGCGCCAGGTGCTGTCTTAGGTGCTGGGCCAATAATGAATGAAAGGGGAGGTTTCTCTGACCTTACGGGGATCACAGCCTGCTGGGGGACATGGGAATCACTGGCTATAAAGTTAAAATGGAGGGATTTTACCACCTGCTGTGGGACCCTGGATGAGGAATGCAGATGCTCCTTGGAAAGGTGAGGCTGGGTTGGGCTCTGGGTCAGTGAAGGTCCTGATAGAGAAGGGGAGTGATGAGCTAGACCCAGAAATAAATGAAACTTCGCAAGTGAAAATCAGGGGCAAGGTGGGGAACAGTGCGAGCCAAGTCAGAGGAGTAAACTGATGGCCCGCATGGCAAGCTGGATGGGTTTTATTTGGCTGGAGCATGGGGTGAGGAGGGGTGGGTCAGGGCACGGCTGGAGGGCGGTTGAGAAGAGCCTTCATGCCACCCCAGAAAGAATGCCTTCCATGGACCTGCCCGCCAGGCATGGTGCTCAGGCACATGCTGAGAGGCTGCGTAGGCCTGGACTGTAGGGTTTTGTACCAAGTCTTGTCTGCTGACTAGCCCCTTAGCTAGTGTCTGTGTCCGTGCCCTGGTCTGAGGCACCTGGGGCTGGGCAGTGACCGGGACTGCCTTGGTTATAGGATCACAGCAGCCTTGGACAGCAGAGCTCAGAGGGACAGTCTAGAGAAGGCTTGATGCTGGCTGTTGCCACAGTAACTGCCTAGTGGGGCACATGGCACCATGCGATGCTTGGCTCCCCACCTCGCTGCAGAAGGGCACAGGGTCCAGACAGTAGCTGCCAGGGCTTCTGGGGCATCAGCTCCCCAGGTGAGGCTCTTTCCAGCTTGAAGTGTCATGACTCTGATCTGCCTGAGACCTGGGAAGCTCAGGAGTGGTTTCCAGGAACAATTAAGAGGACAGGTTGGGAGAAACAGCCTCATCCATGTACTGAAGAGGAAACCTGGAAAATGAGCTGTAGCCAAATGACAACCCTTCAGAAACTACCTGAGAGCTAGTTAGTTTTGTTTCTACCGTTGGTGCCATTCCTTTCTTCTTCATAACATTCACTTGTTCATGTCATAAATATTGATTGCCCGTTCATTATTCACTGGGCACACGGACCCTGCCCTCAAAGAGCTTGTGATCTAGAAGGACAGAAGGGTAAATGAGTAATTCATGCGCTACATGTATCTGTCCTGTCTCGTTTGTTCTCCAGATCCCCTGCATCCTCTATAGACTAATGACCACCTCAGCGGGCTCTCTTGCCTCTGAACTTGTTAAGTTGGACAGTGAGGAATGCTGGCAGGAGATTGGGGTGGAAAAGAGAGAGGTTGGGCTATTTATTCCCCAGGTCCTCACCCTTAACCCCCCTCCCCTCCCATTCTCTCCTAGGTAGCCTTGGGTTGGCTGCAGCCTTTACCTAAGAGAACATCTCTCACGCAGGCTACATGACCCTCCCCTTTCAGCTTCCATAAGCACTCCCAGCCCTTTCTACCTCAGGTCAAAGGGTGGGATGGCTCCCTCCCTTTCACCAATCCCAGGAGACTGCACTGGTCTGGAGGTTTCTCATTAGTCTACATAAGGGAGTCAGCCAAATAATCAGCAGATAATATATACATAAAATCAGCTGATAATATATATCAGCACAAGCATCCCCACTAGCAGAAGACAGACTCTCGGAGGTTTGCTGTCCTCTTTGACATTCTTTGCTCATTTGTAATTCACCCTCATTTGTACCAATAAGGAAACAAGAATGGAGAGCTCAAGTGAGATGGGGAGGCGGACCGCCCCAGCCCGACTGTCTCTCTCTCTCAGTTCTGCTGCATGGCCTTCCCCCTTGCATTTCCCACATGTCATCTCTCCTCATGATACGGCGTGCCACACAAGTGGGTGCCACACATCTGCTCCTGCCAGCATCAGGTGCTCTCAATCACCTTTCCACGATGCCAACTATGATTAGGAGGGGAGCCAAGACAAGGTTGTCACCCCTTTGCTTCATTCAGAAGGAGAAAGACAGGGCACAAGGGAAATGCCCTAAGACTGGTGGTTCTTTGGAGAAATGATTCAGACTCACTCTCCATGAGCCTTCCTACCTCTTGGTCTTCTCTTTTCACTGCTTTGACACCAGAAAAGAATTGCCCTCTTTATTATAAACATTGTTTTCCAAGAATAAAAGCACAAAAGGAGAAAGAGATTGTTTTCACCGTGACTTTGGGCAAGACACTTAGCCATTTGGACTTCTGTTTCAAGGATCGCTGCAGCTCTATGACAGATGCTCCAGGTGGAAGAGGAGAGGACCCTTGTGAGGGTCAGAATGAAGGGAGAGTAACAGCGCAGGTGGGCCATGAAGGAGTAGGGTGCCGCTCAGGAAAGGGAGCCCCAAAACTGCTGAGCGCAGTCCTCCCAGAGATGCAGGGTCTCTTGGAAGTCAGTGTATATCCCTCGTGATCTCCTTGGGCTGGACTAATGGGGTTGTGACTTCTTCTCTCCCTATGTGCAGGTTCAGTGTCTTCTTTAAGGACCAGGGCTGTTCCTAGTTGGGAATTGACTGAACTGGGTCCGCAGCCCCAGACAGAGGCATAGACAGGCTGGAGGGGGGTTGCAGAGAGCAGGCCTCCAGGGGCTGGCCACCTCTCTGGCACTCTGTAGGAGACAGAGCAGGGTGCATACAGCCCTTAATGGCCAAGCAGATTAGGATTATGGCCCTGGCTGAGGGCACAGAGCCCCGGAGAAGGAAAATCAAACTCCTTACAGCCAGCTAAGCAGCTAAGCAGACGGGATCTAAGTAAACATGCTTGTCTCCAGCTGGGCGGCCCCAGTCTCGGATGTGGAATCAGGTTGGCTCCTCCAGCATCCTGACCTTGGATGCCCTACCCAATCCTGGGCAAGTACCAAATTTCCCAATAATATCAGATTCACAAATATCTCTCATTCTTTGTGCTCACTCTTCTGAGCTCATTTTAGATTTGGAAGCGCATGCAGTCAGCGTCTGGTGGCTCCTAAGCCATAGAGCTATCCAGCCACAGATGGGCGATGTGGCCCCTCAGCTTTTTCCCCCTGCCCTTGCCTAGTTACCCAACTCCCACAAATATTTCAGCCTAAAGATACTACCAAGTTTTACACCAACCTTCTTTCATCGAGACACTTCTTTATGAAGTATCTCCTTTATTCAAAGACATCTTAAAGGCTGCATGTGAAGAAAACATTTGTAATCTATTAGTGCATGAGCCTGGTCTGTCCCAGAGCTTCTCAAACTTTAATGTCCACTTAAATCTCCCGAGCATTTTATGCAAATGCAGGTTCCCATTCAATAGGTCTGGGGTGGGGGCCTGAGATTCTGCATTTCTAATGAATTCCAGTGATGCTGATAATATTGGTTGTTGAACCACACTTTTGAGTCGCTAAAGTCTAGGCCGTGATATTCAGTGAATTGTTAGTGGTCTGCAGGAGATAAAGACACTGAGAGGGAGCCTTTAGAAATTTGTAAAGCAGTTTGACATTGCTGTAAATCCCAGGGTGTGGTTGGTGAATTTGCACTTTGTATGCTATGTTCCCTTTTGCTAGTAATTTATTTTTATGGCATTTGACAAAAGTATCCATCTACAGTTGATTGGAAATTATACAGAATGGCTGGCCCTTCACCACTGAGAGTGTGAGGAACAATGGACTAGATGACTTCTGATATGCTTTGCAGTCTCTGAGGTTCTTTGATTCTCTGCAGCTCATGTCCTGTCCATGGGGGACTGACCCTGTTGGCACATGATCCCTGCAGAGGACCTTGCCAGGTCCTTGGCATTTCCTCACCTCACCCATTTTCTAAGCTCAGAGAGCTGTTTTCTTTCCCAGGAGGAATTCTGGGTATTTCAGACAAAGGTTGAACGTGTCAGGGGAGTTCAGCCTCTGATGATGCCAGGAAGTGCCAACTAACAAGAGAGAATGGCAGCTGGAGAGCCCCTGAGCACACAGCCTCCAGGACATCCACACCAGGATTTGCCTCGACTGTGGCAACCACCTGCCCCACTTCTGAGAAAGAAAAAGCCAGGCTGAAAAATCAGCCAGTGAGAACATTTCCGGCCTCATGTGCCGAAGGGGGAGGGCTGGGTGTTAATGAAGCCAGTGCAGTCACAACAGGAATGGGGCCAGCTGGAGCCTGCCCATGTTTGACCTGCGGTCATTTGGCAGGATCCAGACTGCTGGGGGAGTGGTCAGAGACAAAAACACAGTCTGGGCTTCTCCCTGTGGAGCAGTCTCTGTTGTACTTGGCCCACTGTGGGCTGTCACACATGCTGGACAGGACTGGTGGGGATGACCTTAGGGAAGAAGGCAGGCAGGACTTGTTTCAAATCTTGCCTTCTTTCTTCTACCCCCAACCCTTGGTGCTTGGGATAATGCCAGGCAGCTCATGGCCCTCCTCCATCAATGCCTTCCCATGGACTGATTTTCTGTGCTTCCCCTAGTCTGAGCTAAAAGTGATCCCTCAGTGATAGGAGCTCTATGGAACACCTCCCCATCTTTACTAGATGCAATTAGGTTTGAAAATCGCAGAGAAAAGGGGTTGATATTGAATAACCATGTGTTGAATGATCTTCTTACATCCTTTGGAAATTAGCCACTCCAGTGTTCAAAAGGATTTGATTTTATCCAAGCTGGATTTAATTGAGTGGTTAGATTATGATTTATGCATGTGATTTATTGGATGACCTGAAGCTGCCTTACCTTTCAATTTGTTTAGTTTGTTAATGACCTTCTAGGTTGGCCACAGGAGGACCTCTCATTGAGGATGTATGTGTGTGTGCACATGCTCATGTTTATGTAACAGCGGGTACTTGATAAGGTGGGATTTTTTAGTTGTTCTTTGAGGGATGGAGATGAATTGACTACCTTGCTGTCTAAGCCAGATGCCACCACACACATTCTTGAGATAGGTGCCTGGGACTAGGGCTGGCGTCCTTGGCTGAGGAACAGAAGCAAAGCTGTTTGGTGGCTCCAGGGTCTGGATACATGACTACAGTCTCGTTAGCCCTGTCTCATAGCTATTAACACATTTTGTGAAACTGAGCTTTTATACATATCTTTATTGAAAATGGAAAGATGAAGGGGAGAAAGGGCTTTTGTGGCCACACCTGTGTACCGTAGTCCAAATCTGTTTAGATACTCCAAGGATTGATGCCTTGTTTAGATGCCTGGCCCTAGCCTCTGCCCTACCCTCCACTTACAGACAGCCGCTAGGGTCCTCAAGGCAACAGTACTCTGGGAGTCCTGCTGTCTAGCTCTAATGGAACAGGAAAGCTTCAGAGCAGTGTAGACTTACTTAGCATAGGGTCTGCTGGGGATGTGGGACACAGAGCCATCATCGACACAGTGTGATGACATAGCTCATATCCCGCCACCCCACATCTGTAGAGAAAAAAGACTTCTGAGAATGTCTCTCTGCTTAGCTCAGGGTCGGGTAGTTGGTTCCTATCATGGCCCCCAGCACCCCATGGCGCTCTCAGACACTGGAGGTCAGGGAGGGCCCACTCAAGTTGTGTCACCACTTGTGAGTTGCAGTCAAAGCTGACTCCCCTGTCAGACTACAGTTGTCTCCTAGACCTGGTTTTTATCTTTCCTGATATAAGAGGTTCATCTCATGCTCATTTCTCCACTTCTGCAGCAAAAGTCCCCCAGCACTGTGTACACAGGGCAGATAGGATGTGGCCCACCTGACTGTAGCATGAAGTTAAGTAACTCAGTGCCCAGAACCATATCAGCCTCTGGAGTAGGAAAGAAAGAGGAGGCTGGGAGCACATGCTAATGCTGATTGTATATGCTAAAGTTCTGGTAGACTCCAGCATAGGAGAGAACCAAAAATAAAGCTAGTGCTGTCCAGTCTCTCTTTCTAACACTGTGAGCTGCAGCTGGGTATGACTGTGTTTCCTGCATGACAAGTATGCAGTGCAACTCCACAATACTCAGTGGGTAACGCTGGGGAGGAGGAGCAGGGGGCCGCAGGTGAGAGCACTGGATGCTGTGGGCTCCCACAATTTCTACTAGTTCACTGGGGAAGAAAGTGGGGTAAAGGATGCATGAAGGTGAAATGTAATATTAGAGACTGACGTAGTAATCTGAGGACTTGAGTACAAGCAAAAATACTGCAGATTCATTCTCCTGCTAAGAACCACCCTTTTAAACCCTGATGACTCCTGCAGTACGCCCAGCAGTGTAATTCTTGCTATGGTGGTCCACAGGTCCTGGGCCCCTGGGAGGGGATGGGTCAGGAGGGCTCTTGGGAACCTTGGTCTGAGTGGTCGCTCTAGAGTTGGGGCTGGAAATGAGTACTAAAACTAGAGATTTCACAGTGGGTGTAGCCCCTCTGTGCCAGACTGTCATATCTGGGGGATAGAGGTTCATAACAGGCCATTTGAGCCTGCAGAGGGACAGGTAAGCAGAGAGTTAGAAGGAGTCGAAAAGCATTATAAACAGTTCTTCAGGAATGAGTCCCAGGAGTTTGATATGAAACTGGCTCTTTACCTTTGAAGCATGGCTGCTGGGAGTTCTAACTAGTATGTACTATTGAAAAATAATTTGTAAATATTTAACAAGAACCTTAAAAATATTCAAGTCCTTTGAGCTAGTGATGATTTTTATAGGAATCAAATCTAAATTTTTTAAAAATGGTACTAATCACCAATGTTTCTGCATTATTTAGCTGAATTGGAATTGTTCTAGAGGGGAATGGTTAGGTAAATTTGGCATATTAGGCAGCCATTAAAAATTTAGCTATAAAGGCCAATACTGTAACCAGTATAATGTGATAACAATTAAGTGAAAAAGCATGATACAATTAAAACTTTTTATAAAGCATAAAATAAAAACTGGAAAGATATCTACCAAAATATTAACAATAGTGCTTGGAAAATGAGATAAGATGTGATTTATTTATTTCTTTTTCTATTGATCTAAATTTTTTTCTAAATTTTCTTTAATGAGCATGTATTGCTTTTATAATGGAAAAATAAAATTATAGAAAGAAAGAATTCCAGAAAATATTTTAGATGGCATCTAAGTGTACAAACAGTTTAAAATATCAACATTCAACCCAAGGGTCTGCAGCCAGCCAGTCAGTTAACTCAGAGGTGAGGATGGCTTTTTCTCGGCGAGTCAGTGGCTTCGCCTGGTGGCTGGGCCATCTCATGACAGTGCCATGAGTGGGTCTCAGAGAGATGATGGTGGGTGGAGAGATCAGCATGAGCCTTCCCCCAATGCTGTGATAAATCCAATAGCCAACTGAAATTTCCTGTGAAGGATGATAGAGAAGTGCAAAGGAAAACTGTTGCTCATAAGAGCTTGCATTCTTGTCTAGGAATAAAACTACTACTGTGACATATACACATTAAAGAGTTCAAATACATTGTGTGTATATGAATTTGTATGTGTCTGTATACGTATATGTATGTGTATGTACACATATATGCACATTCACACACATGTACTGCAAACACTCCAATACATTGGCAGCTCAGTTATCAACTATGCGGTAATTGTGCAATGGAAAATAAGCACTTGCTGTACTGTGTGAGTAGCATTGTCTTTGAATACAAAGGACAACATATCACTGCAGATAATTTCAATAGCAATAACAGTGACTGCAGACCATGCCAGTATTCTCTGTTATTAATGAACTGATGCCATAGCAATCTCCATTTGCAAAATGCCACACATAGCAATTTAAAGATCTTCATATTGCCAAAATTGACTAGGCATGCTTAGGGTGAAAGGCTCATGGAACCCTGGGAGACCCTGCCACAGGGACCTTGTGTTTGATTCTCACCTGGATCTCTCCAGGTAAGTTTAAACAGCCGTCTTCATTTTCCTGAGGAAGACACTCAGCATACAGCAAGCTGCATGACACACAGGAGCCAGCAGCAACATGGTTCTTATTTCTCTGTGGCTCTCCTCAGCTGATCAAATATTACCCAGGCAGGCAAGGCAAACAAGAGAGAGGCTCTGGCGCAAGGCTGGTACTGCATTGTTCCGACCTCGGAGATCAACTATCATCTTAACTCTCTTCCTGGGACTTAAGGGAATGAAGGTATCTCCATCCTGTTTGCTTAGTCCAAGAGGGCAAATGCAGGCACCTCCTTAGAAAACACATCTAGGGGTTTATGCTTATACCCTGCACAGAAAAGAGACCGCTGGCTTCCTTTTTTCCCTTCTCTCTTGTATTTTCTCATCCTGGTGACTTTTTCTTTTCTCTCCCTCAAAGCAGGTAGACAGAGAGAAGTGTGAATAATTGATTAAGAGAATCCACAATGACTAATAGTTGATGTTGGAATCTCTCGCTTAGGAAGCCTGGGGAGGCGCAGAGAGGAGGTGATCTGAATGACAACTAGGCCCTTCGGGCTCCTGCCCTGGAAAGGCTGCAGGCTGCAGAGGGTGCCCACAGAGCAGTGTAACCACCTGGCAGTGTCTGGGCCCTCAGCTAGATGCCTGTGCCCTGTGTGGATGGTACAGGGTCCTGGAAAGTTCTCTTATTCTAACCTGATTTGGATCACACCAGATGTGTGTGGTCTGGTCTATGCATTTACCCCAAATGAGTGTGTGTGTGTGTGTGTGTGTGTGTGAAGTAGAATATGGGCTACTAGTATAAATTCTTTGCTTATTAATATCGATGCCAGATATTACCAGGTCTACAGAACTATAATGTCACTTGAAATTTAAATAGTTGTTTCTGAATAAAAGATTCTCTGGTCAAATTTGGGAAATGCTATCTAGCCACCTCTTTGACATTCACTATATACTCAAGTATATTAAAATACCCTGGAAGTCTAGCAGTAAATTCTTTGTCTGCATTTGTTCTCCAAACTTATTTGATCATTGGATCACATTTTGGATTACGTTCTCTCTCTTTTTTTTTAACATCTTGAAAGACACTGTCCCATGGGATACAGTTTAGGAAAATACTAGAATGTGCAGCTCTGCCCTCCATCTCATACCCTAAAAGAGGACACAGTGAGGCTGGAGGTGTGAGTTTGAATCATTTTCTGCCTCATACTGGCTACAACTTCGCAGGAGTGTCTGAGTCTGTTTCCTTGTCTGTGACATAGGGATAAAAACCAAACAGCCAACCCTGAACTGCAGGTGTGGTTGTACGGAGCAGTGCCCACCACAGCGCCCGGGACAGGAGACTCCCTAATTTTGTATTGAAACTGGATATAAATATAACCCGGGAGATATAACCACCTTGGAATGAGGTGAGATTACCGTGTAGCTAAGCAGAACTGAGTCAGAGCCAGTGCTGAAACGTGAATATCCAGCTCGAGACTTCCCCACAGTCCTCAGGAATCTCCTCCCCTCCCTCCTTGCCAGCCTTAGCTGTAGGGATTTCCTCCTGGAATCTCAGCTAGGTCGCTGCAGTTGGAATTAATGCCATTTCCCTCGAAGCCAGTGGCTTCTGGACCAGCAGGAGTGTCAACTGGGACCTTGTTACATACACATTCTGGACCTGGTACTAAGGTCCTCCGGAGTTGGGGACCAGCTGTCGAGGTTTTGGCAAGTTCTCCAGGTGATCTGGATGCTGCTAAGCTTTGAAAACCACCGCCCCAAAGGGCTGCCCATATTGACTTTGCCAAGAGCCATCCGAGCTCACCCATGTGGCCCTTCTCCGGAATCTTAAATCCGTCCTGTCTGGGTTGCTGCCTCCTCACAGAGGACTGCTGTCTATTTCCTGGATTCTTGGAATGTTGGCAGGTTTCTTGAAATCAGGGTTGTGACATTATCCGAGCCTGGCAGAGCTTCGTGCTTAGGCAACAGACCGAGCCGTGCAGAGGCACACATCTCATCCGCTCCTTCCACGCTCCCTCGGCGTTCCGGGCAGGTTCTTGGATCCACCCACCTGCTTCCACTGTCGCTCTCCTGCCGGGGACCAGGAGGGTTGAGCCAAGAGGGCTGCAAGATTGCAGCGGAGGGAAAAAAGGCTCTCAGGGGAGAAGTGTTGGCTAAGTACGCCTCCTGCTTATTACCAGGGGGCCTGCTGCTGCCCTCTGCACGTGACCACAGCGCTGCAAATTCCATAGGCTGCCCTCTGCGGGGAGTTGGGCAATAGGTAACAACTGTCCAGAGGGTTATTTCTTTGGTATTTTGGTTCATTAAAAAAGTTGTCTGTGGTTCCCGGAAGCCCCAGGGGGAGGGGCTGCTTCTACTCCTGGAATCCCATATGGGGCTGGTTTCTGCAACTCTCAGCCAATTCTCAAGCCATGAGCGAGTCAACACTTTTATGTTACGTGGTGAGCCCTACTTCAGTGTGCGTGAAGGAAGATGGCAAGGGCTGGCTTCTAGATCCTGTGTACAAGTAGTAAAGGTCAGGCACTGGCCCTCAGCCCCAAAGGCTTTGAAATGTAAAGGTAGTGTAGAGACTAAGAAGGGCAATCTAGCAGATGCTATTTCTCATTGCTTGTGAGATTTGCAGTTGATGTAAGAGCTAAACCCTGGGTTTCAGGAAGCTCGGGTTCTGCCATTGGCTTGGTCACTGATGGCTCGTGACTGTGGGCAAGATTGTTTCTTCATTCATTCTGTTTTCTTTCCTTCGAGATTGGATTAATGCTGATTATGCTTTTGGCGCTAGGCTGGCCACCAGGGAATATATCAGTGTGTAAAGCACACCCCCTGTTCTCAGGTAGCACAGTCTAAAGAGGGATATAGAGCCAGGACTGTCGTAGAGATATTTGCAAAGTCCAATGGAAAACTGGGGAACAGAGCCACAGATGCTTTGAGGGGAGAGAGAAATGCTTCTCAGACAAAGCTTTAAGAGGCTGCCTCCATTCTTCCACCCCTCCAGCAGTTTCGTAAAAGCCAGCTCACATCAAATCAGTCCTAGTTCTCTCTTTTGCATCATAGGCTCCCAGGATGAGAAGGGAAGTCAGAGTCACCTGGGTTAACTACTTCTTGGATGCTTACAGACCCCTTCCCACAGTATACACCCGCCTTGCCCACAAGCAATAATCCACCAAGTTTCTGGGTTTCAACCCAGTCTGTGTTTAAACATCTCCAGCCAGAGGGAACTTCAGCACCACATTTTATGGACATCTGTTACAAACAAGAATGCTAATGGCCATTTCAGAATGTTAAACAAGAGGGCAGTTACCCATTTCAGAATTGTGCTGGCTACCCTTTTGGTCTAAAGTAGAGCAAATCTCAGCTAGAGGCATGTCCTGATACCCTTGACTGGGATTCCAACTATCAGTGGCCAAAGAAAATCAGAGGTGGGAGGGATTCTAGATCATTCTTCTTCTCTCTTTCTGTAAACCCCATTTTACAAATGAGAGCTCCGAGACCCAGAGAAGTGAAATGACAGACCCAAGGTAGTAATTTACCTTGGCTGCCACCCATTAAACTTCTTGGACCGTGTAGTAGTTTTTTCAGGGAATGGGTGCTTGTGAGGGTGCTGCTCTGACCTCCTGTACTCAGGCCTGGGCAGAATCTACAGAAATATGCCACTGCCATGAGGCAGGGACATCCCACGCCACAGCATGCGTCATGCCCGTTCCTCCCACCACCCTCATCTCCACTGGCCACTCCACACTGGAGAGCTTTGGCATTAAAACCTCAAAAAATAAACCTACTGTGTGCCGGCCATGTGCCAGATGTGGTGAGAAGCTGGAGCTCCAAATTAAATACTCCTCCTCTTTGTGCTAAAGCATGTCTCCAATCCAAAATGGGAAGGATAACTACTTGTGCAGTGTAATCCCCTGAGCGTTCAGTTAGTGAGTGCCTGCTTCGGGCAGTGTCATGGCTCTAGGTGCTTCTGACAAAAACAAGATCGTTGAAGAACTTGAGTGACAGCATAGATGGTTTTCCCAGGAGCATGTGAAGTGGGGAAGACATGGAACCACCCAGGTGCCGTTCCTACCTCCTGTCCCGGCACGCAGGGCAGCAGTCTCTGTCGGCAGCTGGCAGGTTGTCCCGAAGGCCCCATCAGCCCCTCGGCTGGTCTTGCCTCCTCCCTCTCAGCACCCAGCAAGGTCCTGAAGCCCAAATGTGTCTCCCTTTTCTTTTTCTCTTCCAAGACAGTGTTGTGCGAAGCAGGGTTTCTGTCAGGCCAGATACCTCAGCTTTTTCCTCTGCTCAACCCCAGGTCACTGGCCTTCTAATCACTGCTAGGCGCGTCTTCCTGCTCACTGACATCTCGGGCAAAGCAAACTGATTTTCAGGTAGTAAACAGAAGCTACTCTGCTGGTTCTGTGCTGGTGACCACTGAGGGGCATGAGGAAGTCAATGGTCTCTCCAAGTAGTGAAGAGGGGGCACCATGGGCACTAGGAGGGGAGGGGCCACTTCTATGGACACCAGGAGGGTAGGCGCGCCTGGCTCCATGTCTCCTGTGCCACCCCCCGGGTGTGTGGGTCCACGGGTTGGGAGGAAGCCATATCTTGCACCTCAGTTTTCCTCCCTACACAGAAGTGATCATCCCACATCTCTCTTTCCTTTTCCTTTTTTATTTTGAGCTTGAAGAAGTCTGTGTCTGGAAATCCCTGCATGTGTCAGAGAAGCACATTGTGTAAGTGCTGTCCTATGAGAGTCTATGAACAGGAGACAGAGAGCATTCAGCTTGGAAAAATTATCTTTAGGATTAGAACCATTTGAAATGATTTTTGTAGGCAGAAGAGAGAACTTACTGATTTGGGGCCCCTCCCTGACCTGGCTCTGTTCCAACTGGGTCCCAGGAAACAAGGCTACTAGGTTGTAGTTTTATAATATAACCATCTCATATTTACTAGGTCTTCCTAAATAGTCTTTCCTAGTCGAGAGAGAGAGAGAAAGAGAGAGAGGGAGAGAGGTCCTCCCATTGTCTCATAGAGAACATCTAGGGAATACTGTGTAGGATGTTTTTCCTGTGTTTTGTTTTTTACAAAATTCATGAGGCTGTGCGAGGAATTTTTGCTGGCATTCATGTTTGATGAAAGAGCAGTGCAGGCAAGAGAAGTTTCTCACAAGCAGACATTGCCCACTGCAGATTCCTCACGTCCCGCTGAAAGCAGGGAGCTGATTAACCCTGCCTCCTCCAAGAGCTGGAGGTCGACCTGGAGGGACAGAGGTGCCAGGAAGCCTGGGAGTGGGTGGGGCCCAGGCTGGGTGATGGCAGACTGTCCTTCCTAGGACAGTCACAGCGGCAATGTCAAAACCCAGACCAGAGTTCAAGGCAATGGATGCTGCCTCCCCTGCAGGATGGAGACATTAGGAGGCTGGGAGATCGTCTCTCCTGCCTCAACAGTGATTGATCAGGGCTCTTGAGAAATGGTTGTCACCGAGCAAATCACTTCCTGCAAGCGGAGGTTTCAGAGCAGCAGTTCAGTTTCCTTACAGTTGCTTCTTGCTGGAAGGGCCTTGCCTAGCATCACTGTCCATGGTCACAGAGCTCAAAGGGCCTTCCCAAAATAAACCTTTAAAGGAAGGTATTTGGGAGAGCCGGATCAAGCATACATGAGACAAAGCCACTTGACTGGCATGCAGTGGGCAAGGGGACTTCTGCCAGGCCCCTGTGTGGAGTAGCCACAGAGACTGGAATGCCTTCCTCCCTCCCCAGATCCGTGGCTGGGTGTGTCCTGCCTCCCTGAGCATTGGATGATTTTCCCTCTAGCGTGGAAACTCCGCAGACTTTTCAGCAAACTATGTGTAGTCCCTGGGCCAAAGCTAGTGTGCCTAGTAATGAGGAATAAAGCCTCTCCAAACTTCCTTAGCTCCTTATAGTCTCACCTAAATTTGGTTCTCACAGCAACACTGTGAGGCAGGCATGACAGGTGTCCATTCCTCCTGTACAGGTGGGGAGACTGAGGCTCTGGGAGGGTCAGGTATTTGGCTGAGATCACGCCCGTGGAACCGGGACTCAGACCCCACTGTCCAGCCTTTCTATCACATGAACCGGAAGGAAATACTGCTCTCCTCCCACCACGGTTCCTGTTAACCTTTTTCCTTGCTAAGCAACCACCCCACTGCATACTTATACCCTAGCAGTCCTAAATGGTGTTTTGTTCCCCAATAGGCTATGGTGTTTCCCACCCCCTTGACTGAACACATCTTCCCTGTTTTGTCTACAGCATCTTTCCTGGACTTTTAACTGTTCTAGGAGCACCTGCCCTGGGGGTCTTTCTGATATTTGCCTTTCCTCTTCAACTGCCACGCAGTTGGAACCACCTAGGTCCTGAGCAAACCCTCAATATTTCCATGTCTGCATAGGTCACAATGGTCATGTGACCAGTGATCTGTCTGTTTTTCTTACTGGTCTCTTTGTAAGATCCTGTGGGGCAGGGGCATTGACATCTGTCTTTGGGTCCCCAGTGCCACACACTAACGAGTGCACCAAGCATTTATTTTGATGCATGGAGTTGAGGGCTGGGGTCCCCTGTCCACTTGGCACGTCCTTGAGCCTCCAGAGACTTCTCCATCTTTGAGGGGACAGCCGGACTTCTGGACCCTCAGAAAGATGCCTCCATGAATTTAATAACATTGTCCTAATTCCTCCTGAGGTCTGGGTTGGTTCAGAGCTACAGGGTGGTTTGAGTCTGTAGAGAATGCTCAAAAGCAAGGACCAGGATGACATAGAGGCTGAGTAAGCAGTAGCCCACATGGGCCCAGGGAGTCCCTCCAGGCTGTCTGGCCCAGTACCTTACCTACCACAGTCCTGCCCAGGCCTCCCCCAGGACTCAAAATCCCAGCTAAACTCTCCTCTTTGGAATAAGAACCACACAGATGGGATGGAGGAGGTCAATATCAGAAGCCTGGCTAAAGAGGGCTTGTGATGTCTAGGATGGAAATAGGGAGGGAGCCCTGCCCCGGTCGGGCTTTACCCATGCACACTTCAGCACGTTGTTTATTGGAGTTAACTCCCTCCACCTTGAAAAGGACAGAGAGCTGTCCTAGGGCAGAAATTAACTTGTCAGTTAATGGCCATAACTGACTCCTGGTGCCTTAACCCCCCATGTGTTTTTTTCCCTGGAGAAAGCTGGAACATTTTTGTGGATTTAGAAGTAAGTGTGCTTTTTGAATTGATAATGAAATTCTAGGTGGGAAGGGTATACTTTCTGTTGGTGCAAGCACTGCACACAGATTTGTCTAGAAATGAAAACCATGTTGCTGAGCATGGCGTTCCTGTTAGTTTTGAGGTTAGGGTTCAAGTGGTTAACAAGTGGTGCTTCTTCTGCAATAGTGGGTGAGAAGTGCAGGACCAACACCAGCGGCTGTCACCCACGAACACTGGGCATGCTCATCTGCGTATTTCTGATGGATGCGTTCTGGTAACTACCAGTGACTTGATTATAAGCTGCTCAGGCTCACCTTCCCTCCAGCCTTTGCTGGGTCAGGCCTGGCATCTCCCCACAGCTTCGCCTTTGACATCCTGCCTGTCTTGCGAAGGATTCTGTCCTGTGGTAGTAGGCACAGTGGGTAGCCCCTCAGAACTGAGAATGAGACTCCTGAATAGAATTGCATGTGGCAGGAGAGATGAATTCATCAGAATCCGCAGCTCCTAATGAACACAATCACCCAGCGCTGATAGGAACCTTAAGGAATCAGGCATAGATTAAAGCTACGGAGCCTTTCAAATGCAGATGCCCCCTAATAAATCACATGTTGAAACTGGTTGAGTTACTCTGCAGTCCACTCTTAATAAACACCAATATGAACTTTGCCTTTCTCAAAGCAGGAATGCACAGGAGCCAAGCTGCCATCTTCATTCTGCCCAGGTCAGTGTCAAATGGCTCAAGATTATTCTCTGCTGTGCAATGACCGGCGCTGCTGGACCGGTGGCTCACGATCAATCCCAGCTGCTGGGCTGCAGAGTGGGGGGTGTTCCAGCCACCTGAGCCTCAGGTTGAAATCATCTCTTATATCCCCATTAAACTCTGGGCCTCTACCACATGGGAGAGTTTAAGGGGAAAATGAGATTTTATTAAAGCCAGGGGACCTCCCTGACTGAGCAGAAAGCCTAAGAAGAGCCGTTAAGGGTTTCTTATCTCAGATGAAAGTTTCCCGTTTTCCCAGATTCTTCCCTTTTGTTCCCATCATACTGTCCCCTCCCCCACCCCCTCACTTCCATGGGTGCCTATTATTTAAGGCCACTGTTAAAAAGCCAAAAAGCAGTTAGTAGCCAAACCATCCAACAGCTTTTTCTCCCTCTAATGAAGGCCGGTGGTTTTGTGTGTACATGTTTTATAGTCTGAACACAATGACTTCAAAAGGCTCTGAATTTCAGAGCAATAATGTGATATGGATTTCTGGGGGAAAATAAGATGAGCCTGAAAGGTGTGTGTGTGTGTGTGTGTGTGTGTGTGTGCATGTGGGTCTCTTGCTTCAGGAGGCATCCATGACCCAAAGAAGCCAAAACCGCCACCTGGTTTCAGCAACTCACTCGAAGTGCATCTGGAACCCAGTAGCCTGGCCCCAGTCATCAAATCCTAATGTGTGAAGAATGGTCACTCTTTCCTTCCCTTCCACTTGGCTTCTCCTGCAGACCTTGGGGAGGACATTACAATCCCGGGCTTGGACCAGGACTGGGTCCCTGGTAGCCGGAGGTGGGGATCAACCCAGTGGTGAAGTTTAGCC
Source organism: Manis javanica (assembly GCF_040802235.1). NCBI lineage: Eukaryota > Metazoa > Chordata > Mammalia > Pholidota > Manidae > Manis > Manis javanica. The sequence goes on from NC_133161.1 coordinate 19,486,953, forward strand.
AGGACTGGTAGGTGGCCAGGGCTTGCCCACCAGCCCTGCAGGCTTCCTCATTACTTCTGCTGTCTGGCCCCACGTCACGTTCCAGCTACTTTCAGAACTTGGAATTGTTGCCCATGCAAAGTGGGGAAAATGATATTTACCAGCCCTAGTATTCTGAAGATTAAAAGGAAAAATAGACCCTTAGAAAAGTGTCTGGCAATAGTAAGTACTCAATAAATGTTTAGTATTTTGTAATCAGCACTGCATTAAAGTATTTTATGAATTTGCTGGCAGATGCTTAAGAAATGCCAGTTTCCTCCATGCTTTCCTGCTTCCCCTGCCAAGCCCTCTACTGAGCCCACAGACATAGGTTATCTTCTTTAAGCCCCCAACTTGACCTGCTTATAGGTGAGAAAGTTGAGGCTTTGGGAGCTTATGCAAAATCATTCTATTGGTGAGGATGGAGCCAGAATTTCATTTATCAAGTATTTATCATGTGTCTACTGTGTGTATACTACTCTGTGCAAATACTGTACCCTATTCTGGGCTCTGGGGATTGGAACCTTTGTGGGTTTTATTCTAAAAGCCTTCATCTTTCCTATTCATGCTGGTTTCCAGTTTGGGAGATATGGGAGCTGATGAGTAACATCTCCTGACTTGGGATGTATTTAAAGATAGAAAGACACATGGTTTAGCTTAGAACTTCTGCTGAGTTCAGGGGTGGGGTAGCTGAACTGATTTCATTAAGAGGAGCGATCTGCCATGGGCCTGTGTCACCTGTTTTACAAGACCAGTATCCCCAAGTCCCACTGGAGAAGGAGGCTCACAGTTGTCCAGGACACCCTCAATGAGGATGGGGCTGCTTGAGGAAATAGGCACAGACCACACCATGTGTGTTGCGGGGAAATTTCAAAGTCAAAACAGCAGAACCACTCAAGGCTTTCATCTCTGACTTAGCCATTCCTTTCTGCTGCTTTTGGATTGGAAAATTTAAGCTCTTTGCTGGCAAGAACCATACTTTTGCACAGTACCTGGCCCTACAGGCCCTAATGTGTGATACCACACGGCACGCACATGGATATAAATTTTCACCAAAGCATTCGCATGTACCTGGTCATGCAGGATCACCAAGAGTTGCTTGAAATGAGGTAAGAGCTAGGCTGGTGCAGAAATAAGATGCAAGTCAATCTAGAGGCCATGACCAACAACAACTGAACAGAGTGATGACACAGGTAATCAAAAGAAGGTGTTATGGAGCACAGGAGCAGGTTTGTGCACCAGGCTGGACTTCTTACCTTGCCAGTCAGCTTCCCTAGGGTTATTTCTGTCTGTTTATGTGGAACAAAGCAGTCATCAGTGGCTGGGTATGTCCCAGCCTGTGTACTGGGGGGCTGAGGGGTTGCTGTGGAGGACAGATGAGCAAGGCCCCAGCCGTGGGCTGTGATAATGGGGTCACTGTCCCTGGTGCCTTTTCTTTAATTCCTTCATTTTTAGGAACTGCTGTGACAGTCTCTCACCCCCTATCCCCACCCACCCAATTTTAGGCTCCCCACTGAGGCATCTGCTCCCCTCCAGGCTCACTGCCTTGGTTTTATGAAATCCTCAGAGAGGACTAATTCCCCATCCCAACGCTTCCTTCATGGAGCTGTGTCTGGAAATAGGTTCTCACATCTGAGAGAATTAAGATCTTTGAAGGAAATTCTCACAAAAGATAACTCAAGACCCACAAGGTTTGCAAACGGGCAGCTGAGAATAGTGGGGCCACCTTTTCCTCCAGGGTCCTGGGGTATCCCTGCCTGGTCCTGGGGTAGGGATACTTTCTTCTTGTCTCAAAAGGGCCCTCCGCCTCACTTCCCATGCCCTTTCCTTCTTTTTCCTCCCTGCATCCCTTCCTTCCCTCCTGTCTGTGCCTACTGTACACACACCACGGAGCCACGGGCTTCAAACTCAGCTCGCCATTCCTTCCTCCCTCCTGTCCATCTCGCTCACCCGGTTCCTCTCTACCCCAGCCTGCCTCCCTATCCCCGGCTCCAGGGGCGCATTCATCTGCAGTCTAATCCTGACCCCCAAGGCGTGCCCTCCCATCCTGTGTCCCTCTCCTCTGGGATTCCCTTCGCACTCTCCTGGTCCTCGTCTCTGTCTGTGTCCCCAGTACGGCCGTTGGCATGTACACGACACCCATTCAGGCGACCCCTCAAACTGGGAACAGACCCCTACCATGAATATCGACATCACCCAGGTCTCACTGTAACACTGTAAATCAATCTCAATCTGGCCCTCACATCCGAGCCAAATCCTAAATGTAACCATAATCCTATCCTGCCCATACAATTTACTGAAACCCTAATCCTAAACCTAGCCCTTGCCCCTGGACCTGACCCCTCATGGACAACATCGACATCACCCACAGCTCACCGTGAACCTGTTGCTCAATCTCGTCCTCATCCTCACATTAGAGCCAGATCCTCCCTGTAACGATAGTGCTAGACTGCCTGTACCCAATACCGAACACTTACCCTAACCCTATCCCTGGCCCATGCACCATCCAGCTCACCATCATTTTAGTGTCTGCCCCACCAAATCCTAAACCTGAGACACAATCTCGCAGTCACCCTCACATCACCACCTGTATAATGCAACCCCACTGGAGACCCTTGAGGCAAAAATGGACTGTCAGCTCCTGGGGCACATTATGGGAATACAGTTGGGCCTAAGATAAGGGGTTGCCTAGCTCAGTCATAACACAGGAGTGGAGCAGGGCAGCGAAAGGACTCTAAGAATGAGCCGACAGAACCTAAGAGAAGAATCTGTGCCCAGTGCCACTGAGTGAACGTGCTGCCTGCAGACATTTATTTATGTTATCTTAGTGACGTGAGAGGAACAGAAGCAGGCAACACACACACACACACACACACACACACACACACACACACACACACACACACACACACACACACACAGAACAAGGCAAGTTTCATTAACTAAATCCAGTCAGCCTTTGAACAACACAGGTTTCATATTTTTCAATAAATACATTGGAACATTTTTTGGAGATTTGCAACAATTTGAAAACATGTTTTCCTTTCTCTAGCATGCTTTATTTTAAGAATACAGTGTATAAATCATAGAACATACAAAATGTGTGCTGATTGACTGCTTATGTTATTGTATGTAAGCTTTCTGGTCAACAGTAGGCTATTAGTTAAATTTTGGGGGGTATCAACAGTTACTCGTACATTTGTTGCTGCATGGGGGATCAGCACCCCTAATCCCCTCATTGTTCCAGGGCCAGCTGTATATATGAAAGGTATTTGCAAGGGTTAAGAATGTTAAATAAGGCCAGCGGGGCACTACTGAAGGCCGGGGACTGGATGTCGTCCAGTGTTTGAGAAGCCCCATCCAGGCTGAGAAACTGTGGCGATGCTGTGGCAGAGGCCTGTGGGTTCTCCTGGGATCGAGTCCACTCGTGCTGGAGGCCTCCTGCTCCCCTGGGGCCTCATGCCAGGGCACAGCCTGGGACAACATAGCTGTGTGTAGGCTCAGAATTTGCCCACCGGAATGGTACTTTGGACACTGTCTATACTTCAGTTCCCATAGAGGGTTAAAACCGGGAAGGAGGGACACCCCAGTTGACTCTTGTCACTTTATCATTAAACGTGTAGCTCTCCTGCAAAGGAGCCATGCCTCCACCTTGCTGTTTGGGGCCACATTTCAAATACCTCTTTGTACTGACTTCCCAGGGGGCCATAAAGGACAGATTAGGCATCAAAATCATTCCTCTAGAGTCTATGAAAGTCTCTTTCTTTGATGAGCTCATTATTCAAAGCCATGGTTTCGGGGCTGCCATGGAGTGCCATTTTTTGGCTGGACTGCAGTGGGATGTTTCTCTTCATCAACGTTGGCAGTTGCTCTCTCTTTTGGGGAATGTTGTACCCGCCCAGGGTGTGCCCATTCTTCCCACACAGCCTCTCGCTTCTCCCATTTGCAGAACCGGTGGGGTCATTAGCCTGTCCCCCTTGGAAAACTCCACCGGATGGTGGCTGAGGAACAGGACCCAGGCTTGGGGCATTCTCTGCTTACCTCCACTCCAGGGAAGCCAGAGGCCTGAGTGCTGCTGTCAGTTTGGCTGAGAAGGGAAAAATATGTATGATATCAGCAAGGGGTCTGGTGCTGCATCTTAGCAAGTTGCTGGCGCCTGGGTGGCTCTTGGGGTCTGAGAATCAAAGGAGGGGCTTAGGCCGTTCAGCTTAGTCTGGCTTTGCTGCTGATTTTGCCTGAGGGGAAGACAGACGTTGAAAGGAGCTGTCTTGGTTGGCAAAGGCGCTGCGCATCTTCTCATCTCATGCTTAAGGGCCGGGAGAGGTGCTGGGCTCCTCTGGGCATCTGGGCCATCAGGCCTTGCAGATCTAAGCGGGTAACCCAAATGAGGAGCCAGATACACAGGTGAAGAATGGGAATGGTCTGAATTAGGGTAGGAGCTGGAAATGAGGACTCCCGGGAAAGCCCCATCAGGTGGTGCTGAGAGACGCAGACATCTGCAGAGAGCTGTGTGAGGTGAATGCAGACCCTGCTACAGACGGGCTGTGAGTCCCAAGGTCACTGCTTAAGATCCAGTGTTACCACGTGGCTCATGGCTGGTGACTGCAAATTCTGTTCTGGCAACTGCACTGTTTGGGGACTGGGCCACACTCCTTCCGGACTGTCCTGGCTCCTTAGCAGATGCGTGCATGTCAACTTTTCTCAGCCCAGGCCTTGTCTGCAGCTCTTGGCCGAGATGGGCATGGTGCCCAGAGCAGAGTGAGGTGTCCTTGAAAAGGCAGGCTGAGCTACACCTGGGCACAGGTGCTCTGCACCCCCCTGACAGGGTAGGAGCCATGCTGTCAGCCCCTTGCTGCTGAGGTCCCAGCCCTGGATTCCCCATATGACACTTAGAGCAGGGGCAGAGGCGGCAGGAGAGAGCAGGGCCCTGGCTCTCTTCTGGTCCCCAGGTCAGTGGGGCATCTTACCCCTGGGCTTGGGCTCACACAGCTACACAGCTGTTTCTCTAGATGCCTGAGAGGCCCATTGAGCCACTGGCAAGAAGGGGAGTGACAGAGGACGAGGCCTGTGCAGATGCAGATTCCTCTCCTCCCCTCCACTCTTCCCTCCCAGCATTGTGTATCCTTGTTGCTTTGCTTTGCTTTTCTCTCAGACCTTAACAATTGATCAAACAGATTTTGCATGCTGACTTAAAAAACCTAACTAGAATAGAAGAGCCACAGATGTTCCCCTTCTACTCCTTGGTCCTTGCTCCTTATCAAGGTGAGCCTGTCCCCCCTCCTTGATCAATGTTCCCAGTATTTTCTTGGGCTCCGTCAGCACCCAGCCCGTTCCTGAGACACCCCTCCTGTCTTCCCCTCCTGCTTATTGCATGTGCATGTTTCTGTGTTAACACAGAAAGTTCCTGCAGCACCCCTTTTATGATCTCTGTCTCCCATCAGGCCTGGAGCATTAAGAGTAAAGTGTCGCAGTGGAAAGAGAGGGCTTTGGCCAGCAGTCTGGGGGCTTACAGTCCTGCTGCTCGCTGCTGGGGCACCGTGGGCCAGCGACTTGGCCTCTGGCCCTCAGCTTTCTTGCCTGATACATACCTGCACTGTGGGTCTGTTGTGAGCACTCAGTTCAGATGAAGGCCCCCGGCGGCTGTTCGCTCCCTGCTAATGCCCTTCGCTTACTCCTTCCTTCCCTCTCTCTGCTGGTCCCCATGGACGCTCATTGTCCACGGGCATGCTGCCTCCCTGTGTGGTCATCTGTCCCAGCCAGATGGGTCCTTCATCAGGGCTGTGGTATCCGAAATGGTCCCTGCAGGTGGGGGCTCATTATTGGACCTCACGACTCATTACTCTTCCCTCTTTCCCCATTTTCTCTTTGGTTCTCTTCATCCCTCCCCACTTAACCCTGGCAGGCCCCACTTCTTGCCAGGCCACCTTCCACCCTTCCTTCCTGAGATCCCCACCTGTCTTTCTTCTTCCTCCTGCACCTCCTTCCTCTCCTGCTGTCTCCCCCACTGCCCATTTGTGTGTGTCCTTCTTGAGGGTGGTATGGCTCACACCAGCAGCAGGCAGTGTGTGACAGTCCCTCAGGTGTACCGCTTCCATCACTGTCTGTGGCAGATCTGCCAGCCCACCCTCCTTAGAGATCTCTAGTGCCAAACAAGTGAGTCTGTGTGGTCCCCAGAGCCTAGCCCACTGCTGTTCAATCCCCCCCTCATACATTTCCATCCCCTAAACATAGCCAAGCAAGTTACTGATTTGTACCATCCCACTTGCTCCATGTCCACATGTAGAGTGACATGTTTAGCAAGGACCATTTCTAAGTAATTTTAGATCTCTTTTGCTTGGATTTCTTAAAGCTCTCACCACCATACCCAGTCAACAGGTCTCAATTCTTTTTCCAGCTAACTTTTCCAAGGTGACTTTTAAGTGGCCTTTTGCTGGAATGCCTTTTCTGGACCACCAGCCATTCGTCTTCTTCCTGGATAGTGACCCTTGGTTTTCTAGATAGCCCCTACCTTTAAGGTTGGCTAGAGAAAGAGCCATACTCTTTTTAAAGAAATATGCCATACTTACTTTATACTCTTCCTTTTTTAAGGTAGGCACACTGAGACCTAGAAGGCCTAGAAGACCTAGAAGGCACAGGTCTTAGGTCACTTGTCCTAAAAGACAGGCCGTCCCGGCCCTAGGAATGGGACTCCTTCGCCAAGTTCTGAGCAATGTCTTGTAGGGCCGTCAGCACAGTGAGAGTGTTCACAGGGTCAGACTTGTCTCTGTCCCTGGGTTCAGTCCTGGATTACAAATGTGTCCCAGTTTCTCCCAGCATGAACCTGCCTAGAACCAGTCATATTGGAGACCCGTTCAGAACTTCAACATAGTTGCACTTTTTCCCTTCAGGAGTTTCCAAACCCCCTGAGAGGTAAGGAGGCTGGGAGGGTGGGGAGCTTGGAAACTCCTGGCTAGTGACATGAGTGGGGGACTGGCGAGCCCCCAGCTCTGTCCCTCCTCACTGTGTCCCCTGCAAGCTCATTTTTTAAGTTCTCAAAGGAATTCAGTTTCACCGTATCCGTAGGGGTACTTGGCAGGGGACATATTCCCTTGCTGATACCCATCTTCTCTTTGAGTTCCCTCCTCTGTGGCCTGGGCACCAGGAGTCCTGGGCTTGGGCTCCACCTTTACCCTCTGCCACACATAAATGGCTTTCCCTTCCTTTCCTGGTGTTCTTACCCATCAGCCACAGTCCCAGAAATGAATTCAAGCAACACTTTATTTTAGAAATGAGGAAACTGAGCCCCTGAAGTGGGTGTGGCTTCTTCAAGATGAAGGTGTACTTACAATCCAATTTTCTAACTTCCTGCCCAGCACTCACCATCAGCCCCCCAAGGGCCGCTAGAAAGGTAAAGGGAGAAGGGCATGGAAATACTTGGAGGGATACGTTTCCCTATGCACCCCAAGGGGCCATTATCAGCTAGCATTTTTTATTAACTCACCACTGAACTCTCAGCTTATTGATGGAACCGTTAAATGAGCCAGATACAGACTTGGATGAGATAAAGTTCTGGTTTGATTCCTTGACCTTCAAATTTGGCAAGAAGCCACTGCCGTCCTGCAAAGGCCCAAATCCAGCTCCTGGGAGCACTGTTGGGAAGGGCATCCACATAGGTGGATGTCTGTCAAAGGGACTGAATATATTCCCCAAAGGAGACACCTCCATTGAAAGGGACACAACCCTTTCAGTTTACATTGTGTTCTTTCGTGCCAGGCTCCGTGCATCACTCGATGAGATGAGACAGCATTCTTGTTTATCTCCAGTACAGACAAAGAATGTGAGGATTAAGCAGTGTGGTAATTGAAGCAAATTTCCCTAAATTCACAAACTAGTAAGTGTCAGCCCTGGCAATCAACCTGAGTTTGTCAGATCCCAGAGCCTAACTGTTTAGCTACAGCATTGAACTATGAAGATGGTGTGGAAAAGAGACCATCTTTCTCTGTATTGCCAGAACAAGGACACAGAATGGGAGTTTGGGGTAGTAAGAAAAATTCCTGCTGGTCCAGGATGATTTTGCTAGTGTGTGCCTAGGCAGGCTAAGTGACCCTCCGTGGGCTCTGTTAGATTAGGTCGTTTCTAGACAACTTTACGGAGATAGAGCCCATCAAGCTAGTTGTCACTGCCAGATGCCAATGGTGTCCTGGGATGGGAGGCATCCAGGCAGGCCAGCCTCTTAATGGGTATGTGCGTGTCTTAAACCACAGCCCCATCACAGGGAGGACAAGAACTCTGAAGTTTTGTACTCCAGCAGGCTGGCTCTGATCTCGCCAACTGCCAGGCATCTGTGGTACAAAAAAGGCAGTGCATTTCTATCTTTTTAGCCCATTATTTGAAAGCCAAGTCTCTATCGAATATCCTGTTATTTGCTCCTCATGGCATAAATATGTCACATCCAAAATGCTAATGGCTCCCTCCCACCATGGCTGCCCATCCTTCTCCATGTTTCCCTCCCCTTTGCCCTTTCCATGGATGGCCTGTGTTCCAGGAGGCAGCATCTGAGCCATCCCCCTGCCAAGGGAAGCATTCCTGCTGATGAGGGGAATGTTCTCCACCACTAGAGTGCTGGTCCTGACCCAGGAACCACATGCTCTCTGCACACCGGGCAGTGGCAGAGCAGAGGGGCACATGCTGCTGCTTCTCCATTCTGATGCTCTGCTGGAGCAAGATGCCTGCCAGCCCAGCCTGGGCAGCAGCAAGGGGGAGAATTTGCCACATGCTCTTGGCCAGGCCCAGGCCAACTCAACTGGAGTTTCATCAGCCTTTATTTCTTTCTGATCTTTCAACTTCTCCATGAAGTATTCCAAATAGGTATTACTAATTGAAAATTAAAAACAGATAATGACATTATGGAAGTTCCTCAAAAAATAAAATAGAGAATTACCATATGATCCAGCAATCCCACCTTTGGGTACGTATGCAAAAGAATTGAAAACAGGGACTCAAGCAGGTATTTGTTCACTCCTGTTCATAGCAGCATTATTCACAACAGCCAAAAGATGAAAACAACCCAAGCGTCCATCAACAGATGAATCGGGTACACAGCATGTGGAATATACAGACAATGGAATATTATTTGGCCTTAAAATGGAAGGGAATTCTGATATGTGTTATAACATGCATGAATACTGGGGACATTATGCTAAGTGAAATAAGCCAGACACAAAAGGACAAATACTGTATGATTCCACTCCCAAAAGGTCCATAGAAGAGTCAGGTCCATAGAGGCAGAAAGTAGAATGGTGGTTGCCAGGGCCGGAGGTTGGGGAAGATGGGGAGTTAGTGTGTAATGGGTACAGGGTTTCAGTTCGGGAAGATAAAAAAGTTCTGGAGATTGATGGTGTTGAAGAGCTCAGAGCAATGTGAATGTATGTAATGCCACTGACCATACACTTGAAAGTGTGTTAAAATGGTCAGTATTATGTTATATATATTTACCACAATAAAAAAAGAAATAGCATATATGAACATGTTTCACAAATTGCAAAGTCCATATGCAAATACTAATTTAGTATTGTTACTATCGTTTCTAATGATAGGGCACCTGTGGCTCAGAAAGTTTTTTGTCTTTGTTGAGATTACAGGTCATGGTCTAACTCCACATGCAGGGCTCCTTTCAGTGCACCGGACATGGCATGTGGTACCAGTGCTTTCTTCTACCCCTATGGTAGACATCAGCTAATTGGTCACAACACTTTTCTGGTAAAACTCAAACTTGACCTCAGAATAAATCTTAGCACTCCAGGCCATCACTATCAGTTAGTCAGTTAACATGCAAATTGCAGCCTACTCCCCATCTCTGCACTTCTAGCATTCCCATCAGTTTCTTAGTCTAGGTGCCCCCCCACCACCACTATTTCTTAAGGAAATTTGAAAATGCATGAGATTGGTACAGAAAGGCCAGGGCTCTTTTTGGAGAGCAGTGGGGCTAGGTTACACTGATTCCCACCCCCAGAAATGAGTCAAGTGCTTGCAGCCTTGTCTTACTTGAATTTTGGTGCCTTTGGCCACCTTTTCAAGAGTGGGTTGGCATCCCTACCTTGTAGAGCGGACCCTTTCCTTCAGGTGGCTCTGCAGGAAATCCATTCAAGATGAAAGTTTGAATTGAAGGCCTCTCGATCATGCACCTGTCCCACCTTGGTCAGACTTGACCACGTTACCAAGGCCTCTGAAGTGTCCCATGCCTTAGGAGGAGACCAGGACAGGAGAGAGCCCATGACTGAGAGAGGGTCCCTGGCGACCTAGTGGCCTTTTGCTCCGTCTTTTCCACACTCCTTGTTCCTGTTTGTGGCAGTCTGAGCTCCAAGCTGCTCATTCCTCACGTCAGATCCAGTTGAGTTATTGATGCAAGTGAAGAAAAGAAAGGAAACAAGATTGGTGTCCGTTTCTCTTCTTCTTTTTCTTTCTCCAGTGTTCCTCCCTACTTTGAAAGATCAAAGGAGGCCCAAAGAGAACTCCCTTTTTTTTTTAACACCCCCCTCCCCATCATAATAGAATACAGGAGGGAAAATTCCAGCAGACAAAATTGTTCTCAGACATCTTTTTAGTTTTCCTTTCAATTGATTTAGGTCCCATGGCTTTAATCAAAGTGTTGAAGGGGGCACAGAAATGATTCCATTAAATGAATTCCTTGCTTCTCTCACTCTTCCTACTCTAACCCTTCCTCCTTCCTCCCTGCTCTCCACGTTTTTTGTTATTGTTTTTTATTAATGTGGGTTGGAAAAAAAAATATTCTCCCAACAGAGGAGTAAGTGAGGACCAGAGAGAAATTGTATTTTCTGAGCTAATAACTAGATGCTGGCTCAGCCACTCTGCAGCTGACAGACCATTCTCCAAACCCAATTGTCCCCTCTCTCCTTCCCACTTTACTAAATTCATCCATCACTCTGAGAAAAATAAATAAAAGGCCCAATAAAGAAATCAATCAAGCCATCATTTTCTTTGAGCTCATGAGGCACCTACAGTGGCCACACAAGTGGATTTCGGTTCTCATAGCAGTGGATGCCCACACCAGGCAGCCTGAACCCATGGGGGCCTTTGAAGATACTGGCTTCTGTCATTGGATGACACAGTGAACAGACCCCATGGTTGTCCTATCTGCTTCGTGCCTACTTGGGACACTTCTCTCTCTCCCAGCACCTCCAGTTTTCCCTGGAAGGTACCCAGTGAGTTCACATCTATAGTGCAGCAGCAAGCCCCCCCCTGGGGCTCATTATGGCTGACTCCTTGGGGAAATGCTATAGCATCGAGGACCATCCATTTTAAGGCCAGTTCTTGGAAAGGCAGCTTACTCATCTCTTTGTTTCGCTTAGTATTTACTTGCAAACATTAATGAGCACCTACTCAGGGTCACTAACAGGGCCAGCCACCAGGGATAAAAGGCGACCCTGTCCTCAAGCCGCACATTCAGTAGACTGATTTACAGGTGCAGGGGCTGGACAAGGGTGGGTGTCCAGGACTCTGTATGCCAAAATCAGCCACACACTGAGAGCAGTACCCCCTGTCTACTTCTCCAAGCTGACCTCTGTGCCATACTCTAAGTTCCAGTGTGGGCAGAGGCACTGGACACTCTGACAATTTTATATGGATTTGGGCTTCTTCCAAATCTGCCCATTTTTATATGTATTTTTTATTTTTCGGTTGAGAGATGCATCATTTCATTCTGAAGGCCACTGCTAAGCCTGTGAAGAGTATCCAATGTGCCTGCTTAAGAAAGAAATAATCAGGACCCCTATTTTTTTTTGTAGCCTCACAAACCTGGAGAGCAACTGAGTATCTTTCATCCGTATTTTTAGTGTGATCCCCACCTTTGGTCTGATCTTCATAGTCTTTTCACCTTGGTGTTGTCTGGGACCTGGGGCGGGGGAAATAAATAACTGACAGAGCATATTCTGCCAAGCCTTCCTGGGGTTCATTAGGGAGGCCTGAGGGACAGCGGGGGCCCTCGTGTCTGTTTACGGCTGAAAGGCAGGCCTACCTGGAGGTCCTGACCTTGGTTCCTCTCCTGCCCTCTGACGCTGTGGGGTTCTGAGCAGCCCACCTGGCCGAAAGGTAAGCTAAGGAGAAGATGTCCATGAATCCGGGGTATGTAGTGCTGGTCCTGAGAGCTGTGTAATTTGGTAGGATGAGAAAACGGATGTTGTGTCTTTAATATGAGGTCCCTAAAGGGAATATATTTGTTAAACATTATAATTACCCTTCAGCAGCTGAACTCCATGGCAAATGAGAACTCAATAGCAATTGAGAACTATGTGCAATTGAAGCCACACCGAGGCCCATTACTGTTTCTCAAATGATGCTTTCATTTAGATAAGGCAGATAATTATACATCTTGATTAGGTCACAGCTCCCAAGGGGATACGGCAGGCAGTTTTCAGGATTGCCCCCCTCCCTGTAAATAATGCCATAAAATTACAGCTAGCCTCCCAACTCTCTTTCCTCCTTTCTAGATCCAGATAATGAGATAAAGATATAGATACACAGACACAGACATATACATATATATACATATACAGGCATAACTCCATTTTTTTCTCTTGTCTTAACACTTAAGGACACTGAGATGTGTGAGTCTGTGGCCAGGATGGAAAAGATCAGAAATAGTAATAATAATAATGATAATGATAATGATAATGATATCTTAGGTGTATATTATCCTTTATTTTGCAAAATATATTTATATGCACTATTTTTCTTTTGATCACTGCCACAATCAAATGAAGCAGTCAGAATGGATATTAGCAATCTTGATTTTTTTTCTCCTGAATTAGGAGAATCATGGACTAAAATACAAAACAAGACAGAAAAAACTCTCAGATGCCTCTCAGCTCTACATTTGAGTCTATTTGTTTTACCCTTTTATAGACGAGAGGCCTGAGACCAGGGAGGTCACGTGGCTGACTCAGGGCCACCTGCCTAGTTAAGTGGTCCGGGGTCCAGAAGCCAAATCTGATTCTGGTGTTTTTCCCTGAATGTGATTCTAAACTCTTCATTGGATTCTTGTTGCATCCATAATAAGACCAAATGCCTCTCATGTGGCCTTCAAGATCCCGGCTACTCCAGGCCCAGCCTCACTGGGCCCTCCTCTTCTTCATCCTTCAAGTCTTGCGTGCGTGCTGTGCTGTCCCAGCCCTGCCAATGAGACCACCACCCACACCTGTTGTCATGACTCCTTCACGCCTTTCCATATTTAAGGACACTGAGATGTGCGAGTTGTGATTACTCATATATAAAAGAAAAAAGAAAGGTATGTTTTCACCGCTTTATCTCTAGCATCTCCCAGAGTTCCTGTCATATAGTAGGCATCGAATTACTATTTGTTGAATGAATGCCTGCGTTAATGAACTAACTGTGAATAAATAATGGCCTAGAATCTCTGAAATCACCATTCCTGAAGATCCTGTACAGCTAATTTCTTCCAGAGAATTTAATAAAACACAATCATTTCCTCACTATTTTCTTCTCCACCAACACTTTCCACATTACTTGGCCAATTGCTGCTCTATTTAGAGACCCTGCTGTTATCTAGTTATGCCGACAACACATATTCTTAAAGTTTTGTTCTTCCTGAAGTGTGTGGGTGCATTGCTTCAGGATCAGTTGTTAATATAAAGGGCATCCCTTTGAGATAATTGAGCTGAATGCCCCCCCTGGTTTTCGGATGAGAAACCTGAGTCGCAGACACTCTCTACAGATGACAAACATCTGGGTTAAATTGGAAGTGGAAAAGAAAGGATTCCTGTTTTTCAAAATATCTGGATAATTAAATAAACTTCTCAGTTCCCTTCCAGATGGTTGTGCCACATGGATGCAGCCACAGAAAGACTTTGTTTTGGAGTCTATAAAACAAGTTAGTGGTGGCAGTGGAATTTGAAGCTTGTTCACAAATCATCTCCATTGAGGTAGGCTGGCTGGGACAAATACATATACACATGTGTGTGTGTGTGTGTGTGTGTGTGTGTGTGTGTGTGTGTGTGTGTGTGTGTGTGTGTGTGTGTGTGTGTGTGTGTGTGTGTGTGTGTGTATGTAGTTGTCCTTCCCTCTGAATGGAGTGCCCTGTGTCCAGCAACCTTCTGCTTTCTGGTGTAGATTTCCCTGTAATTCCTTTCTCTGACTTTGGCTTAACAAAATCCTTTGCTTTCACTTGGGCTCAGCCTGGTGCTCTTATTTATTTATTAGAGTTGCCTGCAGAGTTCTAAGACCACCAGGCCTACTCACAAACCTATAAAAACACATAGTGCAATTTCCAAACACTGCAGTAAATTTCCCCTGAAGAGTCTCTGCCATTAGGGATCTTAGACTGAAAAGAAGGTTTGTGTTGGAGGTGAAGAGAGGTCCAGCTTTCTGTGAACTGGATGAAGGGGTAGGTGTAAAGCTCTTATTAATTCTTTCTTGGGAAACATTCTGAGCCCCCCACATGCCTGAGATGAAATGTCAAAAGCCTCATGGCAACCTGAGTGGAGAGAAAGCGCTGAAGGTCAGGTATTTTGGTGTCTTGGTGTCTTAAGATTTCAAACTGGACATGGATTCAAGGCCAATTTCTTGCATAACTCCAGGGGGCACCACTCATGAAAAATCTATGAATTGCTTCCCCAAGAGCTGTACAACATGGTGGGCTTGGGATTTCTCTCACTTGGATGGGGTCCTGGATAAGAGCAGCTTTCCTTGAGTCATACACTCTTAATGCCAGGAAATGAAAGAAACTTTTCATGGAGGATTTACTCAACGCTTTATCCGACAAAGATGAGAAGAGCGTGAAGAAAAGGGGAAGCAGGGCACAGAACTTTGTGCTCAGTGTACCTGGATGGGTCATGGGCTCACCCACAGCACTCTCAGCTGGGCAGGTCTGCCCCACCTCCTCTGTGCACCCCTGGGTGCTCTGCAAAGACCATCACTTCCTATGAGTGTATTAAAAGCTTGGAGAGTCTGCTGTTTTCAGATGCAGGGGTCTCTAGACACCAGTCAGTTTTCAAGGCTGTATGCCACAGACATCTAGCTGACAAATATTCCTTCCCTGACACCAGTCAGTCTGTTTGGACATTGCAGAGATGTTGCCTATATTGGTAAAGCCCTCAGAAACCAATGGATTCACAGCCTGTCCTCATCCATCCCTGTGTCCCTGTCTTCTTCATTTTCTAATGTGTATCTCTCATAGAGCATTTTTGACTCCCTAACATTTGTCAGAAGGAATAAGGCTGGTTACCATCATTCCTATGAGAGCCCCACATAGAGAGAAACAGTTCTATTTCAGTCCTGCCTCTGATTTTTTGCTTGGGTTAGAGTCTTGATAATTTTTCTGTTTGACCTTTAAAAATCCCCTTTGCTTAGCTGCACACTTCTCAGGACTTGCTGAGGATATGGAGCCAGTATTTCCTGGGCCAGAAAAATTATCCATCTGCGTTCTTGTTCCTGGGTGATTATTTCTGTAATCCCCCTGCCTAGGGCTCACTGCTGTGTAGGGGCCAGCATCAGTGGACTTGGATCTGTCCTCGAGAAATGAATGAAACAGCTATGTGGTAAAGAACCTGGCACCTCCTTGGCAAGGGTTTGCCCTTCTGCAGTGTTCCTGGTTCAGAGTAGGAGTGAGAACACGGTAATAGTTAAAACATGAACCTTTCTACTTTTGTGTTTTAAAAACAGCAGTGACCGAATGCAGGAAGTTAATCTTTAATATCACTGTTTATAAGCTGCTCAGTAATGTTTACTGTGGTTATAATTGGTATCATTAAACTTAGGTGACATTATTAATGCTGCTGATTAAACTGCTATAAACCCAACTTCACCATTTACACAAACAGCAGTGTCTGAGCTTCTAGCTTTCACACTTGAGCACCAGGGTAGGAAAGCAGGTCTGCTGGGAGGCACAGCTGGAAAGGAAAATAGAACCCCGGTTTCTCACCTATCTGTCAGGTACAGCTTTTAAGAAGATCCATCTCAAAATACCTTCACCCACCGTTGGTAAAGCGTTTTCCCTTTCTAAAGCTGGTCTTTCAATGGACATCCTGACCCTTAGTGCACTTGACAAAAATATCAAGTATCTCCCACCTGCTCTCCTTTTCCCAAATCCTCCTTCCTCCTCCCTTCAAACTCAGCATCAGTTGTTACTACTGTGTTGTGGTCATTCCTCAGTCCTCACCAGAGTCTACTTATCTACTCTACTTAACAGTAGTATTACCCCCTACTATTTTTAAAAAATTAAATTTTGTTATTGTGGTGGAAAACACATAACATGAAATCCTCCCCATTAATAAAATTTTAAGTGTATAGTGCAGTATTGTTAACTGTATGCACAATGTTGGGCAGAAGATCTCTGGAACTTCTTCATCTTGCAGGACTGAAACTCTGCACCCACTGAGCAGCAACTCCCCATTTCCCTCTCCCACCAGCCCCTAGCAACCGTCCTTCTGTTTTCTGCTTCTATAAGTTTGATGACTGTAGATACCTCATATAAGTAGAATCATGCAGTATTTGTCCTATGATTGGTTTATTTCACTCATCATAGTGTCTTCAAGGTTCAGTATATGGAGGCATATAGCAGGATTTCCTTCTTTTTTAAAACTGAATAATATTCCATGGTATGTATATACCACAGTTTCTTCATGCATTCACCCACTGATGGACGTTTGGGTTGTTTCTACTTAAATTGTGAATAATGCTGCAGTGAACATGGGAGTGAAAATCTCTCTTTAAGATATTAATTTTATTCTTTTGAATGAAAACCCAGAAAAGGGATTGTAGGATCATATGGTAGTCCTATTTTTAATTTTTGACCTCCACATTGTTTTCCTTGGTAACTATACCATTTTATATTCCTACCAACAGTGCACAAGGGTTCCAATCTCTCTGCATCCTCATTAACACTTGTTACTTTGTTTTTGTTTGTTTGTTTTATAATGGCCATCCTAACAGGTATGAGACTATTTTTTCATTGTGATTTTAATTTCCATTTCCTGATGATTTTTGATGGATGTTAAATATTTTTTCATATACCTGTTGGCCATTTGTCTTTTTTGAAGAAATGTCTATTCAAGTCCTCTGCCCATTTTTTAATTGGGTTATTTGGGCTTTTTATTATTGAGTTGTAGGATTTCCTTTTATGTTTTGAATTTGTTCCATAATAATACCCCTTACCAGATCTATGGTTTGCATATATTTTTTTACCAAACCTTAGATTGCCTTTTCACTCTATGTATGATTTCCTTTGCTGCACAGAAGCTTTTAGTTTGATGTAGTCCCACATGTCTACTTTTGTTTTTGTTTCCTGTGCTTGGTGTCATATCCAGGAAATCATTGCCAAGACTTTTGTTATGAAGCTTTTCCCTTATGTTTTCTTCTAGTAGTTTTATAGTTTCAGATCTTACTTTTAAGTCTTTAATCCATTTTTATTTGATTTGTGTATGTTGTAAGAAGATAAGGGTCCATTTTCATTCTTTTAGATGTGGATATCCAGTTTTCACACCATCATTTGTTGAAGAGGCTGTCCTTTTCCCATTTAATAGTCTTGGCACCTCTGTTGAAAATCATTTGACTACATACATACATGCAAGAGTTTTTTCTAGTCTCCCTATTCTATCCTATTAATCTGTATGTCTGTTTTTATGCCAGTACCATACTGTTTGATTACCATAGTTTCATAATATTAAAAGTCAAGAAATATGATGTCTCTAGCTTTGTTCTTTCTCAGGATTGTTTTGTATATTCAGGGTCCTTTATATTTGCATATAAACTGGGGGAATGTTTTTTTCTATTTTTGCAAAAAATGTCTTTGGGATTTTGATAGGGATTGATTGAATCTGTAGATCACTTTGCAAAGTATAGACATTTTAGCAATATTAAGTCTTCCAATCCATGAACATGAAAGTCTTCCCATTTATTTGTGTCTTCTTTAGTTTCTTTCAATATTATTTTGTAGTTTTCAGTGTACAAGTCTTTCACTGCTTTGGTTAAGTGTATTCCTAAGCATTTTATTCGTTTTGATGCTATTATAAATGGGATTGCTTTCTTAAATTCCTTTTCAGATACTTTGCTGTTAGTGTAAAGAAATGAGACTGATTTTCATATGTTGATTTGTATCTTGCAACTTTGCTGAATTTGCTTACTAGTTCTAACCTTTTTAGATGAATTGTCAGGGTTTTCTACATATATGATCATGTTATCTGTAAATAGAGATCATCTTGTTCTTCCTTTCAAATCTGGATGCCTTTTATTTTTTTTTCTTGCCTCTAATTAAGACTTCTAGTACTATGTTGAATACAGGTAGAGAAAGTGGGCATCCTTGTCTTGTTCCTGATCTTAGCAGAGAAGCTTTCAGTTTTCTGTTATTGAATATGATATGATCTATGGGTTTATTAAATATTGGCTTTTATTATGTTGAGGTAATTTCCTTCTAGTTCATTGAATGTTTTTATCATGTATGATGTTGGGTTTTGTCAAAGGCTTTCTCTGTATTTATTGAGATGATTGCAAGATTTTTATCCTTCATTCTATTAATGTGATGTATCACATTGATTAAGTCTTGTATGTTGACCCATCCTTGCACCCTAGGGATTAAATCCCACTCGGTCACAGTGCATGATATTTATAATGTGCCATTCAAACTGGTTTGCTAGTATTTGTTTGGGAACTTTGCACCTATATTCATCCAGGTATATTGGTCTATAGTTTTCTCATGATGTCTTGTCTGGCTTTGGTATCAGCATAATTTTGGCCTCATAAAATGAGTTTGGAAGAATTCCCTCACCATCACATTTTAGGAACAGCTTGAGAAGGATTGGCATTAATTCTTCTTTAAATGTTTGGTAGAATTTTCTAGTGAAGCCAACTGCTTCTGGCATTTTTCTGTTGAAAGGTCTTTACTTATTGAATCAATTTCCTCACTAATTATAGGTCTGTTCAGGTTTTCTATTTCTTTATGATTTAGTCACAGGTAATTTGTATGTTTCTAGGAACTTATCCTTCTAGGTTATCCCTTTTGTTGGTTATCATTGTTCATAATAGTCTCTTACAATCCTGTGTACTTCTGTGACATCAGTTGTCTCCTCTTTCATTTCTGATTTTATTTGAACCTTTTTCTTAGTCTAGCTAAGAGTTTCCCAATTGTGTTGCTCTTCAAAAAAATTCTTAGTTTCATTGTTGTTTTTTATTGTTTTTGTATTCTCTATTTTGTTTATTTATACTCTAGTCTTTATTATTTCCTTCCTTCTGCTGACTTTGGACTCAGTTTGTTCTTCTTTACTAGTGCCTTGAGGCGTGAAATTAGTTTTTTATTTGGAATCTTACCCTCTCTCCACTTTTCTCTCCTGGCCCCAGGAAATCTGTCTCTGTCCCCTTCCCTTCCCCGTCCCCTTCTCCCTTTCTCTCCTTCCCTCTCTCCCCATCTTTGCCTTGCCGGTTGCTCCTTTTCAGACCCCATTACTAGAATGCCAGGCCTCCTTATTCTTGGACCTCTTTTTTTTTCACTACCTAAGTGGTCTCATTTAGTTTCTTTCTGTTTTTTTTTTTTGAACATTTTATTGAAGAAATTTTCAAACACATACAAAACAGAATGAACAACATAATGAACCTGATGTACCTGTCACCCAGCACGAACACTTATCAGTACTTGGCCAATCATGTTTCATCTATACTTCCAGCTATGCTTTCCAACTCTTCAGACTATTTGGAAGGAAATTCTACACATCATGTGTATATTTCATCTGCAACTATTTTACTATGTCCCTCTGTAAATAAGGACTCTTTTTAAAAAAAAGTTACTAGCATACCATCATCACATCTATAAAAGTTAACAACTGTTCTTTAAATTTTCAACTATCCCATCAGATTTCACATTTCCCCAATGATTTTATAAATTTTTTAAGAGGACAGTTTGTTTGAATTAGAATCCAAATAAAGTCAATACATTGTGTCTGAGGTCTCATTTAGTTTTTTTTTTAATTTTTATTAAGGTATGATTGATATACACTTTTATGAAAGTTTCACGTGAAAAAACAATGTGGTTACTACATTCATCCATATTATCAAGTCCCCACCCATACCCCAATGCAGTCACTGTCATCCATCAGTGCAGCAAGATGCCACAGATTCACTGTTTGCCTTCTCTATGCTACACTGTTCTCCCCGTGATCCCCCACACCATGTGTACTAAACATAACACCCCTCAATCCCCTTCTCCCTCCCTCCCCACCCACCCTCCCATACCCCTCCCCTTTGGTAACCACTAGTTCATTCTTGGAGTCTCTGAGTCTACTGCCATTTTGTTCCTTCAGTTTTGCTTCATTGTTATACTCCACAAATGAGGGAAATCATTTGCCATTTGTCTTTCTCTGCCTGGCTTATTTCACTGAGCGTAATGTCCTCCAGCTCCATCCATGTTGCAAATGGTAGGATTTGTTTCTTTCTTATGGCTGAATAATATGCCATTGTGTAAAAGTACCACATCTTCTTTATCCATTCATCTGCTGATGGACACTTTGGTTGCTTCCATTTCTTGGCTATTGTAAAAAGTGCTGCGATAAACATAATGGTGCATATGTCTTTTTGAGAACTTGTATTCTTTGGGTAAATTCCAAGGAGTGGGATTCCTGGGTCAAATGGTATTTCTTTTTTTAGTTTTTTGAGGAACTTCCTTATTGCTTTCCACAATGGTTGAACTAGTTTACATTCCCACCAGCAGTATAGGAGGGTTCCCCTTTCTCTGTATCCTCGCCAGCATCTGTTGTTCTTAGTTTTTTCAATGCCAGCCATCTTTACTGGTGTGAGGTGGTATCTCATTGCGGTTTTAATTTGCATTTCCCAGATGATTAGTGATGTGGAGCATCTTTTCATGTGTCTATTGGCCATCTGAATTTCTTCTTTGGAGAATTGTCTCTTCATATCCTCTGCACATTTGTTAATCAGGTTATTTGCTTTTTGGGTGTTGAGGTGTGTAAGTTCTTTATATATTTTGGGTATTAACCCCTTGTCAGATATGTCATTTACAAATATATTCTCCCATACTGTAGGATGCCTTTTTGTTCTGTTGATGGTGTACTTTGACGTACAGAAACTTTTTAGTTTGATGTAGTCCCATGAGTTCATTTTTGCTTTTGTTTCCATTTCTCGAGGAGATACGTTCAGGAAGAAGTTGCTCATGCTTATATTCAGGAGATGCTTGCCTATGTTGTCTTCTAAGAGTTTTATGGTTTCATGACTTACATTCAAGTCTTTAATCCATTTCGAGTTTACTTTTGTGTATGGGGTTAAACAATAATCCAGTTTCATTCTCTTGCATATAGCTCTCCAGTTTTGCCAACACCAGCTGTTGAAGAGGCTTGCATTTCCCCATTGTATGTCCATGGCTCCTTTACCATATACTACTTGACCATATGTGCTTGGGTTTATATCAGGGCTCTCTAGTCTGTTCCATTGGTCTATGGGTCTGTTTTTGTGCCAGTACCAAATTGTCTTGATTACTGTGGCTTTGTAGTAGAGCTTGAAGTTGGGGAGTGTAATTCCCCCTGCTTTATTCTTCCTTCTCAGGATTGCTTTGGCTGTTTGGGGTCTTTTGTGGTTCCATATGAATTTTAGGACTATTTTCTCTAGTTCTTTGAAGAATGCTGTTGGTGTTTTGATAGGAATTGCATTGAATCTATAGATTGCTTTAGGCAATATGGCCATTTTGACAATATTAATTCTTCCTGTCCATGAGCATGGGATGTATTTCCATTTATTGGTATCTTCTTTAATTTCTCTCATGAGTGTGTAATTTTCAGGGTATAGATCTTTCACTTCCTTGGTTAGGTTTATTCCTAGGTATTTTATTCTTTTTGATGCAATTGTGAATGGAATTGTTTTCCTGATTTCTCTTTCTGCCAGTTCATTGTTAGTATATAGGAATGCCACAGACTTCTGTGTATTAATTGTGTGTCCTGCAAGTTTGCTGAATTCATATCTTAGATCTAGTAGTTTGGAGTGGATTCTTTAGAGTTTTTTATGTACAATATCACATCATCTGCAAACAGGGACAGTTTAACTTCTTCCTTGCCAATCTGGATGCCTTTTATTTCTTTGTGTTGTCTAATTGCTGTGTCTAGGAGCTCCAGTACTATGTTGAAGAGAAGTGGGGAAAGTGGGCATCCTTATCTTTTTCCCAATCTTAAAGGAAAAGCTTTCAGCTTCTCGCTGTTAAGTATGATGTAGGCTGTGGGTTTGTCATATATGGCCTTTATTATGTTGAGGTACTTGCCCTCTATACCCATTTTGTTGAGAGTTTTTATCATGAATGGATGTTGAATTTTGTCAAATGCTTTTTCGGCATCTATGGAGATGATCATGTGGTTTTTGTCCTTTTTGTTCATGTGGTGGATGATGTTGATGGATCTTCAAATGTTGTATCATCCTTGCATCCCTGTAATAAATCCTGCTTGATCATGATGGATGATCTTTTTTATGTATTTTTGAATTTGGTTTGCTAATAGTTTGTTGAGTATTTTTGTATCTATGTTCATCAGGGATATTGGTCTGCAGTTTTCTTTTTTGGTGGGGTCTTTGCCTGGTTTTGGTATTCGAGTGATGCTGGCCTCATAGAATGAGTTTGGAAGTATTCCCTCCTCTTCTATTTTTTGGAAAACTCTTAAGGAGAATGGGTATTAGGTATTCACTAAATGTTTGATAAAATTCAGTGGTGAAGCCATGTGGTACAAGGGTTTTGTTATTAGGTAGGATTTTGATTACCAGTTCAATTTTCTTGCTGGTAATCGGTCTGTTCAGATTTTCTCTTTCCTCCTTGGTCAGCCTTGGAAGGTTGTATTTTTCTACAAAGTTGTCCGTTTCTTCTAGGTTATCCAGTTTGTTAGCATATAATTTTTCATCATATTCTCTAATAATTCTTTGTATTTCTGTGGTGTCCATAGTTGTTTTCCCTTTCTCATTTCTGTTTCTATTTATGTGTGTAGACTCTCTTTTTTCCTTCATAAGTTTGACTAGGGATTTATCTATTTTATTTTCTCAAAGATCCAGCTCTTGCTTTCATCAATTCTTTCTGTTGTTTTATTCTTCTCAATTTTATTTATTTCTGCTCTCATCTTTATTATGTCGCTCCCTCTACTGATTTTCAGCCTCATTTGTTCTTCTTTTTCTAGTTTTATTAATTGTGAGTTTAGAATGCTTATATGGGATTGGTCTTCTTTCTGGATCTAGGCCTGTATTGCAATATACTTTCCTCTTAGCATGGCCTTGGCTGCATCCCACAGATTTTTACGGTGTTGAATTATTGTTGTCATTTGTCTCCATATACTGCTTGATCTCTGTTTTTATTTGGTCATTGACCCATTGGTTATTTAGGAGCATGTTGTGAAGCCTCCATGTGTTTGTGGGATTTTTCATTTTCTTTGTGTAAGTTCTTTCTAGTTTCATACCTTTGTGGTCTGAGAAACTGGTTGGTACAATTTCAATCTTTTTTAATTTACTGAGGCTCTTTTTGTGGCTTAGTAATTGATCTATTCTTGAAAATGTTCTGTGTACACTTGAGAAGAATGTGTATTCTGCTGCTTTTGGGTGTAGAGTTCTGTAGATGTCTGTTAGGTCCATCTGTTCTAATGTGTTGTTCAGTGCCTCTCTCTCCTTACTTATTTTCTGTCTGGTTGATCTGTCCTTCAGAGTGAGTAGAGTGTTGAAGTCTCCTAGAATGATGCCTTGCATTCTTTTTCCTCTTACAATTCAGTTAGTATTTGTTTCACTTATATAGGTGCTCCTGTGTTGGGGGCATAGGTGCTTATAATGGTTATATCTTCTTGTTGGATTGATCCCTTTATCATTATGTAATGTCCTTCTTTGTCTCTTATGACTTTCTTTGTTTTGAAGTCTATTTTGTATGATACAAGTACTGCAACTCCTGCTTTTTTCTCTCTATTAGTTGCATGAAATATGTTTTCCATCCCTTCACTTTTAGTCTGTGTATGTCTTTGGGTTTAAAATGAGTCTCTTGTAGGCAGCATATAGATGGGTCTTGTTTTTTTATCCATTCAGTGACTCTATGTCTTTTGATTGATGCATTCAGACCATTTACATTTAGGGTGATTATCGATAGGTATGTACTTATTGCTGTTGCAGGCTTTGGATTTGTGGTTACCAAAGGTTCAAGGTTAACTTCCTTACTATCTAAGAGTCTGACTTAACTCACTTAGTTACAACTATTACAAACACAATCTAAAGGTTCTTTTTTTCTCCTCCTTTTTCTTCCTCCTTCATTCTTTATATATTATATTATATATTACTGTACTCTTTGTCTATCCCTTGATTGACTTTGGGGATAGTTAATTTAATTTTGCATTTGCTTAGTAATTAGCTGTTCTGCTTTCTATACTGTGGTTTTATTACCTCTGGTGACAGCTAGTCAACCTTAGGAACACTTCCATCTATAGCAGTCCCTCCAAAATAGACTGTAGAGATGGTTTGTGGGAGGTAAATTCTCTCAGCTCTTGCTTATCTGGAAATTATTTTATCCCTCCTTCAAATTTAAATGACAATCTTGCCAGATAAAGTAATCTTGCTCCAGGCCCTTTTGCTTCATTGCGTTAAATACATCATGCCACTCCCTTCTGGCCTGTAAGATTTCTGCTGAGAAGTCTGATGTTAGCCTGATGGGCTTTCCTTTGTATATGATCTTACTTCTCTCTCTAGCTGTTTTTAATAGTCTGTCCTTATCCTTGATCTTTGCCATTTTAATTACTATATGTCTTGGTGTTGTCTTCCTTGGGTCCCTTGTGTTGGGAGATCTGTGGATCTCCATGGCCTGAGAGACTATCTCCTTCCCCAGATTGGGGAAGTTTTCAGCAATTACCTCCTCAAAGACACTTTGTATCCCCTTCTCTCTCTTCTTCTTCTTCTTCTGGTACCCCTATAATGTGAATATTGTTCCATTTGGATTGGTCACACTGTTCTCTCAATATTCTTTCATTCTTAGAGATCCTTTTTTCTCTCTGTGCATCAGTTTCTTTGTATTCCTCTTCTCTAGTTTCTATTTCATTTATCATCTCCTCCACCATATCCAGTCTGCTTTTAACACCCTCCATTGTGCTCTTCAATGATTGAGTCTCTGACCTGAATTCATTCCTGAGTTCTTGAATATCTTTCCATACCTCCATTAGCATGTTAATGGTTTTTATTTTGAACTCCCTTTCAGGAAGAGTCATGAGGTCCCTGTCATCTTTCTCAGGAGTTATATTAATTTTACTTTGAACCAGGGTCCTTTGGCATTTCATATTTGTATATGGCGCCCTCTAGTTTCCAGAAGCTCTACTCTCTGGAACTGCTCAGCCCCTGAAGCAATGTTGGGGGTCACAGGGGAGTCGTATTGGTGCCTGGGGGGAGGAAAGAGCTGTTTCCTGCTTCCTGGCTGCTATGCCTGTCTCCACTGCCTGAACCAGTGAGTCAAGCACACAGGTATAAGCCTCTATGCTTTGTGTTTGTAGTTGCTGTAGACAGATCTTCCCTCTGGCTGGCGTAACGCCAGGGTAGGGCTTGCTGGTTTGCGAGCCAGGTGGGGCTGGCTGTTAGAAAGGCTAAGCAGGCTGCGTATCACAGAGGTGTCCTTGGAGCTGTGTAGCCAGCCAGGGAGCTAGAGCACCTGAAGCTCGTGAAAGCTCCCAACCTGCTGGGCAGAGTGCACCCAGACAATCTTGTCTACCTGTCCTTTCTCCTGAGCAGTAAGCTCCATACAATCCTTGCCCCTTTAGCAGCCCTCTTGCTGAGGGCTTCCTTGTTAAGAAGTCTCTCAGACTGCCTGCCTTTCTTTTGTCCCAGAGCAGCTGGATATGGATCCCCGCTTTCCACAAGTGGCTGGAATCTCAGTTTCTCCGGGAATTCTGCCTGTCTTAGCTTTCCAACCCCCTAATCACAAGAGTACCATGAAAGCACCATGAAATGTAGGTTTGTGCTCTCGGAGCAGATCTCCAGAGTTAGGTATTCAGCAGTCCCAGGCCTTCCACTCCCTCCCTGCTCTGTTTCTCTTCCTCCAGCCAGTGAGCTGGGGTGGGGGAAGGGCTTAGGTCCTGCCGGGCCACAGCTTTGGTACGTTACCCTGTTCTGTGAGGTCTGCTCTTTTCTTCAGTTGTATGCAGTCTGGCGCAGTCCTCTTTCCTGTTGCTTTTTCAGGATTAGTTGTATTAATTATTTTTTCCTATTATATGTAGTTTTTGGAGGCAGCCTCTGTCTCACGCCACCATCTTTTATCCTTTCTCATTTAGTTTTTGTCTTCACACACCATCTAGACATTGGTGATTTCCAAAATTGTATTTCCAATCTCATATCTTTTCCTTGAATTCCATCCTCATATACCCACAGGCTTGCTCAATGACTCTACTGGAAGTCTAACAAACATTTCAGACTTAACATGCCCAACACACTCTTGGTGTCTCTGTAAAATCCTTCCCCACCTCCCTCCACCCAGTCTCCTCTGGTTAAGTTAATGACAAGTCCATTCTTGTTGCTTAGACCAAACTTAGAAGTTAACCTTGACTTCTCTCTTTCTCTCACACTCTACATTCCATCTGTTACAAAAGCTTGCTGGATCTTTCTTCAAAGTACTTGCAGGCTTTGACCACTTCTCACCATCTTTACTTGGCCCAACCCATGACTGTCTCTTGCCCGGACTCTTACATTAGCCTCCTCACTGGTTTCCTTGCTTCTTTCCCTCCCCACACCCCCAAGTCTATTCTTAGTACAGCAACTAGAGGAGAGCTTTAAAAACATCCATGGGATCATATCACTCCTGTGCTAAAAATCTCCCACTGGCTTCCCATCTTGTTCAGTGCAAAAATTAGGGTCCTTACAGTGGCTTTCAATGGCCTTTGCTGATGGGATTCCTGCTTTCTCCAAAGTCACCTCCTACCATTCTTCCCCTTGCTCAATAGTCTCCATCCATACTGGCCTTCTTACCATTTCTTCAACGCATACCAAGGCTCCCATCACAGAGTCTCTGCATCTTCAGTTCCCTCTTCCTGGAATTCTTTTCTCCCGCATGTCCACATAACCAGTTCCCTTCCTTCCTTCAAGTCCCAAAGTCATTTTATCGGAGAAGCCTTCCTTAACCCTGCTATATAAAGCAACCCCACCCCCATCTCTGACACCCTCTATCCTGCTTTCCCATGTTTATTCTTCTTCGCAGCACTTAAAAACACCTGACATAGCAGGTGTTTATCTACCTGTTGGGATTGCTTGTCTCCCCTCCTCTGCCACGAGGACACAAACTACATGAGAACAGAGATGTTCTCTTATTCTTTGCCATATCCCTTGTACCTAGAACAGTGTCAGGCACATGATTAGAGTTAGATAAATGTTAATTGAATGAATGTAAGAGTCTACCAAGCACTTGATGGTCTTATTTGTTTGAATGTTATATGAAAATGGAGGCTATTGGATGCATTTCTTGCTCATAGTCAGTAATGAAATCTGACATAATCTGTCTTGGGGATTTATCAGTTAGGACATTTCAGTTGCAACTAATAGAGACTGACTTGGGTTATCTTAATCAAAAAGAGAATTTGTGGGGAAGGAGATGAGGGCCTCCCAGCAGAATTGATGGGTAGCTGGAGGAGCAGGCTTGTATGAAGTACAGGAATCCACATGCTCTGGCTGCAAGGAGTGTGGCAGCGATCTTTTGGTAAGAACGGTCTGCAGGATGTACTGTCCCTGCTGTGACTCACCCTTGTCATCCTGAAGAGTGCTTAGCCATCCTTCCATATGCATCACCTGCTGGAGGTCCAAACTCTTGAGAGCAGGACTGCTTTGCCCAGCCCCTGGCTCTAACTGCCAGAGGCAGGAAAGAGGGAGCATCTGTCTCTTTCTCCTTCCAAAGTGGGGGCATGGGTCCTGCCTGCCACTAAGACCTCCCTTAATAGAGGGTTTCTCTAAAGGAGGGGGTGCTTTGATCCTGAACTACCCCCAAAATAAGTCCAATAGAGAAAGACATGCATTTGTTTGATCTTTGTAATCATTGTTTCAAAGCCACCTAAAGACTCACTCACCCAAGAACCACACCAGTGCTGAAAAGGAACTCAGGCACCTTCTCCAAGTTTTCATGGTATTGTCAGCAAGTTGCCTCCCAGGTGGCCTTTGTGGAACTTCAGACCATTTCTTTAATTCTCTGCCTTTGCTGCATCTGTACGTGCTGCTCGTTGCTAAGCAAAGGGAGGAGCTACAACATCCTCCTTTTTCAAGGAAAAAGAATCCCTCTTGAAGAGCTTTCCTTGCCCAATTAATTAGAACCATCTGCAGAGCAGGGGTGTAATAGGGACACATACACATGTGTACAAACAAATACACCCACTGAGCCATGCACTAAGCAGCCTGCCCCTACATCAGTAACCTACACAATAGTGCTAAACAATGCTGATGATAATGATGATGGATTCTGATAAAAAGTTATTTTCATTAAAGACTCCAGCCTATTGCCCTCCACCATCTGAATATTCTATTCCCTGATGGGAAAGAAGAGCTCTAGCAGTATAAATGTGAATATAAAGCACATCTACTCCAACTAACCAAGCCTTAAAAAGATTTTGGACCCCACTGGGTTTCAAATAAAAACTTTTCCTACCTTAATTGTGAGGACCATGAGTCCATAATGCTAGAATACATGTTTGTGGATTTGCTCTCATTCCTGACTTAAACCCTTCACTATGCATGTGCTTAGTGCATGCACGCACACACATAAATGTGCATTCTGTTGGTGCCCCAGCTCACAGACATGCACAGCTCTGGCTGTAATGATTAATCCCGTCCCACCAGGACAGTTGCTCCTTTGATGTTCCCTTGGGGGAACATTCCAGGAGGTCCCACTCTTACTGATGTGGAGCTCTCTGGGGGTCAGTGAGCAATGAGAACATGTGTTGGGGGTGGGGAAGAGGAAAAAACCCTGGGCTCAGTCTCCATGAGGGAAACAGATCAGACATGCAAAGAGCATAGATGTTAAAGAGATACAAAGCCCTCAAAAAGCGCAACAGGCTTGGTTAATGCCTGGCTAAGAGGGCCTTCCCTGCAGAGAGCAGGACAGCCGGTACCCCATCAGGGCCAGGTGGGATACTCTCAGGCCTCCTGCCTCAGTTTCTCCCCTTGATTAATGGGGAGACTACCTGCTTTCTCTGCCTCTCCAAGAAAGAACCAACTCATTCATAGACTTATTGGGTCAAGTAAGAACAGTTGAGGTAGCTACAAAATGCAGAGATGAGATCATGCTTGTCTGTTGCTCTTTGTTTTATAATAAGCTTTCCCTCCAGTTTGAGGAAATGCTGTATCTCAAATACACTGCATTTGCCAAACAGGTATTTTCAGGTGTGATATTATGTATTGGGGCAGGGTGGGGGAACTTCCTGTGAATATAAAAAGAGATTCAGTTTGTAAATACAAGATTTAAAAGCAATTTTTCAACATACATCCACTGCCTAGAATCAAGCACACAAACCTGTGATTAAGTAATAAGATTATAGCAATTGGCATCACACTGATGCTAAGTTTATACCATAACAATTAGCTCTTAAATGTGAGTTAATAAGGGCATAAACACATATTTAAGACTGGATCTAAGAACAACTTAGAAAGTAATCACAAAAAGTATTCTGGGATGGTGCCATAAAAACCAGGCCAATAAATCTTTGCTAGCCAACCAGACATTCTGTTATTTGATAAAACTAATAATGCAAAACTTATTGCTATAGCAGAAACGTCATAAAAATGTAGTAAAAATAAACAAGCACATGGCTCTGGCAGAAGAGCTAAAAACAAGTGTGGAAATTGAAGGCATCAAAGTAAAGCCAAGATGCGTCTTGGCAAGTGGGAGCAGGCGATGTTCACATATACTAGAGGAAAATCTTAAGGAATTTGGGGTTCTTTTTTTTTTTATGTTTGAGCAATATTTTGGGAAGTGGTATTTCATACATACTTGTCTCTCTACCAAGATATTTCTCTTCCCAACATTATGTTGCAATGTACGTGACTGGAGAGGTCTGTTACTGTTATGATGTCTTTTAGTAGAAATATTTGAAGTTTTTCAAGAAAGGATAGGGGAGAAGGCACTAATGTTATTAAGCTTTATACACATAGTTTACTTGCACTGCCTCAATTCTCAGAGCAATCCTGGAAGCAAAAGTGGAAGGTGTCCCCATTTTATAAAGGAGCTCCAAGAGGTTGATTGCACAGCCAGATAGTACTCATGAGTGTGTCTGACTCCCAAAGCCATGGGCTTGACCATGGCACTTGCTGCTCCATAGCCCTGCTATGCACCAGAGGTTGCAGAGGGTGAATAAGGTGATAACTGTAGAGTGCCGTTCCGAGAGTCTGGGACCCAGTACCTGCTCGGTGAATGTTCATGAATGTCTCGCCATGCAGCTGGACTCTGCACATTTCCTCCCTATCCAGACTCTACCACCTGCCCCAAGGGGTGGTCAAGGACTGACCAGGAGTTATTTCCAGAGGCTATGGGAGAAGATCCGAAGGCCGGGGCCAACACAGCTTCCAGCCCCAAATCCTCACCAGCAGTACCCCATGAAAAACCTCCCACTTGGCTGGGATTCATGCCACAGCTGCCTGGAATCAGGAAAGGTGAGGCCATCTCTCCTGGTGCTCTAGTCCAGCAACTGAAGTTTGCTGCCCAGTCCCAGGCGCACCCACAGCTCTGAGAACCAAAAGCCGGCAGTCAGTGATGGGCGCACATATACACACGAGGGCCTGCTAGGCCTCTGGGTAGTGGATCAAAGGAGGAGGAGAGAGGAGGAAGAGGACGGGGAGAACAGCTGTGTGTTAGATCTGAATGGGTTACAGGCCCGCTCAGGCCCTCGGATGGCCGCCAGCAGGGGAAGTGCGAAGGCCGTGAGGAGAATACCAAGTCTCTCCTTGCAGGGGCCTATTCCAGCTGAAGGCAGCCTCCTCACCCTTAAATCCAATTAAAGGCCGATATTATGTCAGTGGAAATGTATGCCAATCCTAATATAGTCTAATAAGCCTTAAAATAGCACTCTGGAAGTGGAAAGCCCTGTGGTTTAATTTGATTCACAGCCTAATAACAGGCTTAATAAGAGGGAATCGGCCCCCTTTTATTTTCCAGCTCGTCTCTGCATGCTCTTTTCTCCCCTTCTTTCTTTGCCTCCTCTTTCTTACTCTGGAGCTGGTGAGTGACAGAGAGAGGGGGACCCGGGCACTTCTTTCCCCTCAGAGCTTCTGGCTGAGAGGCTCCTGGCTCTGCCGCCTAGGGAGGGTGGCTCTGGAGTGTGATGAGACTCGAGGTCTCAGTCCTGCCCTTGACTTTCTTCATGCCTGGGCAGATACTTGCTTTTTGCCCGGCTACCTTCCACTGACCCTGGGGGCATGGATGTGGGATTCCTCAAGGCACATACCTGGGGTTCCCCCTTTGGATGAGTGGGCCCTCATCACTGCCTTCTGCCTGCACCCAGGACTGTGGAGCCAAGGGCTGTTTTCACACGCTCACTGCTGGAGATTATGGGATGCCCAGCTATGGGCAAGTCTTAAGCATACATCCAGAAATTGATTCAAGGACCTGTTTATGGAACCTCGGTTCAGTTCTTGAGAGAGCAAAAGATTCCCAAACACTTAAAAAGCCAAGTTTGGAGATTTAGTGTACTATTTTTTTTAGAGCTTTAATGATTTTTTTATAGCCTACGATCTTTAATGATAGAGCTATGATTCACATTCCATACAATTCACCCTATCAAAGAGTACAATTCAATGGCTTTTAGTATAATTACAGAGATGTGCAGCCATCGCCGCAGTCAATCTTGGAACATTTTCATTACTGTGTAGAGAAACTCTCCACCCCTTCGCCATCACCCTCCCAACCCCCACACGTCCCAGCCCTAGGAACCAGTGATGTACCTTCCATCTCTATAGACTTGCCTGTTCTAGACATTTCACATAAATGGAATCATACAGAATGTGGCCCTTTATGTCCTTTTACCCAGCATAGTGTTTTCAAGGTTCATCCATGTTGTGGCATGTCAGTTCTTCATCCTTTTTAATTGCTGAATAATATTCCTTACTATGAATATAGCACACTTTATTTATTCCTTCCTCATCTGATGGACTATTGGGTTGTTTCAGTTGTGTTGGCTGTTATGAACATTTATGTTATGTTATGAAATGCTACGAACATTTACTTGTGTGTGGGTTTTTACATGGGCATATGTTTTCATTTCTCTTGAAGGTACACCTAGGAGTGGAATTTGGGGAAAGTATAGTAATTCTGTGTTTAACCATTTGGGGAACCACCAGACTGTTTTTCAAAGTGGCTGCATCATTTTCATTCCCACCAGCAAGGTGTGAGGGTTCCAATTTCTCCGCATGCTCGCCAGTACTTACTATCGTCTGTCTCTTATTACAGCCATCCGAGTGGATGTGAAGTGGAGTCTCATTGTGGTTTTGATTTGTATTTCCCTCAATGAATTTAACAGACTGTCGCTCTAAACTGGGCTTTGGGCTAATAAACAGTGAGTGGTGAATTCATACCTGAGCTATGATGTGAATTGACCAGATAATCTTGAAGTGGTAACTTAGTTTCTCTGAATCTCAGTTTCCAGATCTGTGAATTAGAGGTTGAGATACACCCTCAGGCTGTGAAGAGGAACTGAGCAAATCTAGGGAAGCAGCCAGCTTACAAAAGATAAATGCCTAATACAGGTTCCTTCCCTTCCTCCACTCCTGATACTGAACACCTCCCCTCTCATGCTGGTATAACAGGAATGATATTTATATGTTCTCCACCAACTTCACAACAAGGTCTGGAGAAAGAATATAACTTGAAAAGAAAAGGAAGGTGTGATGATGGATTGAGTCAGGACAAAGGGAAAGTGCATTTGATGCCAACATAAAGAAAGTGGAGTGTTTTTTTTTTTTTAACAAGGCAAAGCAAAGGGTGAGGAATGACATAATAACCATCTTCAATCTAAGAGGGGTTATTATGCGGAGGATGGTGACCAGCTGTTCCCCATCTCCACTAAGGACATCAGAAGGAAAAACGCATTTAAGCTGTGGGAAGGAGCCTGCAGCTTAGTTATTAGGAAGAGCTCCTTTGCTGTCAGGGTTGTGAAACACTGGAATGGGAATTTATCAAATTTCCTGTCCCTGAAGGCTCTTCCAAATATGATAAACTGTGCCCAGGAGCATGAGTCAGATGCTCTAAGGCAGCTGCATCCCTCACAAAAGTGCTGCAATTCCTGGCAGTGCCCACCCTGGGAAGCCCATGCACCCCCTGGTGCCCCAGGTAGTGTTGTAGTGACCGCCTCCCCCCGCCCCCGGCCCTATTTGGGCTGGAGTTAGGTGCTCTCTCTTCTCACCGAAAGTGGTGTGGGGGGTTTCTGCTCTCTCTATTTCAGTGTGAGTGATGTGGTTTCTATACATAGCCCCGGCTTATAACTTCATTGGCAGCTCCTGAGTTGAAAGGTGCTGTTAAGAGAGAGGGAGAGAAATTGCTAGATAACCCTTTTATTTTAAACAAATCTTTCAAGAAAAGCTCAGATGTCTGGTCCTTTAATAGACGGCTCTCTGTGGCCGCTGTTGTCCTCGGTGGATCTTTTGGGGTTGGGGAACTTGTCTGGCTACTCTGGTTTTACGGATAAGAGAACCCAAGTGCCCCTTGGGGAAGGCATATTTCTAGGATCCCAGAGACAATGTCTACGGCTTAGGGTGCTGCTCGCGTGACGAATCCTGCTGGTCCCTGTAGTGGCCACTGTGGGAGCTTCCCCAGCACTCAGTCCATCTTATTCCCATGGTACCAAGTGACCAAGAAACAGAAGGTGGATTGCCTGCACCGCCAGGACCACAGGCGGGTTCCACTGGCCAAGCTAGTGGGGTATTCCTATCTGCCTTGTCCCACAGGGCCCCATCCAGATAATCCGAAACAGCAAGTGCCCAGAATTTCCCTGCCCCAGACCCCTCCACCTCACCTCCGCCGCCGCCCTCACCCTCACCCTGGGGTCGTGCTTGCGTTGTCCTCTCTTGCTTGCAGGCAACCTAGATGTAGATCCCCAGAGCCCTTGGAGAAGGGCCTGGGGCAGCCAGAGGTCATCTGCCTGCCTCTGTGAGCAACCCTTCTGCTGACCTCAGTGCACTCTGCCTATGTTAGGACGTTTCTGCATGTGTCATGATTCAAAAAAGGCTGGGACACGCTGAGCCAGAAGAGAACAGGTCTGGAGTGTGGAGGGTAGATGGGCGTTCCTCCCCCCACCTGCCCACATACTCTTGGATCTGTCAGCTATGTCCTCCATCTGGACTTCCCGCAAGGCTGCAGGAAGGTTGTGATCAACAGCTTGGGTTTACATGGGTGTGGGTACTACTCCTGTATGAAACATTAGGAAAGAGAGGCAAGAGGTGGTCGGGGCCACATGTGCAGGCAGTAATGGGTAGGGCCAAGTTTTAGCCCGAGCCGTCTGGCTCCTCCACCCTCGGCTTTCAGCTGAATAACGGGCAGGTGGAGGAGACGGGCAGGTGCATATCTGACACCTCCTACCCCACAAATCACCCCTCCAGCACCAACCTAAGGAAAACCGTGAGGCAAATGAAACTTCTACCTCCTCCCATATCTGTCCGAGAAGAGCCATGCCTGGGAAGGCGCCCAGACCATAGTGTCTGACAATCTTGCGGCCGTGCTTCTTTACTGGGGAAATCTGGTTAATAATGAACACACTGGTAGCATTGCCTCTGAAGAGCAAGTGCTTCCTGGAGAGACTGTAAAAGGGAAGGAGGAAAAGTGAAGCCAGTTGGAGAAACAAGGATAGTCCAGCCAGGGATTTAGCAGCATGGGGGGAGGGCTGGGCTCTGCCCCACTCCACGCCATCTTGGGCACCTGCCTTCCCTCCCAGACCTCGGGCATGGTTTGCAGACTCTTCTAGGAGCACACAGCCTCCAGTCCCCTGGGGTGACCAGCTCAACACCAGACCCTCCGACTAGCTCTCCTGTGGCTGAGCCAGCATTTCCTGCATGGCCTCCTTGGACGGCTTGTTCTGGGGCAGTGAAAACTCTTCTGCAGAAATACGTCTTCCCTGAGCTGGCATTGATCTTGCCAGTGTCCTAATCCCTTTCTAGATTGTTTTGTTCCCTTCCCCCCATCCCACCACAAATACCCACATACAAACAAGCTCACGCTTAGGAGAATCCAAACTTCCCGACAGAGACGCCCTCCATCTGCAACTCGCTTAGTTTCCAGGTAATGAAACTGGCCTTGGGCCTGGTGGTTGTCATGGAGACACATCCCAGCTTCCCAGCCCACACCGGCCCTTGAGTTCTTCCCAGCAACCTTTCTGGGCTAGAAAAGAAAGATCCGGCTTTGCCCCCTGTTTCTCCTTCTTTGTGGGGAGGGGATTCGCTGAAAAGGGCTTTGATGTTACCTAATCCAAGTTGTCCTGCCAAGGAGGGGCAACGGGCTGGCAAAAAGAACAGGCGGCTTTCTATTTGCCTTATTGTATTAACTAATTATCCCAAGAGGAGATCAGAAGGAAAAAAAGAAATCAGGGTAGCATCGGTGTTATTTGTATTTTATCATTTTTGCCAGGGTCAGCAGGGGGGTGCCGTTTTCTTTCTGTCTCTGACCCTTCATTTAATGACATCTTCTTACTGCTGAGCAAATCTCACTGCCTATTGATATCACTGTCAAAAAAACCTCACCTTTTCATTCAAGGCTCTGAATGGACAGCTCATCAATATCTACCTGAACCTTTGCAAGGGCACTTACTTTCTCCAGGAATTTAGACTGGTCCAAATTGCGTGTGTGTGTGTGTGTGTGTGTGCGTGTGTGTGTGTGTGTGTGTGTGTGTGTGAGTGTGTGTGTGTGATTGCTAGTGTGTGTGTGTGTGTGTGTGTGATTGCTAGTGTGTGTGTGTGTGTGTGTGATTGCTAGTGTGTGTGTGTGTGTGTGTGATAGTGTGTGTGTGTGATTGCTAGTGTGTGTGTGTGTGTCCATCCAAATTGCTAGCTAAGCATCTGCCACAGTGAATAGATGGGGAAACTGAGGTACAAAGTATAAATGATGGATGGCATCTCCTTTCACATGGCCCAGGAAATTAAACAAGTTGAAATCTGGTGGCCACAAAGGAAAAACAATCCAGGTTTCCTGAATGTTCTGTGGCCCTCCCAGCATGTTTGGAAACAGGCCTACCACAGAAACACTAGCAGCAGGACTTGGTCTACAGATTGAGGGGTGGAATTGCCCTGGATAAGGAACCTGATATCCTGGGTTTTCATCCTGCCTCCTCCATTATTGACTTGGCTAAGTCACGGAATATTTTTGAACTTTGATTTTTCAAATTTTTTTCCTAAAAATCTGAGTTAGAATACCTACCTTCCTCCCTTTAGGTGATCCAGAGATGTGAAGATACCCACCCTATAACCCTCAAGGCATGCTAGAATCGCTAAGTTTAATTAAAGCTGTGAGATACCTCATTTGGTGCTTGCAACCATCTATGAGGTTTGCATTATTCTGTGAGGCTCAGAGAGGTGAAACAATTTGCCCGAAGTCACCTGGGTAGCAAGGATCAGAGTCCGGAAAGGGTCCACAGGCTGCCACCTGGGTGCTTCCGTCAGCCCACAGCTGTCTCTGGGAACACAGGTGAACCAGCGCTGGGACTCACACCCAGAGAGAGGGTCATTGCAAGGTCATCTCAACAAACAGCCTGCTGTACCATTTCTGGAATGATATGCAGCCCCAGTGACTGGGAATTATAGGAGCCTTATGGCTTGTGCAGCAGATGGGGAGAGAGGAGAGAGGGCTAGAGTGGGAGAGGAGGAGAAGTGGAGGACAGGGGAAGCCATGGGAACGCCCATGCCAGCCTGGAGGACGAGAGGGCCCTGGGCCATGCTGAAGGCCTTTGAGCCAAGAGAAAATGTGTGTCTTTATCTTTGTCTGTACAATTTATGGTC
This sequence comes from Manis javanica, assembly GCF_040802235.1. Classification (NCBI taxonomy): domain Eukaryota; kingdom Metazoa; phylum Chordata; class Mammalia; order Pholidota; family Manidae; genus Manis; species Manis javanica. Next base: position 19,523,901 of record NC_133161.1, read on the forward strand.
CAGCTGGGCTCTTCTGTGAGGCTGGGGCTGTTCTGGCACTGCCAGTAGCCTTACTCTTGGGATGGGACTCTGGAGCCCCTGGGGCCCTGCCAGGAGCATAATGTAGTCATGGTTATCGGGGGGAAGTTTCGGAATGGGGTTGGCTGGTGGAGCCCAGAAGATTTAGAGGGCACAACCCCATGGAGTTCCCAGAGCAGCCAACCGACCTGAACACGTGTGTGAGAGCAATGGATTATACCATTTCCTTCCTCAGGGGGTCTGACACATGCTCTTCTTGACTCATTCATTCATTCATTCATTCAACAGAGATTCAGAGCAAGCTAAGCAGTTGTTATAATTGCAGATGAGATATAATGTGCCTTTCTAAAGCAGAGCTTAATGTACTGGGTAAATTTGAGCTTTTGTGCCCTCAAGAGATAAGCAAGAACAAAATGTCAATGTTTAATGCATGTATAACAAGCATCCATGGGTGTACAAATTATTATAGTTAGCCATTATCCAAATAATTTTTTGGAGTTGTTCATTTGCTGAGATTAATGATGATCTTTTGGAGTGTTGGTTTCACAGAAAAATTACTTAACCAGTGCCAGATATTTGAATGTGCCCTGAGAACACTAATATTAGAGAGTTGAAGTAACCAGTATACTGTGTTAAGAGTCTGGACTTTAATACCCACGATTTATTGATTATAAGTTTAAACACTCTGCTCATCAGTGGAGTTTCCTACTTTCACATTTACACCCATCCCCAAAAGGAGTTCTTTTAAAGATCTAAGGTCTAGCCAAATATATGTATACATTCATCAATTTGTTCATTTTACCCATATTTATCAATTGTGGTACCTATTCTGTTGTGCGCAGTATTCGATTGCACAGGTTTCCGGTGAGAAGGCTGAGATGAGATGCTTCAGAGGGCACACTGGATTCATGATGATCCCCACTTTTCTTATTAGGGGAAGGTTTCTCCCTGCTATGGTGTGTATTGCTCTGGCTTTAGACTGGGGCCCTTGCATGCCTTGGAGATATTATTATCCACTAGTTGCACTGAAAAGTGAGTTCTTTCCAACTCATCCCTCCCTTGACACATAATTAAATTGTAATACAGAAAGTGACATGACAATACTTTGAGGACAGTGGTAGAAATACAAGATGTTTTGATGAGCAGCTGTTGAGAATCTGCATCAAACCAGTCGTGTAGATAATGGAACAGTGTTGGGGAGAGAAGAGGAAGGAGAAAGCCGAAGACTAACACTGAGGGGAAGGACCAGGGGCCTGGGTACTGGCCCTCTCTCACAGGGGTCAGTGCTGACTTTCTGAGTACAGAAAGTAGGCACGGCAGGGGGTCCTTGCTCTACAAGAGCTGAGATCTAAGGAAGATCCAGGCTTCAACATCCCTTTATTACATCAGCTGCACATGGGAATGACCATCTCTATGGGGTGCACAGAGGCTCCTGGAGGTAGCAGACAGCTGCCCCCCCGGAGCTGGGGGAAAGCCACGCCTGACACATGGATAGCCTGTTCACGACACACCTCATGTGCTGTGGACCTGTGGGTGCGTATCTCGGGTGACTTGTCTCACCTGCGAGAGGACAGGTGCTTTCAGAAGGACATGTAATCTAGTCTTCTGCCTCCAGGCAGCGACTGCACTTACTATTGCCCTGTGAAGGCACAGTCGTCCCATTGGCAATGGTGTTCTGGGAGTTGTGGGTGGGAGTGAGGAAGGGTGACAGCTGGGCATCTAGGTCCTTGTTACTACGGAGGGGCTGCCTGCTTGTGCCCTTCACCTAGTCATTGTGCTTTTATTAGTGTCTGTCTGAGCCCGAGGACTCTGCAAGGCGGAATCTTCCCTTTGCAAAGGGCAAAAAGTTTCAGAAGGACTTGAGGCTCCCAGAAAGTACCTGCAATAATGATCATGAAATGGTCCTATTAAAAAGGACCTTCCAGACAGAAAGAAGGGTGGCTGCAAGGGGCTGGGAGGAAGGAGGAACTGGAAGTAGTTGTTTGCTGGGCATAGAGTCTCAGGTTTGCAAGATGAAGAGTTCTGTGGAAGGATGGTGGGGATGGCTGCGAGACACTACCGATGTGCTTAACACTATGCTCCACTGTGCACTTAAAAATGGTCAGAAGGTACATGTTATGTAATTTTACCACAATTGAATTTTTTTTGCAAAGGACTTTTCATAGAAAGAGTGTGCCCCATCTACTCTTTATCATCGCTTCCTTTCTTCTTTTGACAGTATGCTATTTTCTAAAAAATAAGTTTTATTTTTCCTTTAAAAATAACCTTACTGATTGAAATTTATCTTTAGCACTATGATTTTGAATACAGTTCACAGGAGACTTCTGCTGGACCCCGGTATCCCTCACACCCTTCAAAAACATCTTAGGGAAACACATGCCAATCCAGTCAGGCTCAGCCCGGCTCCCTTCTCCTAAGCCAACCTTGCAAACGTTAGAGAGATCTCCTGTGCCCTGCCTGTGAGGCGATCAGCAGGAATGCTAGCCCCTTGTCTGCATCCAGAAACATCCCTGAGCCAGCAACACAGGAGACTAGGGCTCTCATTTGGGTGTTGTGCTTTCAACTTTAGTAAAATACACACTTGTTTGTGGCATGATATTTTTAAGCCTAGATGAATTTATAACAATCCCAGCCACAATCCCAGGAGCTTCTTATTTTATAGCTTAAGATTAATCTGTAACTCATTTCATTCACGGAACTTTATTTGCCTAAGTATATTATCATGGTTCATGAGTTCTGTCATTATTGTCAGCATCATTATACATACCTTTTCCAGTGTATTTTTATTGGCTTCCTTTTTCTTTACTTTTCAGTTGTGTTAAAGGCCCTGTCTTATTTATAATAAAAAATTCCCTAATGGCCAGAATGGCTTTCCTGATGTCCTGGGGAGGAGGAACCGTAAGACAGAGCAAGACTGGATGGTCTACGTGAACCATATTGGTGTTGAAGGAAAAGTCCATGATGGAGTGATTCATTCATGTCTCACACATTGAGTGTTCCCTTCCTACCTCATGTGATGCTGGTGGTCAGGCCAGTAAGAACCAAGATGATTGCACAGTGGTGTCACCCAGACCTGGATTTGAATCCCCTTTGACTAGATAATATTCTCAGTCAAAAGCTTGTGTGGCCAGGTTACTCTCTACATCTTTTTTGCCTCATGAGATAACAATAGCACCCACTTGCATATGAAATTACCTGCATGTCGTGAATATTCAGTAAATGTTAGTATTGTCCTCAAGGAGCTCACGCCAAACCGGTAATACCCAGAGCTGTGCAGTAAAGGGCCAGGGTCAGGGCCGTAAAGAGGAGGAATTAACATGTGGAATTGGCCCAGATGGAGGGGGCACTAGGCCAAGGGGCTACCTTCCTGGCAAAAGGAGCAGCACCAGCTCAGGCCCGGCACCAAACAGGCAGGAACGTGCTGCTGAGGAAGGATCAGGTCTGGCTGAAGTGCTAGTCCATGGACCGGCCAGGGCCCGAGCCCAGAACTGTCAGTGGGCCATCCTGGGAAGGGCTTGGATGCCATCTGAAGGGATTTAGATTTTACTGTATTTTAACAATTCTAAGACACACATATCTTTTCCTTACATTTTAACATCTCCAAATTGAATGCATCTTACAATCAATGTGTTGTCATAGTTAATTGCCACCATGCTTTTTTCTCAGTGGTACACAAAATTATAGTGTACCGTGCAATTGGCCCCTCAGACTAGATGAAATATGGTATGTGGAAGGCTGTGGGACCCAAAGCGTCATTGGAGAAAGCTTCATGTGGGTATTGTTTCCTTTCCTTTCCGGCAGGTTGTTCAGTGCTGGTAAGTAAATGCCTGATTGTGCTCGGATATAATTCTGTGCCGATAAAGGACACGAGTCCTCCCAATTCAACAGTCCTTGCTCAGCGGGGTGGGGGTGGGTGCTGGCTAGGGCTGATTCCCCACTCGATGTGGGCTGTCTTGCTTCAAAGAGCCACAGGCAGAAAATAACCAAGGCAGAGAAGCAAAACTGCTGAGAAAAGGGGCAACACGCAACACTCAGAAACCTGTGTTTTTGTCCTTTGCACAGACTCGCCCACATGCCCCTTGAAATGTTCTACAGCTTCCTCCAAGACTGGTTCTTGCTGTCTGGGTGTTATCTGCTATGGGCTCTGCAGAATGTGGGCTCCACAAAACTGGGCATCAGGAGTGATGCCCTGGAGGAGATCTTTTATTGTTTTCAATTTTTTGAATCTTCTGTGTGCTTTCCCATCTCTTTTGTTTCCCCCCATTCTTCTTTATGCCCCTCTTTCTGCTTCTTTCCACTGAGCAGAGCTGTGCTTGGGGCACAGTAAATCCATGGCTCACTCATTGTGGGGCAGGGACAGGATTTTGGACAGGGAGCAAGACCCAGAGGCCTCACCAGCTAATGCTCAGAGTTAGTTGAGGCCCACCTGCAGAAGCCTCACCACTCTTTTGTGGACAGGGCTGGTTGCCTAGCAACAGTGCCCTCTGCTCCTTCCATAACTGCTCCTCAGCATCGCCTCATCTTCTTGCTTCCTTCAGACCAGTCCGTGAAGTTCATTTCTATCCAATGTTAACTTGACTAAATAATGTAATGAAGAGAGGCCCGGTGAAGAGCTCAGCGTGATTTTCCTTAGATACACCAGGCCGCTGAGGGCTCTGAGTGGAATCCACTGAGTTGTCAAACTTAACTGTACAGCCACAGACTCTGTGGAGCTGGGCAAAAGCAAAGGTTGTGGACAAGCCAAGCCCTAGGGAATGAAAAACTCCGCTTGGGACCTGTGGGGTCCAGAATTCCATTCTATCACCCTTTCCCTGCCATAGCCAGGCAGGAAAGCTGAGTATTTCCAACCCAGATCTATATTATTTATCGTCTAGGATGCATGAATGTATTACAGGATCTTTAGTGAAAGAAAAAACTCTTCATTATCAGGTTCAGCTTCCATGCTAGGTCCTTTCGGTTAAGAATCATCGGAGGCTCTTTCAGTGCTTTCAAGGAAACTTCCAGCGGTAACTCAGTCTTCTGCAGCCTCATCACAGTAAATCCTGAGTACAGGCAGGGTACGCAATGCAGCATCTAGACCAGGTGTGGAGGCCTTTGAGTATTCTGTCCTAACCTAAAAAGATGGAAAACTGAGGTCTAATCGGTTAATTGTTGCATGCAAGGAGAGAGAGAGAAGAGATAAAAGTTAAATTATTATTTACTTACATGTGAGCAAATATATTCATAATTGCTACTTTTCACAAAAAGAATATTTTTTTCCTTTTTTATCAATGCCTTGCAGATGGTATGGACACAATAAATATTTATGAAAGGAAGAATAGAAGGAATCTCTAATTCAGTGGTTTTCTTGAAACAGATCTTTTCATGGGATACAACATGGAAAATTGATCTGTGAAGTATATGATTGAGAACTGATATTAAATTTAAGTTAAGAGACTATTTCATGAGATAAACTTCCAAATGTTTTTCACTGGCATGGTGTGGTAGGAAACGTCAGATTAGGGGTTGGGCACTGGGAACAGATCGTATTAGCTGGCCTCAGAATTCTTACAAAATGCAGGTGGGATAGCATCTCTGGCAGTGAGTCCTGCTCAAACACTGTGATTCCAGGGGTTGATGACTTTCTTTCTCTGGGTCTCAGTTCATTTTCTGATCTGTACAATGACAGAAATGCCATTTCCCCTGTGCTTACTCAGTGAATAATCCCCTGAGCCCGAGCAGAGCCCCTGTGGGGTCCTTCTCTTTTCTGGGCTTCTTGACATTCTAGACGAAGCTGCATCTCATGGACGGTCTGTAGGTTCGCGTTCCTCCTTGTCAGTCACTGTGTCCCCCGAAAGGGGCCTGGCATGGGAAACAGCAGTGGGTGGCCTGTGTCATCTCGCTGGCTGTGACTGAGCCACCCTTCCTCATTTGCACGTGGGCAGCCCAATGTCTACGTGTCTTTTTCAGATGCTGTTGGGGCCCAGAAATTTGTCTTCTTGGGGAAGAAAAGGACTATTTTCTTGTCTGAAGGATGGAAGGCTAAGTGCCAGATGAGGGAAGTGGACGGTTAGGTTCATCAGTTTCCAGTTATTATTTGAAGGCAGATCCTCTGTCTTGCTCATATTGGGTCCCTGAAGCCAGGCCACCCCCTCACCCCGGTGTGTACAATGTGCTCACTAAGTACTTATTTGTTGAATGCTGAGCATATAAGACTTTCCACGGCTAGACCAGAAGGCTATCTGGCTGTCAATAGGACATCCTCATGTGATCTGGAGGGTGAGGATGTTAATCACTGTGTAAATATCTGAGCAATTAGCTCACTGGCAGCATTTTTAAGACGATTTGTCCTGAAAGCGTGGAGCAACTCACCCTACCAGTTGCATTTCATCCAACTTGATAGCCGGCTGGCTTTAACATCAGAGGTATTCTTTGTCATGTGTGCTGTTTTCCATAAAAGACTGGCATTTGCCTTTTGCCAGTGGATTTTCAAAACATTTTGGCATCCTAGAGTTTGGATGGGCTTCACTGACACACGCAAGTGTCACCATCTCATTCAGAGGCAGAAAGAAATTTTAGTTTGTCAGGATTCCCTTGCTGGTTGCAGGACTGGCATGGAGCCAGCTCTCTTGACTCCTAGTCCAGTGCTCTTCACAAGGCACACAGTCACCTTCTACCTTGCAGTCCTTGCAGAAACTTGAAGTTTTGAGAACTTTCCCTCACCACAATATGCAGCTGGGAATCTAAGATGCAGCTGGGAATAGAGGGTGAAAGTTGTAGCAAATTTCAGAGAGGACCTTGCCATTTGAGAGGCAAAGAAATAATATCCATAGTGTGATGAGCAGCTATTTTCTCACAGCACCGAGGAAATGGCCCTGAACTGCTGCTGGAATGACTTAGGGCAGACAGTCAGGAGGACTTCCTGGCTCTGCAGGCTCTGCAAAGACATTCTCTCAGCCACTGACTCACTCACTACTGTGAGTGGCTTTGTCCTTGCACACTCATTTTCTCCTAAAGTCTGAGAGAGGCCTCTTTAGAAAACAAGGCATGTGTGCCTAGCCTGGAAATGTTATCAGCTTAGCCTCATATCCCCTCATGTCCATTATTCTCTGCTCTTTTTTGAACAGAGGCAGTTTGTATCATTTGTGGTCAATCCAAGCCTGGTGAAACCGTTGAAGCTACCTTGGCCCTCTTTTCTTAGCAATAGGTCAGGAAGAGAGTGTTCCAGCTTTTCAACGTACTCCAGAATGGTCTGAATGTGTTGCTGCTAGGGTACAGTTGATTGCAGAATTCCATGAGGTGGTTCCTGGTGACATTAATATGAAAAGAGAACAAAACACACCCCTCTACACATGACTGTGGAGAGATGTAGAGCAAGTGTAAATGTGTATATCTCAGGTATATGTCCACTGTGCAGTTTCACAGATGCATCTGAGAACGCATGTGTATGACTGTATGTACTTCCACAGCCAGGGGGCACGTGTGGACATGGGAAGTGTGTGTGTGAACATGCACACATGACCCCTGCCAGTTTTTCTTTCCACATCACCCATGGCTGCATGTATGTTCAGGTATCTGCAGCACAGTCGCAAATGTCCATTCTGTTTTTGCTCGTGCTGTTCTCCCTGCCTTTATGGGGAGAAGTCATTAAATGTTGGCAATGCAGTGAAGAGAAACTGATTTCAATGGAATGTTCCCTTGCCCTGCAGACACATTGCCACCACTTTTATGCTTCACATTATACCGTGGTGAAATTTAGTTAATTTTATGGTTTGTTATTACAACAGCAGAGTGGATTGAGACAAGCAGCTTCTGTTGACTCCATGTCCCAAATTTCCTGGGCGTGAGAGGAGTGAGTAAGAGCAGGAAGCTAGTAGCATTCGGAAACAAAGTCAGCACAGAAGCAGAGTGGCTGCTCTAATTGGCTTTCAACTTTTGTGGCTGCAGGAATTAGTTGATTAGCCAGCAGGTGCATGGCCAATGCTCTCACCAAGTGTATATGTTCATCAGGGTATCAAGTGGGACATTCACAGAACTAGGGGAAAACAACCAGGTGTTCAACCGTTTTGCTGAAAAGCACCACGTTTTGCTGAAGAGAGCTTTGCAGCCTGGATGTTCACATTCAGGTCCCAGCTCTGCCAGCTACGAGCCCCTTGATCTCTAATCTCAGTTTCTTTCTCTGTAAAGCAGGGCAGGTAATGGCCATCCTCTGAGGTCCCAGGAGGCAAGGCCTGGAACATAGCAGGCATTCAGTATGTATGCCTTCCTCCTTAGGAAAACTCTTCTGTTCCAGATCTGAAGACGAGAAATAACCAGAGCAGTAACGTTTTGAAATCAGACTGAGTACCAAATGGGAAAGAATTAAAGATACAAAATAATAGTGCCCATAATGTCTGCACCCCCAAATCAAGACATACCATCTGAGGACTGTTCTGGCAAGGCCACAACGAAACAGGCATTGCCTGGATCAGGCGCTGATCACCTTGAGTGTGAACATGACAGAAACCCATTAGCTCACTGGGAGATATGCCATCAGTCACTCTGAATGAGGCAAAGCTATTAACATTCATATTTATACTACTAATGAAGCTAATTAAATCTTAAATCCGAAACAGAGTTGGTGTGGACTAGCATACTTGGAGAGCAGAAGCTGTTTCCCCGAGAACATGGCTTTCCTTGTTATTCTTCTCAGCTGGGTCTTTGGACCCCTCCACCAATGGTAGGGCAAACAGATGACAAAGAATATGTCAGCCCCCCTATCATTCCTCCAAGGTCTGGCAACTTCTTCCCTGGGCTGGCTCAAGACTGTTTATCTCGCTGCTTTGTTCTCAGCAGACAGCAGCCCAGCGACTGCCATTGGTCTTGCCAAGTGGCAAGTGCTAGCTGGGACATGCCATCAGCAAGCCCCGGCTTCCCTCCTAGAATGGGGAAAATGTCTTGGGAGAAGAATCATCTTGGCTGAACAGGTAGAGTGCAGGCTTACAAATGCAGGCGCTTGGGGCAGCTTTTTTCTTCCATTGATCAGTCTCCCATTTGGGGGAGTTTGTTTTCTGGAAGTTTCCTTGCCCTCTCCTCTCTTAGAAGAGCTCAGGGAGCACTGAGATGCCATAAATTCATATTCCCTGATGGTTCGGGTGAGAGCACAATGATATCTTTGTTTCCTAAGTTGAAACTCCTCATTTTATGGATAGTGTCAGAACTCATCATTTTAATACAGGGTAGCCTTGAGCTTTAATACTAAAAAAAGAAGAAAAGTTTCTATTTTGGCTCATGAAGCCCCAGAATCAAAGTATTTGAAAGCCACCAAACAAGGCTGACTCATTTAAAAAGAATTAACTCGTGTGCTTTGGGGCTGTGGGGAGAGGAGGGTGGGACTTGGGAATGAATATCCTCTGGAGGAGAACGCAGGCTTCTGAATCAAAGCATCTCAGAATAATTAGATTTTGATGGTTTTAGCAATCACTAAACCAAGCCCTTTATTATAGGAAAGGGAAACATTCTATTTAGTGTTCTCCCTCCAGATTCAAAATATTCATATTGTTCATCCTCCTCAGTTCGAACGTCTAATAAAGCTCATGGCCAGGAAGCTGAAGAGAACTGCTTGGTTATGAAGGCCGTGCTCAGAGAGAATGAACCATCATGAGTCACTGAAGCACAGTTCAGAATGGGGGTGATGAATTTTCAAACGATTAAAAAGCAACACACTGGCCTTCACAGTAAAAATATGCTGCATATGTTGTTACACAAGGGTTAGGGGTGCCACCACCCCCCACCCCACAGTGGAAAATCTTATAACTTTTGACCCCCCCCCAAAGAAAAACTTAACTACTGATAGCCTGACATTGACTGGAAGCCTTACTAATAACTTAAACCATCAATTAACATGTACTTTGCATGTTATGAATTTTACATACTCTATTTTTACAAAAAGTAGCTAAAGCAAATGTTTCTTCAAGTTGTCACGAATCTCTGAGAAATTTTCCAATATATTTATTTTTTTAAATCTGCCTGCAAGTTTTTTTGGGGCCCATGCAGGTCAAACCTGTATTGTTCAAAGGTCAGCTGTATTTTTAAAAATTATGTGGAAGCACTCATGATTTTTATAGTGTGTAATTATCCCAAATATTAACCTGTCAATGTAAATGTGCAGATGTTCTGGTTAATAGAAAGACTTGGTAAATAGAACAACAAAAACGATGTATAGTACTAAATTTTGTTATTAAGGTATTTTGTAATCTGGTTCATTTTACAATCAGAATATTAGATGCTAATGAGAGTCAACCCATTATAGTCCCGTTCAATCCTGATGTCTCAGTAGTAGGCTGTGGGGTCTCTGAGGGTGGGTTTGAAGATATGTCAGGAAGGTCATTTCCTCCCTAGTCTTAACATCTATATGAATGAATGGGAGAAGGGCTTCAGGGACCCCCAACCCTTCTTGCTTAGCCCACAGAGTCCCTAATATGAGTGGTCCCTAAATCTTGACCTCCTCATTGTTTGCAATTAGACCATAGATTCTGAGGTGTCATTTTCTAAAGTAAGCAAAAGACTCATAAAGCACCAGAGAACAATTCTTAGCAAATGATCTACATTTTTTAAATAAAATCAGAGACTGTTCTCTGGGCAAAAAGAAAAGACTGCTTTTTACTCTCTGCCACTTAAATATTTTACACTAAGTCATAAGAATTCCATTAAAAAAATGCTACATAGTGTAAAAAAGTTGCAGATGTTATAAAATCATCACAATTATTAAATGCATTTAATCAGTGTAACAACAGTAGCTAAGTATGTGTACAAAACACTGTGATGCTCAAAACACCTTATGAACAGGGAAGAATTAGTTCTTACAGGACCCTGGAGAGCGAGTTGAGTTCTCTCTGTGTACAAGAGAGAAGTGGAGGGGCTGACGGTTGGAATGAGTCCTGCTAGGTGCTGCTGGTGTGCTTATGAGACCAGGCATGGACAGTGGCAGAGCCTGGGACGGTGTTTCCCTGGCAAGTCCCCACAGGACCCCTGGGCAGTCACGTGGCTGATTCTCACCAAAAGGGGAGAGACTCCCTACCAGTTTCTCCCAGGGCCCCCACACCTCGACTCTCACCTCTTTGCAGTCCCACAGAGGGAGGAGCATCCCTCCAAAATGGACACCTCCTTGAAGACACCCCACAGTGGTCATGTCCCTCTGGCAGCTGAGGACCCAGCCCAATTAGGCAGCCTGTGCTGCTCCAGCCACACCTGCTCTCCCGGTGGGGCTGTTAGCAGCGCGAGCCTGCGAGGAGGTCAGGGAGCCAGCGCCCCCTCCTCCCCAGCCTCCCCTGGTGCTCACTCTAGCCTAGGTTACTCCACGGTGTCTTGGTGCTTGTTGCTACCTTCCCACCTCCCCAGTTTCCCCCTTCCTCCTCCTTGCTGAGGATTCAGGGGCGCACCAGCTCTGGGCTGGTAGCAGGTGCAAGATGGGAAGGAGCTAGGGGAGCCCATTATCACTCTGCACACACGTTGTATAATTAGCATCAGGCCGGGAGTCCCGGTAACAAGATGGTGTTGGAGGACCCCTCCCCACCAAGCCCCCACCGGCCATGCCCAGGGAAGGCTCTTGTTGGGGAACAAGTAGACAAGGAGGACATGTGTCTGGCCTGGTTTCAAACCACCAACTTGCAACCTGTGATACCCTCTTGAGATCACGGAATCCAGTGACTTAAATTGTGGCATGAAGCCATTAATGTGTCATGAAGACAATTTAGTGGGCTGTCACCAGCATTTTATTTTTAAAAAGGGAAAATATCAGAATGCATGTTACCTCTAAATGGAACTTTTCCTTCCGGTGTCTATAAGCCTATGTGTTCTGGGTTGAAAAGTGTTTCTGACCGAAGGTCTTAAAGGAAAAGCTGGAGAAAGGTGTGACCGTCCAGCCCTGCCTCCGTCCACTCTGACTCTCCCCCAGGCTCCCTGAGCCGATGAGTCCAGCGAGGATGCAGAGATTTCAGCTGGAGGAAAGGCCTTACCTTTCTTGGCAAGCCTGTCGTGGTTTCATGAACACTTCTCACTTCCAGCAAGTTCCCTGCTGTCCCGTCTGAATACCAGTTGACACCATTTCTCTTACTTGGCTATAGAAATCTGAGCACCTTTCATATTATAATCCTTGATTAAATTCTCCCAGTGCAAAATTTAGAAATCCCAGCCCCTCAGATAAGAACCGGGCACACTTTTCATGGGTAATGTCTTCTCTGCTCACTAGCTTCCCTTCTGACATCAGCCCAGCCACCCTCCAACCAATTAAGTGAGACCAAGACAGAGATGTTTTTGCTTCTAAACACAGTCGTAAAGACCAGTAGTCACAGAGGACCGTGGGAAGGAGAGAACCCTCTGGATTTCAGAGAGGAGGAGGTCCCCGGAACAGAACAGGAGAAGACTGTGCCATGCAATGCACCAGCCAAAGTTTCAATGACTTGAAACACAGGAGTGTGTCTTCCCTGGCCTGAGGCTCTCCATCATTGTAGGCAAAGAACCAAAGAACTGTGATGTCTTTTCTACATCAGAGATGGACGCAATGATTTCCATCCACTCCCTTCACAGGTGCATGAAGGCAGAGGGAAGAGTTAGGGATTCCAGAGGCTTTTGGAATATTTGCTTGATTAGAATTAATCTTGCTTAATTAACAATGCATTGTTAGTAAAATGTGAGTACTTGAAGAGAATTTAGAAATCATCTCTCTGCATCTCATAGAAGATACACGTACTGCCCATTGAAGTTCAGTGCCTTGCCCAAGTGCCCTCCACTCCCCCAAGGGTCCTTGACTGCCACCACTTGCTCTAGTGACACTGCTCCTTCGCCCTTAGAAAAGATCAGCAGCCACACCCCAGGGGACCCTTACTGCACATCACTGGAGGTGCATGACCAACACCTGGTTTTACCATCATCTCTCCCAACAGCAGCGCTTGGGCAGGTGAGATCAAGAGCTGGTGCTCTGGAGCCCCAGAAGGGGAGGCATGGAAGGAAAACCTGAGAGCAATGGCCACATATTAGTGTAATGAGAGAAATAACTGTAAACTTGAGGTCATTACTTTTCTCACTGTTATTATTAGATTTAGTGGTTGAGTGAGCAGTTCACTTGGCCCTAATAGAAAATTGCTCTTGACAACTCTCCATAACCATAGGATCCTGGGAGAGGCAATTGCAAGGACTGTTCTCACCTTTGCTGGGGAGTGACACATACACAGATGGCCCAGGTCCCCAAGCAGCAGAGCCGTGCCTCTTGCTCCTTCCTGGGTCTGAGCAGGAGGGCAGGGAGCAGTGAGGCTGCAGGCCTGATGACCCTTGGCAGAGACAGGTGCTCTTGTCCTTGGCAAAGGTGGTGTGCACGCAGGGGTGTTATGGCCCCTCTGCCACCAGTTCAGGGGGCAGGGCTGGAGATGCTCCCATACCCTTCTTCTTTCCACTCTCAGCCAAGCCCACTAGGAATGTGTCTCTGCCTTCCGATTGCTCTTCTGTGCTAATTTGTGGCTGTGTTAACTCCTACTGTCATTACACAGCCAGGTGGTGCAGAGGAAAGCTCCTCATTAACGTGGCCAAGGACTTGTTGTTCCTGCCAGGGCTGATGCCCACTCCCGACCCTGTCCTACCCGATCTCCACTCTGGCTTAGTGTGAGTGGAGGCTTGAACCTTGGGAAATGACTACAGTCCCTGAGACCCCGCAGCTCGGAAGTCAGAGGTGACTGGGAGGTGGCGGTGACTGAGAGGTGGCGGTACCAGGGGCAGCTCTGCTCTGTCATTGCCCTTGGTGGCCCTTCCCCTTTATTTAAAAAAATTTTTTTATTGTACTCTTAAGCACAACCTGCAAGCGCTCATGACGGGTGTCCTGAGCTGCTTTTGTGATGAGTACGGAGGATGGCACACCAGGTCACATCCGCAAGGTGACTGCCAGGGCGAGTGGTGCTGTGTGTGATCTTGGACATGCCCGTCTGTGTGAGGCCAATCAACTCATGACCTAGATCACATCCCCAGCTCAGCTCAGCCACTCGGCTGCCCCCAATCTCTACCCATGTCATCCACCTAAGGGCCTCAATTTGGGCCACTTGCCACCTCACAGCCAAACATGGGTACAATTTGAAACTGCAGAGGATGCCCTGCAGTGGGACTCCCTGGTGTACCAATTTCTGTACGTTTTCACATTTTAAAGTATGCTGTAAAGAAATAGGACTGCTACAGGGCAGATGGCAGGTTTTATTTTTAAGGACTGAGGACCTTTTCTACCCTTTCTGTGTTCCTGTCCTCTCTGAATCATTCATTGGTAAGCAGGTTATATTTCACTCTGAGCTGTGATTACTTGAAAGCGTAAAAGCTTCATTCTGCTGGTTACTCAGCCAGTGTCAGACTATTGATTAAATCCCTGCTGGGGTCCCAGAGGCCCTGATGGGGTGGGAAGAGGGGTGGGGGGGTTGGCCAACACTGCTGAGGCCCCTCCCCCTGGCTTCGTTTTCTTTCTACCACCCACTTAAGCATCCCTGGCTCAGACACACTGAATGCCCCACTGTCACCCAAACACTGTAGGTCCTCCCCACCTCTAGTCTTTGCACATGCTATTCCCCAAACTAGACTGTTCCCTCTCCTTTCCACCTGCAGAATGCTTCTCATGCTTAAGAATCAGCTCAGGGGAATCTGCTCTGTGGCTCCTTTTCTCACCTCCCTGAGCCTACAGCACTTTCTAGATGTCAGCAGCAGTCTTCAACACGCAATGCAAAGCACCCCTCAGAAGAGTTAGGTCTCATGTATATAATTTGTATCCAATGCCCAGCAGAGCACCTGGTTTCCTGTAAGCTCAAAAATATCTGGCAAGAATGAATAATGGAATCCTCTCTATTTTGTAAACTTTCATCACAGGGCTCAGAGCAACAGGGTCAAGGTAACCAAATAAAGATTCAGGGCAACAGGACCTGATTCCTGGGTTGGGGGGTAGCCATTCATCCATCAGTATTTCCAAATTTCTGTTGTGCATCTAGAGATCAGGAGCTAACCCATTTTTATCTCCATGTCCTGTGATCCCTTGAGAATGGCTGATGCAAAGGGATTTGAATTGTTATTATTTAAACTGAATTGTAATTAAAAACAACCCATGGAGCTGGAGGCCCATGCTGCACACAAGGAAAAGTGGCTGGAATTGGCTCCAGGCTCTCTGGTGGTGCCGCCATAAATTAAGGTTTGTGCTTAATTGACACTGTCTGGTTTCCGTCAAGTCAGTGTGTGACAGTCACTGGATCCTAGGACGTGGAGGCAACAGCAGAGGGACAGGCAGGCATGGGACTGAGCACCCATGGGCAGAATGCTGTGGGCACCCAAATGGGAGGAGCTCACCATCTCCTTGTGAGGAAGAGAAACACACACAGAAAACATGGAAATACGCACAAGTCGAGTCAGGCGTGGTGAGGGGATGATGGTGGTGCTCCTGAAGGCCAGGAGACTCCGGAGTGGGCTTGGGAGAGTATTAGAAGGGAAAGATGGGAGCTGGGTTCCAGAGACAGGCTCCACCTGCCATGAGGGGCAGAAGGAGGGCATTTAGACTTTGCCTGGAGTTTTCCTGCGTGGGCTGGCAAGAAGGTTTCCTTTGAGCGTAAGTTCCCCAACTTGGGTGTAGGTCAGAACCACCTGGAGGCCTTGTTACCACACACCCTGCTGGCTCCACCCCCAGAGATTCTGACTCAGGGCTCTAGTGGGGTTGAGAATTTGCATTTTGAACAAACCAGGTGATGCTCATGCGGCTGACCTCAGGACCACCCTTTGAGAACCTCGGCCATAGGGAAACCACCCAAGCTTCTCCTGGAAACAAGGCTGTGTGAGTCTCTGGCCAGGTGTGGCATCCTCTCTGCTGGGTCTTGAGAAAAGCCAGTCTCTCTTGCAAGGGTCTCTGCCTCTTAGACTTGCCATGAGCCTGACATGAAATAATGCAGGTAGTAATTCTGATTACTATCATCTGCGGCAGATCGAACCACTAGTTCGAGAAGGTCTGGGAGGTATTCACCAAGAGAGCCAGTTCTGATCTGTGCCCGTCCCCCTCACTTGTGTGAGGATGGAGTGGGGAAGCTAAACCCAGAGGAGGGGTCCGTCTCCATGCAACGTGGTTGCCCACCGAGGGCTATGCCCTCTGTCCCCAGTCATCAGCAGCCCCCTTCTCAGCAGGAGACAGAGGTGAGGGCTTTATTAGACTGAGAGCAGGAGCATGACCACCCCTCGCACAACAGGTGCCACTGCAGCACCACTTGGAGGGGGGAAGTGCTGTATTCATCCCAGAAACCAGGCAGGCGGTCCTGCACAGCTGAGGCTGGTGCCCAGTAACACACTCCAGAGCACATGGTCTGGCAATGCCTGCTTCCTCTGCTTTGTGAGCTGCTCCCTTGCCCCCAAGCCCACCCCACCCGCTCTGTTACCCCCAGCTTGCCCAGCGAGTGTGGGAGCCCAGAGTGAGGGCTCCCCGTGGGGCTCTCACAGTCTGTACCAGGTGAGCTCAGGAGGCTCAGGTGGTTTGCGGAGTGATGCAGGTAGGATGGTGGGGGCCAGCGCTTGGAAGTACGCATCCCTGCGGACAAGGTGGCCATCGCCTACAAGCTGACTCATAAAGTTTCTCCAGAGTACCTCGTCCTCAGGGGTCCTGAGAAAGGGAGCTGCGCTTTTCTGGGGTTTCTTCCACCTGGCCTGGCGCCAGGGGCTCCTGGGTGGTGTGTAGCCTTCCCAGATGCTGCCCAGCTTTCCCCAGGCCCCGGGAATTCTGCAGGCAGATTGGGACAGAGAACACCCCCTCTCTTGTCCCTCATTCCTGTTTGGCTATGGAGAAATCCTCCCTAAGGAATTCTCCCCCTTTACTTTCTCTGAGGCCAGGATTCTGGTGAACCTCATGGCTTCTGGTTGTAACCCCTCCCAGAGTCCAGGCTCTGCTTCTGGCTCACAGCCCCTGGGCCACAGCAGGCGGTGTGGAGCAGGGCTAGGCAGCCGCCCTGTGCTACCGGTGTTCAAGCATCTTGCACAAAATGCTTTTTTTGTCCATTCCTCCCCCAAACCTAGAAACCTTAGTGATGTCATGATGGAGACTTGGTGGGGAGGGAAATGGAATGGGGGAGGATGTCATGGGCCAAAAGGATCAGAAATGCAGCTGAGAAGGTGGCTCAAAATAGCTCATGGAGAACAGGCTTGTGCTTGACAAGCTGACAAGGATGTGCCTGGAGCCAAACACTCCTCTTTGAATGCTCTTTCTCCTTCTAATTATGGATCTGTCAGGAGGAAGAGAAGCCAGCGCCTGCCTGACCCCCGTGACCCTTCACTTAACGTGGAGATGGAGAAGGGAAGCTCAACCCCCATGAGCAGGGCCAGATGCCCCAACTCCCTCCCTAAGGCCTGGATGTTGTCTTTGCCCCCGCCGCTGGTCTCCTAGATGGATAAGGGAGCTCACCTGTGTCCCCAAACAGGGGCAGGTCTCCCTGTTCTCAGAGCCTAACAGGAGAGTGGGGACCTCCTCCTCCTCCAGCAGGAGGACTTGTTGGAAAGTTCTCTGCCATCAGGAACTGAATCCATGTCCCTGTTTTACACACTGGCCAAAACAGATCATGTGCTCTGATCATTTTTTTTTAAAGATTTGTTATCATATACATGAAAATTCTTTTAAAAGGATTTAAATTTAGTCTAATTTGATGAATAAATCATACAGCGTTAAGACTGCACCTTCCTCACAGGGAGCATTCACTTCTGTGGCCTGTGGACCTAGAGCACAGCAAGGCTTGGATGCATATTTTTGAGAGTGGCTGACGCTGGTGTTAGAAGCATGATCAGTGACATGCATTCATAGAGGGTCTCACTGACTGGGCAAGCAGCGTACATATCAATCTTATTCTGGAAGAGGACTTTGCTACTTGAGAAGATTTGGGGGTCAGGGTGGGAATGACTTTTGATAATTCACAATTATATGACATCAATACGCAGTCTATGGATTCATGCATAGATCTCATGCAAAAACACCCTCACACACACACACACACACACACACACACACACACACACAGAATGTCTGACTGCCTATCTGGGCACCACGTGGCCCAGTCAAGTTAATGCATCAAGTTAAGTATCACACAAGGTGACCCGAATCCAGGTCTGTAGGAGAGAAGAGAGATTAGGTAGAGGTGATAGGAAAGTGGCTGTGTCTGAGAAGTCAGCTTCTGTGGCACCCCTGCCTTCAGGCCCCAGGGGCTGTGTACACCATAGCCATCCTCTCCTTGACTACCTTTCACATCTGAGAATGACCTGCTGGGCTTACTTGTATTCATTTCCTAGGGCTGCTGTAACAAAGTACCATAGACTGGGTAGCTTGAAATAACAAAAATTCATGTCTAGAAGCTAGAAGTCGAAAATGAAGGTGTCAACAGGACCATGCTTCTCTAAGATTCTGGGTAGAGTCCTTCCCTGCCTCCTCCTAGCTTCTGATGGCGGCCATTCATCCTTGACATTCCTCAGCTTGCAGAGGCATCACTCCAGTCTCCAGAGTGACGTAAGTTTGGTCTTCTAAAGACACCAGTAATATTGGATTAAAGCCCGTCCTAATAACCTCATCTTATCTTGATTACATCTTCATAGCCCCTATTTCCAAGTAAAGTCACATTTCACAGGGCCTGGGGGCAGGACTTCAACACAACTTTTGGGGGACGCAATTCAAAACCCATAGCACTTAGCTCCCTGAGCTTCCCATAGGAGCCAGAGACATGTCCAGAGGTGCCCTGACTTCTCGAATCGCAAGGATTCTGCTGCCCTCTTTCAGTTGCCGACAAGCCCACTGACTGTAGGTGGCCAGGTGCCCCAAAGCTTCCTTTAAAGCTCTTGAGCATACTTGCCCACACCCCCACATTCCAGGGAAGTTCTAGGTATCCTAGAAGCTGCTCTGAGAAGTTGGGTGGTTGAATTGGAGGCACAGAGTGAGGGTGTTTTTATTCTCCTGGGCCAAGCTGAACATTACCCAGGAGAATGGGCCAGTTTGAAGAGCCCTGGAAGGGCAGGTGCTGCAGGTATGGGGGTAGGGTGTGAACTGCCACAGGAGAGTTTTTGGCAGGTCGCCAGCCAGACGACCCCCACCAAAATCCCAGCCAGAGAAGAGAAGGTTGCCAGCCTGGTCTATTCTCTCTGGAGCTTGTGTTCTTGATTTTCCTCTTTTTCCTGAGGACACAACAAAGCCTCACTCACCATTTGGAGTCTGTTCCCTGTCACCCAACACTCAGCACTCAGACAGCTCTCCAGGAATCCCATGATGCTTCTATTTGGGCAAAATTCAGTTTCATCCATCTTCTGATGCCCCTGCCACCCTGCAGTATCTGGAGAGAACCCTGCCTGAGTATATTCTGGGTTTAATATATTCTGGGTTTAAGCAACTCTTTCATTAGTCCCAGGGAGACAGTTTAATCTGCAAGATTATTTTAAAGTTATCAGAAGAGCTCTCCCATTCTGGACATTTTTAATAGCCAGCATTCATTCTTTTCATAATACTCATTCCTTTCACAATGCAAAGAGATTTATTCTGACCAGCTTATCCCAAGTAAATCTTGGGTATCTCAGTTTTACATTTTAACAAGAAACAAGCACTTTATAATAACTGCTCAGATTAAACTCCAACATACTCTCAAACCATTAACCTGAAGGAATTGTAACGATAAATTAAACGTATTAATGAAGCTGTACTACAAGCTAGAAATTTGTTAGGTAAATTGTAGCGTTATTAACAACCAACTTGACTTATCACAATCTATCACTGGAGGGAAATGAACTAAAACAGTGATTACATGACATGCAAACCCTGACAGGATAAATAAAAAGACATGATTGTTAACAGGAAATGCAAATCTGCTAGGACATTTTCATGTGAGTGTCAAACCTAACAGACCTTTTACATCTTTTTCCTTTTATTTCCCATTCTCCCTTTTCGCCTTTCTTTCTCCTCATCTTCTCAGCTCATTCATTCCCCTCACCTTCATCTCAGGCAGATCTTAGAGTCCGGTTTGGGGTTTACTAGTCAACACTCCTGTCCTCAGTTGTCTACTAACTGTGTAGAGAGAGGCTGGCTTCTGTCCACAGTGTAAATCTCCCCAGGGCCCTTGTTGCTGCTTGTTGGCCTGTGTGTGATTGTCCCCGTGTGGCTCAGCACAGCCTGGCTCCATCTCAATCCCCAGGCATATGTTGTGATTGTTTGCAGCTGAATTAGTTTGCACCTCTTGTAGAATCGCAGAAACTTATGCTTTGAGGAACTACAGAGATATAAGGCCCTTGCTTCCACATGAGGGGTCTAAGGTGCAGAAGGTGACATATCTTTCCTACAGCCCCCCCAGATATTGAAGCGGCAAAAAATAGAATTTACAAGGCCCCCCAATGTGACATCTCTATGTAAATCACTCAATCCTGGGTTCAGAGCTTTGGGCAGAAGCCTGTGGTCACAGCCTGAGGATGGTCTATGCTATAGTGAGTGGCCTAGCAGGACAGAGCCACCCAGGGCCCACAGGCGTGCGATGACCTCCTGCCAGCAGAGCACCTTACTAGAAGGAGGATTGGCAGACCTATTCTAGAGGGAGAGTCTGCTTAGAAATGCCTGAGAGGTTTCAGGTGGGGGGGCTTGATGTTGAAGTCTTTGCTTTTCCTGGCCCCTCATAGACCTTGGGAGTCCTAAAGCCTAGCTCTTCAGATCACTGCAGGGACTGGGTGAGATGATACAAGTACAGTCCACTGTATAAAACTAAAACCTAAATGACTGCATGGTATCGTGGTGATGATTACTAGTACATCCGTACGCCCCCGTCGTCACATTGTCTGAAGAACTAAGTAAAAATTAGTTATTTCCACCACTGACTCCTTCTCCCGCCATCCCCAGTATAGGTAAACCAAGGCAATTCCCCAATCTAGGGTTAGGGTGATGAGAGAGAAGATGAGGGGACAGTAGAGAGGAGAGGAGAAGGTTGTTTGGGAAAGAAAACAGCTACAGGAGGTAGGAGACACTTCTGTGCCACCTTAGGCTGCAGCCAGCTTCTTGGCCTTTGTGACTGAGCAGCGTAACCTCAGGCTGGAGCCTGAGGCGCCCTCAGGTGGAGAAGACAGGGCCTCGGGCTCCAAGCCAGTGCCCCAGAGATGCACAGAGAGGTGTCGTGGAAACTACAGGGCTAGAACCCCGATCCCCTCCTCACACTCCTCGACCCCTCAGCTTCCTGTTCCTACCAGGGCATCTGCTGGGCTTCATGAATCATCCACTAGCTCTCAGCCACGTACACATACAGGTGATTTACAGCCAGGTTGGGTGCGGGGGAGGGGAGATAGGCTGGACAAGGTGAGCTCACGGGGATCACAGCTCAGTGGCCACCTGAGTTATGAGTCTCTCCTTCCATATATGTCTTCCCTCCATGAATTCCCATTATGTCACCCAGTGTACTTCACTGGTCAGAAGAGAATTAACTGATAGAAATCTGGTCCCCCTCCCCAACCTTGTGTTTCTGATCTAAATGCTCCTCTCTCTGGCCTACATTGTCTGGAGGGGACACCCGAGAGGGGATGGGTCAATTGTCCTGTTTAAAGTCTGAATAGATCTCTGAAGATAGGTCTGTAAGGGAGTTGAGCCCTGGAACAGCGATGTCCAAACCTAGTTTACTGGCATCCCTTTCTATCTGAGTGTCTCTGGTTGTTTCAAAGAGTAACCCAATGATCTGCTAAATCCGCAAAGCAAAATTGTTTAAAAATGCATATGGTGCATGATGGGCTAAGAAGAGGGGAGGAGTGTTTTAAATGAAATAGTACAAAGAACAGTAGTGATTGAGCATCTCCTAGAGGGCAGGCACAGTAGGGGTTTGAGGCTGCAGGACAGCCCCGAGAAGTTGAAATCAAATCAAACCCACGTGCTGGGGATGGAGCTGTGGTTCCAGATGCTCAGCCTTGCTGCCTTCTTGTTTGATAAAAAGAATGGGGCCACAGCCTCTTGCACCCTAATGCTTCATCTCAGAGAGTGGAGATGAATTTGAACTCCAGCCTTTGTCTATCTGATTCCCAGACTCAATGCAAACTGTGTCTCAGATCAGAATGCCTGCATACAAAGATTTCCAGATTTCTCTGGCATGTTCCTTTTGCAAACCCTTTTCCTCACCATATTCATTTTGATTGCATGTTTTCTTCTCTTTGTGATTCTACTATAATTGTGCCCTACTATATTTGGTGATGGGGGGGAAAAAGGCATGGAAACTGCATGGTAATTCGCCCAGACGTCAACACAGTTGGATAGACAGACAGATATACTAGCTTCTGCTTGTGGCTACCTTCTCCTGGGGGCGGAGTTCTAGGGAGCTTACTGTACTTTCTCCTCCCCAGCTTGTTTCCTCTCCTCCCCCATGGCCAGCGTGACAGTCTCTCCACGTAGAGCTGTGTGAGAATTTTGCTCACCTGCACGAAGCCCTCCCCGGCACTTGCACCTTGACTCTCTCCAAAGTGCTTTCTGCTCCTCCCTACCCACAGCTCACAGAAATATCTTTAAAATCTTGTCTTGAATGTTCACCAGACTTCAACACATGTCCCCCAGGGATCCCTCCTGCCTGTCTGTCTGCCTTCCTTCAGGTCCGTCTGCTAGTACCTGCCAGCATAGCAAACACACATGGTGCACCAGTGTTCCAGCTCAGCATTGCTTTGAACAGATGCTACCAGGGGATCAGAAATGTGGAGAGCAGATGTCAGAGGTGACCCGCCGTCTGCTGTTTACGGGAGTTACTCATTCCCTGGGTCGAGGAATGTGCATGGAGCCTGTCACAGACAGGGCCATGAGAATCCAAGAGGTTGTCACCAGTATCTCTCCGGGAATTAGGCCATGACTTTTAAAAATAAAAATAAAAATGCTTACCTTGAATACAGACACGCTAGGGTAACTGCAGATCTTACGTTCACACAGTGCCTGGGCTTGACATCCTTGCCTTCAGCAACTTGGCAGATAGAAAAACAACAGTTTGTTTTGTGTGTGATCAGTTAACTTAACCGAGCCCTGCCGAGCCTTTCTCTCTGTCAAGAGGAAGAGCTGGAAGAGGCGAGGGCATCACAAGTGTGTGTGAGGGGAGGCAGGAGGGCCAGGTGGGGAGCGCCATGAGAGGAAAACATGGAGAGAGATGTTGGCCGGGGTGTGTGGAGCGAGATGATGTGCTGATGTCATTCTGCCACTCAAGGATGGCGATGGGGCAGGGTGGCTGGGACAGGGCATGGCCAGGAACAGGAGGGCAGAAGGACAAGGCAATTCAGGGCAACAAGTGCTATAGCCAGTCACTGGCTCACTCCTGTGCCCCCTTCACGAGAGCAGTCACTGTCAACCGTCAGCGAGCATCAAGCCCGCCTAGAACGCTTGTTTCGTATACGTGGCTGGCTTCATCCTTGTCCTCAGACTTTCTGATTCAGTAGGTCTGCAGTAATGCTGGAGAATCTGCATTTCTAACAGGTTCCCAGACGCTGCAGGTCAGGGGCCCACTGCACAGGGGAAACCGAAAAACTGACTTGCTTTAAACTCTACTAATCCAGGAAATCACAAGGGGCTGTGTATTAACTGGGCTTTCATACTGTGTCCACCCAAAGAAATACCTTTATTCATGTGAAATGCCTGGGGAGCCACCGAACCCCTAAATCTGCTCTCCTCTTTCCATCACAAGGTAAAACATGAAAGGGGTGCCTTAGGTTTATGAGGCCCCCTAAGAGGATGTGGAAATCCTCACTTCTGGTACCTGTGCATGTGACCTTATTTGGAAATAGAGTCATTGCAGATATAATGAAGCTGTTAGGTATAATCCAAATTATGCTGGATCAGGTTGTGATTATGCCCTAAATCCAGGGACTGGTGCCTTTATACATGAAAGAAGTTCGAGATTTGGACACAAGGACAGGGAGACACAGGGAAGAGTACCATGTGAAGACATAAGATCAGATTTATGCTGTCATAGCCAAGGAAGTCCAAGGATTGCCAGCAACTAGCAGAAGCTAGGACAAACCAAAGAAGGATTCTTTACTAGAAACTTCAGAGAGAGCACAGCCCTGCCAACACCTTGATCTGACTTCTAACCTCCAGAATATGAGAGAATAAATTTGTCCTCCAGGCCACTCCATTGGTGGGAATTTGTTGTGGCATCTCTAGCCAGCTCAGGGTTTGATGTTCTGTTGGAGCACCCAGCATGCCCACTCTGGGTGGGGGTTATGTATGCTAACTTTGGGGGACATGTCCTGCTCTCCAAACAGATCCAAGCTCATCTTTAGGTTGCTTGACTTTGGAACCTTGTTTGGAGGACACCAGGGGAGTGGAAGCTTTCACCAGAGCAGTCAAATTGGGTGCTGCGAAGGCACCAGAGAGGAAAGGGATGGGGTGTGGTCACTGCCCTGCAGAAGTCCAGCAGAGCCATGTGACTATCACAGCAAGGGAAGGTGCTAGGCTGTTCAGGAGTCCAGACAGAATGAAAGAAAGGTTCGGATGACAGCTGGGTAGTCTGAGAAAACCTGAAGCAGCGAGAAGTCCAGTGACCTTAGAGCACCAGGGTATTAGCATAAGGAAAAAGGAAAGGGATCTCCTACAAACGCAGACCGCTGCTTCCTGGTGGAGGAGTGCAGTCGCAGTGTGTTTGAAGAGGAGGATGCAGGTGGAGAGAATTAGGGAGTGCACAAGGCCTGAGGACAGAGCTTAGCGTGAAGCCCTCATCACAGTCCCTGGGACTCTGTAGTTTTCTATTTCTCAATTTGCAGTTTCCTGGCCACTGCCTGGAATCACCAGTTGTGCTTATTCAAAATGCAAACTCCTGGGGTTGCCTCAGCCATGCTGAATGAGAACACAAGTAGACAGGGCCTGGGAAGCTGCATTTGCACAAACTCCACAGTGGATCCTGTGCCCCTGAATTCTGAAAACCACTGCTGCAGGCCCTTTGTAAATGTTGACAGGTAAAATTAGGGGAAATACACAGGAATGGAAGAGAGGGAAGGGGGATTTCAGAAGAGCTTTTGGACAGCCCTCCCCCATCTTGCCCAGGACCTCTGTGTGGGCCACCCTAGGGTGCCTGTGGACACACCTTCCGTCCCACGCTTGGTCCTGTCCTGACCCACGTTGCCAGGCAGAGCTCCACAGGACTGGACTCACCCGCCTGTCGCAGCTCTGCCACCTACTGGCTGTAGGAGGAGATGCAGAATTGAACCTGAGTTCACACTGGTGACAGAGCTGCTTCATAAAAACACACACAAACGCACAAACGCACACACGCACATCACCCAGCAGGGGCCCCCTGGCCCCCGGTAGCCCGCAGCAGCACCTGTTGGCTCACCTGTTGTCACAGTACAGATAGGTTTGGTTTCTCAGGGATGGATGAGACTGGAGCAGGGGAAAGGAAAAGGGAAAGCGAAGGGCAGGATGCTAACAGAGACTCTCAGAGTTCCTCTTCCTCCTTCCTTCCTGCTTTCCAGTAAAAAACCTAGGAGGTACAGACACTAGTGAGAGTTGTGGAAATTGCGCTCTGGGGCTGGGAGAGGAAGGGAAGCAGCTGAGCTTTCCTGGCGCCCAGCCCCACGGGAAGGGGGGAGGGAGAAGGGAGGGAGGGTGTGAGCAGAGAGGCCATGAGCTGACCCTCCCTGGGCAGGCTCTCCTGGGATCCAGAGTGTGAGCACCCTGCCACCATACCCTTCCCCTGAGGCCCCGGCTGCTGGCCAGTATTACTGTCTTTTCTGGCTTAGCTTCCTCATAGAGAGCAGACAGGGCTGTGGCATGAATAAATGTAGGCTTCGACCTTCAGAATGCCGCCCGTGTTAGGCCCAAATCTGACCTTCTGTAGTGCTCAGGCCAGGAATGTGCCCAGGAATCACCTGTGTGGCTAGGAAAGGCCCCAGAGCTCCCTGGAGGCACTCAGAGGACTCTTGCCCCTGCCCGCTGGCCCTCCTGTCCAAACACCTGCAGGCCCCCTTATTCTGTTCGGGATGAACATCTGACTTTACCCTGTCTCGGGCCACAGCCTTATGTCAAAAACACATGGGGTTGAGTTTCACTGACCATGTGACCCCAGGTCTTTGGGCAAACAGACCGACAGATCACAGCCATTCCCAGGAGTCACAGATTCTTGCACTTCTTCAGAATACTCTCTGGCCTGGCTCTCTTTGCTCAGCCAGGCTGTTTCGCTCTTGGCTTTCTTCCCCACCCCTTTCTGAAGCTGCCTGGCTGTACCCTGGTCCAGCCGAGAGAGGGAACAGGCTGGGTGAGTCCCTGAAGCTGGGGTCCAGGTGAGGCATGCTATCCTCTGCTCTGCTCTTGCTGCACACAGCTTGGTCATTGTGAAACCACCGTGGCTTGGCAAGGGGAAGCAGATGGACACCCTGTGCCGCACAGCACATGCCATTGGGAGGAACTTCAGATTCAGCCTCCAGTCCAATCCAATCCAACACAACCCAGTGCCAACGCAGCCCACGTAACCCAGCCTGACACAACACAATAAAATAACTAAGCCTGAGCAACAGGCAGTGTCATAGCATCCTATTTACTCATCTCACTCCCCATGGATGGAACTGGGGAGGTGGGGTTAGCATTCTGCCCTTTGCTTTCCCTTTTCCTTTCCCCTGCTCCAATCTCATCTGAACTAAGTCCCTGAACTAAGTCCCTGAACTAAGAAATCAAACGTATCTACTTGTGACAACAGGTGAGCCTAAGCAGGGGCATTCCTGGTCATATCCCCATCCCTTATATGCAGGACAGGTAATAATAGCAGGTGAATGCCGAGGCAGCATGGTGAAGGCAAGGAGCTCAGGGCTGCAGTGACCTGATGCAACTGCATGGGTGACAGAGATTTGAGTATTCATTTCAAACCAAGGTTTCATCCCTCATTTGTTGGGGGGCTGGGGCTTAAGGTCATGATACAAACCTGGCTCACCCCACTGATGTCAGGATACATGGAAATAATGCACATGAAAACCCTTTTCAAAGTTTCAAGTGCTAAGTGCTAAGCTACTGTTAGCTGAATAACTACTTTATAGATGAGACTTAAATCTGTGTTTTAATCTTGGCTGGAGGCCTGTGAGAGTTGGGGTCTCAATCAGGGAAGTGCTAAAATAAAGTACTGGTACCAAGTCCACCATTTTCCATGAGTCTGCATTGGTTGAGTCCATTTATGTTAAGAATATCGGTTTTCCACAACTCTGGTTAGAGAACTTACAGTGAAGAACTGTGTGGTTCCCTGAACCCCAACACAAGAGGTTGGCTGCAAGAGAACTGGGTGAACGTGGATGGTTCCGTATAATCTACCGCCCAACACAAAGTAGGAGGCCAAATGGTGGTAGCGTAGTATTTTGTGCTTTGGTTGTTTGAGACAATAACCTTTGTTAAAGGAATGAGAGTGCTCATCTTCAAGGATCTTATAGGAGGTTCTCCAAGTTGGAAAAGCAGAGTAGAGATTATAATCTCCATTTGACAAAAGTTGGATTACGTCAGTTCCCACCCCTGGAACATACAGCACTCCCTTTGCCTGCAGATTAAAGCCCAGTGCTGTGAAAGGCACTCAAGGGTCTCTTGTCCCTGCATCCAAACTACCATCCCAGGCTTCCCTCCCGCCGTGTCCCCCTACAGGCATGTGTCCTGGCCGTAGCTGGCCGCTCCCCACTGCACACATAGGGCACCCGCCTGCCTCCCCACCTGCTTGTGCCAGCCAGGGGCAGGACACACTCTTCCGCTTAGCTCTTTCTCTCTGAATCATATTCCTCCTTTAACAGCTAGCTCGAATTGCCACTATTGTGTGAAGTGTCCTTCACAAAACTAACCGCTCCTTCCTTTTCATGGCCACACACAGCCTGTTAGCTCTGTGTGCTCCACTCAGGAGGAGCTTGGTGTTGGTAGGAGGGCATGTTGGCAGAAGATCTGGTAGAAAATTCTGAATCTACCACTTGTTAGCTATGTCTTGCATCAGGTGTGTCCTTCAAACTCTCTAAGTCTTAGTTAATTTGCATGTAAAACATGAATAAAAATAACTGTCCTAATCTCATTGGAGTTGTAGCTCATTTATTAAACCAACAAGTGTTTGTTGTGCACCTACTATGTGCAATGTGGACTAAATTAGAAAATAAATGTGAAACTGCTTTCTAAATTGTGTTTTGTGTCTTAGTTGTTTTAGGCAAGAAACTCTATTGTGGAAACCAGCCAAATTCCCTACAAATCCTTCGCCAAATTCCCTTGAGTCCTCTGTGGCAGAATTGTATACAACAGGTGCTCAATTCGTGTTCAAGATGGCATGAACTAGAGAAAACAAGACTCCCAGAGGGCGCACGCAGGGGCCCAGTGTGAGAAGCCCTGCTCCTCTGTTTCCCAGGTCTTCTGACCTACTCATCCTAGTTGTCAAAGGGAAAAATCGGAGAGAGGCAGGTCTAGAGGAGCGCACAGCTTTCCATTAGGTAAACAATGTGCTTGGGAAGGTGGAAGATAAGATTTATTCTTAATTATCTGACACCTTTATTTATGTAGTGTCTGTAATAATAATAATAAAATCTCTCCAAAGTGCGTGCAGCCCATTGGAGACTGAGGAACTAATTACCTGCTTAGAAATCCAGGAGGAAATTAAGTGACGTGAGATAATTTTGTGTCTTTCACTCATGCAACATGACAAGCTGACACAGGCAGAGTCCTGCTGGGCTGAAGAGGAACGAAGAAGTGTCTCCATTCCTCCTTCTCCCCGATCTACCTTGAGGGACTGAAAATAATGCTCCTGCCTAGTGAACGTGGCCGAAATCCAGTCAACGGACTTCAGGCTACAGTCCTGGTCTGTAGGAACATTCTGATCTAGGCCCAGGGCCTAGTGAGTGAGGTGGGGGGGGCGGGGGGATAGTAGGACCTCCCTTGGAGCCTGGGGAGTAACGACCTGCACAATCTCCTTCTCCTTTCCTGAGACTTCCCGTCCCTCCGTTTCTCTCACCATTGCCTCCCTTTCCCCTTCCCACTAACTGGGGCAAATGTTGGAAGGCCCCCAAAGCAAAAGGGAAGCAGCAGCCCCTCGTGGTAGGCACTGGCCTACCCAGCCAAGGTGACCGAAGGAAGAGGTCTGTGAGGGCAAAGGGCCACATGCTCCACCCTCCAAGGCAACCCTCAGACTGTACTTCACCTTTTGGTCAAGTGAGGACATTTTAGGTCAATGAGGAAAATAATCCCTGAGATTTTTTTTTTCTGGAAAGATAGATAAATCTGGTTTTTGAAAATGATACAGACTTTGGAGAGAAGTTCCTGAACCAGCCCTAGGCAAAATTGTGGTACAAAATGAGACTTCTCTTCAGTTCCTCAAAAATGTCCGCACTTCTCCATCCTGAACCATCCTAGCTTCTGTCATCCCCTCCATAAACGTTTCAGTGGGCACCCCCATTGTCTCCTGTCATGGAAGAACTGTAGCTAACAGATACTGTGTATTAGTAGACCCTAGACTGTAGTGTGCATCTCAACTTGTCATTTTGTTGTTGGCACCTAGACAGAGACCCTTCTGGACCAAGACCTCTTACCCTGCCCCACAATACCCCTCCCCAAACATTAGCTTCCCCTCCCTTGTAGGATGTTTATACCTTAAAAGATGCTTAACCCAAAGGAAAGTTCCTTAAACCCTGGATCTCAAGGATGGTGGTGACTGTGTTAAGACACTTGAATAGGCATATCTTTTGTGTGTTCCTCAAAATGACTGCCTATTTGTAAGTTTACATAGGTTCAGACATGGAGCCTATTTGACCTGCTTGTCTGGGGAGTGGGAGAATGTTTTCATTCCCAACCCAGTGAGCCCTTTGTGGCTTGGGGACAGCATGAAGGAACAGGGGAAAGTGACTTGTGTTCTTCTCTTTCACTACCGACGTCCCAATCTGTATTCTGTAGTCCACGAATGTACCAGACCCAGCCTTCTGAGAGAAGTGAGAATCTCCCTAAATTCTGGGAAATGTTTTTGTGTCATGACTTCACAGTCCACCTCTAGAATGGCAGTGACTAAGGGCAAGCCCTTGGCAGTGACCTTCCACTCAAGCACCTTCTACTCTGCATTTCCAAAGCAAGTAGACAGCCACTTGGCCATGCCACCCTCATGTCACGTTCAGCAGATCTGACTCACTCTTCATCTTCCTACCTACGTCAGTTTTCTCTCCCACCTTGGCCCTGACATCCCCTGGGTCACCCAGGAATGACAGTCCAGAGCTGTCCCTGGTCTTCATGCTGCATCACCTTCTATGTCCATTCTTCTCCTTGATGCCCATTGCCTGAAGGCTAGACCAAAATGCCATCACAGGTCCTTGACTGTCACTCTGTTTCTAGTCTCTCCCCATCCATGCCATCTAACATAAGAGACTATATTCTAGGAGCATGCAACTTCCTATAGCAAAAAGAGGTTTATAAGGGGGAATAATTTCTCTATGGTCCCAGACTCCCACCATTTAATACATTTTATCACTTAACATATCCTCAAAATACATTATATATTTCAAATACATTTCATAAATAAGTCTTTATGTAACCATTACTTGATTAATATTGACTCTAGACTTGAAGAAAAATGATGGGGACACGAGGGCATGTTCCTGGGGTGGAGTGCGGTAAGCAGAGGGGGAGCCGGCATTCAAGGACCCTCGCATCCTCCTCCAGGAGGCCGGCAGCAGAGGCCAGGTCCAGCTCCTCCTTTAGACCATCAAGGAAACACGCATGTCACTCATCCTGCTATAAATCTCAGTGTCAACACGCACAGGGCACCTAGCCTGCCCTCTCTCCCTTTCCCGATGCCGTGATCATGAAACATGGGTTAAGAGTGAAGAGTCCTGGAGGATCCTGTGGACCTCCTGTGGTAATAACTGAAAACCCTGGCACTGCTGATGTGCCTGGCCGTGTGCTAAATGCTCTTTATCTACCAGCTCACCAATTCTTACCA
Organism: Manis javanica; assembly: GCF_040802235.1. Classification (NCBI taxonomy): domain Eukaryota; kingdom Metazoa; phylum Chordata; class Mammalia; order Pholidota; family Manidae; genus Manis; species Manis javanica. The sequence continues at coordinate 19,554,800 of NC_133161.1, forward strand.
GCCCGATGCGGTAGGTACTGTCATTCTTGGGATTTTACCAGCGAGGACAGCACGGGTTGGTTGGAGAAGCTGACTCATTTCTCAAAAGTCATGTAGCTAGTTTGTGGTAGAAATGGGTCTGGAGCCCATGCTAAGGGCCTCTGGAACCCGTGCCCTTAATCATTACACTGTAAATATCTTGGGCAAGCCTGGAAAATAACATCCTGGCAGAGTAAGTGCTGGCCAAACAGACAGGAACACATTGCTATTAATCTGTTAATGTAAAATTAGCATATTATATCAACAGTTTGATTCTCTATATTAACTCTGACCAATGACTCTTCTGCTGTTGGTCACTTTCTCCTTGGACTCAGTTAGCACATCTGCACATGGGGAGGGGCAGCTCCCACAGGAGCGAGACTTGGTAGCTGTGGTTTTCGCTCAGTGTCTCAGAGCTGCAAGATCAATAGCTTAATTGCTGTGAAACACATGGGTCTTGGTGATGCCATATAAATAATTGTAATAACTGTGGCTGGTGACGGAGAGGATGGTTTTCCAATATCCTATTTTAAAATGCATTTCTCTGCAGTTAACTCCATGCACTTCAGGCAGAATGAGTACACCATACAGGCCCTGATTATTTTTTCCTCAAGGCCCTTCAGCTCTGATACCTCATGCCTTTTCCAGGCTCTCCCTCACTGGGATCAAAGGTCACCCATCTGACATGAGGAGATGTCTTTAGGCCCCTCAGTTGAGGGTGGGGGTAGCTTCAAACAGGGTCTCTGTGGTTTCCCTGAACGAAGGGTGGTCAAAAGGCCCTTTGTGAAAGAACAGTCAAATTCCCTCCTGGCCCTGGGGCCCCTCAGCCCTCGGCATCTGTGCATTCCAGCTCCGTCTGGTGATGTCAGCCCTGGACAGGGATGCCCTTCTATGCTCCAGGATTCTAAGCCGGGGAAGGCCATTCCCTGCAGTGCCTTTGAAAACAGATTTTCCAACTGAAAACCATTTACATGCCTCACCCAGGCCTCATGAAATCCTGGGTTCTCATTTGAAATAGTTCCAAGTGTTTCTTTCTCAGAGTAGCTGCTGTTAAAAGAAGAGTAAAATGTGGGCAGTGGCTGCCAGGAGGGAAGGGGGGCAGTCAGGGGACAGAGAGGGGCAGAATCAAGTAGCACTTGATGGTCTGTAAGGCAGTGCTAAGTGAAGTCCACTCACCAAAGATGACCCAGAACTTTTTTTGCTGGACAGTAATGGACGTTGTCACTGGCACACACCAATATCTACTCTTACCTTAGTTGTTGCTGAGCACAGGTTTGAAACCAGAAAACTTAAACTTCATCATGGGGCTCCACTCACTGGCTTTGTGACCTTGGGTAACATGAATGACACAAAGCCCTGTACCCAAGAAGCACATAGGTAAGTGGAAAGATGAGCGTGCTCACGATGGCCCCGTGCTGTGATTGCCACCGTGCCACGGTGAGGTACGCAGGGAGTGTGTTGGAAACACAAGGACAAGGTGTCAGATCTACTCAGGGAGGCAGTGGGGAGAATTCTTGGAGAGATTGGTGCTGAGCTGGGTCTTGCATGAACACTAAAAGCATCCCACACTTACTTCTGACCCTCATTCTGGCCACACAAAAAATCCTAGGTAGTCTGGGAATTGGGGCTATTTTGAAATCCTGGTATGGGTCCCAAGTGAGCAAAACGTGAATCTCTGCCTGTTTTGGGGCTTTACAGTTCCACTGAGATCTGAAAGGGACCCTCAGTCATTCAGCCAGGAGCCAGGTGGTGTCACCCTGATCAGTGTGCTTCTCAAGGGGAGGGTCCAGGTGGTCCGTAGGGCGAGCGGCTGATGGGGACGCTGGGTCCTTGTTTGAGGAGCCGGGTCTCCACCTTCTGGGAAGCCAGCACCTTCGTCCTTCATGCCAAGTAAGCATAGGCCGTTCTTTGCCTCACAAAACCCACATGGGTGTCCTTGAATGGTGCCTCATGAAAGGACTAATGCCTCAACAGCTTGATGAGGCTGCAGGGAAGGAGCCCAAAAAGAGCTCATCAGAGGGAGCAGATGTCAAAGTGATAAGCACTGTCCCTGGGTTATTTATTTGCCAAGGAAATTGCGGAACACTGCTCAGGGGCAGAGCAACAGCCCCATGGGGCTTCCCGCAGACGGCTCAGAACAGTGTCAGAGCGGAGGAGCAGTAGAGGGCTGACCGCTGCTGCCCTTGGGTTAGGAGGAGGACTGATGGTCCTTTAAGGACAGGACAGCAGAGAGCTGGATGCTTGGGAGTGTCTCTAAGTAAGCCGTGACCCTTCTGATCCTTTTCCACTGTTATTGGAGCTTGTACATTCATTTTTTAACTTACTCATCATCTGTTAAGCCACTCTGGTGGCCACAAAGCTTTTGGGGTCGTTGCTAAGGGCCTGTGCTCTGCCACATGACCATCATCATCATACTATGTCATCTTCTGCATATTAACTAGCTACAACCAACAGTCATGTGCAATTATTACTTTCTGTGTCCTGGACACTCCAGTATGAGTGTTTTATGACCCACCTGATGAAATCCTGACAGCAGCCTTGTGCTCAGAATTCTGAGTCCAGCATTTCAGCTGAGGATATTAAATACATCTTAAAATTCTGCCTGAGGTTGCAGACATGAATAGGTAGAATCAGGATGCCAGCTTGGCTGGCACGCAGCCCTGCACTTAGGCAGTCTGCTGCGGATCTGCCCTCGAGATGCTAATGCTCTCGCAGCTGAAAGGAACACCCTGAAAGCATGCTGTCCTTTGCACGGTGTCGTCCTCAGCCTAGAGCAGAGCCAAACTCTGTCCTTCGCTCACCTTAGGAGAGTAAAGGACAGACTTCAACACAAGCTGAGCCTCAAGACAGCATGTGTGGTTGCACGTGTGGCCACAGGCGCTGAGATGTGAGGAGGCGACCGAGCGGGGCAGGTGAGATGGAGAGAGCCTTGGGAGGGGTGTGGCAGGTCGGTGTGAGATGGACTGAAGCACCTGGGTTGGGGCTGACAGGAAGCAGAGGGGAAACAGAGGGAAAGGGAACAGGTGAGGGAACCATAGAGAAAGGGTGTGAGAGAGGGCTGGTTGGGTTCCATGAGGAAGCAGGAAGGCACCTGGCCTGCGAGGGCCTCTGTGGATGATGTAAGGTGTGCTGCCCCACAAGGGCTCTGGCAGGCAGTGTCCAGGGTTGTCGGGGCGATGAGGTGCTCCCCAAGTGGGAGGGGCTCAGGGAAGTCCTCGGGGCCAGAGAGTTTGGCTCTGATCTAGAGTGAGGATGACACCACGCAAAGGACAGTGTCTGGAGAGCTGGGAGGGGGCAGGTGCGAGGAGGGCTTGGCCTCAGGCACAGGAGGGATGGGAGCACCTGGTGGTGGTAAACCTGGGGTGTGAGGGAGTGGGGAGTGAAGCTGCTGGGAGCATGGGGAAAGCCTAGACCAAGCCCCACTTGCGTCATTCAATTGATACGTAATTATTGATCATCTACTGTGTGCCAAGCTCTGTGCTGGAAGCTTCCATCCTCTGAGTTAGGACCTGACCAGACGGGACTGCTGAAAATCCTGCAACAGCTCATGCAGGAGCCCATGAACCTCCGGTGTTCCCTCTGCTTCCCTTTTCTTTGGAACCTCCAACTGGACAGGGGTCTTCTCCTCACGCTGGTGCAGCTGCATTAAGCCTCTGCCAGACCCCTCTCTGGAGGAGGCGAGATTTCCAGCAGGAGAGAAAGGTTGATTGCACATCATCCCTTTGCACTTAGGATACACCTCTGTTCACTAACCCATTCACAACTGCACCAGTTAGTTGTAGGGGATACAGAAGAGAGGAGATAGCCCCCAGCCACGTGACAGGAGCACACCCTGAGCCCAGAGAACGTGTGGGAGGGCAGGGACAAGAGTGGCCTGTCTGTGCTGTGGAAGAGGCAGTGGGGGAGTATGGGTGAGGAATGGGGAGTCCTGATTCTGGGTCCAGGACTCTGTCCCTGATACCGCGTAGGACCACTGACTCATCTTTAGGAAGCTGGCCTTGCTTCTCTTCAGTGTCCTGCCAGCCCTGACTCTGCTTTCTGCCTTCGATGGGTCCACAGAGATGCCACTCCTCTCAGGGAAGCCAGGCTGGGGTACCCCTCTTCCCCTCCTGGGGCTTGCACAAGCCCTCAGCATGAAGCTGCTTTCATCTTTCTCCATAAAGCTACTGATTTTCTGAATTGTGCCCCAATTGAACCAGACTCAAGGTTTCCTGGGCAGTTCTCCCGGCTTCGGAGCAGCTTTGTGAAGCTCTCTGGGTCCGTGTTGGTGGGATGCCCACCTGAGCACTCTGTTTATGAGCACAGACTCCTCCACCCTGACGCCTGCCTTCCGTCTGGCCATGGCCCCTTTCTAGTCTGCTTCAGATGGCCCCAAGCAGGGCTGTGGGTCCCCTTCTCTCTTTCCAGCCCCTAGGGAACCTTGTCAGATGGTGGGAGCCCAGTCTGCAGGCGTGTCCTGCTGCTCCCACTGGGGATCAGTGGAGATCATGGGGAATCAATCAGTTCATATGAATTGCCTCCATAGTAATCGTTGCTAATGTTAACAGAAACTTAATGGAAACTTAAACCCCTCACTCTGCTAAGTATTCCTCATGCTTGGGACATTATCAATTCCCACAATAAGAATAACAATGATGTACTGTTATTCTTATTTCTATTTCCCATCTGAGGAAAGTGAAGGTCAAAAGAGGTTGGCAGGTTGTCAAAGGCTGCACAGTTTTAAGTGGCAGAAGTGGGATACCCACTGTCTGCCCATGGGCTTACCCCCGTGCTCTCCTGCCTGCACACCTTACCTCAGAGGCCAGAGAACTCTGGTCTTTTGTAATGTGGATGAGCATGGTCATTGGCCAAGCACTGAAACAAACTGATGTGTGTGCAGAACACATGGCACAGTGCGTGGCACATGGTGAATCAACTATCTATGCATCTGTACTTGTTTTTCTAGGAGTGGGAGCAGTCTGTCCAGGTTCCTTTGTGGCTAGAGGCACCTGGGAAATGGCCAACCAAGGAGGCTTTGGGGTACAAGCTGCTCAAATAAGTGGTGCCTCTAGGATCACAATCTGGCTGACACACCAAGGTTTCAGACCTGTGACTTGCACACGTGGTGCTCCCCAGTGAATCTCTTTGGAAGGCTGCAGCAAGAGAGGCTTATTTTAAATATTTTGCATTTGGAATATATTGGTTTGAACTTTTTACTGCCACTTGATTCCTATCAACCATATCAACTTTCCTTTTTTATTTCTTGAACATCTTTTTCTCCTAGAGCTATCTCTGGTTCTTTACATCAACATCCAAGCAGGTAGGGGAGGGTCCCCAATTTCTCGGTTTTGGGCCTTGCAGGGCAAGATATCCTGATGGCAACCTAGAAGTCATCATTTGGTTTTGTGTGTGCAGCGAGAGACCCAAAGGGACCCATTTTCCTGACAGCATTTGGCACCACAGCGCTGGATCCTCACATCCAGGGCCTGTCTAATTAATTACTGTTTATACTCTCACAGTTCCCTATGCCTCCTTTTCCTCCTTTAGAATCAGGAAATCAAAACAAAGCACCCTCAGTGCTATTCTGGGGCAGCGTAAGCAGCATGAACACAGAAGCAGGGTTGAAACCCACATTCTAAGCGCTGGGACTCCAGGCAGGGAGGCTCAGGGCTGCAGTGTGCGGTGAAGTCCCCACTTCCATGAAGCAGGGCACCACAGGCCGCTCGGGCTCCTCTACTGCGGTGGCATCTCACAGTTAAAACATCCCTAACTGTTCCCTCGCCATAAAATCAAGAGGGTATACTTGCATCGCCAGGACCAGTTAAGATGTGGATGAGGAGTGTGAGCATTTCCATTCATTCATTTATTCCACAGATATTTATCGAGCACCTATTTTGTGGTGTGGTTCAAGGGCTTGGGGTATATGGGTGAACACAGGAGAGAAAGATTTTTGCTCTTGTGGAGTTTACATTCTAACAAGGAAAATTAACCATAGTAAATGAATAAATTATACAGTGTGCAAGGAGGTGACACATGCCATGGCGGTCAGAGAAGTAGAGTAGGGAAAGGAGCTGTGCCAGAGGAAGGAGGTGGTACAATTTTAAACACGAAAGCACTGGGGAAAATTCAAGTGACATTAGGAGTGAAATCTTATTTTCAGACGTCCTCAGTTTGGGGTTACAGGAATATTGACAATAAGCGAGCGCTTGGGGGCCAGGGGAGCTGCTCTTGACAGAGGACAGACATGCAGCCTCTGAGAGCGTGGAGGAACAGAGGTCATCCTATCCACCGCCCTACAAACCCGGCGCTCTTCTGCAGGGCTGTGGAGCTGGTAACAGGGTGCCTTTCCCCCAAGAGGTTCACCCCAGAGCCAGCACATTGCCAAGATACACAGACCTCATATGTGTGCCAGTTTTCCTGCTGGCCCAGCATACCCTTCCCAGCCCCTCTTCATCTGTGCAGGGGTGGAATCACTTGCCCTCCATCACTTTGTCATGGAATTATGATGTGAATGTTCTAGGGGCCGTGTTCAAGTTGAGATGTGCCCTTGTCTTCAGAGACAGAGAGAGCATGTGTGTGTAGGCATGTGTGTGTTTGTGAGTGTGTATGTATGTCTAATGGTTCCAACTATGCAGCTCAGGCCCAGAGCTAGATTCTTGGGTCATTCATTCATTCAGCCATCACTTTGACAGAGAAGCACAGACTGCGTGCTGGTGCCGGCACTCTAGCCGTGCACGTTCTTCCTTTCCCCTGCTTTCCAGCCTGTGTGGCAAGGTGCTGAGTGACTGTGACAGGGTCACATCACTTAGAGCCTTTGGGCACCAACTGAATAAACTGCACAAATAAAATTCAAGAGGTTCCTTATCTTTTCCTTCCTGAGACACTGCAGCCCTGTACTGTCCCAGAGAAGCAGATCCTGGTCACTTATTTCCCACCAAGTGTCCTCCCCACTCTTTCTGCCTCAGTGGGAGACTGACCGAGGCCAGGGCAGAGAGCCGGGGCATGTAAGGGAGCTGAAGTCACGTGCTCAAGGTTTCTGGGAGGAGGATCAGAGGGTCCCTCAGCTCCCTGCTTGGGCACCTCGCCTGCCTCCTGCTGTCTGCACCCCTGCCCACCCCAACACAGTCTCCACATGGCCAGTGGACTGGCGTGCATGTACCTGCACAGGAGCCTCTCAGGACTCGGGACACCTTGGCGACTTCCTGAAAGGGGAACAAGCCTGAGTCCAGCTCCAGCACCGCTGGAATGTGGGCTGTGCCTCTGCACAAGCCCAGCCGCCCGAGATGTGAGGACCCTGCTCCTGGGTGGTTTCCCACACACCTGTGTGTCTGAGGTTTGTGGGTCCAGGTGGAGAGCTCTGAGCATCCCCGGGACATTTGTTTCAGGTTGAATCAGCTTCCACCCCTCATGCCCAGACCGAGCTCCATTTCCCTGCCTGCCACATGAGACCCCACCCTGGCCTTCTTCCACCTGGGGCCCGGCCCAGAAATCTGGCAGGTATAGACCTTGACCAGGAAGTTTGGGGAGGATGTGAAAGGAGGGAAGGGGGAGTCCAGGGGGTGGCCTGTGTCTTTAAAGATGAATGGCACTGTTTGCTCATTAGGGAGATTATTCTGAGCAAGACTGCAGCCAGAATGCTCTAGTGCAAGCATCTGCCTGCTACTGGGAGACGATATTTATTGTTCAGTCCTTCAATGATGTAAATAAACAGCTCGGCCCAGATAATGTTCCAATAAACAAACAAGCAGCTGCCAGGAGCTCCCGGATGATTGACCTTTGTGGAGGCCACCCTGCTGATGTTTTAATAGCAGTTTTCCTGGCAGCGCAGACGCCCACGGTGCCAGGATGGAAGAGGTGGCAGTGCTGACCTGTAGGTGGGCTGGAGGGAAAGGGGGCCACGCTACCTTGAATATCCCAGTCTGGAGACTGAGTGGCCAGGGAGGGCAAGGTGGGAATGATGGCACATTGCGTAGGTGTGCCTGTTGTGTGCCCTCAGGCACGCACACCTGCCCCCAGTAAGCCGCATGGAGGGGATGGCGCAGTGCACACAAAACACTGAGATGGAGCTTCCTGCATGGTACAGGCAGGACTGAAGCTCAGCCATCTGTCTAGTGTAACCTCACCAACCATTGCTTTTCTCATCTTTATGGATATATAATTAACAAATAAAAATTGCAGATATTTAAGTATATGACTTAATGTGATATATGTATACATTGGGAAATAATTGCCACAGTCAATTATTATAATTATTAAGCTAATTAACATGTCCATCACCTAACTAGTTACCATTTTCTGTCTTTCATTTTCTCTCTCCTTCCTTCTTTCCTTCCTTCCATCCTTCTTTCTTTCCTTCCTCCCTTCCTCCCTCCCTCCCTTCCTTCCTTCCTTCTTTTCCTTCCACATTTAAGAGCTACCTTACCCAATTTCAAATACACAGTACAGTATTGTTAGCTGTGGTTACACGGCTGTACATAAAATCTCCAGAATTCATTCATTCTGCATAACAGAAACCTCATACCCCTTGACAACATCTCCCTGTACCTCCCATCTCTGGCAACCAACATTCTACTCTGTTGGCATGACTTTGCCTATTTTACATTCCACATATAAGTGAGGTCACACAGTATTTGCCTGCAAGCAAGCTCCAAAAAAGTGAAGACAATGGGGCATGTGAGGTAAGCTATAAATTGAAGGTCCTGAGAAGCTCAAGGGTACTGTGGCAGAGGAGTGGAGTGAGCAAGATCTGAGAGCCCCCCTAGGGGGATAGCCACTGAGCCAAATTATTGGCAAGGTCACTTGGTGACTGCAGAGTCAGAACACAAGGATGACAATCATCTAGACCTACACTATTCTGTAAGGTAGCCACTGGCCACATGTGGCTATTAAGCACCTGAAATGTAGCTGGTCCATCTTGAGGTTTGCTGTACATGTAAAATACATACACATCAGATTTCAAAGATTTAGTATGAGAAAATGAATGTGAATTATCTCACTAACAATATTTTATGTCGTTACATGTTAAGGTAATATTTGGGGCATGTGGAGTTGAAGAAAATAGACTTAAAATTAATTTAATCTATTTGTTTTTTAATGTAACCTCTACTAGAAAATTTAAAATTGTGCCACAGTGCAGTTGTGGCTGGCACTATATCCTTCACATGTCTAGCGCGGGTCTAGAAGAGCGTTCCACTGGGTCTTTGGTGAGACCTGAAGGGACACCATGCCCCAGCACAGCAAAGTCATTTGCACTCAGTCTCCACAGGATCATGCTGCGTGCAGACGACCACATTTTCCCCCTCTGACATCGTTTTCATATTTTTAGTCTTATTCCCTCTGCCAGTATGTCTTTATAAAGCCTGTAGGCACCACTAATTTGGCTACTTCAGATCAATCATCCTACTAACTTAGGAGATTCTGTCTCCTAGGGTGTCTTTGAATAACTCTGATCTTACCCACTGTGTGTTTTATTAGTTAAACTCACGCAGCTGGTGTTGCCCTGTTGGGAACCCTTTGTCGGAGGCATGCACATGCCCCCTGAGCTGATACATCCTGGCCACACCCCAGTCCTGGGAAGGAGGAGCAGAGGCCTGTGCCGCCCCTCTGGTACCATTTGCCGCTTGGCCTTACTTGTGTGAGATCTGAGTCCTCCAGGGGACAGGCCTCTCAGAAAGCAGGCCCAAGACTCTCCTTTCTTCTCTAGAAGCCAGCTCTGAGCCTAGAGTGCCGTGGGCCTTCCATAAATGCGTGGCGGGTGATGAATGAGTGTGGAGTGTCACTCTGTTCAAGGGACACATGCGGGTAGGTGTGGTCTCCTCCTTGGTCTCAGCCTCAGAGAATAATATCTGAACACTCAAATTTACATGAGCAGCTTCTTTACATTTTCTATCTTAAAAATAGATCAATTTCTGTTTTCATCCTTTCTCCCTATTTAGGTGACCCACAAGTCTTCCTACACTGTGTAAAATACCAAGTCTTATTTGTCTTAATGTGTACAATAGCAGGCCTTGTTTGTTCTAAGCTGTCTGTTCACAAGCTTTGGGGTGGCCCCTCCACTGGTGACGGGACCACAGCCACTGGCTCACATGTCTTCTTTCTTCTCAGCCCTGTCTTTGTGGCCTGGGACGTCTTTCCTAGGCTGTTCTCCAGTTGCAGGCGTCTGGATTAGGTTTCCACCTTTGGGGGTGGGCTGAACTTGATATTCTGTGTTCCGGTGAACTTGGCCAGGAGAATGGCTTCGTGTGTCCGTTTCCCTGGAAGTCCCATTTGAACGCTGCCTGACATTCTGTTGGCCTTTGTGGCTGCTGTGGAGTATAGGGAGCAGTGAGTAGGGACGCTGAGCTCTTTTTTCTTGATCCTGCCTCTTAATCTCAATCTTACCTTAATCAGCTCGGAATCCATCATCTGGCTGGTAGAATGTGGGTGGTTTTTCTCAGTGGGAGTTGATCATTTATTTAGTAACTGCTTATTTTTCCCATCTTTACTGCAGTATAATTGACAAATAAAAACTGTATGTATTTAAGGTATACGACTTGACGTTGTGATGTACATATATATTATGAAATAATTGCCGCAATCAAGATAATTAACACATCCATCACTTCACATAGTCACCATTTTCTTTTTTCCTTTTTTTTTTCATGATGAGGCCTCTTAAGATCTATGCTTTTAGCAAATTTCAAATATACAATTAACCATAGTGACATTGCTGAACATTAACTGTCCAGAACTTACCTTATAACTAAACTGTATGCCCCTTGACCAACATCTCCCCATTTCCCCCACCTCCAAGCTCCTGGCAAGCACCATTCTACTCTTTGATTCTATGAATTCGACTATTTTAGATTTGACACATCAGTTAGATCACACACTAATACAACATTTGTCTTTCTGTATCTAGCTATCTAGCTGATTTTACTTTACATGATGTTTTCGAGGTTCATCCATGTTGTCCCAAAAGACAGGATTTTCTTCTTTTTTAAGACTAAATTAATATATATTCTAAGGCTAAATTACACACACACACACACCCCACATTTTCTTTATCCCTTAATTCATGAACAGATGGTCAGGTTGTTTCCATGTCCTGGCTATTGTGACTAGTGCCACAGTAAACATGGGAGGGCTAGCTCTTTGAGATCCTGTTTTCACTGCCTTTTAAATATATACCCAGGGGTGGACTCTCTGAATCACAAAGTAGTTATGTTTTTTATTTTTTGCAGAACCTTCATACTGCAAATTGGTGTGCCATAGTAACTACACCAGTTTACATTCTTACCAACCATGCACAAGGGGTCCCGTTTGTCTACATGCTCGCTAGCACCTGTCAGTAACTTCTCGAGCACCAACCATGTCCTGGGTCCTGTGCCAGGCAGTGCTGAAGATGACAGGCATGTGCAGCCACAGGCCTTGTTGCCCATGTGCAGCTCCCCAGCCCCCCAGCCCCCACAGGGGGTGCACCATCCTTCTGTAATTCGTCTCCATTGTTGGCCTTCTTGCTCTCCCTAAGAGGTTAGAAGGAGCTGCACACTTCCCTGCTCCCTTCTCCAGACCACGTAGAAAAAACATTAAATAAGACTAGTCATAACACCAGTGCTCAGAGATTCCCCCAGGTTCCGCTTCTCCACACAGAAACGTCTTTTTCTGTCTCTCAGTCAGTTCCCTCTCCATGACCAAACTGCCCAGAGTCCCACAGAGACTCATTATTTTTAAATACCTTTTCATGTGGAACCTTGTCAAAGTCTTTTGGAAAATCTAAATTGCTAAGAGGCAAGCAGTAGGCTCAGAATCAGGAGACCTGGGTTCTAGTTCTGTCATTGATTTACTCTTGAACTTTGAGCAGGGCACAGGCCAGCCCCAGTGTCAGTTGCGTCATTGGTAAAATGAGAATGATGATGCTGGGAGTCAACATCATAAACATTTTACAATCATGAGATGAGATGATGCTATTTAAGAATGCTTTGCAAGGTATAACACAAAAATATAAGAGATCATTGTTTGGAAATTTACAACAGCATTCTTCTTCGTTCATATGCATGATTCTCTCCCAAAAGATTTTCAGTAGATATAGGCATGGTTCCTCCAGCACTCCCGGGGTGGTGTTTGTTTAACATCAGCCACTTTCACTCCTTGAAGGGATGCAGGTTTCTAAAACAAATACGACCTGGCTCAACACATGTGGGTGTAGTTATGTAAATACACAGAAGCATGGCCCTTAGAATCAATCAGATCTTGGGATGGATTGAAGCCACACCACTGCCTAGGTGTGTGAGCATGAACAACTGATGAAACCTCTCTGCACCTCACCAGTAAATGGGATAATATTAACGCTTACTCATGGAGTTTTAAAATATAAGTGAGAAGATAAACATATGTACAATGCCTAGCACTGAATCTGACATAGTAGCTACTCAGTCACGAACAGTTCTTGTGGCTATTGTTTATATAAGGACCTGAGAGCTGACAGCTGGCCTGGCTACCTAAATTTTAAGCGTCAAAATCAGGAATAACTAGTGAAAGCCGTGGGGATTGTACAGACCAGAGGCAGACACTGACCTCAGCCCCCACCTTTATTTAGGTGGCACCCTCCTGGGAATATGACACCTATCAAGGAACAAGGTCTCCTTGATGTAATTGCCCATCATTCAGCAAATCCCACCACAGACTCCTTTTATCCATGTCTTGTATGAGATTCAGCAGGTGGCTGAATGTATGCCCTCCTTTCTGATTTCTGAAACAAGCAGTAGAGTGGGGTGGGGGAGAGGGAGAGGGAGAGGGAGACCTACCTTTCCCATTACTGATTTCCACCTAAGCAGAGTGCAGAAGATGGGGGCATAGTCCCATCCTGCCTCCCTGGGGAAGGCGCAACGTGCGAAAACCTGCCGCTGGTGCCCCCTGGTCCAGCTCTCCATCCCTGCCCCGGTTCACCTGGTTTCCTCTGATGTCCACCAACATCCAGCAAGTCACTTCATCTCAAGAGCAGGGAAGTTGGAGCCAAACGATAAAGGAGATTGCTCAGGCACTGAATCCAATTTCCCTCGGGGATCAGACCCTGCGCACTGGCTGGGCCTCGGTTCTGCCTGCATTCCCTAGCAGAGCCCGCTCCTGCCGGTGCCCTGAGCAGGCAGGAGGCCAGCCCACGGGTTCACTATCACTCTTACCGCTCTTGTGAGCCTCCTCCAGAGGCGACTCACAGCCGAGGACGCAGGCTGCCTGGGCTGGGGGCCAAGGCCATCATGGCACGGTCAGACTTGGGTAGTAATCCCAATTGGTTTTACATGAACTCCTATTTCACTCAGCTTAAGGAAGGAAGGACCTGGCCGGATGGACATCTGGTGGCTTAGGGGTGGGCACATAAACAGGAGGCCTATTAGAATCTGAGGCATTTTGATTTTCAGAGCTAAACATATTTTCTTTCATTCCTTTACCTGTTTTTGTTGTTGTCATTTTTTCATTAGTTTAATGGGAAATCAGCAAAGAGGAGTTTGAACTTTATTTATGTCTTCTGTTCTAAAATGAACATTCTGTCAAACTCAAGTATTTCAGCATCAAAATCAGGAATAACTGGTGAAAGCCTTGGGGATCGTACAGACCAGAGGCAGACACTGACCTCAGCCCCAACCTTTATTTAGGTGGCACCCTCCGGGGAATTAATACGACACCCATCAAGGAACAAGGTCTCCTGTACTGGGTTGTAGGAGAGCATGGACTTCCAAATCAGACTGAATTCCAATTCTCTTACCAGATTTTATAGCTCAGGCCAGTTTAAGGTACTTGGGTCTCATTTTCCTCATCTACTATATCAGTGTATCAGTTAGGACTTTTGATGTTGCCAAAGTCTTTTTATGACTTTAACAATAAGGAAATATCTTGAGTAACTCAAATGTCCCAGCATAGGGCAGGCTTAGGAGTTATTTTGATTCAGTGGCTCAGGAATGTTACCAAAGACCAATTTTTTCACCATCTCTGTGCCTGACCTTCCCTGGTTCCAGCTCTCCTCCTTATTATAAGAGGGCTGCGAACAGTTCTTTGAGCCTCCTGTTTCTTTGACCCTGTTGAGAGTAAAGAGAGATCTTGTCCTCCATCGTTACACAATACTGTCCCTGCTTTGCTCTGATCACACATGCTCATTGGGTTGGCCCTGCTTTCTTTCAATCCCAGTGGCCACAGAGCGAGGTTAAACTGATTTGCTTTATGGGATCCAACCAGGAAATGGGGTAGATCCAATCCTGCCCAAAAGGCGAGAGAGGATGGAGCAGATGCTGGCGGGGCCATGCAAGTCAGGACAAATGAGCACTAAACCCACAGGACTGAGAGGATTATATCAATAAGGCAAAACCATCTCCTGGTGCCTGACATCTAGAAAGGGCTTAAAAGGAAAACAAGCAAAGAGAGCCTGGAACAAACCTAAAACCAAAAAATAAATCACTAATTAAGCTAGTGTCAAGTTCAGTGAATTCAACAGAAATGAGAAGCAGCAGACCTTCAGATGAATTGCCGTCATCTGTCAACATCGATGTGGTGTCCCTTCTGTAACTTAGTTCCTCTGAATAACTTCTGTTCTCCTTGATCTCAGGTTACAAACTAAATAGTAAAAATTAAAAATAACAGTACATAATGGGAATACATGGAATATGATTTTTAAATTTACTTTTGTTATTGAAATCTCTAAAATTACCCTGTGGATACTGTACGGTGTCTTTACAAGTGGCATCTAATCAAGTTGGGTGGTCTCCTTTCTGCCACCTCCCCACTGTTGCCCTCAGGCATTCCCCTCACCCTTCCACGTTCTGGGTAATACTTGGTCCTGTCTTATGTGGGTGGCCTTACTAGCACTGGGCAGTGATCATGTTGACCCTTTGAGCTCAGAATCATGACAAACAATTCTAATTCTTATACTAGAGACCTGGGCCAGCACCCAGGGAAGGTGAGCATCACATGAGGGTGGGAAGCCCATCTTTTCTAGATTTGTCTTCAGTCATAGGCCCATGGGCAAGTCTTTCCTGGTTGTCTCCACACAGTCCAAGCAGTTCTAGGAAGGACTTGTGGATGGCCCAGGAGTGATCTACTCTGCTGCCAAGATTTTCTCGAAGATTGAGGATGGATAACTCAAGCACAAAGCGCATTTTCCTGGAATGCTCACATCACCTTCCCTGGGGATGGGAACAGAACCTCTAGGAGGCTTCAGGATCCTGTATCTACCCCAAAATTGGAAGCATAAGCCTGTGGTTTAATGGCCAGAATGAGCCCACTTGGTGGAAACCTCCGGGTTGGCTCCTTGCGTGGTTCCCGTCTAGGTATGACAATGACTGCTGGGTAACAGTTCGAAAGAATTATCCCACATCCTTATATCCCAATTTTCCTCTGCTAACAATTGTAGCAAATAGCATTGCCTTTCTGTTGTAGGGTGACACTGTGATCTGAGGCAGCTTCAGTTATCCATCACTGTTCATCCAAACCCCAGACCCCTCTCCCCATTATAGCCCCATCCTCTTTGCCAAACATGTAAAAAGCAAGGTCTCAAGGACTTCAGCCTGAGGCACAGGCAGCCAGGGAAAATAACAAGGGATTCTCTGGGAACCCTGCTTTGGTCTCCCCCTTTCCCTCTTCATTGCTGTTACTGGTGTGAGGCCCATGGTGGCCTTGTGTCCCTCCTGCCTGGCCTCTGGTACTGTGGAGGCAGAGCTCACTCTCTCCCTTGGCTTCTGGAGGGTCCCTGGGCTGAAGCTTGGCTTCAGGCAGTGCATGATCTGAACTCCTATCAGCTCTCCTCTTCTTCTTCTCCACAGATCCGAGTGGATGGGCCCAGGGGCAATGCCCTCCAGTATGAGACCGTGCAGGTGGTAGACCCCGGCCCCGTTCTCCGGGATATGGCCTTCTCCAAGGACCATGAGCAGCTCTACATCATGTCAGAGAGGCAGGTAAGGCTCTCTGGGTTCTGTTAGACATTTGTCTTGCAGCTAAGTACTAGCTTGTGGCTCAGCAGACACCTGCAGGAGGCCAGCTGCAGAGAGGGGACTCGATTTGTTTTGGCTCAGTGTGTATCCTTCAGTTATGCTGCCTGGGGACTACGGCTGGGTGTGCTGAAACCGGGAATGAAACCTTTAAAATAGCAGAATATTCAGGGGTCTAGAACAACTTCACTAACTTCGAAATGGTGATGTGTATAGACTGAGGCCCAACGTTTACTCTCTTTTGAAAAAACATACTACAGATGGCCAAGTTTTTCATCCAGCTTTCCCTACACAAAGTATAATCTCCAACCAAAGTCACCTCTTGCCCCCTGGTACTATGGAGGCAGAGTTCACTGTCTCTCCCTTGGCTGTTGGAGGGTATCTGGGCTGGAGGTCCTTGGTGGGCAAGGATTTATTGCCCAAAAATCCTAATTGAGGGAACATCATGGAAGAGTCAGATGGATGGAGATTCAGAAAATGGTCTGTGTGTATGAGATGAAATGTGAAAGCTGAGCCTTCTTGTGTACCTGTAACTGTGACTTGGAACTTCCAGCAAATTCCATGAGCCCAAACTGGGCAGAACAGATATGGCACAGGACTCACTGATAGCTGATACTGAATAGGAAGCAGCACAGTTGGGCTTGCTTCTTCGGGGGTCCTGAGTCCATAGCAGGGCTCGTATGTGTGCAGCAGGCGAGTGAATGCATTCCGCCTTGGAAACGCCCTCTCTTGAACGGCACGTCCTGGAGTGCCCTAATTCACTGCCTAGCGTGTTCCACCTCGCCAGACACACTCACCTGGAGAATGCATCAGCACCGCCATATCTGCCTCTGGCATCTCTCTGTACAATGGGCCGTTGCCAGAAGCTGTCATTCAGTCCCTGAATATGTATGCTGCAAAAGCAGAGGCCATGAGGGGCAGATCCCACTCTTACTCATCTTCGTTAGTGAGGCCTGAGCTTCCCAGAGGACCTTGCTGACAGAGTCTGGATTGTTCCGCCTGTCCTCCTCTGCAGAGCGAAGGAGATGAATACTGCATTATGCCACCCACAGGGCTTGTGCATTATGCCTGGGCAGCCCACAGCAGCTCCACCCTCCCGATGACATCTTCTCTTGGTGTGGGACTCCCCACTCAGCCACACTGGGACCCATTGTGGTGCCCTTGTTGAGGCTGCCGTGGCTTGGGAATCCCCTAGTCTGGGGTGGCAAAGGGAATATTTTACCCCAGGAGTTGGGACTGGGTATGAGTCTGCTCCTTTGCTTTCATTCCTTGTTGTTTTCTAATGGGGCCCATATTTCCCATTCCTTGCCTACCTTTGAGACCCTAGACACTGAGGAGAAGCAGCTCTCCTTGGTGGAATGAATCCTTTGGAAGACCAAAGACCTCCACAAGGCATTGAATGTCACGATTTCTTGCCTGACATGAAAGTCAGAAATTCTGAACCTCAGACTGAAAACATCTAAGAACTTCCAAAGATGGAAAAAAAAAAGCTGTGTGGAGCCCCTGTGAATCTGAGCTCCTTGTCCTCAGCCATCCTGCATCCCTGAGATTACCCTCTGTAGTCAGGACCTTTGCAGGCTTGGCAGTGAGGCATGCTAGGAGCTCTGGGTTATTGCAGAGGAAAGGAAAGTCGGAATGAATAGGGCCAGGGCATTCACCCATTCTGGGGCTGCTCCTTAGAGATGGAAGGTAGCCTGTTAACCAAAATCACAATTCCAAGGTCCCTAATGGCTGGACCAGTACTGGTATCCAGCAGGTTTGTAGATTCCTCATGGGGAGTGGTAGAAACTCATAGTGGTTAAGGGCACAGGCTTTGATGCCAGAATATCTGATCATGAATCTTGGCTCCATCATTTACTATGTGGGATCTCAGGTAAGTTCCTTAAGATTCAGTGTTTGCAGTTGTTACATGGAGGTAATAAATAATATTCAATGGTGTTCCAAGAATCAAATGGCATCATGCCTCTAATAAGCATGAATCAAGCCTGGCACAGCATAAAGGTTTGATGAGTGGAGCCTCTTATTCTTAAGATATTGTTTGAGGTTAGGCAGGTGGTGAGATCAGGATTCTGGGTGAGGGTGATTCTGGGTGATTCTGGGCGAGTGTGGAGCATAGACATCCAGGTCAAGGCCCAGGTGGGCAGGAAGCAGGGACCCAGTCCCTGTGGAGAGCAAATCAAGGACCCACAGCTGCCTCATTGACCAGGAGCTCTAAGTAGAGCTCAGGGCAAGAGCAGTTTAGTAAATACCCTGGGAATATATGGGACCCAGGGTGTCAGGACTAATTCCAACCACCATCAGCCTGCAGGTGGGTCTCAGCCAGGAAGGGGCAGCATACTTTGCAGGGCTGAGTCTGCAGGCTCAGGGTCTATGCTCAGCAGTGGTGACTGCTATGCATATCCCTTTCTTATCTGGCTAATTTTTCCTTGTCCTTTAAAACTTAGCTCTGCTGTCACCTCCAGTGAATGACTCCTGACCCATGGTTAGACACCTCTGTGGAAGCGCTTTTCAGACCCCACTTTGTCTCCTACCAGGCTGTGGTCTGCTAAAACCTCACCTTCTAGGCCCTTAATAATTATCTAATGAATGAATAAATGAATCCATCCCCACTGCCTTCATTGAACCAGGACTGGAAAAGAGAGGGACTGATACAAATTAATCTCTTTCTTATCTTAATTCCCAAGTTTGAAGTTCAGTAATTGAAAGACCACTTTTCACATAAAGGAAGTATTTCCCACACCTCAGTTATCTGTTTATTACTGCCATGTCTTTTGCCCTCTCCTGAACTATGTTTTACTTTGGGTCTTTTGTTTAAATAAACTTACCTTTGAACTGGAATACTTTAACCTTCTCCTAAATAGTAACATTATACATCTGAAGGGCTAGTCATGCAGAATATATGTAACTGCACTATTGCGATTTATAATACAAAATACAGATTTTGTCTTCATCCCCATTTCTGGCACGGAGGCACCAGAGCCCTTGGAAGTTCCTGAGTGAAAAGAGCAACAGGAGCATCTTTTGTTACAATATTAGGTCTCTTGTCCTCCATTCCTGAAATCTTTTCAGTGCCATAAAGGTGAAAAGGGTGTCTTTGTTCTTCATAACAAGCTCCTTTCAGCCACAACTGACTTTATGTTAATGAGGTGACTCCTGGAAAGTCCCTAAAGATGGGGGAGCTGGTTGCCAGGGGAGACAATTCTTTGATAAAGAGGGTTGGAAGAGATAAGGATTGTATAACCAGCCGTGGTAGAGAATGGAGTGGGGGCACGGTGTGTGCACACAGGTACATGTCTGTGTATACATATACTATTTCTTGGCTGTGCCACCATAGACAAGTCATAACCTCCCCAGCATCTCATTCATTCATTTGATACTAACAAATATTTACCGAGCACTGACTCTGCATCAGGTACTTGCTAGATACCAGAGATTCAGTGGGAAACAAGATAGACAAGGTCTCTGCCCTCAGAGTGCTTACATTTTAGGCAAAGAGACAGGTAACAAATGAATGAGTGAATGAACAAATGATGTGTGCTGGAGAACGGAGATACAATGAAAAAAGTAGACTCAGAAGAACAAAGCAATGGCCAGGAGCATGGTGGAACATGCTCTTAAAGAGCCTCCCGAGGGGGGACCTTTTGAGAGGAGAGCAGAATAAAGTGAAGTGGCAGAAAGTAACTGTCTGGGGAAAAATCAATGTCCAGGCAGAACAGTAGCATAAAGGCTTTGAAATGGGAACATGACTTAGTGTTTCTGGGGACGCCGGAAGGGCCGCCTCCGAGTGCGGAAGTGGGAGGTGATGCAACAGGAGAAAGTGGCCAGCTCAGATCACACAGCGCCTCACTTGTAATCTGTAAAATGGGGATGTGGTAAGCACAATTGATCTCCTAGGGAAGTGAAGAGGATTGAATGAGATAATGCATATTAAAAGTGCTTGGCTTAGCATCTGGAAGTGAGTGAAGCAAATGGTAGCT
Source organism: Manis javanica (assembly GCF_040802235.1). Classification (NCBI taxonomy): domain Eukaryota; kingdom Metazoa; phylum Chordata; class Mammalia; order Pholidota; family Manidae; genus Manis; species Manis javanica. The sequence continues at coordinate 19,574,727 of NC_133161.1, forward strand.
ATTATTACGATTATTTGCAAGTTGAGAAACTCCAGAGCCAGGATGTTGTTTCTGGCGTTATGGATATGTGAGTTGCTCTCTGTTTCTGCCCAGCAAGGGCTGCTTTCCACAAAGACTTCTTCTTGGAGTGTCCGGGTACACCCTGCTGGGAATTCATATCACTTTGTCGGGATCTACTGTCCTTCTCAGCATCGTATTATGCTTCTCTCTGCTCTGCTCTGGGTATCTCTACAGGGTGTGAGTATGTGCGTGTGTGTGCTCACACGTGCACACCTTCCCGTGTCTGTCCCTGTCTGTCTCTGTCAGCCTCCTTGCTCTGTGCAAGCTGGTGTGTATGCATATGGTGTACATTTACTACAGCCCCACCGGTCCCAAGAGAATGCCCCTACACACTGAAACCACTGCAATAAAAACCTGCCAGACCAGTGGGAGGGAAGAGAGAGGAAATGTCAGCGAGACATTTAAATGAGGGGATGAGGTGGCAGAGCAGGGTTGTCCTCAGGTGCCCTGGAGCAGCCCCCCACTGAAGGGGAAGCAGCTGTCCCCCACACAAGGCGAGTCTCTTCTTTACTAGGCCCTGAGCAAGTGGCAGATTTCTCTGTGAATTTCAGCATCTTAACCATCTCACACCAGCTCCTCCCTGCCTGAAAGCCAGAGGCCTCAAACACATGTTTTTGCTTTTGAGATAACACTTTTAGCTGTGTCTGGGCCAAAGCTGTCTTTTATGGCTTCTTTGTTTTACTGATTCCTGTTGACAGTGGGTCTGCTTCCAAGTGCCTGGGGGCACTCACAGCCTGTCCCCTTCATGAGCTGGTTGGTGCTCCAGCCCTGGCGGTCCAGAACACAGACGCCTGCAGGGATGGAGGAGGGGGCTCTGGAGGTGGGTTCACCTTCTGGTCTGAGTTACCCAGGAAAGCAGGGCCAGGTGGGGCAGCTCTGCTTGGCTCCTTCCAGCAGAATGCGGTACTGAAATATCAAGGGCCACCTTGATTTATAATGCGTCACACAAGCTCTAGTCTAGGCATTGGGGATACGACAGTGAAAAACAGAAAAATACCCCTGATTTTAGGAGCTTGCAATTTGAGCAAAAGCAAACAGCAAAGAAGCAATCAACATACTAGGTAAATCACATGGTAGGTTGGCGGGTGGTAAGTGCTATGGAGAAAGGAGATGGAGCAGTATGAGTGAAAACGGGAGAGCCGGTCAGTGTGAAAGGGTTGCAACTTTAAACAGAATGGTCAGAGAAGCCTTCCTAGAGAGGCAAAGGCATCAAAGAGGGTGCAGGGGCTCCTGCTGAGGTTACCTATTCCTTCCCTGTTCGGTTTCTTTTCAACCTCTTTGTTTGGGGCTATGAAATTGAGAAATGGTTAAGCCTGCCCACTGAGAGGAAACTGAGGGGAGGATGCTTTTGTGATTATGATTTTTACCATGTTAAGAGTTTCAGAGGGAAGTTCAGTTCGAGGGGAAGGTGGCATTGTGGTCGAGGACAGGGTCACGCCACTTGGGGCTTAGCCCTCTAACTGGATGATGCCTCTGCCAGGGACTCCCTGTGCCACGAGGGGGGTGTTACTGCTTCTTTGCACCTCAGTGACCGTCCTCATCCCCTGCTTGCCACCCAAGGGCATTCTGAGGGTAGCTGACACAGGTCTGATGATCTTGGAGGGCTGCAGACGTGACTCTCATCCAAGGAACAGTTACGCAGATAGTGTCTGCAGCCAAAGGTGACGCGCTCCTACGAGAAAGGTCCTGCCTCTGTTGCTGCTGGGTCCCAGGCTTGTCTCTCGCGAGGTGCTTTTGCGGTGACACAGCTGTCTCTCCGTCATTTTTCCTGCCCCTGCAGGAGACTGAGCTGTTCGTTCCATTCTGCGTTTGGATGGCTGACACTGTGACAAACCCATTTGGACGTTTGCTCCTGGCACCCAGGCCGGGCTCTTTCTGATAGCTCCTGGGAGAGGGAACTTGAAGCGCAAGCCTGAGAGTGACAGCGAACGAAGCCACCTCAGGCAATTGAAAAAAGAGAAAAGCTATTTCAGTGTTAGACCCAATTTCACTCAGGCAGAAGCCTTCCCGTTTGTTTGGAGCTGATCCCGAAGGTCCCAGGTGTCATTACTGAGATGTGCCCACTTCTCACTTTCTTCTCAGTAGAGGCAGAGCGTCCGCATTGTACTGCCACAGAACTGGAGGGCCCCGGAAGCAGAAGTGACTTCCTACCCGGTGTCCCACATCGCTAGGTACTGGTAGCCCGGATTCTCCAGAGGACTGGAAAAGCCCTCAAGACTTACTGGGTCCAGTTCTCTCCTGCTGCCTTTTCCTGCCATGACTGACGTGAAGACTGAAGCTCAGAGAAGTAAATGGCTCATCCAACAGAAGGTTGGCAGAGGAGCTAAGTCAGCATCCGCTCAGACCCTCAGCGGTGTCCTCTCTGGCCCCCTCTTCCAATGCAGGACATGGGCTCACTGTGAGGCATGGCACTCTTCAGCCTCTGGTCTTCCCAGCAGGAAATTTATGTACTCACTCCTAGGTACCCCTTCTAAGGCCAAAACAAGCCTTAGAAGATGAAAGGGCTTGCTGGGTTTGGGGGGCTGAACAGGGAATGGGGGTAATGGTAAGAACTCAGAAGCATTCCTGCTGCCCTGGGTTGGAACATCTATTCCTGAGCCTCTGGAAACACACAGGGCCGCGGGTACAGTCAGCCATCCCACAGAGAGAGTAGGAAGGGAAGCGCCCACCCCACCCCCAGCACTCTCCTTTTCCAGCAGACATGCATCTGAACAGTCACTTGTATAGGCATTAAAGTCTCCAATACCTGAATATGATTGAGTTTGGTAGCCTCCCCAGGAGGAAAAATGACAGAGGCCTGACACTTCTCAGACAGTCATGGGGCTGACTGGAAGGCAGAAACATGTGCAGGCTGGAGACCACAGGGTGGTCATGACTAGGCTGTGAGCTTGGGTTTCTGTCCTAGCCCTTGGCACTCACCAGCTCTGCCACCCGGAGCAAGTCACTCAACAGCCTGTGCTTCAGTTTCTTCATGTGCAAAATGCAAATGATAATAACTACCTTTCAAGGCCTTTAGGACTAAAGGTAATATATGTAAAGTGCCTAGTATGTAGCAGGCTCTTGGCAAGTTGTGGGCGTCACCATCATCATTATTGTTCTTACTAATACTCTTAGGAAATGTACTGTCACCAGGGATAGGGAGGGACACCTGAAAAAACCACTGTCTGGTAGCAAAAGCCAGGTCAGCGCTGAGCACCAGCTCCCCAGGATTCCCTGGAAAATCCTAAAGTGAGCACTCCTTTCATGCCTGTTGGTGGTGCTCTCCCAGAGACCAAGGGCCAGGAGCCTGTGACGCCTCTGCAGGGCCTGGTGCATTTCTGAATGTAACTTTACTTCTGCTCTGGAGAAGGAATTTAGTACATGTGGGTCCAGCCCCATTGCACTGGAGGCTATCACAGACTGGGCACCTGAAATGGTTTCAGGCAGTCCTATAGTCAGGGCTTCTAGGGCAGATGGGAAATGACTTGTTCCCCATCCCTCTGCCCAGAGCTGATATGTAAAGGTAGGGCAGGAATGGACGAGAGAGCGGTGGAGCCAGTGGGAAGACTAGGAAATCCAAGGGCAGGTGATTAGGGAAGAGCGTGGCAGCTCTCTAATCCTGACTTCGTTAAGCATGTTTCCAGCAATTCCCCAGTCAGTCCTCCCCATTTGGTGCCAGTGACCCAATACTTTGAGGGCACACAGAGTACCACTTTAGACAATCACCTACATTATCCCACTTAGCATGTGAGGAGACTCTCAGGCATGGGCTAATGGGGCCTGGGGCTGCATCTCTGCCACCTTTCAGCACCCCCCATCATTTGTGTTATTAAGTGCCCACTCTATGCCCAGCACTGGGCTAGGCCCTGCACAGAACAGAGAAGAGCAGAGGAAGGCCCTGCTCTGGAAGCCATGTAGGGGTGACCTGGGATCAAACTCCAGCTTGCAGGACATTGAAAAGAAAGTGGCATCACTATGGGAATTACTCTGGAAACTCAATTTCCTGATGTAGTGAGGGCTCCCTCCCTCCCTGGGAGGACCAGGATGTCAGCCTGGGTTGCACATTCTCCTGTGTGTTTGGGGTATCACCAGGACTCTGGTCTAGAGGCCAGGGCTCCTGGGATGTCTCCCAAGGCAATCCTCAATTCTGCGGGTGCCCAGAGGCTCCCCATCCCCTCTTACACAGGCTTGAGTGTGGCTGGAAGCTGACTCACACAATCCCAGCCATCTTCCCTTTCTCTCGGGATGGTATCTGAATGGAAGTAGTTAAGTTCAGTGAGAACTGATGGACTTGTGCTTGAGTACTGCAGAAAGAGAACCTGAAAATATCAAATACTTAAGTAAATTGTGTACTCAGTTTGAATATTGAAGAGACATTTTCAAAAGTAAATAGATGCATGTTAATTTGAGCCATTGTTCAAGATGACTAGTTGGCATGAGTGATCACATGACTTTAACACTGAAATGTAAGTATAAAAGGAGAAATTACAAATGGCAGAATTATATCTGATCTGAGTCTCTTAAGTACATTTCAAATATTACGTGTAGACAATGGAGCATGAATTTGAAACTGACTCAGAGATGATGCAGTCATTTCAAGGGAATGAATAATCGTTGAGGGGGATGATCTAGACACTTATTTAAAGAAAGTTCTGTACAATGACAAAAGAGTGGAAAAACAGGTATAGAAATAGGCATGCCCTTCCTAAAGAGGATACAGAGCCTGTCTCTGAAGGCTCTCAAGTTACCTGCTGAATGACTGGAAGGTGGCTCAGAGCATGAGCCGGAGCCTCCAGCCCTGGTTCATGGTCCCAGCTCTACCACTTTCTACCTGTAGGACCCTGGCAAGTGGTTTAACCTCTGGGTATTTCAGTTTTCTCCACAGACAAATGGAATATGCTAGTGCCCATTGCCTGGGTGGTTACAGTGAGTAAATTAGAGCACGTATATAAAATTCTTAGTGCAATGCCTGACACATAAGCATAGCTCAATAAATGTCAACTTTCATCTTGATTATTTTCAGTATGCTGGCTGGATAGAAGGGTGTCTATATTTTATTGAAAACTTGTATCTATATTATTTTTACTTGCATCATTCATAAATATACTTGTCTCCCCTCTGGGGTGTATCGGGCCCCTCTAGTGTTTTGGTGCCCAGTGCATCAGAGAGCAGGCCAAGCGGCCTCTGTTGGCCACACTCGCCGTCAGCTATGGCCTTGCAGCCTGAGTCCACGGGTTCTTACTGGCTGATTCAGTTTCAGTTTATTACAACAGATTTGCAATTTATGTGTGACAGTTATTATCAATGTTGTGAAAACAATCATTTAAATATAATCTTTACAATACTTTCAATACAATGGGAGCGACCAAGAAATTTTTGGTACAACACGGAGGGTTGCCAGTTATGGAAACATAATTAAACATTTTTCTCTTAGAAGAACCAAAATGTTTCACATTTGCTGACCTTTTCAGTTCTGACAAGCAGCTGTCAGAAGTATGCCACTTTGCTGATAACTTTGAAAAATTAAGCATTTCATCTTCCCCCTCAGTATAAAAGTAATGTGTTAAGAAAAAGAAAGTAAATGCTTTTGGAAAGAATTGATGGCATGAAGAGACCATTTTGGAAGAAAAAAGGGTTTTTGGAAGTAGTTGCATCTTTATGTGATTTTGTTGTTGATAATGAGTAAGTGTGACACCTTTAAAAATTCATATCTAAAAACTTTAAAAACATGGAAACAGAATTTTCTACTTGCTTAAAAATCTTTTGAATGCAGAGTCAAAGTTTTGACCCATTTGTTTAAAAATATAAAAATTCAGCGTCTCCCAATTAGTTGAAAGAACAGCTGATTGACATCAGAGAAGATGGAAATCTACTAGCTGAATTTCAACAATCTTCACGTAATTGGTGCACAAGACTGAAAAAAAGTATCTGCATTTAGTCAGCATAGACAACATACACTTTTTGTATCTTGGTGTCTGTGTGAGGTTTCTGTTTCCATTATGACAGCCATTTAAACAAAGTACTGAAGTAAATTGAACCATAGACCTCAGAACCCCATATCAATAAGTGCTCAAGAAAGATTTTCACAAACAATGAAACTAATCCTAAGACATCAGTCTTACCATTATTGATAATTGTCTTGGTGATAGTAAAATGTTTTGTGTCATTCATTAATAAAGTAAAAACTAAGATGCTATCTTACCTTTACCTCACTTCATTTCCTAATTTTGTTTATATTTGATAATGCAATAATATAGAATGTGTGTATTTTTTATAAATCAATATATGTGTATTGTAGGTGCATGCTCCAAGATTTTTTTTATTCCAGGGTGTGCAATCAAAACTCTTTAGAGACCCACCAGCCATTGGAGTATGTATGTAAATTTGCAGCTGCTTCATTAATTAATCTCATCACAATCTCTGATTTTCATTTTCCTTTTACCTTCTGAGTCTGTCTCCTTTGCACCCAAGAGTTTGTTGTTCAGTCTCAGCTCAGAAGTCCATAGGGCCTGTTATGCATTGGTGCGTCTGGGGTGGAGTCACTGTGGCCAGTTTCTTTCTTCCTGGGTAATTCATCCAATGCCTTCTACATCTTTCTAAAAGCCAGATTTCTCACCAGCAGATGGAAGATTCTCTCTGGGAGGGATGATAAGGAATTTGAGATGGTGCTGACAGATAAGACAATCTCTGGCCAGCAGACAGCATTATCATTGCTCTGGCCGTTAAAGCTGGCAAGGAAGATTCTTGTAATAAATGGGACCAAAATGGCTGTGGAGCTTGAGAACTGTTTTCATGGATGTAAATCTGTCAGTCCAGAGTTAGACTTTTCTCATTATGTCTCCCATTTCCCATTCATTTCTCCTTTGTCTTATTTCATTCCCATTCTTTCCTGTATCCCATTTTTTAGTATTCCTCTCACCTTCCTCCTTATTTTTCTCAATTCCTTGCCTCACTCTTCTCCACGGTCACCTTCCATTTTCCCAGTCTCTGCAGAGGGAAGGGGAGCTAGAATGGTATCAGGCCTCTGTTTTTCAAACTGTTGGTCATGACACATTAGTGGGTCATGAAATCAATTTGATGGGTCATGAAATCAATTTAAAGGGTCATGACCAAGATTTTTTTTTAATGGAATAGAATAAAATTGAACAGAACAGTGTCCATCAAGCATAGTAGGGACAAGGACTATTTGTGAAAGTGAATATGTGCATGTATGTGTGCCCTGGATTGTAAGGTAAAACATGTCTCTTGCCATGAGTCATGGTGAAAGTGAAAACCATGGCCTAGGGAATAACACCTTGCATATACTGGCACTAAATTGGCTTAATCTTTGGGCATCCAGTCACATCTCAAGCAATGCTAATGGCACCATCTGACCCTCGGCTAGTTTTTATTCAAGTGATTTCTCAATTTCAACCATTTGACCTCAGTAGTTATCTATTGACAGTTTTGCATGACCGGCTGTGGGGTAGCAGACAAGGCATTGGACACGAGTAAGGCTGACTAGAATCCAATCCTTGACTTGTGAAATCCTGATATTTGAGTCTCAGTTTTCCTATTTGTGGAGCAGATCGGTACTTTCCAGCCGTTATTCCATACACACGGAAATGAAGGTATTTCCCCAGCTCACTGGGGTAATGGAGGACCCCGTGATGAGAGGAGACCAGACTCTGTGGGGGCCGTCCTCTCCAGGCATTTCCCCACCTCAGCAAAAGCAGAAAGCATCAACATGATAGCACACTGTGGCTCATCCCACCATGACTGCGTGCCACCAATCGCCAGTTGGGACACAGTGTGCAGATGATCACAGTGTACTATGTAGGCCTGGAAATCTTTGTCCCTTGCAACTCTGTGTGCAGGCCCCGTGCTGGAGCATACAAAGATGAGCAAGACATCTATGCCTCTAGGAGCTTACTGTTTAGTAACTGTCCTGCAGTTTACAGGGACACTGTGCGGCAGAGGGCTAGCTGAGTCATGATCGGCTTTCCTTTTCAGTGGCCTCTCCTGGCCTGGAGCCCTGGCACTCAAAAGTTCCTTCTCTCTCTGGGAACTGAACACAATCCCTGAACTACCATGCAATCTTGGTATTTCATAGTTATTGACATCAACCCGAGGCAAATCAAGATGAGAGGGACAGACTCCACTGGCTTTCCAAATGCCAAATCCTGCTGCATTCACCATGTGCACTGAAGGGAAAAAAACTAATTACAACCTTCCTAAAGAGCTGAGCATGGGTGGGTACACCCTTGAAAGTGGCCAGAGAAATGCTTCTTGCAAACCATTCTCCCCAGGCAGCTGCCTGCAGGTCTCTTTGCTAGAGCCTTTGCTGCCCAAGGACCCCTGCCTCGGGCCATTAGTGAAGGGGCTGGTCATTATTAACTAGTTGGCATTGACTGATGACACTAAGCTTTTTTTTGGCCTCTCATGGGCTGGTGGCAGGCACTTAGTTGACCCCTGGAATTTGGAGTTTATTCTGCCATGAAAACAAAGAAATAAATTAGAGGAATGAACAGAAGCCCCCATGGTTAGACACACTGGTTAGAGACAGCTCAGCAGCTTGGCAGGCCTCCTCCCTGAGGCTACACCTACCAGAACAGTCCTGCCTCCCAGTCCCTTGGGTATCACTCACAGATCTCTGATACTGCTCCTCTCCAGGCCAGTGAAATGAGGAGTGAGATTCCGTCCCTTTTTGTGCTCTCTGGAGCCCGGTGCTGTGTAAAGAGACAGTGTTTGTGCAGCATCTTGCATACTGGAAAAGATCCAGAAATTTCAGTTTTATGTAAGGGACCCATTCTTTAAAATATGCTCATATAATAGATTGCATATTACAAGTACCATGGAAATCTTTCTGCATAGAAAATAGCTCTTGTAATGTGTTCTGCAATTATTTTGCTCTGTCAGTTCATTGTAATATTTTTTTTAAAGTGAGATGCACTTGTAATTAGATGATATTCTTGCAATTCAGTTCAACAAGCACTTACTGTTGACCTACTAGAGGGATTGGGAAACTACAGTCCAAATCTGATAAACCACCTGTTTTTGTAAATAAAGTTTTATTTGAGCCTGGTCACATGCATTCATTTATGTATCATCTATGGCTGATTTTACCACAACAGCAGAGTTCAGTAGGGCCACTTCCAAGTCTGAAACATAAACCATTTGGCCTTTTATAGAAAACAATGTGGTTTCTCCTGACCTATTGTGTATTAAACCTCAAGGTCAAAGAACAAAGGGGGTGGTGCAAAAGTCAGGCAGGATCCTTGTCCTCAGGGAGGTTACAAGGTTCATGGGGGAGACAGATCTTACACATAAAGCATGAACTGCCAACAGTTTCCACTTTTCTGCTCAATCACGCAGTGTGTGTCCTTACCTCTGGGCCCTGGCTTCTATCCTGCCATCTGTCCAGGACATCATGTCACCAGGGAAACCGTGTGCATGCTGCTAAGCCTGCATTCCACTTGGAGTCATCCTCACCCATTTCCCTAGACTGCATGCTCCTGCTTATGTGTGTCTTTGCAGCCAGGAGACCCATGTGGCAAGTTGTACCATATTATCAATAAGCACTTGGTGCACTTAAATGCAACCTCATGCTGATTTGGGGAAGTGAGAGAAACCTGCAGGATCTTCTCTTCATCCATAAAAAAAAAAAAATCCCAGATGGATCCTGGGCAAAACCCATGAGATCAAACTTCCTACATTTCACCTCAGGCCAAGACCTTGGCTTTGGCTTTAAGCCAAGTGCCAAGGGTCCCCCAAATAATTAAACTATTTTGGTAATTGCCTTCTAAGCAAGTCACTGTTTCTGAAGGCTATCTGTATATTTTTGTCTTATAAGAAAAAAGGGACCAAATAACTCATCCCTTTCCTTCTTTCCTACTGAGACCTCCTAAGTAAGTCCCACCGTACTACACAGAAGGAAATTTTTTAAAAATCTAAATGAGAGCAATAATTTTATGTGACAGGATTATTTATATGGCTGTTCTCCCCATGATGAGTCCATCCAGGGGCTCAGCACCAACCCCAGGTGCCAATTCATAAATCAGGAGATACTGTTACCCACTGGCCATAAAAACAGAGCCCACCCCAACACAGAGGACTCATTTCAGAAGTGGCTGCCCCATTTCAGGGCAGAAATAAGTTCATAAAATCCACCTGGCTATCCAGAGAGGGGAGAAATCTCTTTTATTTGATAAATAGTCTTTCCTTCCTCTCAATTCCTTTTCCCCTAGAAATATGTAGACTTGATGGCACAGACATATGCAATTCCACAGAAATAATAATAACAGGACTAACTACACTGAAATGAGGCAAAGGTAGGAGTATGGTGAGAAGCCTACAGATTTCCGGGAAACCTTTCCTATTAGCTTAAATGCAGTTCATGAATAAACAGCTTAGAGACAGTTTAGTGAGAATCCTCCTTTCTGGGCATACCTCCTGCAAGCACCCATTAAGTAAGGACAGGCAGACAGCCAAGGAAAAGGATTGCAAAGGAGAGTCACTACAGCAAAGAGTGGGAGAGAGTGGGCAGAAGTTTCTGGATTCTGCCAGTTCGCTTGTGTACTTCGTTTATATCTCAATGACATGTATTGGAATGGGGAGGGGACATAAAGAATGTTAAAGGAAAGAGAAGGAAGGAGGAGAGACAATGAGAAGCAAGGTGCCAGGGAAATGCTTTCAGGGCATATGATCATGCTCAGCAAGCAAATAGAGAAGATACAGCTGTGCACAAAACAGACGATGTGTCAGCATTTATGTAGCTTACATTCTAGGGGTAATGGGGATCGACAATAAACAGGTCAGCAAGTAAGCAACCAAAGTAATTGTTTTCTAGTGGTAAGTGCTAATGGAAATCAACTAGAGTCACTTGACAGAGAGAAGCTGAAACTAGCAGGGGGCACAGTTTTAGACTAGGTGGCCCAGGAGGCCATTTCTGAATAGATGACATTTGAACCAGCTGAGTATCTAGAGGGGAACATTCTAGACAGAAAGAACGGCAAAGCAAAGACCCTGAAATAGGATGCGCTTGGTATATTCAAATAACAGAAAGATAATCACTGTGGAGAGAGGAGCAAATAGGAACCCACGCTGATGTGCAGGAGATGATCTGGAGATCTCCACCAGTGTCAGTGTAGTGAAAAGCCCAGGGTTTGGGGACAGATTTTTGATCTAAGTCATCTGGTATAGCAACAGCCAGGGAATCATGCAAAAGAAAAAGAAAGGAAGAGGCCCCTTCTGTTCTTAGTTTACTACCTGGACTGGCCTTTGCTTTGAGCCCTTTAGTCCACCAGCACCCCTAGTACAGGTAGGAGAGAGACACTCCTTGATACAACAGCTGACAATAATGAGAGCCAATAGTTACATACTGTTTAATGCTATGCCAGCAGAGTGTGGGGGTTGAAGGGGGATGTTCTGTGTTTCATGAGCTTTACTGAGGTCTAAATAACACGTAATCACTATTTTAAAGTGTACATTTATATGCTGGTGATGGAATAGTTCTGTCTCCTGATTGTGGTAGTAGGTGACAAACTCTATACATGTGATAAAATGAAATAGAACTATATGCACAATATATATACAATTTCTACCAATGCCAATTTCTTGGTTTTGATATTCTAGTTTTGTAGTATGCAACCATTGGGGGAAGCTGGGTGAAGAGCACATGGGACCTCTCTGTACTGTCTTTGCAACTTTCTGTGAATCTTTAATAATTTTAAAATACAGGGTTTTTAAAAAATTTTTTTGAATTACACAACAGCAATAATTGTTGCAGAAAGGATCTACCAATGGAAACAAAAATTAGTAGGCAAAAGTTGCAGGAGAAACAGGATATATGCACAGTCTCAAAGTATTTCCTCCAGGATATTTATTAACTACAAAGGGGAAGATAGTAACTTTATAGTTGGGAAACCACCTTAGCCAAGTGATGAAGGTTAACATCCTCAGTAACAAGACATAGCAATATCATGAATCCCCTTGGTAAGATGCACTGAGAAGGAAACAATATCACTTCTGTGATATTCTGGCCAAAAAATGCATAAACTTATTCTGTTTATAGGAGAACCTCAGACAAACCCAAAATGAAAGACATTCTACAAAATAACTACGTAGTATTCATGGGAAGTGTCGAAGACAAGGAAAGACAGTTACAAATTAGAGATATCTGAGGAGATATAATAACCAAATAGAATAGAGGGTCCCCAAACAGTACAGAAAATGAAGTAGACCTGAAGAAATTAGAAGAGACCTAGCGTTTAGTTAGTAGTATTGTACCAATGTTAATTTCCTACTTTTGATAATTGTAACATGGTTACTACATATGCTCTTAACAGCAGGGAAACCTGGGTGAAAGGGATATGGAAACTCTTTGTACTATTTGTGCAACTTTTCTGTAAGTCTAAAATCAGTTCAAAATGAATAATCTTAAAACTGAAATGAAAATGCATACAGTACAATCACTCCTACAGTCCTGATATAGACATTTCCATCCCCCCAAAAATTTATTTCATGCTTCTGTGCAGTTGGATCTTCTCCCCCTTCTCCAGCCCCTGGAAGTCACTGATCTTCATTCTGTCACTATAGTTGTGCCATTTCTAGAATCTCACATAAACAGAATGATACAATATGTAGTCTTTCGTATCTGGCTTCTTTCATGCAACACAATGCTTTTAAGTTCACCCACATTCTTGCTCCTTTTTATTTTTTGAACAGTAGTCTATGATATGTTGTGCCTCAGTTTACCCGTTCACAAATAGGATGGGATTGAGTTGTCGGTGTTAGGTGATTCTAAATAAAGCTCTTATAAACACTCACATACAGGTTTTTATATAAGCATAAGTTTTCATTTCTCTTAGGGAAATATCCTAAGTGGGATTTCTGGGTCATATCATAAGAAACTACTGAACTATTTTCCCAGCTGGCTGCATTTTGCATTTTCAGCAACAATGTCTGAGAGTTCCAGTTGCTTTCTTCATCCTTACTAATGCTGGTATCATCTGGAGTTTTTTGTTTGTTTGTTTGTTTCTCATTTTTAGCCATTCACATAATAATGTAGGGGGGTATCTCATCATGGTTTTCATTTGCATTTTCCTAATGACTAATAATACTAAACATCTTTTTGTTTGCTTATTTGCCATTTATAATTCTTTGATAAGGTACCTGTTCAAATCTTTTGCCCTTTAAAAAAAATCAGCTTGATTGTTTCCTTATTGTTGGGTTTTGACAATTTTTTACATATTCTGAAAACCCATTGTCAGGTATATGATTTGAAAATATTTTCTCCCAGTTTTTGGCAAGTTGTGGGCCCATCTTACAGAATAGGAAACTGAGGTACAGAGAGATTAAGTAACTTCCCCAAGATTACACAGTTCATGAGGGGTGACAGTAGGATTCAGTCTTGCCAGTGCCTGTCCTTAGCCATGCTCCCATATGCCTATGCAGACACTCACTGCCCTGGTAAAAACAAAGCTAGACAACAGCCTGACCAGGTCTACTCCTGGTGGCCCTTTCCACCTAAGGAAGCTTCAAAATGACTCTGAAATAGCCACTGAGAATCTTATTAATGGGATCAGCTAGAAGCCCTGCTGTCTTTACACGTAGAACTCTATATTGGAACATTTCTCTATAAATGGAGGACATATTTTGGCAGTTTTCTAGATTCCATAAAAATGATCACTCATTAATTAAAATATTTTAACCACATATAACAAGCCCTCCTTCAGGAAATAAAAGGGAAACTCTGTTTTCTAATGATAACCATTTCCTGGGTTTGTTTTTATGGAGCTTGGTTTGACAGGCCTTATTAGGTATTTATTCTAGTGTTCAGAAAGTCAGAGGCCATCATACACTTCTGCAGAGAATGCTAGGACTCCTCTGTACCTGGAGCTTCCCCAGTTAGGATTTTTGAACTCCAATCTCTGTTTAAAGTCCCCTCCTCGTCAACGATCTGAAACCTGCCTCTTCTCATTTTGGATCCTTGTGGTTAGGTGCAATCTAGAACTTCAGAATTCTCCTCATTTTATATATAGGGAAAACAAGCCAGAGTCTCATTGTAAGTCATAGATACGGAGAGGAAACACATCCAGGGGTCCTAGGTTCCTGATGAAGGCCATAGTATTAGCTTCCCTGATGTTAGGTAGTCATTTGCCTTCCCTCTCCGCTTTGCCCCTAAACCTAGATTACCACTCAGCATGATAGTACCCCAGCAGAGTACTAAGTGTAGATTCTGTTACTCATTCATATAGCTTTCTATACATCCCAGAACCAAGGCCTCAGGTAAGAGGAAAAATTGAGAATTACACATTTGAGTTCAATGCTGGATACGATTCTCAAGGCTGAATATACTATGATGTTATGATTCTGAAGGCAAAGTAAGAGGAGATGTATGTACATATGTTCAAAAACAATGAGGCATGAATGAAAGAATGTCAGGGGTAAGCTTAGTGTATTGTGTTTTCCCCTAATGTTAGGTCCCAGTCAATTCTAGAAATACAGACATCTGTCAGAACAGATGATGTCTGTTCCATGAAGAGGTAGATGTAGGGATGGTGTTACCCCCTCCTACACTTTGTACAGCTTAATTACTTTATTATCACTCCATGTAGGCAAATTCATTCATTCATTCACCAAATATGTAATGAGTACCTCCCCAGTACTAGATAGGCAGGAGAGTTATGGAATTTAACAGAACACAGCCCTTCCTTGAAAGAGTTCATGATGTAGTGAAAGCCAGCATATAAAAACATACAACAATACAGTGAGTTAAATGTGACGACAGAAGTGACTACATTTTAGAGAGGTAGCATGGAGAAGGGAGTCCTGAAGAAGGATCTGAAAGGATGAATAGCAGAAGCAGAGAGAAAAAGGACATTCTAGCAGAAGGAACAGTATTGCAAAGTCAAGGAAGTCTTAAAACATTATGATGTCTTAAGAGAACCTGTAAGGAGTTTAGTGTCACTGGAACATGAATCGAGATGGGAGATTGGTGAAAGCTGGAAAGTGAGATAAGGATGAGATTATATTGCATCCTAAGCACCACACTAAAACAACAACGACAACCACACATTGAATATCATTCCATAAACAATAAGGATTCACTGATGTGATTTAAGCAATGGTGAGAGAGTGATAGACTTGACTGTTGAACAGATCATTGTGATGGCTATATAGTGAACAAATTAAGAAAATAAGAAATCCAGAGCTAGGAATACTAAGTAAGACGTTTTTGCTATCACTGTGCCATGGACTTACTTATACAAGCTTCACAGCAGTGCTATAAAGTAGTCATTTTTATTTCCACTATACACATGAGAAATTGAGAGGCTTGTAATTCACCTGAGATCACCCAGCTGGCAAGGGGTAAAGCTGTGATCATGACAGTTGCATCATAACTAAAGACTTGATTTAAGGCTACACAACAGTGTAGGTTTAAGGGACACATAGAAGATTAAACATCCTTCATGATAAACAGCATGTAGTGAGTCTGAAGGAGTTAAGGACGATTCTTAGCGTTCTCAGCCAGTAAAAAGTAGTTGTATTGATGATGCCATGGACACATAAGAAGTAAGAAATACAGGAGGAAAGCCTTTCCAAACCCTCATATGTTCCCTCAGTAACAAGTGTCTCCCACCTGTGCTCTGAATCCTACTCTTCAAAAATACAAGGGATTTTCTGCCCACATTTTTTATTTTGCCTTTCATTTCTTCTTGTTATCTGGTTCTTACATCTCCATCTTCAAACTCAAGTTTTATTTTTCTCTTTTTAACTACAGTTTACTTCCTTTGCCACCAAATATTCTGTTTGTGGTTTAAACTTTCTACTTTCATTTTTTTCACCTGTCTTGCCTCTACCCTCTTCAATATGGTTTCTCCAATGAAACTACTGTCTTAAAAAGGTAGCCTGTGACCATCCTGTGGTCTCTATTCAATTCTCACCCTCTTTGACCTCTGCTTGATGGTTGCATCCATCATTTCATGGCAGTGATGTTGACCTTAGCTCGGCTTCTTTGTACATCGTAGAAGTCTGATCACTAGAAATACAACCTAGAGTCTTTCACCATTTTAAAAGGAAATTCAGAAATACACTTCTATGACAAATAGGAACTTTAGCTGCTAGAAACATTTCTTTCATAGCTTTCTTTCCCATCTAAACCAATATACAGATCATCAACATGGAGGAGATCGTCAGGTATGTTCATTTTTTGCCAAGTGAACACTTTCTTCCCTCCCTATGTATCTATTTTCTGTCTTTAGAAGCAGCATAAAGTTTTATAGTGACAGTCTTGGTTTTAGGACACCAAAATTAGTAATCAAGTATATCAATTAAGATGGGATAGGGCAGAATAGGTTAAGCTTCAAAATTTCAGGGACTTAACACATAACGTTTTATTGCTTATTCATTCAAAGTCTACTATGGGTCAAGCAGCTCTCCTGGGAAGATCCTTTCCAAATGGGAATTCAGCAACAGAGGATGATTTCCTCTTACCTCTGCTACATCAGACATAGTCTGCATCATTGTTACTACAGAGGAAAGACAGCTGGATGGTTACACACCTTAAATGTTTGGCACCATAGTTACACATATCATTTTCACTACACCCCACTGGCTAGAATTAGTTACGTGGCCCCAGGCAACTGCAGAGGTGCTAGGAAGCTTGGTTTCTGTGTACCTAGGAAGGGAAAAAGAACCAAGTATGAGTGAGCACTACTCATTTCTACTGCACTGAATAGTGAATATTCAAAGAATAATTTTTCATCACATTCCAAAAAATTCCATCCTCCAGCTATGGGAAAAGTACTCTTTTAGCTTTATGTTTTCATGGATGGTTGAGCAGGAACTCTACTCACAATCAGGAAAAAGCATTAGTTCATATGGTCGAGGCACTTCAAATGATAAAATCAGTTGTTATATTTCAGCACCAGAACCTGAGGACAGCTCCCCTTCATTGTAAATAATTCTGCCTGGGAATCGGATTTCTTAGCGGTACTGATTTCCTGAATTTTTGCACATGTATAGACATGTACACAGTCAAATAGTGCAATTTAAGCCCTCATTATCCTCTATGCCACAAATTTGAACAACTTCTTTGATGAGCAGCAACAGATCATCAAAACGCCATCCTTTCTAAGTTCACAAGTCAATCTAAATTTTAAGTGACAACCTCCATTCTTTGAACTTCTGAGGCTGCACCACCTTTCACTCTAATGAAACTGCCAAGTAATTTTGGAACCATGGGGAAAAGTCTGGCTCTAGTCCCCAGGGGATATATTGAATAACTTGTTTCTTGCTGACCTCAATCGGCCCATAATTTCTAGATGTTTTTAGCTATCATCTGCGAATCTGTCCCTCTCTCCAGGCTCTTATTTGGAAACCATCCCCATGGTACATATAACTTAAGGAGTCATAGGCACAGCAATTATTGATGAAAGAAATTCACCTGTGGCAGCTCCCTCCATATGTGATATGAAAATTAATAAGCATTTATTTTATGGCAAGGTAATAATAAAACTGTAGGTAGAGATGTGTCCTTTTTTCTCTGTACATATCTCTTTACATGTAGTATTTTCTCCCCAAATAAGGCATTTAGGAAGATGAGTTCAGCTCTTAGAAAACTTAAGGGTGAACAGAATGGATTTCTGAGCATGCCGATATTCTCAATTATTCCTGTCAATCCCTCAAGCATGTTTCTTTGTGATTCCCATTAAAGGCAGGGGCCTCAGCACTGACTTTCCCATAATGTGCTCAGGACAGCTCCTGCTACCCTCTGCAGGTCCCCTTATTTGCCTCATTCCTTTCTCTTCTCTGTAGTGATAAGAAATATCAGACATCCCAGCAGTGTGTCCCTGTTCATCCAAACCTGGAAATATCTCAAGGAAAAGGACAACAAGCTGAAGCCACTCTCAGGAAAAATAAAAATAAAATAAAGCCATGAAAGAGGCATGTTTTTTGGAAGGCCAACAGCTGACAGAAAAATGTGTCTCTTGTTTTGGCAGGATAGAAGTGCCAGAGCCACATCACTGGGCTATCTTTTTGTTGTTTCTGCAGTAGGACTGTATCTATACCTTCATGTCTTGCTGGCTTTTTTGGATACATCTAACCTGTCATCAGAGCACTGCCTAGGGATGAGGCAAAGGTTTCTTTCTGCCCTAGACATCAGCAGAAGCCTTCAACTTCTTTTCTCCCTGTAACGTTTGCTTACCAGTGAGCAATCTGGACACATTCCAAAAATTAGGAACATAAACTAATAGCTTAATAATACCTAGTATTTATGTAGCACCATTTTTGGAGACTCCAAATCCTTTATCAACTGCATCTCACTGAGACCCACCAGCTCTCAGTGAAGGGCTGCTCCTCTTTGCTATAAGCAGGGACAGTGGATACATCAACAGGGGTGACTCAGGAAATGTGACACAACACTCCTGTACCCCACCACCGCACATCCATCAGCCTGGCCAAGAGTTAACATGCCAAAAGTGCTTCAACTGACTGAAGAAGCAAAGGCTGACGTCCAAAAGATGAGGGCTGAGACCTGTGCTCCAGATCTGGCAGCCTGCCTCGTCCTGGAGGTACTCACTGTCTGACACATCAAGTGGGAGGGAGCCTGCACTGTGCCTATGGGGCAAGAGAATGAGGCAGTTAGATACTTCTCTTAGCACCCTATGAGTGGTCCCTTCAGCCCCCAAGTAAGTCGGTTCTGCGCCCCTCCCACTAACCATCCTTGCTTTGCTTCAAGTAATTTTTCATAAGTATTTATTTATCAGATCAATGATCCAAATAGTTTCAAACTCATGATGAACCTAATGAGGATAAAAGAAAGGATTACAAGAGTGGACTGGGAGCCAGTATTGTATCTGGGATTGAGGGAAGTGGGTCCCAGTGGTCCCATGGTGCCATAGAGATCTGTCTCCAGTACTTACAAAGGAGCTTGTGGCAAGCACAGAATAGCTCTACCTGCAATGAGAGGCCATCCCATATATTTCTCTATGTAATAAATTACTTTCCCAAGAGACCAGAGCTAGGGAGTTCCATGCCAGCCATGTGGTATCTCAAGTCTCCACAAACGATAAAGTGGCACTAGAGGCTGGCAAGTTCATAAATTATCCTCCCAGTTGATTGCATTTTTAATCAGGGTGTGCACCATGATCACTAATGGCCCTTGCTTATGGGATGAAGCCCCAGTATTTATCTTGTTTTAATTATATTAGAAAGCAGTGATATTCAATTAACCAACTAATCAAGCAAGCCAGTCAATACTGGTCCTGGCAGGATTCTCCATTGCCCACTCCTTGTTCTAGGTAGTAGTTCATGCTTTAGAGTCAGATAGAGTTAACTCTTGACAGCCGGGTAATCTTGCTGAGAGAAGGGCAGGAGCAAGGACACTGGGATTCAGTGTTCAGACATAAGCAAAAACCCCACAGGTTCTTTCCTTTGCCTGATTATAGTGAAGATTTGTAGCAGCCTCCTTTTTGGTTAAGGTGTTATTTTTTCTAGTGTGTATTTATTTTCCAAGAGCACACAATGAGACATATTCCCATCCTGTGGTTTGGAGATCTGAGATCCCCCTATCCTATAATAAGCCAATGGCAGAGCTCTAAATATAAAGCAGATGTGACCCTAGGGTGATGGCATGAAGTGTCTCGTAGTGTTTCAAGGACTTGCAGGTGATTCTTGACTACAAGAAGTAGTCCTAACAGCAGGTGGGACAACCTGGAAAGCCTCCACCAGGACCATGCGGGGTACGGTGTCTAGACTCTGAGCAGCTGGGAGACACAGAGCTGCTGCCAGGGTGAAGGCCCAGTGAGCCAGGCACACCCCTTAGCCCCATCCACATGTGTCCAAGGACACCTGGCTTTGACACTGTTTGTTTGCCCAAGGCTAGAGAGTGTTTGGTGACCGCAGAGGAGTTTCCTTTGGGCTGTGCTCATTAGTCCTTCATCTTCATTTAGTTCCTACTACAGACACACATGGACCCAAACACCCATGTAGTAGCCCAATTTCCCAAGGTACTGATATTCAAAATTCAAGAAGTGAAATTCAAGCAGTGTTGTCCAGTCATCTGATATGTTTTTCTGATTTGTGGAGCAAGAGCCATTGTAGAGTTTATGCCTGGATGCTTCCTCCTTGAGTGGTTATGCTGTTTGCTGGCCCCCAAAGCCCTGTGATGGCTTCAGGAATTCCCATCCTTTGCAGAGCTAAGGATGTCAGTTGAAACCTCTATAAATGGTCTGCTTTTAGATAAGGATGGCATTGGAAAAGGAGAAAATGTCCAGAGAGATGGGATGCTGGGTTCCAGGATACTCATCCCATCAGCTCACAACTGCCTAACAGTTTAATCCCTTACACAAATTTAATCCCTTTGCAGACCAGTAAATTGTCCTTAAAAAAAAAAAAGGAAATAAGTCTTTTTGATGACCTCCTGGAATTATCTTTTCAAATGCTTCAAAGTTCCCAAAAGTTCCCTCAGAAGCAAAGTGGGAATCACTTGGTGCAGCCAGAAATCTAAAGCTTATGCAGAAGGACAGCACATCGCCAGCTGGAGAAACCTCCCAAGCACTCAAGTTCTGTGCTTCTGTGGGCAGCTGACTCCCTGCTGCTTCAGGTGGGCTGAGCATCAAAACCCAGTTCCCTACATGCAGCTGTGTGAACCTAAATGAGTGTATGGGAAAGTGAGATGTTTCCCACAAAGATATATTAAAGGAAAAGGATCTCTAGATTGCTATTCACTTCCAAACATTTGATGAGTCTCAATTCATTAAGAGTTTTGTAGGCTTGTTCGTTTAATAAGAGCAAATGGGGCCCTAATGTCCGACAACAATCAGTAATTTGAAGGGGGTAAAAAAGAATAAGAAGTAAAACAGTCACTACCTAGCACAATGGTTAATCAGAAGACACCAGGAACTTTCAACTTCATGGAAATGTTTTCAAAGGTTGCAGACTCCAAATGCACAGAGTCTTTGCCTCTGGCTGACAGGCTGTGTAAATGGACATAGTTGTGATAATCGGCTGTGATGGAATTTACAGGTCCAATGTTCCTCCCCGCATTCTCACACACATACACATGCACACACTCATCCCAAGCCTCTGTCTTTCCTTCAAGCTGGATTCGTTTGGGTTCCACCTGGTGAACTTTGGGAAGCAGGGCTTCATCATAGCATTTGAGGCCTGCTGAGTCCCACAATGATATTAAGTCAAGTTGTTCTTGACTTTGAACCATTCAAGACTTCCTATTTTTCTAATGAATTTTTCCCTTATTTTCACTTCATCACCTTCCATGCTAGAGTTAGGACCTCTGTACTTCTCCACTTACCCTATTATTCATTACCAAGGGTGTGAGCATGTGACCTGTAGATTTCCTAAATCCCTTGGGCCCCCTGTCCTGCTCTGGCTGCCTGCCTTTTGACAGTTGCCCGGGACTAGTGCCCGTGGGAGTGGCCTGGCAGGGCCATGGTGCACAGTACTTGCAGCCATGCCCATCCTGCTCTTCAAGGGTCATCCAGCTAACATTTCTATCCACCAAGGCCTTGTGTACTTGCATCAGCTACACAAGGTGTTTAGGTTGAGAGTCAGAGAACCATAGCTGCTTAGGGAGACCTCATCAATTTCATCTGCCCTATTCCTGGCTCACTTCTTTGCCCAGAACTGAAAATGACCCCAGTCCTGGCTTATTGCTCTTTTCCTGTCATCCAAACCTTCCAACCTATACCCTGCATATTGCTCCCCAATTGCACGGTACCATGTTGGTACCGATTGCAACCCAAATGTTCATTTCATGATGCCAGTTGATCATTCAAGAATGAATAATGGTTCCAAAGGCTTCTCGTTGACTTTTAAGATGCCCTCTTGCCTGACCTGACCAATTATAGCAAAGTACTTGGCTTGAGATAGAGACTCAACAAATGCTTGGTAATTGATAAGCCAAGTATTATTTCACATATGTGAAATCAGCCCATCTGTTTTGACCCAAATGCTTTAGAATGGTTTTGAACCATGGAAAGTCAGGCCAGGCTGAATTACGCAAGACTCAGCTGACCCCAAAGTATAATTCAGAATTAACAACCAGACCTTCCCAAAGTTATGATTCTAGCATATAATAGACCCAAACCCAAGTCTCTCCAGGGCTCTCTCGACTATACCAAACTGCCTCCTGCTGCCCCCACTTGTGGCTTGTGTCTGTTGTTCTAAGCATGATTAAAAGCTTGCTGTTTTACCTACTTCTGAGACCTAGTTGCTCTTATGGTATCAATAAAAGGGATAGACCAGGTATCTTTTACAGGCATCTGGTGCCCAAAGGGGAGGTGGTAGTGGCTCAGGGGCATCAGGACCCAGCAATTTGGGCAGTGTTAGAAACCCAACCTCTTTGTGTACAGTAGAAGCAATAGAAGGGCTCCAAAAGCAAGCGTTGCCTGCTTTACATGCCCCTCTTAACCAGCTCCAAGAGAGGGCATATGGTGCCCTTTTCAAGAAGGAATGAGTGAGCTCTGAGTCAGGGAAATTCAAGAAGGTCGTATTTGGACCATTTGCTACTGCGAATCCAGCCCAGTACTAGACAGTCGTCCCTCAATAATCTCTGGGCTGTGCAGCTGCATCTGCCTGCCTCAAGATAGAAGTGATTTTAGTACCCAATGCAGAGAAAGAGGGAGCAAACTCCAGGGAAGAGGGTTCTAATGGGATATGGATTCCTTAATGACAATTACCACAAGCATCAGAGCTCTCAATTTAATTAAACCAATTCTTCAGCTTGGGGATCTATGTCTGGGCTTTGTTGCTTTTTCTTCTTTCATTTTCATTTTTCCTTTTTTATAATATTCTTGCCTCTTTGGTGGTGTATCTCAGTGTAGCAGGATATCTAAATGATGATGAGTGGATGAGAAAAGAAAAATGATTTCTATTCTGGAGCCTAAATGGGAGGTAGTGAAAGAACTGAACCCAGAAGCTAATAGTTACTATCATTTATGCTCCCTAGAAAGCTTGATACAGGCGAACTCTAAATTATCTTTGCTAATGGGAGTGGGAGCAAATGAAATGGTATCATGGGTCTGTTTAGTACTTGCCATCTCAAGTGCCTTTCCACACAATAGCTCAGAACTCTTTGAAGCCACCGTCATTATCTTACGTAACAGATGAGGACAGTTAAATGACTTCTCAAAAGTCACACAGCTGATACATGGCACAGTTAAGTCTTAAATCCACGTCTTTTAATTTCAAATCCTATGCCTCTGCAATGACTCCATAAATAATTCTAAATTCTCATGTGGTGTGTCACCTTTAATTTTCCCTCCCACAAAATCAATACAAGCAAACAGCCAGTTTGGTAGGTTGTGTTATCTCCTTTCCATCTTCCGGAAGAGATGCTCATGAGTAGTAAAATATCCCAAACCTGACCTACTATGTGAAATGCCCTCATAACAACCAAGACAGGATAATTATGCCCATTTTTCAGTGGAGAAACTGAGGCTCAGAGGTACTAAGTAACTTGCCCAAAGGCACACATCTAGGTAATGGTAGGTAGAACAGCCCCAGCCGGTCTGATGGTGCACTGTGTAGCTGCTGGCTTAGCCAGTTGAAAATGCTGTAGATGCCCACTTCCTGGTAACCCTGTGCCAGGATGGCAGTGACTTCAGACGACCAGAATGCATTTGGCCTGGCCTGTTACATAGGCCACTCGTGGCCCCTGCCCAACTGGTGGCGGGTCAGTCGATCTCCAGCTTCCCTTCCATGCAGGCTTCCCTGTTCGGCATCTCTGCTAACTGGGTTTATGGGTGTCGGAGGAGGACAAGAAAGCCCCAGATACCCAGCGCTCCCTCTCCCATCTGGACCTGTTGTTTTCCTCAGAACTCTCATGCAGGAAGCATAAGCAGACATCTCAGGGACCTAGACTTGACTAGAAGCCAGGGGGCTTGCAATGAGATGCTCTCAATGAAGGAAGTAAGGCTTGGTCCCACCGCTGGAAGGAATTGGTGCCAAGAATCAGCCACTGTTTGCTAGCTGCCCTCCCCATCTCTGTGCATGCCTCAGGTTGCAGTCACACGGAGTTGTGTGGACTTGAGCCCTGACCTTAGCCAGCAGGTCACAGATGACAAATGACCTCTAGGGTCCAGAAGCCCACAACGCTTTAACTCCTCCTTACACCCAGTATCATTTACCTTCCTAGGTATGTCACTGAGCCCAAGGCAGGGTGCATCTTTCCTTTGCCCCAAAACAGCCACTGAAGCAGATGGTCCCACACACCTTAGAGCACATAAGAAATAACCCTAACAGCAATAGTAACTGATCAGTTAATTAATTTAAAAGATTCATAGCCTGGGAACCTGATACATATATAACGCTGTGCTCTTTGTCCCATTTGTCTGTGCCATGGCTCTTTCATACCCCAAAAGTGGGGCCACCTCAAAGGCCAGTCCCACTCCCCTTCACACACCATCCCCCACCACTGGGAACTGGGGGAAAGCCCATCAAGGTCTCCTGTCACGGGGTCAGCTGGAAATCAAGTCACAACCAGCACGGTGTAATTCAGAGCATCTCGGCTCCCATCCAGCAGCCCAGAGCATCATTAATAATCCACAGTCTAATGACGGAGATGAATATTGGAGCAGGGAAGCAGCCTCGGTGCAGTGAGGTGGAGGGAAAGAGTGACTTATTAGCCTGCTCCAGGTGTAACCTCCCAACAACCAAGCTGGGGGCCAGGATGATTTATTGTTACAGTAAATGGATTTTTATAATTAAAATTGATTTTCAGTTTTAGCCTGGTCTGGAAGGACCCGGTCAAGTTCAAGAGGGGAAAAGGGGATAAGCTAAGGAAAAGAAGGGATATGTGCTCTCAATTTCCCATATGTTTTAGATCGTTAGAAGAGGAAGGAACCTTTCATTTTATAGATGAGGAAGCAGCAGCCCTGGGAAGTGGACCTATCTAGCCAGCCTCCAATGGTGAGGGAGGGGAGAGCTGGGATTCTCCTGGATCCCTGAGATGCACTCATTGCCCTGGGGCTGTGTGTGCTTGCACCCACAGAGATGCTGTATACTGTGGTTGTAGGTTGTTCACTGCACAAGGACTAACTGAGGGGATTTATCAGGGCAGGAATCCAGCCATGTCTTGTGCACTGGGGCAGAGCTGCTACTATATACAGAGGATGTACTCAGAGGTACCATTTGGGACTGTTTCCTTCAGGGGTCAGCTCTTGGCTGGCCAGCAGATGCCTAGCCCTGGGACTGTGCCCATGTAATGTTCGCCCTCACAGTCCAGTGCACAGAGGCTACATTGGGGCTGTAGATCGAAAGACCTGCAAATTCTGCTATAGCTGTAGAGATGCACCGGGCTGCATGTGGCCACCCCAGTGTAATTCATCTGGCAGGGGATCTGTGACCCTGGGAGTAGCAGAAGCTCATTCATAGATGGTGTGAGTGTGTCCGCATATTCAGGAACACACAAACTGGGCACATCTGGGATCTAAGCTGGTGTTGCCAGCATTACCATGGGTACATGCTGCTCTTGACCACTCCCTCCAGGCAAGGCCCAGTGGAGAGAAAGACGGTGAGTCCCATGTCCATTGTCAAAGTCCACTTAGCAAGCTTCCTCTGCTCTGACCCATCACAGGGCCTCACAATGCCTGGCCCCCTGAACCAGGTCTCTCAGCCAGTGCAGCTTCCCAGTCCCTGGGGTATGTCATACATCATACATGGCTGCATTGGAGAGCACGGAATGGTACATGAATATGGATGTGTTCTTTTAAAGAATTATGGCAGAGTAGTATATGGCCTCTTTTCCTAGCTTAGTGTTTTTTTAAATAGACTATTTTTAGAGCAATTTTAGGTGTCCAGCAAAACTAAGCAGGAAGTACAGAGTTCTCATAGATCACCAGCTCACCCTCCCACCACTGTCAGCAGCCCCCACCAGAGTGGTGCATTTGTTACAATCAATGAACCTGTACCGACTCATTATCACCCAGGGTCCGTAGTAACATTAGGGTTCACTCTTGTTACATGTTCTTGTGGGTTTTGACAAATGTATAATGACGTGTAACCACCACTGTGGTCTCATACAAAATATTTTCACTGCCCTAAAAATCCCCTGTGCTCCACCTTTTCAACCCTCCCTCCCTCTGAACCCCTGTTGATCATTTTATGATCTCCAGAATCTTGCCTTTTCCAGAATGTGATACAGTTGGAATCATATAAACTTAGCCCATTGGCTTTTTTCACTTAGTAAAATACATTTAAGCTTCCTCCCATGTCTTTTCATGGCTTATAGCTAATTTCTTTTTAGTATTGAATACTATTCCATTGTCTGGATGTATCACGGTTTAGTTATCCATTTACCCACAAGAAACTGTTGGTTGCTTCCAAGAATTGACAATTTTGAATAAAGCTGCTGTAAACATCTATGTGCAGATCTAGTTTTTCATCTTCCTAGTTGGGTACCACCCACCATGGGAAGAAGACCCAAGACCCAGTCACCCAAAAACCTCAGTGAGTCCAGACTGAGCAGACAGCCCAGGAGAACACCCTCAGCCCACAGGCGTCCAGCCCACGCCCTACCCTCTGAAGGAAGCCCATCTCCGTCTGCTAGTGATGGAGGAGGGGCCTCTTCAGAAGGCTAAGTAACCAAGAAATTGTAAAGAATGCTCCAGTCCTTTGTTTTTGTAATTATGAGTAAATTACCATGGTACATGAGCAACAAATTAGGGCACCAATACAGATAAGCACAGTTTAATGCTGCATCAAACTCTTTCATAAGTCACGTCTGATTACATGTAATGATGTGCACAACCCTTACCATTTGTCCTTTGAATTGGGTGTAACCGGCAAACACATTGAATAAATGGCTGCACTGAGTGCTTGTATCCAGTGAAAGGCTGGAGGCAGTGGATTCAGTGAAGGTCTCATCCAGTGCCCGGATTCTGCACTCCTTGCATTAGGTTTGAGCAACCAAGCCATGCTTTTATAGTTACCTTCCTCTCCCTTCCCATGTATTTTCTTGGAGCGATGGTCCAGACAGGTGTGGATACTTTTTCCAAGTGTCACAAAATGTCTAAGCTTCAGCACATGCAGTAATGCACAAGAGGGTCACCGGGAGACTGGTCACAGGGAACAGGGAGGAGGAGATGGGGAGAAAGCTCATTCCAAAGGCAGAGGCTGTGGTCAGGCAGAATCCCCTCCTGGGGTCATTGGAAACACAGGACTCACTCCAGCTGCACCCCCCACCATCACTGCCACGCTCTCCCAAGGAGGAGCCTTCTGCTGCCACCACCAGGCACAGCTCATTCAGGCTGTTGCAGGAGGGAGTGACCTTGCCAGGCAATTTCTGATAAAGAATAAAAGGGAGATGAGGGAAAATCAAAGTGGTAGGGTCTGGGGAGTGCTAAGAAGCTGACAAGGGAGCAGCTCAACTTTTTTACGGGGTTATGGGTGCCTCCAGCCCTTCCTTTACAGATCCGGCGTTCTTGGGTTTGCAATTTTCAGATTCCCTTCATTCCTTGAAGGACCATTAGACAGAGAAGCACCGGGATGGGGAGACCCTCTCCAGGCTTTGCTGAGTCTAAATGAACAGGTTGTGAGGGTCAGGGATCTGCAGAGACTGCCCAGGACCTGTCTATGGGAGCTTCCTCATCAGCTTTTCTGCCTTAAATGCCCTCCTCTCCAATGTTCCCTCCACCCCAAAGAGGCAGATTTATCAAGGCCTGGGCTGGCAAGGATGCCTGTGGGTGTCTGGTTTTTCTGGACCCTCCCTGTTTAGGAAGCTGGTTGACAGGACCAGCTGAACAGCACAGAAGGCCAGGGTGGACCCTCCCAGAAGCCCCCACCTACAGAGAGTCTACAGGATCAGACTTGTTCCCCAGCACAGCTGGGAAGGTCACTGAGGGCGTGCCCTAGAAAAATGTCCACAGCATTCCCACAGATTTCTAGAGCTGCACTGAGCACCCGAGAGCAACTCTGGGTGAGAACAGACTGCCCAGGAATTGTAGCATGCTGCCAGCAGTGTGGAACTCCTGCTGTGCTGGCCGATCTGTGGGCTCTGGCTGCTCTATGTCCCCAGGTCACACCCATGAACCCCAAGACAAGATATGGATTCACAGGTGTGCTCTGGGTAGCAGCTGCCCCAGGCTGTAGGCAAACTGAAGTCTGCAGCCCCTGGAGCCAGTGGAACAATTCCATACTTGGTAGTCTTGTGCAGTCAGGCACACCATCCCATCCCCAGTCCTGCCAGGGTGACATCGTACCACACTGAGCAATGGTCTCGAATCCTGCTTGCCTGAGACGATAGAAGCCTGATACGGAGCTAGGAGTCATGTATGTTGAGACAGACCTTGCCATGGAAACCTGGCCAAAGAGTGATTTTAAGCTCTATTCGCATGGGACCTCCCCAGCTCAATTCTGCCTTAGTCAATTTCTAAGATGTTGAAGCCAGTTCGGGCAGCTGCTGTTCCTCCCAGGGAGTGACAGTCACTTGGCCCCAGCAAGGAGGGGATTCCGGTGGAGCAGGGAGGCTGCAGTAGCCTTGGATCAGTGGTAGGTCATGTACTCAGAAGCCTGGGGTCGGAGTCCTGGCTCTGCCACACTGTGTGACCTGGAGCACTTAACCTCTTCCAACCTGCATCCTCATCTGTGAAATAGAGGCTCATCCCTGACCTGGCAACCACGCCAGGCTGTGGTGGATGTCACACGCAATCAAGCCCATGAAACTGCTTTATAAATTGTGGAGCCATGTGCAGCAGTCCAGTCTTATCTTTATGCCCACTCCACTCTGGGTGTGGGCTCTATGTCTCTGTGCTCTGGAAGCCTTTGGCCGCCTGCATCTCTCAGACTCCTGGGAGAAATACAGCATCCTTAGATCCCAGCACATCTGCTCCCTATGGCCAGGGCAGTTGTTCCAAACCCAGCCCATTATCAGGGCCATTGGTGGGAGAGGAGGGAGAAGTACAGGGCTTTGAGAAAATGCAGATGCCCAGCCTATAGAAATTATGATTTTGCCAATCTGAACTTGGCCTGGACATCAGCATTTTCTCAAAGCTCTGCGGTTGATTCTGATGCTCAGCTGGATTTGGAGCCTCTTAGCCTAACCCCACTTCCCTGCCTTTCCCTCCTTCCTAGCACTTACTGTGTGTGCTGCTCTCCCCTTGAGTTGTGAGATCCCCTAGGGTGCTCCACACCCAATAAGCAGCAGTGTGAGGAGTTTGTGAGGGGCATCGTACACCCCAAACCAGCCCCTGGCGTCCCCCAGGCTCTGGTCCAGGTCAAGCTACATTCACGGGAGCATCCCAAGCAGGCTTAATGGAGGAGGAAAGCTTTCTAAAATGAATTCTACTTGCAGCATGCTACCTGCTCTAAATTGCTACCTGCTCTGATCAGTTTCCTTGCTGCTGTGTCACTCCTGCATCCTACGGATTTGTTTGCAAACTCAGCAAATGCCCTGTGTTGAATTGTGTCTGGAGGCTGCATCCTCATGTCCCTGTCCCAGCAGGGTCTGCTGGACTGTGTGCCAATACCACCATGCTGGGCCTCACTGCCTGACCCTGGCCTGCCAGACGTGCCATGCCAACCAATGTACCCACATGCCAGCACACAGCATGGCCTCTTGTGTTTGGCCATGAGCCAGCATGATTTCCTGTCCCAAACCCACAGCCAACTTTAGATTATGCCTGTTCACACAGGTCAGGAGAAGCTGAATAAATTAAGGCTGCAGATAACCTTGACTTCATCTCATCTAATAAGTACAGCAGCTCCCTAGGTTCCCCTAACTTACCTGGGTGCTATGGGCAATAAAATTAATTCACCGGAGTTTCCCTCCTTTACCTGCCCTCTGTCTGCTATTCAAAAGCAGAGGAAAGGCTATCAGAAAAGCTGAGAGGGCAGAGGAGGAAACAGGGAAGTGACTGGAAAGTTCTGGGCTGGTTATAGAGCCAGATCCCTATTAATAGGGAGGGGGGCTGCCACCTGGGCACTGAGGGGGTCACTCAGTGGAGTTGGTGGGTCAGGAATAAGATCATGATGTCCCATTATTCTTTCAAGTTCCAATTCCTGTTCACACCACTTATAAGGTAACCCATGCCAAAAGTATACAGCTATCACAGGGGCACATCTGGAAACCTCTTAAGTTGAACTTTAAATTTAAAATTGAACTTTTTATTTAGGGGAATGTTATCTGTTCCAGAGGGAGAAGCGAACCAAAAAAATGAATTGGCCATGGATGTCATCACTGTAATGACAGCTGCCATTTATTTAGGGCAGATGTTCCAGGAACCGTGTTGAGTGTTTTACATGTATTATATTATTTAATCTGCATAACCTTTTGGAGGCTGGAAAATGTTAAATGCCTGAGCATGCTATTCAGTGGCAGAGCCAGAATCTGAATGGCAACCCCCCAGATGGCAACACCCAGGTCCTAACAGCTGCACTGCGGGGCTCCCGAGCGACCCCTTCACTCCAAGGTCTCCATCTACTGGCTTGTCTGTTAGATGCAACGGCATTTTGATTGCGGGGCATGTTTGTTGCTGTGTCAGAGACTTGACCTGGCAGAGACGGTGGCTGAACCTGGCCTTCCTCCGGGCCATGTCACACGTGTCCTCTGAGAATGGGCACACGTTAGCTGCGACAGACACCACCTCCCACCCACCCCAACCCCAGGGCCAACAATTATGTCTGACCTCGCTGATTCCCCATCTAAATACAGCCACGACCAGCTGCGTCTCATTTCAGAAGGGGAAGTCTCTCCTGAGCCTTAGTCTGATGTCGATCAAATTCCCCAGCTGCACACAATGTGAAATGGGTGAGTTACGACTACCACCACTCACTCCCCAGGATGAACCTCCTAATGGAAACCAACTGACCCATGGCTACGCCCAGTGGGATCAGCTCCTGGCAGATGGCTCTGCCACCTGGAAACATGAAGGCTGCCGTGGCATGGCAGTGTCTCCAGACTGTACTGTTGTCCCACTTAGAGAAAGGCAAGGATGTATGTTGTTGAACACTTCCTGTGTGCCAGGATCAAATTGTCACCTAACACCTACTTTTAGGATTCCCATTATGCCCAAGAGGGAGCTAAGGCTCAAAGGCACGCGTTTGACAAGTGGCTAAGTCAGGATTTGAACCTCGGACTGTGCTCCCTCCATCCCCCTAGGCTGGGCTAAGTGTAGCCACCCCTCCTGTGTATAGTGATCCTTACTCACCCCATGACTGCATGTATTAATTAATGATAGATAGAAACGGTAATAATAAACATGTTTTGATAGTTGATCACAGGCTGTAATAATTTTCTGTCTTAGCATTCCAAGGATATTTTCAGATAGAGATCATCTAACTTCTTCAAGATCAGCGAAGGGGCAGCCCTGAACTTCCCTATTGTGCAGACAGAGTAAGTTAGCAAGACAGGAATACAGTGGAGAAACATCCTGGAATGAAATTAATGAAGTTAGTTAAAGATGGTGGAACTCTTCCAGCCACAAAGGATAATAGAGATCAATTTATATCTGAAAGCTGAGAGCCTGAGATGCAAGGACACTTGCTCACCACATGACAGCACATCAGGGATAAGTCTAGGACTGGGGCCGAACAGGCGCATGATGTCCCCACGCCAGGACGCCTCTTCTTGGAAGCTGAACTGGCTCAAACATAATTGCATGACGGAGTCTGAACATGTGGAGACCATGGGCAGAAATGCCCCTGTCCTTGCCCAGTAACCCTGTGGGGAGATGGAATCCTCTCTGTGTTGGGGGGCACGGGGACAACATGGTTATCCTGTGGGGGCTTCTGGATGGTCATGTGATGGCCCTCAATAATCAGTTACCTTCTCAAACAGTGACACCACCACCCCATACACACTCAATATGGGCTAGTTAATTTTTCAAGGGAGAAACGCTTCTGTGGCCCTGGGTACACTTGCAGGGTGCTGGTCATCAGCAGGCAGACCACTAGGGACAGAGCAATCAGCTGCGGGCCCTTTCCATAGTGTCCAGATGTTAGAAATCATATGGGTATAAAAAAAATTATAACTTTGACCATAAAATAAGTTTGAGGCTGACTGATTAATTTGGTTTAAAATACGAACGGTTTAAAGCATCTTTGAAAATTATATTAATTTCCAAAGTCAAAAATTCTTTTACTTATCCCCAAAATCTCACTCTCCATAGTTGGCCACAGTTAGCAGTTTTACTCTCTCTCTGGAAGTTATTCTTTCCACAAAAATATGTCTATGTATATATGAATACATAGCCACAGAGTGGTCTTTTAAAACAAAAATCAAGTCTTAATATACTTTCTTTTTTAATTTTTATTTTGGTATCATTAATCTACACTTACATGAGGAACATTATGTTTACTAGACTCCCCCCATCACCAAGTTCCCCCACATGCCCCATTACAGTCACTGTCCATCAGCGTAGTAAGATGTTGTAGAATCACTACTTGTCTTCTCTGTGTTGTACAGCCCGCTCCATGCCCCCCCCACACATTATACATGCTAATCATAATACCCCCTTTCTCCCCCCACTCTCCCTCCCTTCCCTCCTATCCTCCCCAGTCCCTTTCCCTTTGGTAACTGTTAGTTCTTTCTTAGGTTCTGTGATTCTGCTGCTGTTTTGCTCCTTCAGTTTTTTCTTTATTCTTACACTCCACAAATGAGTGAAATCATGTGATACCTGTCTTTCTTCACCTGGCTTATTTCAATGAGCATAATACCCTCTAGCTCCATCCATGTTGTTGCAAATGGTAGGATTTGTTTTCATCTTATGGCTGAATAATATTCCATTGTGTGTATGTACCACATCCTCTTCATCCATTCATCTACTGATGGACACTTAGGTTGCTTCCATTTCTTGGCTATTGTGGATAGGGCTGCGATAAACATAGGGGTGCATATGTCTTTTTCAAATTGGGCTGTTGCATTCTTAGGGTAAATTCCTAGGAGTGGAATTCCTGGGTCAAATGGTATTTCTATTTTGAGTTTTTTGAGGAACTTCCATACTGCTTTCCACAATGGTTGAACTAATTTACATTCCCTCCAGCAGTGTAGAAGGGTTCTCCTTTCTCCACAACCTCGCCAACATTTGTTGTTTGTCTTTAGGATGGTGGCAATCCTTACTGGTGTGAGGTTTGCCTCTCATTGTGGTTTTAATTTGCATTTCTCTGATGACTAATGATGTGGAGCATCTTTTCATGTGTCTGTTGGCCATCTGAATTTCTTCTTTGGAAAACTGTCTGTTCAGCTCTTCTGCCCATTTTTTAATTGGATTATTTGCTTTTTGTTTGTTGAGTTGCATGAGCTCTTTATATATTTTGGATGTCAACCCTTTATTGGATCTGTCATTTATGAATATATTCTCCCATAGTGTAGGCTACCTTTTTGTTCTATTGGTGGTGTCCTTTGCTGTACAGAAGCTTTTCAGCTTGATGTAGTCCCACTTGTTCATTTATGCTTTTGTTTCCCTTGCCCGGGGAGTTTTGTTCATGAAGAAGTTGCTCATGTTTATGTCCAAGAGATTTTTGCCTATGTTTTTTTCTAAGAGTTTTATGATTTCATGACTTACATTCAGGTCTTTGATCCATTTCAAATTTACTTCTGTGTATGGGGTTAGACAGTGATCCAGTTTCATTCTCTTACATGTAGCTGTCCAGTTTTGCCAAAACCAGCTATTGAAGAGGCTGTCATTTCCCCATTGTATGTCCATGGCTCCTTTATCATATATTAATTGACCATATATGTTTGGGTTAATATCTGGAGTCTCTATTCTGTTCCACTGCTCTATGGGTCTGTTCTTGTGCCAGTACCAAATTGTCTTGATTACTGTGGCTTTGTAGTAGAGCTTGAATTTGGGGAGCGAGATACCCCCTGCTTTATTCTTCCTTCTCAGGATTGCCTTGGCTATTCAGGGTCTTTTGTGGTTCCATATGAATTTTAAAACTATTTGTTCCAGTTCATTGAAGAATGCTGTTGGTACTTTGATAGGCATTGCATTGAATCTGTAGATTGCTTTAGGCAGGATGGCCATTTTAACAATGTTAATTCTTTCTAGCCAAGAGCATGGGATGAATTTCCATTTGTTATTGTCCTCTTTAATTTCTCTTAAGAGTGTCTTGTAGTTTTTAGGTTAAAGGTCTTTCACTTCCTTGGTTAGGTTTATTCCTAGGTATTTTATTCTTTTTGATGCAATTGTGAATGGAATTGTTTTCTTGATTTCTTTTTCTGCTAGTTCATCATTAGTGTATAGGAATGCAACAGATTTCTGTGTATTAATTTTGTATCCTGCAACTTTGCTGAATTCAGATATTAGTTCTAGAAGTTTTGGAGTAGAGTCTTTAGGGGTTTTTATGTACAGTATCATATCATCTGCATATAGTGACAGTTTGACTTCTTCTTTACCAATCTGGATGCCTTGTATTTCTTTGTTTTGTCTGATTGCCATGGCTAAGACCTCCAGTACTATGTTGAATAACAGTGGGGAGAGTGGGCATCCCTGTCTTGTTCCTGATCTTAGAGGAAAAGCTTTAAGCTTCTCGCTGTTAAGTATGATGTTGGCTGTGGGTTTGTCATATATGGCCTTTATTATGTTCAGGTACTTGCCCTCTATATCCATTTTGTTGAGGGTTTTTATCATGAATGGATGTTGAATTTTGTCTAATGCTTTTTCAGCATCTATGGAGATAACCATGTGCTTTTTGTCCTTCTTTTTGTTTATGTGCTAGATGATGTTGATGGATTTTTGAATGTTGTACCATCCTTGCATCACTGAGATGAATCTCACTTGATCATGGTGTATGATCCTCTTGATGTATTTTTGAATTCGGTTTGCTAATATTTTGTTGAGTATTTTTGCATCTATGTTCATCAGGGATATTGGTCTGTAATTTTCTTTTTTTGTGGTGTCTTTGCCTTGTTTTGGTATTAGAGTGATGCTGGCTTCATAAAATGAGTTTGGAAGTATTCCCTCCTCTTCTATTTTTTAGAAAACTTTAAGGAGAATGGTTATTATGTCTCTATATGTCTGATAAAATTCAGTGATGAATCTATTTTGCCCGGGGGTTTTGTTCTTGGGTAGTTTTTTTATTACTGATTCAATTTCATTGCTGGTAATTGGTCTGTTTAGATTTTCTGTTTGTTCCTTGGTCAGTCTTAGAAGGTTGTATTTTTCTAGGAAGTTGTCCATTTCTTCTAGGTTTTCCAGCTTATTAGTATATACATTTTCATAGTATTCTCTAATAATTTTTTTATTTCTGTGGGGTCCATTGTGATTTTTCCTTTTTCATTTCTGATTCTGTTGATGTGTGTTGAGTCTCTTTTTCTCTTAATAAGTCTGGCTAGGAACTTATCTATTTTGTTTGTTTTCTCAAAGAACCAGCTCTTGGTTTCATTGATTTTTTTTCTATTGTTTTATTCTTCTCAATTTTATTTATTTCTTCTCTGATCTTTATTATGTCCCTCCATCTGCTGACTTTAGGCCTCATTTGTTCTTTTCTTCCAATTTCAATAATTGTGTCTTTAGACTATTCATTTGGGATTATTCTTCCTTCTTTAAATATGCCTGGATTGCTATATACTTTCCTCTTAAGACTGCTTTCGCTGTGCCCCACAGAAGTTGGGGCTTTGTGTTGTTGTTGTAGTTTGTTTCCATATATTGCTTGATCTCTATTTTGATTTGGTCATTGATCCATTTATTAAATTTAGGAGCATGTTGTTAAGCCTCCATGTGTTTGTGAGCCTTTTTGCTTTCTTTGTACAATTTATTTCTAGTTTTATACCTCTGTGGTCTAAGAAGTTGGTTTAGAATTACAATCTTTTTGAATTTACTGAGGCTCTTTTTGTGGCCTAGTATGTGGTCTATTTTGGAGAATGTTCCATGTGCACTTGAGAAGAATGTATGTCCTGTTGCTTTTGGGTGTAGAGTTCTATAGATGTCCATTAGGTCCATCTGTTCTAGTGTGTTGTTCAGTGCCTCTGTGTCCTTACTTATTTTCTGCCCGGTGGATCTGTCCTTTGGAGTGAGTGGTGTGTTGAAGTCTTCGAAAATAAATGCATTGCATTCTATTTCCTCCTTTAATTCTGTTAGTATTTGTTTCACATATGTAGGTGTTCCTGTGTTGGGTGCATATATATTTATAATGGTTATATCCTCTTGTTGGACTGAGCCCTTTATCATTATGTAATGTCCTTCTTTATCTCTTGTTACTTTCTTTATTTTGAAGGCTATTTTGTCTGATACTAGTACTGCAACACCTACTTTTTTCTCCCTGTTGTTTGCATGAAATATCTTCTCCCATCCCTTGACTTTTAGTCTGTGCATGTCTTTGGGTTTGAGGTGGGTCTCTTGTAAGCAGCATATAGATGGGTCTTGCTTTTTTATCCATTCTATTACTCTGTGTCTTTTGATTGGTGCATTCAGTCCATTTACATTTATGGTGATTATTGAAAGATATATACTTATTCCCATTACAGCCTTCAGATTTGTGGTTACCAAAGGTTCAATGTTAGCTTCTTTACTATCTAACTGTCTAACTTGACTTGCTTATTGAGCTATTATAAATGCAGTCTGATGATTCTTTATTTCTCTCCCTTCTTATTCCTCCTCCTCCATTCTTTATATGTTAGGTGTTTTATTCTGTACTCTTTTGTGTTTCCTTTGCTTTTGTGAGTAGTTGATTTTATCTTTTGCCTTTAGTTAGTATGTGGTTGGTCTGCTTTTTTTGTTGTGATTTTATTTTCTCTGGTGACAACTATTTCACCTTATGAGTGCTTCCATCTAGACAAGACCTTTTAAAATATCCTGCAGCAATGGTTTGTGGGAGGCAAATTCCCTCTACTTTTGCTTGTCTGGGAATTGTTTAATCCTTCCTTCATATTTAAATGATAATTGTGCTGGATACGGTATTCTTGATTCAAGGCCCTTCTGTTTCATTGCATTAAATATATCATGCTATTCTCTTCTGGCCTGTAAGCTTTCTGTTGATAAGTCTGATGATAGCTTGATGGGTTTTCCTTTATAGGTGACCTTTTTACTCTCTCTGGCTGCCTTTAATACTCTGTCCCTGTCCTTGATCTTTGCCATTTTAATTATTATGTGTCTTGGTGTTGTCCTCTTTGGGCCCCATCTCTCGGGAGTTCTGTGTGCCTCCATAGTCTGAGCAACTATTTCCTCTCCCAGTTTGGGGAAGTTCTCAGCAATTATTTCTTCAAAGACACTTTCTATCCCTTTTTCTCTCTTCATCTTCTTCTGGTACCCCTATAATGCGAATATTGTTCCATTTGGATTGGTCACATGGTTTTCCTAATATTCTTTCATTCCTAGAGATCCTTTTATCTCTCTCTACCAGAGCTTCTCTGTATTCCTGTTCTCTGATTTTTATTCCATTAACGGTCTCTTGCACCTCATCCAGTCTGCTTTTAAGTCCTTCCAGAAATTGTTTTATTTCTGTATTCTCCCTCCTGACTTGATCCCTTAGCTTTTGCATACTTCTCTGCAGGTCCATCAGCATGGTTATGACCTTTATTTTGAATTCTCTTTTGGAAAGATTGGTTAAATCTATCTCCCCAGGCCCTCTCTCAGGGGTTGTCTGGGTAATTATGGACTGGACCAAATTCTTCTGCCTTTTCATGGCAATAGAGGTAGTTGTAAGCAGGTAGTGCATGTGTCAGCTGGGAGGACAATGTCCCTTCCTGCTTGCTGGTCGCCTTGCCCTTCTCCGCTGCCTGTATCGGTTACCTGCACACCTGGAGCAGCCTCTGGATTAATCCCCTGAACTGCCATGGGTGGAGTCACCGTCAGGTTAGCCCAGAGCTGTGAGGGGTGTGGCAGGCATGCCAGGTGTGCTTGCGGCACCCCTTCGCACCCTGCCTTGGCTTCCTCTTCCTGCACCAGGCAGCTGTGCACCAGTGGTGACCTTTGGGTCTGGCCTGGACAGCTGAGTGCTGGAAGGAGACTCTGGGCGGTTGCTGTGGGTGCGGCCACTCTCTGGCCTCTCCGCTGCTGCAGGTACTCGTGGCCACTCCCCGGCTGCTCGGCCACCATGGGTGCGCACGGCCGCTCTCCGACTGCGCTCGACCTCTGCAGGTGTCTGCAGCTGCTCTCCAGCTACTAGGCCTCTGTGGCAGGTCCGTGCTGGCTGCTTATTGCCGTGAGGGGCTTCAGGGCTGTGTTGTGACCCACGGGGCTGGGATGCCTGAAGTTCCTCAGGATTCCCAGCCTGCTGGGCTGAGTGTGCCGGGATGTTTCCGTCCAGCTGTGGGGTCTCTCCCTGTCCCTTTAAGACTTTCAAAAAGCACTCACTTTTCTTTTGTCCCAGGGGAACCAGCTGCAGGGGGACCCACTCGGCAGAGTTTACTTTTCCATTTCCCTAATATCCAGCACACCATGCAATGTGTGTCTGCACTCCTGGTGCAGATTACTAGGGCTGGTTATTTAGCAGTCATGAGCTCCCACTCCCTCCCCGCTCCGACTCCTCTTCTCCTGCCGGGGAGCTGGGTTGGGGGGCACACTCGGGTCCCTCCAGGCCACGGCTTATATCTTACCCCCTTCATGAGATGCTGATTTCTTGAAGATGTAGATGTAGCCTGGCTATTTACTGTATCCACTGGTCTCTCTTTTAGGAATAGCTGTATGTGTTGTATTTCAGAAATATATATGGTTTTGGGAGGAGATTTCCCTTCCCTACTCAGGCCGTCATCTTGGCTCCCTCCCAAGTCTTAATATACTTTTTCTGAAACTTGCTTTTTTAATTCAAAGAAAGATCATGAATATCTTTCTAGTCAATTTTGCAGATACAACATTATCTCAGAGTAGAGTTGTAGCACAATTTATTGAGCCTGCACCCTATGGATGAACATTTAGGTTATTTCCCAGTGGCTATTATCACATACAAAGCCACAGTGGATATCCGTAGTCATGCATGTGTACCCAGGTGCTGGTTATTTCTGCAAGAAAGATTCCAAGAGGGAGACTTGCTAGGTCATTTTAAGTTTTAGTAATAGCTACAGAATTACTCCTCAGGAAAGTTTATACCAATCCTAATCCCTACTGACAGTGTATAAAGCATAAAAACCTTTTAAAATACTATTATTTAACTGTTGTCCATTCATATTTGAAGAACTACTGAAAAACTCCCTCAGGGCAGCATCTCTAGTGAGATGCATTTGGGCATGTGGGCAAAGATGGCCCAAGGACACTCAGGCATCAGAGGACCCTCTTCCTCCTACCCCAACAGCAGGCTGGGCTCCTGGGCCCACCAGGAGAGCTCCTGTAGGTTCAGGAGAGTTCAGTGGCTACCATGAGGCAGGG
This sequence comes from Manis javanica, assembly GCF_040802235.1. Taxonomy (NCBI): domain Eukaryota; kingdom Metazoa; phylum Chordata; class Mammalia; order Pholidota; family Manidae; genus Manis; species Manis javanica. The sequence goes on from NC_133161.1 coordinate 19,614,011, forward strand.
CTGAGGGCAGAGGAAGACAATGTAGGCTTCCTCCAGGCATCTGTGCTCTCTGTCTCCCCCTTCCTAACCAGAAGCACCAGGCTGCCTGAGAAGCAGCCCTATGTCGATAAGACTTACAGAGCTCACTGAGGGATATCAATTTCCATGCATATGAACACCATGATCTTCCCAGGGTCAAGTTCCTTTCTGAAGGAAGATGTTTGTCTGCTATCCAAAGGAATCACCTACCCAGACAGGGATGTGTGCAGGGAAAGTTGTGTTTTATGCAAACACACTCCCATAGCCTGGAACACTTCCATCCATAGATGTGTGCAAATACCACTTCTCTTCCCAGGCATGCATGTCTGGGCACATACCCTCAGGCCACTGTGTGTCTGTAATCAGTGCACCATTTGTGCACAGCCATTCTTTGGTTTGAACAGTCAGCCCACTGCTGGGGACACTGGGCAGCAGTGCCCTTGACAGAAGGCAGTCAGAGGGAAGAGTTGGGTACTGGGTGGAGAAAGGCCCGCCCAGCCTGCCCTGCCACTTCCCATGAAGAGCCATGCCAGCAAGCCAGAGGGTCTCGGCATATGTCTTGGAACTCACTTGGCTTAGCCCCTGGAGCCTGGATAGAGGAGTCCCAGTGCCAGCCCCTTCCCCCTCCTCCTCTTGGCTGCTAGAACAAAGGCCCCTGTTGAGCAGGCTGAGCCTGGAAAACTCACGCCAGCAGGTCCCCGGTCCCAGTTCAGATGGGACTATGTCTGTCAGCAGTGTGTGGGGGAAGATGGCTGAAACAGGAGCAGCACTTTGATCCCCAGGACAAAGGCTCCTTCCCACCTACTGGGTTTGGGGGTGAGGTGGAAAGCCCCATCCTCCACTGGGTGTGAGTCCCAGGGGCTCTGCCTCTTCCTGTAGCCCTAACCTTAGAGCTAGATCAAGAGCAGACATTGTGGGCAGGAATCCATATCTAGGGATTGAGTCTCCAAAGAATAGTGTTGGGAGCCACATGGCCTTGGATAAACGCTGCAGCCCCTGGGCTTCACCAGAAAAATGATGGGGCCAGCGCTGTTTCCCAGGTCCCTTTCAACCTGTCAGATCTGTGAGGGCCAGACCACTCCTCCCATCCGGGCACCTTCTCACCTGCACGTTGGCAGGTGGCTCTCAGAGCAGGATGCAGGTATGGCTGCCAGGCTCCTTTGTCAAATGCACTGGACTGGCCTACCTGGGAAAATTCACACCTTGCAATCAGATCAGGTCTCCCGAGCCCATTGTGTGAATGAGAGCAAGATGGCCCAGAGAAGGGAGAGATTTGACCTTTACACTAAAAGATAAACTTGGAGCAATAATACAGAAATTACAGGTTTTAGGGCAGAACCAAGATCGGCAAATCAATGATCTCCATGAGGTGATTGGAGTTTGAGCTTGATAGGAACCAAATTCATTCAGTCCATTCATTCATTTCATGCAAGTATCCACTCTCCTGCTTATGAGTTCACATTTTCTGTGGCTGAGCTGAGTACTGGGGGTGGAGAGGTGAAGAGAGATGATGTCACATGACCCTTCTAGGGGGCATTTTATCTTGGGAATATACTGGAACAACAAAGAGCAGTTATTGGCATTGTACTAACACATTCATGTGTGTCATTCCAATTAATCCTGAAAACAACTCTTCAGGGTGCTTACGATTATCCTCAGATGAGGGAAAGGGGGCTCAGAGAGGTTAAGTTGTCCAAGGCACACAGGGCAAATCCAGGATTCAAACCCATACCTCTCTTTCCCCCAAATCTCTTCTTCTTACTCAGCAACGAAATAAAGCTTTTCCAAACTGTTTTCCTCCCCAAATACATTTGAAAGCCAGGAAGTCTCCATGGAGGAAGAGGGCTGCTCTGAGATCCACTGTCAGTCTCTCTTTAAGGCTAATCAGTGATGGGTCTCTTTGCCCTCAGGAGGGGCCCTCTGACCCAGAACTCAGCCAAACCTTCCTGGTTTACAATCAGCAGCCTACAAGGCTGGGAAATTTTCAAGCCAAGAATCTGGGTTCAGTGGAGAGACCAGGGGTTTCTCAATCCCCTGGGCATGTGAGGGGAGTCAGCATGTGGCCTGAGGGCAAGCTGCAGCTCCAACTTCATTTCAATTTCCACTTTTGCCACTGCCCCACTGTGTGACCTTGGGCAAGCTGCTCAGCCTCTCTGGGTCGCGGCTTTTCCATCTGTGCAGCCAAGAAGGGGATTGCTCTCTCACTTGGCGAGGGGTCCAGCTAATAAGGAATGCGTGCCACCGTGGAGCAGCCCTCACCAGGAGGCAGAGGGTGGGGTGATTTCTCCAGGCTCTGCAGAAAGCGTGCTAAGAGCGCTTTGCCGTTTGCTAATGAGGAGCAGCATATGTTGATGATTCCGGCGTCAACACTCGCTCCTTGGCTGTCCGAGTTCCCAGAGCAAACTGGCTTCCTATTAGGCATTTATACTTATTAATAGCAGCAAATTGCAGCCCTCCACAACATCTGCTACTCTTCATTTGCAAAGAGCTTCTCAGCCATTTGTCTTAGTAATATTTTGTGACCAGTTCTCCGCGGCAGAGTAGGCCTGGTCACCCTATCTGAAAATGAGTCAGTGGAGGCAAAATGAGGGGACAAGATTTGTCCAAGGTCACCCAGACCCCCGGAAAGGATTAGAACTCAGGACCTCAGCATCCAAAGCCTCATGCTCTGGGGCTATTGTCCTTGTTGCTCCGAGTATTCACAACCTTGGCCCCAGAACTCCTGCCTAGAGGCAGGTGGGGACAACCGTGACAGCCAGAGCTGCTGTCCTTGACCCAGTCTGCTCTTAAGTGACATGCCTGCTGGATTAGCCCCCTGGCAGGTGAACAAGCAGGAGGAATTGCAAAAGTCAAGGCAAACATTCCCAAGGAGTTTCATTGCTGCCAACTAGATAAAATCATTTCCAAGCACCTGGGCAGCCCAAAGGTCAGTACAGAGGGCCCTGTGACCATCTGTGCTTCCAGTTAGTCTTCCATGTCTGGAGAGCCATATTTTCTTTCCAGAGTCGTTTCTGGTGCTTCAAGGGCTAGGCCTCCCTGAGATCTGCAAATCTATGGTCATAGCATTTTTGAAGTTTGGTCACCATGGGAGATACTAGAAAGGTTCATTTGTCATGTTAGACTAGCTGTTAATAATCTCCACAGCATGGTACTAGGTGCATACGACCTGAGTGTTTAAGCAGACCTATTTGGTGGTCAGGGTAGAAACTACCACACTATAGCGTTACCTCTCCTCCATTCAGTCTCTCCCCTACACTTTCACAGGACCTTTGCACCCTGGTATGACTTTCTGCCCAGTACCTGTGTATCAGTTAGCTATTGCCACATAAAAGCTGTGTAACAAACCACCCCAAAACTAGGTGCCTGAAATAATAAACATTATTTCTCACACCCAAGGACCTGCAGATCCATGGCATATCAACTGACCTATGGCAGCTGGGTGGTTCTGTTTCAAGCTTCTGTGCCAGCTGGGCTTGCCCCTCTTGGTGAGTTGGGCTCAGTTCTGCTCTGCATGGGCTCATTTGGCTGAAGTAGCAGCAGCCACATGGGGAAAAGAATTCTTTCTGGCAATGACAGAAGCACAGGAGGGCAGTACCTACCCCACAGGCACATCTCAAACCTTTGCCTTGTGCTCGTTGTCATCTCAGTGGGCGAATCAAGTCCTAAGGCCAAGCCCAAGGTCAAGGCGGGAAGTACACTCAACCTCTCCACCTACCATGAGGCCTGGAAGGGAGGGCATGGGGATGGGCATAGGGCATCTTTTGGGAAGTGAAGAGGTGGGACTCAGAACACAATCTGCCATATCCCGTGACCAGCCTCCTGGCCTCCGCCTATCTTGCCAAGTTCAGAAATACCTGCCATCTCTGAGCAAAGAGGATGTCATTGACATGTCAGAACACATGTTTTCCAGACACCCGGAGTGACTTGAAATAAACACAGCTTCCTAGGTCAGTGCTCAGCCACCACAAGTTCAAGTCCAGGCAGTGAGGGGCTTAGAGGGCATCACAAGGAGACAGGGCCCTAGGAAACCTTGCATGGCCCCAGGTCCCAGAAATGAGGCTTGCAAAGGCAGGCAGAGGAGGCCAAAGGGGGGAAGGCCCCTGGAGAGATTTAGGGGGACTCCCCAGACCGTGACACTGAGACCTGTCCCCCAGCACAGGACAGGCACACAGAGTTAATTTTCTAGAAAAAGATAATTTTTCCCAACTCTACTCCTTTTGCCTGGGGACGGGAGATGGGTAGGACAGCACGGGGACAGGGCTCCAGGCCTGGCGTCTGCACAGCTTCACAGCTCTCCAGCAGCCTCTTGGAGTTTCTTAATGGGGCATCTTGCCTCCTTTTTTCCCCCCTTTTTTTGACAATTTTGAAGGAAATTGTATACTTAAGAAGCCTTTTGGACATTTAAATTAACTCCCACCATCAGGCTCAGTGCAGCCACTGAGGCATTAGCATCCAATTATAAGAGGAGAGATGGAGTAATAACTCAACATTTCGACTAGAATGTCAAATGCTTAAACAAATTAGAGACACGCACAGAGACTGTACATTATATCTATGGAATATTGCAGAATGTAATCAGCAGAGCAGCAGGCATCCTTTGGAATGCTAACAGCAACTGGCAGAGTGGGACCCTAGTGCCAGAGATAAGAATCTTTCAGAACTTCAGGGAAACCAGGCAGGGGATAGACAGCTGGGGGCCAGGACTCAAGGGAACCACAAAAATTCCTCCAGCTGCCATGAGCACACCCAGACCCCAGGCCCTCCAGGCAACGGGTTCCACTGATGAGAGTCCAGAAGCTTCTAAAGGCCATGGCCAGGAGCTGAAATCCTGTGCGGACTGCTCTGCTTCCATTTAGTCCTTATCTTCCTGTCCCAGGTCCTTGCTTTGTAAGTTCATAACCTTGGTCGTGGGGGACAGGTGAGGAAATGGACATGATGGTTCTATTTGCAATAGTTCAAACCCAGACAAAACTTCTCTCTATTAGTAGGGGAAGTTTACCTTGGGGCCAAAGGATAAAGAAACCAGTGTGATTCACAGAAGGGTAACGGAGGGGAAAAGAGGTGGGGATGGAGACTGTCAAACAGGTGCTTCCTGGTCATGCCTGAGAATGAGAAATGCCAAAGCAGAGGCTAAACAATAACAGAATCTTATAAAATCAGGGACCATTTGACCTCACAGGGACTATTTGAATTCCCAGCCCCTCTCCCATGCCTTTAGGGAAGGGTGGGAGGTGAGGAAGGGTCCTGGGTAGAACAAAGCTATGACATTATTTCTCCACATTAGAAAACTGAGGTGCAGAGCTTGAGATTGACAGATCCCATTACCTAACAGCACGAGAGACAATCATCCGAAAACCTTTTGTCCATGTGAGATTAAATTGAAAAGAGTAATGACACCTATCTTTTTCACTCAAAGACCTCAGAATATTACATAAACATGAATTTATTAGTCTACCAACAGAAATATTTGTCTTTTTATGACTGGTTTATTTTGCTAAGCAAAATGTTTTCAAGATTCACCCATGTTGTAGCGTGTGTCTGAATTTCTTTCCTTTTTAAGGCTGAATAATATTCCACAGTCTGTCTATACCACATTTTGTTTATTCATTATGGACACTTGGGTTGCTTCCACCTTTTGGCCATTGGGAAAATGCTGCTATGGATATGGGTGTGCAAATATGTGTTTGAGTTCCTGCTTGTGATTCTTTTGGGTGTGTACAGAAGTGGAAAGATGAGATCATAATGCTAATTCTAGGTTTAACTTCTTGAGGAACAACCAAACTGCCAATAGGGTTTTGCACACACCCAGTGAATGTGCGTAGATGACTACGTGCCTACGCCTTCCTACCTCTGTACTGGAGGGGTCCCACTTGTTCCCCAGCACAGGACAGGCACACACAGAGGTTCTGACAGGGCTGGGGCTCCTGTCCCTAGAAGCAGCAAGAGAGCTCTTGAGCCACATCAAGCAACACCTCTCCTGGAGGCCAGTGGCCAGGGGACAGACCTCAGTCTTCTGCGGTCTCTGCAACCGTCCCTCACTAGGATGGCTCGAGTCACATCGCCATCTGATTTGTACTCCAGGCAGACGCCCTCCTCCATGACTTTCTTTTTTCACCTCTTCCTGTGGTCTGAATTCCCCCACTCAGTTAATTAGCATGCCTGGCACTGTAGCTTAAGACTTTAATCAGCGTGGGGTGGTTTTAATTAATCGTGCAGCTCTGCATCTGGAGCAGTTTGTGTTCCAGGGTCAGGAGAAGAACTGAAGGAGGGGGTTGGGAGAGGTGGTTTTGTTTGGTATAAGGTGTGGGTGGAGGATCTGGGGGTCAGGGGAGAGAGAATCATAGTGCCAAGGTGGCTCAGAAGCCTCCTGGGCACCTGTGCCTCTTATTAGCAAAGTGTAGAAGGGAACCAGAGCCATTAGCGTAAAGAACTGAGCCAAGGTAAATGGTGGACTGAGTGTAGCTTTCAAAAGTGATTTAAAGTGAAGTGTCAAGGAACTTTCTGATGCTTTCCAGAATTACCTGTGGGGTGGAGAGTGAGGCAACTCAGTGGTGCAGATGTGGAGTCAGTCTTGGGGGGCTTGGCTGTGCCAGAGAATATTCCCTGATAACAAGACTTGGGAGATTTCTCCAGACCCTGCCTTCTTTGGGAAAGTCCCAGGAAGGCGAGGGAGGTGGTACCTACCTATCAAATAATGGTGACCTTTCTACTTGGCCTGTCAGAATCCTGTTGCCTTCTCAGTTTTAGCATCCATGTTGTAAAAATAATGGAGAAAATCTAGATAAAGTTCAGAAGAATAATAAAAACGGACCGAAATGTACAGATAAAGAAGGCACCTGTTTAAAAAAAAAGGTTGAAGTAAGTTGGGTCTCATAATAACTGCCCGGGACTTAAGCCCCAGTCTCACAGAGGTCCAACTACATGAAAAGCAAAGGAAAATACGTAACTGTTAAAGTTATAGCTGGTAAAAGCACTGAATGAGTCCAGGAAGCTGGGATAACCCCAGGTTTTCATCCCAAAGACGGAGCAGTGAATGATTTAGGGGCAGACATCACAGTTCAAGAAGGAAATGATGTGATCAAGGCACCAAAGAAGAGTTCTCCAGGTAACTCCTGATGGAGTTTCTGAGACTATCAGAGCAGTTTGTAATGTGCAGAAGATGTAACGTGACAGTGTGATGGAGAATGGGGTGTTAATGACAGAGATAACCTAATAATGACCATCAATTATAATACTCTTGACCATTTACAAAGCAGTTTCGTGCTTGTCAGATCATCTGTGCTTTGGGAAAGTATGAATTGGCCTGGGTAGGGCGGGGGTGGGACTTTTATCTCTATGTTTAAAGATGAAAAAACTGTGATTCCAAGAATAGGATCTCCTTGCTAGTAAGTGGTGAAGCCAGAGTTCGAATCTAGCTCTGCGGGCTCCTACACTCTTTTCAACCAAACTAAATTGACTCCTGTTGAAAATCAGGGAGAGGAAGAATTTTATAATTCCAGGTATTGACATTATTAAACACCAGTTGCAAGATATTTTTAGGACTCTGAATGCAAAATCTTTTTGAGGACGTCAGATTCGCCAAGCAGCTGGCTCTTTATGTTGGACACCCGGAGCCCCGTGGCACATCCATCCAGGACAGATTACAGAACATGTCAGAGGGAGAAACTGGGGTGGACATTAATTAAGTTTAGACACAGAAAATGCTTTTGATTGAACAAGCCATGATTTTCTCTTTAAGCCCATGCAAAATATGGAGTGCTAGACTAGCAGCTGAAACATATGAAAACATTATTATATACTTATGTTACCAACTTCCACCATCTATGGCCCGTTTTTATTACTTTTTCCCTCTAGGCATCATGTTTTGAAAGATTTTTGCCTACTAAGCAAGCTGCATTTATTAAGTAATAATATATTTTCTATTTTTAATATGAGACATACATCACTGAGGACGCATACAAACAGAAAACAGCAATGATCCAATTTCCATTAGGCATTTGGAAATATTGAAAATAGCTTGTGGACCTCATTACCACTCATGAATTCCTAGGAGTCCAGGTACTTTGGCTCTGGAACCATTACTTATGTGCTTACATGACCAGCATGTACTACGCCTACTTAAGGGGTGAGGATAGAAATTAAAGAGGCAACAGGAATAGGGTGAAGTTCCCGGTGGTGAGTGGAGCCACCAGGGTAATTTGTAAGAAACTGATTGGCAGGATTAATTACAAAAATAGGAAGGTTTTATGGAGGTCGAGCTGAGGCATGGCCCATGCTGATTACTGGGCAGTAATAAGAGGAAAGATAGAATTCCAAAAGCGCACAAATCCCTCTAAGAGTTTGGAGAAGGGGTCCTCATGGCCGAGGGCAAAGCTCTAAGAGCGAGAGGAGGAGGCGAACTTGGAGAAGTAACCGCGCAGTGCGGTCGTTAGGAATGCTCAGTGTGTACTTGCAAAAACAAAGACCGATAAAGGGAATAAGAAAATTAAGGTAGAAAGGGGAAAGAGATCATGTGTGATCTGAAATTAATTACTAATGCCTTCCAAAAGAGAGTTTCAAGACTAATTGAACCAACTGTGGTGCCAGTTCACCTGTGGGGGAGTTACAAGTAGCCCCTGCCAAGTGTACATAATTTTGTGGAGATAGATGCCCTACGAAGCAGCAGGGAAAACACAGCCTCTGCATTTGCTCATGGAGCACAGGGGCTCAGTGACCTCAGTATGGTTCCTACCTAGTGCCTGTTGTCCAATGATGGAAAATTAAAGAGGTTGTATGCATCAAATTCTCAGCTCAAGCTGTAAGATTAGCAAGGAGTTCTCCATTGAGATAGAAAGGTATCCCAAATAGAAAAGGATGACTTAGAAAAGAAAAAAAAAACTTTTTGTCAAAAAGAAACTGGCAAAATAAAGAATAAAGACCAAGGCTATAGAAAGAAAATTAAAATTCCATTTACTCCTGTGCATCGTTACTATCTCCTGTCTATCAAGCCCTGAGAAGTCATGTAAAAAGACTTCTGGGCAAAGCTACGTTGGAGGACAAAGAAATGCAAAAGATCTCTAGGAGCACGCAGGAAATGGAAGCATTTGGGCTACACGGAAGTGTCATGTGGAACATTTTATATTAACGAGCGGCTGGTGAAAGCGAATATCAAGTTTTGGGGCTGGAGAGGAAGCCTCTAGTCAGGAAAAGGGTGTGGGTAGGAGGAGAAATTGCAACAGCTGCTCTTTGAAGGCACCAGAGTGAACAACTTTTAGAGCCAGTTGGCCAACATTATAAGAAAGAGAGAGTGGGCATGTTGCAGCTAGAGTGAATTTACAACACCTTGTGAAAGGCAGAGAAAAGAGAGCTTGCACTTGGGTTACATGCTCTCAGGGACGGCAAAAGTGATGAGCCCGGAAGGAGGAGGTACTGGAAGAAGGTGAAACCCTTAATGGCAAAATAGAAACAAGAATGGAAAAAGAATAAGCATCTGGGCTTATTACTTTGATAAGAAATAAATATGTGATGAATCGGATGTACATGGAGATATTTTTGGGTTTTGGTGCTGGGAAAATTTAGATGTACACTATATGAGTATCTTTTATGAGAATTTAATATGAACTCTATGGAGTCTATTCCCAGAGACTTCTGAGGAAACAGCAGGTGGTTGTCACCTGGGCTGCTCACGTGACCCCCTGCTCGCTGCAGGCTCCTCTGGGCTCTGGGACTCCAGGCCCTTCCACCCCCTGTAGTGTCCTACATGCTATGCCTGACAGAGTAGGATCTCTTTCTGGTAAAATACTGGGTGTTCTGCAGAGCCCTAACTGCTGTCTTACGGTCCCATCCTAGCTCACCAGAGTCCCGGTGGAGTCCTGTGGGCAGTATCAGAGCTGCAGCGAGTGCCTTGGCTCGGGCGACCCCCACTGCGGCTGGTGTGTGCTCCACAACACGTGAGTACCGCGGGGCAGCTCCGCCAGCCTCCCGCTTCGGCCCAGTGATTCCTGGTAGGATACAGCTCCTGAGCACCCCTAGGCCAAGGCTGCCTGTCTGCTGGGACACCCAGGAGATCCACCCTGCCTCCCTCCCAGAGTTAATGACCAAGGAGAAGCCACTGGCCCACATGGCCATGTGAAAAACAATAGGTCCCTGAAGCTTTCTTTCTAAGATGCTTTAAATCAGGATATAATGTTTAATTTATAGGGAGTAAGACACACAGATCCTCAGTATATAGTTTGAAAAACGCAGAGACCCAGGGAATCTACACCACCATCAAGTATACAACATTTCCTACATCCAGAAAGTTCTCCCATCCTCCTTCCTCTTCTTCCCAGTGGGCTTTTCTTCCTTAGTTGCTTAAGTTCAGGTCAAAGTCAGATATGGCTTCTCCTGATACCTTCTCCCTTCCATCTTAAATAGATGGTGGTTGGACATTCATGGCCAAGAGAGATGCATGAGGATGTGGGCCAAGCAGGCACGGCAGAGTCAGTGCAGAGGTTGAGGAGGACCAGATAGCACCTGTGGACGCTTACCCTGCGTGCCTCAGTTTACTAGGAGTGGGCAGGCACATGCTGGGGCTTCAGGGCATTGTGGGAGTGCTGTGCCCATCCACACAGTCTTGTCCATAGATTGACACCCACCCTGTTCCCTCTGTGCCGGGCATGGGGCTGGGCTCCAGGGCTGTGAAGGGACTATGTGAACCAGACCTCTGGTCCAGGATGGAGTGGGGGATTACACTGTACTGGAATCCATGCATTTGTCAGAACTACATTGTGGGCAACACCCTGTGCCAAGTGCTGCAGGGCACAGTGCAGCCGGCACTCAGGAGAACCCAGGCAAAGGGCATCAGGAAGGGGTTCCTTCCCATGCCGAGAAACGCCTGCTTTCTCTGTCACTTCTGCCAACTTTTCCATCTTTTCTCCCATGGTAATAGGAAGGAGGAGGGTGGGAACCTTGTAGGAAGAGAGGGGCAGTAGAAGCTCTGTGTGTGTGTGCACAAGAGAGACACAGAGGGTAGGGGAGCCAGAGTCAGAGGAAGGGGGGGAGAGAGAGGGAGAGGGCAAGCGCAGTTCAAGGGCAGGACGCCGACTAACAGGTGGCTCAGGTGGCTGAAAGGGCTGTTTGTACCCGAAAGGGCACAGGTGGGTTGCAGATTGAACAGGCTTAAGAAATGCTTGTGTAATTGAAACCCCCCCTCCTGTTACTCATTCTCAATTGTCAGGAAGCATTGGCCTGCTGACCCACCAGCGCAGAGGGTCACCCCATTGCCCGCTCTTGCAGTCCCTGGCCCAGCCCACAGACCTGCCAGTTAATAATGGCAAAACAGCTTCAACAGCCTGGTATTCTGGTACTTATTTGTCCATGAATTTTGAGCCTTTATTCCCAGGGCATTCATCTTGGGCCTGAACCTACCTGTTCTGCTTTGGGTGAAGGTGAAGGAAAGCCTACAGCCCAGCCTGCCGTCACCTGTCCTGGGCCTGGAATATTTCCTCCACCCAGCAGGGTTGGCAGGTCCCCAGGCCTCTCCATCTCCCCTCCACACAGACCCAGGCCAAGAAGCCTAGCTCAGTCTCAGCAGGTAATGGGATCCCCTGGCAGACCAGCCGCATCGATTGGCCCAGACATTACCTTTCTGGGGAAGGGTCATCAGCGTCACCCCTGGGAGGCTCGTGTAAACCAAGACCTCAACAGGGGAAAGATGAGATCAGCTTTTGTGGAGTCTTTCCCTGCTCCTGGTGACCCCTTCCCTTTGCAAATTTCTTCTGTTGAAAGAATGCCCTCCCCTGGGTGAGTTGGCACAGGTTACTGCCCAGGATTTGCTCCTTTTCTTCTTTATGTGGTTTCTGCCAAGATGGAAAGAAGGGAGTGGAAGGGAGAGAAGAGGAGAGGAAAGGAAAATGCTGCTGCTCAGGACAGGAGGGGTAGGTGGAAACTAAGAACCTGTCTGGGTTCAGTTCCCACACCTGTAAAATGACAACAGAACAGCCACCTACAACCATACTGTGCGAGGGGAGAGGATGTGTGTGCAGGGCCCTCACTGTGCCTGGAGGTGGCCTTGGGTTTATGACTGTGTGAGCAGAGACGTCAGACCCCAGGGCCTCCTCCAGGGACCCTTTCCCCTTCCTGTCATCCCCAGGACCAGAGAGCTGCAGCTGGGTGGCTGGGACAAACCCACTGCTGGAAAGTCTTCCTGCCTCGGGCAGCCCCAGCCAGCTCTGGCACTCAGGCAGCTCCAGCAGCCAGGTGTCTGGCTGCCCATTGGCCACCCAGGAAAGTGCCAAGAGACAGTTCGTCCCATAGCCATGGCTGAGTGTCCCCTTAATGATGTACAAATGCTTCCTAAAATGCAAGGCCTTCCTTGTTACTTCTTAGCATAGCCCATAGCCTGTTTTTGTTTTTTAGCCTGTGTCTAAGGACTACTTGATACTAACCTGCTAAGTCACTGATCTCCCCTAGGGCTGTTTGCAGAATGTCTGCACCAGTATGAGGAATTGTTGGGATCCACTTCTGCCCAGCAAACTCTTTGTGCTCTCTGCTGTGGTCCTCCCTGTTGCCTCTCCAAAGAGCTGTTGACCTCTGGTCCAGAGGAAAGCTCTCCAGACTATATGCTACTCTATTTGGATTTTTCTCTCTGGCTCAGCAGATACATAGTACAGGTTAAGGAAACTTGCTTTTCCTCTGGTCGCCACTGCCTCCTCTCATCCTCCCCACATACGTAAGTGTAGCACATCCAGCCATACTGTCTTCTCCTGGGAATTAGGAAAGGCCTGTGGTCCACACGAGCTTGGAATGTCTCTCCCAGTGTAATGACTGGGCCTCCTGGGATAACCTGAGGAGTGGGGCTCCCTCTGAACTTAAAAGTCCAGACGCACCCCCCACATTCCAGCATTCACACACTCTGCCCAGTCATGCCGCCTGGGCCGCATGGGGTGGACTGGCCCAGCTTGCCCGGTGCAGAGGGCTTCCCCGCTGACCGGGACACTGATGCACAGGACAGCTCCAGGCTGCTGGGTACAGTGCAGTGTGAAGGCTGGTCAGAGTCAGTCAGAGTGATTGCTGGATGTGCACCAAGCTTGCTGCTAGTTGGGTCACAGATAGCCCGATCAGCCTGCTGTGATGCACCCTGCTTTCTCCTGCCCCTTTTCCCCTCCTCTTGTGCTCTGTCCCTCTCTCCCTCCGCTCCTACTTTTCTCTCCACCTCTTCTTCCTAACCTCTCCTCAACCTTATTGGAAATATACAGCACTACCTGCTGACCAAGGAGAAACAGCCCTGCTTCACCTTCTCTTTTGGACACCTCTAAATGTACTATCCCTCCTCAGAAGGAAGGAACCTGTCCAGGCCTCTTTTACTACCACCTGAGGTTTGTGTCCAGTGGATCTTCATTTGGGGAGGGGCTGAAAGGAAGCCAAGGCGAGCGTGGCCTCTCAGCGAAGGCAGCGAGCCCACCACAGTGGGGGAACAGGACCACTGGGTAGCACCAGCCGGGAAGGTACCTGGGCTGTTACCGGACTCTGGTGCCCGTTAAGCCCTGTGCCCTCCTTCTGCTTCAGTGACCTTGCCCACTGAGTGAGGCCCAGGTGGTGTGGTGAATTCAGTATCTGCTACTCTGTCTGACTTTGGATTTTTAGAGGTGGGGAAGGGGTACTAAGTTCAGTTGACAGCAGCTGGTGGCAGAGGGAAAATGGTGGTGTAATCGTGGTTCATCTAAGAACAACCTAAATCCTTAGGTTGAGACCATGTCAGTCACCAGACCCTAGAATCATGACACTGAAAGGACTCCCCTGGTCCACGCCCTTCATAGAAAGGTTCCCTTTACTGTCCAGCCCACTTTCCTGCCAGCCGCACAGAAGCCTGCCCATTTCTGTGGGCATTCCCGAAGAGGGCAACAATAATGACATTCAGAAACGCCAGTTTCTTCTCTTATCAGGGTTCCCAGATGTGGAGACAGTGACCAAAGGAACCCCATGATCTCCTACCTAAGTAAGCGATCCCCAACTTTTCTATAAAGCTCATAGGGAAGCCCCATCCACTTTTTTCAATCTCGTGTTCTCAACACAGATTCCCCCCTGGTGCACTTAAGCAGACACCATGGCCAAGGTAATATGTCAGGTCAGCTGTGGGGAGAAGCAAGAAGCAATTTCTGATAGGCTGGTGGCTCCCTGATGGAGGGCCAGGGGTCACAGCCCCAACAACCCTCTCAGATTGGAGGCTGGCCAGGCCAGCCCACAGATAGCCGCATTTCCAAGTTGAAATTTGCTTGCCTGCACTAGAGTTAATATTTCTATTACTGTATTTAGGAATTAATTTCTCGAGAACTTAATCACTACCTCTTCCCCTCTGCCTCACCCCCTTCCTTTCTCCATTCCTCTCCCTTCTAATTTTCCACTTGGCTAAGAATTCTCTGGCAGTGAAAGTTCAGGCTTGGGGACAGCAAGGTAGCTGCTTCATTAGAGAGAATAATCTCACTGGAACCACTGACTTGAATAATAACCCCACCAGGGGTCAGGCTTTGTCCCCGAGGGCTTTTAGTACCTCTGAACTGGGCCTGGAGGGCAGAACTACAGAGACAGTGCTGCGGGGAGTAAGAGGGCTAAGAGGTTAGCAGGGCCAGACTCCAGTATGGGGCCCAGGGTGTCTTCTCGGGGCTGGCTTCCTGCTGGCCAGCTGCAGGCCTGTGTTTGGGTGTGGTGGCAGGCACGGAAGTCTGAAAACTCAGTCATAGGGAGTCCTGCCTGGCAATGGATGAAGCAGGGTCTCCCTCCACTGGCAGGACACTCCTGCAGAGGAATTACAGGAAATTCTATAGGAAGTACTACAGCCCTGTTGCAAGAAACACCACAGTCAGCATCCCCCACCAAGGGTCAGGAATTAGCTCTTTGCACATTTCCTAGTTCTTGCCTAGACTAACAAGAAATCACAGTCCTAGGAGAGCAGAAGGCCATTACCCCGACGGGCTCCATAAGAACGCAGAAGGAATTCATTCTTCCCCCTCCATTATCCTATCACCTCTAAGGTCAATTGTCTGTGCTTTTGGACATTTGCAGCCTCTACCCCTGTGGGCCCTGAGGGATAGTAGAAATGGCAAAACATCCCTGACACTGACCTTAAACTTGACTTTCCACTAAGAGAGCTGGGTTTTCAATACCCTTTGACAGCCCGTAAGAAAGCAGAGCTCCAAGCTAGACCACTCTTTGTCTCTTTTCTCCCTCCTGCCCTCTGGGGACCCCTCCTGCACTGAGAGGAAAACTGCTACAGCCATCCCTGTCTTTCTGTCTTTGATGTGCCCTGTGGGCCGGTCTGGAAGAAGCTCTGTGCTTCTGCATCAGCTGCGGCTTGGAAGGGTTGGATGTGGAGAGCAGAAAAGAGAGGAGTTAACACAGGCGAACATTTATTGAGGGTTTAATGTTTATGAGATGCCCTGTTCTAAATTCTTGCATAATCTCATTTAATCCTCTTAATAGCCCTATTAGGTAGATACTATTTTGTCCCCATTTTATAGATGAGAAAAACTGAGGCACCAAGAGGTTAATAATTTGCTCCAAATTACACAGTTAGATAAGATGTTTAAAATTGTAAATAATAGGTGGCTTTCCTGGCTAAGACCTAAATTTGAGGGAGAGGATCAGTAGTTTGTTTGGGGCGCTCAGGAGCCATAGCAGGATGCAGCCGTATAAACTTTGGAAGCAGTAAACCATGCAGGTGGAATTCTTCCTAAGATTTCCCCAACCAAGTACTTTTGCACTCACTGCAAGAGAGATGGAGTCCCCTCTTTTCTATCCGGATCTCTCTTTGGTTACTCCAGGTGCTGTTTGACCTGGAAGAAGCTTCATTTTTCGTTCTTCATAATTTAATCAGAGACATTTTTCAGACCCACTGATTGCTCTTGAAAATAGGAACTTCAAAGTTGGGGAGACAGTGAATAATTTAAGGCCATACCAGCTCTTTGGGTCTGCTGTTAATGGGAGTAATAACACTATTAATAGCGATGTCAGTGCAGACACCCTGCAAAAGTCCATAACATTAGCTTAATGGCTGGAGGTAATGAAGTCCTTGCAGAGGAACTGGCCTGGTAAATTAACTTCCAAGACATTCAGGCAGACGCCCGTATTGCCATGGCCTGCTAGAGCAGCCAGGGAGTGACAGGGAGACAACCTTTCATTCTTGGTACGGGATTTCTGGAGCAGTCCTGGGAAGTTCAGAAGTCCCAGTGATACTCAGAGTGCTCCAGAAGCAGGTAAAAATAGCAGTTAGCCTAGAGAAGAAGATTGAGGGGATGTTTTAAAGTTGACCTAAGTATCTGAAGAGCATATCCAGATGGCAAGGAAAATGGGTTCAGTCTGCAGCAAGGGGGTTTGTCCCTCACTTCTCAGCCTAGAAGCTTTGGGGAGGTAGAGCACAGTGGCTAAGAGCAGAGATCCAGAGTTCAGCTGTGTTTGAATTCTGGCTCTCTGATCAGCTAGTGACCTTGGGCAAATTGCTTACCCACCTTCTCTGCAGTTTTCTGTCTGTAAAATGGGGTTTAAAATGGTACCCACCCATGACATTGTGGAGAGGTGTTAAGTGACGTAAACCAGAACCCCCTTATTGCGGTGCCTGTGAGTGTTCAGTGTCTAGTGGCTGTGACTGTACTGCCCAGAACAGTTTTTACTTTCTCATTACACAGCCCATTTCCTGGGAAGTTGTTCTTTTGATCCCTGCATCTCTCCTCTCTTTCTTTAGTCTACATCTTCAGTGATTCCTCCTTCCTGTGGTAGATGCTCCTCTCAGACTGCATTAGGCCATCTCTCCCACCCAGGCCAAAGGCGGCTTCCTTCCCGTGGCTGGGAGGAGCACCCCCACAGCCGCCGGCTGTGCCCGTCACCCCAAGAGCAGCTCTGGGGCCCAGGCACCTGCCTCCCCTCATCTTCCCATCTCTCACCTGTCTGCTTCTTGAGGCTGATGTCCCTTCCCCAGATTATCCTCCCCATACGGGTTTCACATACCTGCCAGCTCTACTTCCCACTGAACTCCCTACACAGTGCACCCTCCTGTCCTGCAGCAGCCCCTACATCCTCTTCCTCTGCAAAGTCTGCTCTCAAGCTAAAAGGGATCAGCTACTCCAGAGCGACTTCTGTGCAGTCCCATCTTACCTCAGTGTGTCCCTCCACGACCCCTGCTGCCCTCACCTCACGGCAGAATCCGCAGTCCAGAGTGTCCAAGCCATGGCCATTCAGTGAAGCTCCGTGTTCACAAGGCTTCTCTGACTTGTACTGAAGACCGCTCCCTGAAATTCTGTCCCCCCACTGTAAGGCAGGGATAGCCCTGGCCCCAGCCAGGACCTTGAGCACCTTCCCCTTTTGAGTGTGATGCATGCCATTGGGTGAGGGCCATGATTTTTATATGCATCTATAAAGAACCCCCATTAGTTAGAACTGTAAGATCCCAGGTCACCTGGAAGTTGTCACCCTGTAACCCAGCACACTGAACAACACAGACACTAAGCAATAATAGCAACCCTTCTATAGCAGTTACCCTGTGCCATGGAGCTGAGATTCCAATCCAAGGCCATGTGGCTCCAGAGCCTGCTCTGAGCTACTGTTCTCTGCTGCATGGATCCTTCCTCTCCACCATTCCTCTACCCCCATTTATCTTCTATCTGCTTAACATGAGGTATACTGGGGATTCCAAAATAAGCCAGTCATAGTTTTTTCTTTGAGCGCATATGTGGTAGTTGAGAACTGCACTTAACCTAATAATTGTCATATAATCTAAGAAGCTGTAGACTGTAGAAAACCCCAAAGTGCTCTTAACTTTGCTTGGGGTGAGGGTAGAGACAGAGATTGGTGCATAATAATTGAACCATGTCTGGAAGGATAGGTAGAAGTTGGACAGAAGCGATGTGGGGAGAGGGCTGTCCATGCAGAGGAACCGGCATGCACAAGGGCAAGGAGATCTGGAAGAGTATGTTGTCTGTGCAGAAAGAACATGGCTTTGTCTGCCTACAGAGCAGAGGAGAGGGACAAGGCTGAGAATGAGCAGAGAGGTGAATAGACAGGACTCTGCAACCATTTATGTGAATGAGGAGGAGGGGGAGGACTTTAGGATTCACGCTTTGGCAACTGGTGATCAGAATTACCATTTTTTCCAATTCGGGCATGATGGGGGATGGCCAGAGCATAGGAAGGAAGCAAAGAAGTCAGGCCTGGGCACACTGAGTTTGGACGCATCCTGGGAGCTGCTGGCAATGCCTGACCCCCACATCAGCCCATCACTGGAGCAAGTGGCCTTCTCCTGAGTCACTCGCCCATCTGCCTCTCCCAGGTGCACCCGGAAGGAGCGCTGTGAGCGGTCCAGGGAACCCCGCAGGTTTGCCTCTGAGATGAAGCAGTGTGTCCGGCTGACTGTCCATCCCAGCAACATCTCTGTTTCCCAGTACAACGTCCTGGTAAGGGCAGTGGGATCTCTCTCCCCACCAAGAAGGGCAGCAACCTAGTGCCACTTAGGAGAGCTGGGCCAAGCCTGGTCAGCAAAGCTTCTGGAGCAGAGGGAGGGGTGTAAAGAGTGTGTCCCTGGGGGTGGGAGAGGGGGACATGTACAGGAATGCTGGGGAAGAGGCTCTACACATAATAAGGAGAAAGACAGGGAAAACCATGATACCGCAAATGACCAAAGCGTGAACAAGAGAAGGAGGGTGAGGGGAAAGATACCTGTGCCTGTAAGATGGGAAAGATGTTTGTGCAGAGGGGGAGGGGAGGTGGCTCCCGTGTTCTCACCTGGGCACTTGGTAATTGCCATTTTTCCAAGACTGGGGACAATATAAGAGGGGCTCGATCCACACTATCTCAGTCCTACCCACTTTCCACAGAAATACCCTAAACACTTCCATTTCCCGGGACCAAATCCATTCAGATGTAACAAAGCTTCTTTTGTCTCTGACTGGATTCCCCCCACCCCTTCTCCATGTGCTCCTGTGATTAACTGGATCTCTCCCTCTACGTTAACACTGCCTCCTGTTTTGCTCTCTCGCCCTCTCTGGGCTCTCCCCTTTCTTCCTTGGTTACGTACCCTTCCTTTTCCCACTTTGTTCTCCCTTCTCTCCTTGCCGGGCTGTCCATAGCTGGTCCTGGAGACATACAATGTCCCGGAGCTGTCAGCTGGCGTCAACTGCACCTTTGAGGACCTGTCAGAGATGGATGGGCTGGTGGTAGGCAATCAGATCCAGTGCTACTCCCCGGCAGCCAGGGAGGTGCCCCGGATCATCACGGAGAACGGTGAGCGGCCCCAGGAGGTAAAAGTGGGTGGCCCGTCCTGCCCCGGTGAGAACTCAGGGCAGACATGGAGTGGGAGGGGGTGTTGAGGGAGCCTGCGGGCAGCAGAGGGTCAGAGGAGGGGAGGTGGCTGGTGAAGAGGTTATAAGGAGCAGGGAGGGATCCCTTCATTGCCCTCAGAATTGACGGTTGAAACCCGGTAGCATCCGAGAGTGAACCTCATCCTAGGTGGGGAGCAGCTACAGAGAGCATGGGTGGAGGGCAGCCCCGGACAGGAACTGAGTTTGCTGGCTGAGTACAGAGATCGTACTGGAACTTGGGAGGGTTGGCATGGAGGAGCAGTGGGGGAGGAGAAAGCCGTCAGGAGCCCAGATGGGGGTTCTAGGGTTCATCTGGCTCTTTCCTGCTGCCTGCACCACTGGGTCTCTGACCTTGCATCAAGGCCCTCTCCTGCCCAGCCCTGTCTTCCCAGTGCGGGGACAGCCTTACTGGGAGGAATGGACAGAGGCCCGGCGCTAGTGAGGGACAGGCCCAGCCTAGGCAGACTGATTCCATGTTGGCTCTCCCCCGTGGGCTTGTCCCATTTGTTCTGAGCTGACTGATTGATGAGGCTCTTGGGGAAGGTGCAGAGCAAGGCTGGAAGTGGGGCCTGGGGTCAGGGCTGTGAATTAGACACGGGCTCCAGTTCATCCCTGGTGCCAGCTGAGGATTCTAGGGATACCTGCCGGAATGGACACCTGAGCCCACCAAAGGAAAGGGTGTCAGAACAGGGTCTTTCTTTACAGAGATGGGGAATGAGCTTGAGTGTGCACACACACACACATACATGCAGGAGACCATGTGTAGCTGGTGACAGCATTACCAAGAGTCATTACTCCTGGTAGCTAATCAGTGTGTGTGTGCATAATTCTATGAGTCCGGCGTGGACATCATGCACGTGAATGTACATTTGAATACCTGTCAGTGTGTGTGTGTGTGTGCATGAGAGGAGCTGGTGAGCAAGTGAGGAGTGGGTGCCAGGGATACAATGTGACAGAAAGAATAGACCAGAACCTCCCTCTGAAGCTGCTTTCTGGGTTGTCCTGGGACTGGGCCCCACTGAAACAAAGTCCTGTTAGAGCTGAGAGCATCTGCGGGTGAATGTTTCCCTTTTCCGGGGTGCATTACTTTCAGTGGGACCCCACGCAGGGCCTTGGGCCTCCCCTGACCTGGTGGCTGGCTCTGCCCTGCAGGGGACCACCATGTTGTCCAGCTGCAGCTCAAGTCAAAGGAGACAGGCATGACCTTTGCCAGTACCAGCTTTGTCTTCTACAACTGCAGCGTCCACAATTCGTAAGTCCCCCCCAGCATTCTCAGCTCCCTGTTCCTGGGGTCAAGGTTCATCCAGAGATAGAAAACCACTGTTCACAAGGAGTTACCATCCAGAGGCCGTCTAAGGAGGAGAGGGGATGAGATAGGTCCCTCCCCTGGTACTGACAGGATTAATGGAAAGAGGCTAAAATGAGCAGGGTGAGAGCCTGGGGGAGGGGATCCCCAAATCCCCAGCCTATGCATCTTCTCTGGCATAAATCTGCCTAACCTGATTCAGTGTCCACTATCTGTCGAGGAGACGACGCATCTCACCTGGAGAGCAGAGCAGCCAGCACCCTGGGTGAGAGGAGGGGTCTGAGAGGGAGAGAGGCCCCCTTGTGTGCCCAGGTGAGGGCAGATGGGCCAAGTCACTGAATGCGCAGGTATCCACTGTCCCCTGCCGGCTGGGTGAGGACCGAGGCTAACAAGGGTCAGGGGGTGGCAGAAAAGTGCAGGCTGGGAGGGCTCTGGCCTGGGGGATCTGCGTCTGGCTCCAGCTCTGGCTCTGGCCCTGTTGGATGGAACCATCCACCTGCCCGGGGAAGGTATGGAGGACAGAGGCTCAGACGCTGGAGTCAGACCAGCTGGAAATGTAACCGTACTGTGTCCCAGTATCCTCTGTAAATGGGGAAAAGCAGTCTTCTTCCAGGATTGTCACCCAGATATTTAACAGCTGACAGGGCAACAGCACTGTCCCAGCAGGGCCATCATTGTCTGGGCCAGCCAGGTGCCGGGACACCCTGGGGCAGCCCCTGCACCCGGCGCACTCTGCTCGGAGGACGGCCGTGAGCTTAGAAGAGCGAGCAGGAGGGCGGCAGGTGGGGCGAGGTCTGGCCCGCCATCTAGGCACGGCTCACGTTTTTGCTGTTATCATGATATAACATATTATGTTATTATGATATTTCTTCTCTAAAATGATGGAGTGGGACCAGATTGAGAAGGTACAAGCCATTTTGTCACCATAGAAACCTTTCTCCAGCCAAAATTAGGTGTGGAATGCCAATATACAAAATTAATGGAAATAGCAGCTACTCTGGCTGAGGGTTGAGGAGGCCTGGAGCCCCTCTCTCTAGGAAGCCCACACATGGAGCTCCTCATACAGTTTCCAGAGAAGGTCCATGGAAGCCACAGGGCCCCACAGAGCACAGCTTCAAAACCACAGGATCCCATCTCCCAAAGCTCTGCCGCTTTAACATGCTGTTCTGTTTTCCTCTCCATACAGGACAAGCTAGCCAACATAATCAAAGACATTTTGGGGCCCTAGGCTGGTGGGATTTTTGGGTCTAGCCATCTGATTGTGGCAGCTGTGAGTCGAGAGCTCGGCTGTCTTTGGAATCCCAAATAAAAAGTAGCCAGGCCTCCCAGCCAAAAACAAGTTGCTTCAACACTGGAATTCTCCATGGCTTCTTGCCAGAGCTTCCCATGGCTTTACCACTACGGGTCTTAATCCCTCCCTCCCCTTCTGTTCCTTTAGGATAGTAGATTAGGTAGATGAAATCATGTGTGGAGTTTCCACCTGGTCTATAAAATGATTTTAAGCATCTACTATGTGCAAGGCAATGTGTTACTCATTAGCAGGGAGGATCAAAATTTAGTAAGACCCAAAGACTCAGTCCCTGCTGTCCAGGAGTCATGGCCTAGTGGCCCAGTAGATGATCTGGCCAGTGACTCAGTGAAATACAATGCAGCAAGGCCAGTACTGTCCAGAATCAATGGGATAGGGGCCCTGGGTGACCAACTGTCTGTTAATCATAGGGAGAGGGGATGACCAGGTGAATAGGGACAAAGGTGCTCCAGGTAGGAGGACAGCATGGGGAGAACACCACCTGCTCATGGCTGAAGCACCAAACATATGTGGAGACCATAGACTTGGATGTCATGAAGGGCCTGGCCTGCATGGCAAGGCATTTGGGCTTTGCCCTGTAGCAGCAGGGAACCCTGCTGAGTTTTTAAGCAGGAAAGAGCTCTTATAAAGTTGCCCTTGTTTCCTGGGGGTCAAGTGTGGAGGTGGGGTTGCCAACTGTTCAGGGGTTCATCTCACTGAGAGGGCAGCCCCAGCACCATCCGCAGCCCAGGTGGGTCCTTGCGGATCCTTAACAGCTGAGACTTCAAGTCAGTTTGAATTAAAACTCAGTTTTTTTGCTTGCCCTAACACTTATGGGCTCTCTGGATGGGCTACTCTGCTACAGACCTCATTGTTCCCCAATTCAGCAGAAGATGGCACCATCCTGTAGGGATGGAAGGTGGTTGATTAGGCCCTTGGGGACCAAGGTTTTCACATACCTGAGCTAGGGGGAATAGGCCAGAGATTCCTGGCTTCCTAAGGACTTGGAGAGAAAAGGGATAGATTTGTCCAAGATGTGCTCTTCCCGAGTGTTTGAGGGTGGTTTCTCATACTATGCAAAAGTGTTCTGTAGACCCAAGGGTCTTTGGCCCTCTGCTTTGGGTTCACCCAGGTTCCATGATTTGTGCCTCTTCCTCCTCTATGCCCAGGTGCCTGTCATGCGTAGAGAGTCCATACCGCTGCCACTGGTGTAAATACCGGCACGTCTGCACCCATGACCCCAAGACTTGCTCCTTCCAGGAAGGCCGAGTGAAGCTGCCTGAGGTAGGTGCCAGCAGCCCCAGCAGTGAGCGCTGTGGCTGGAAGCCTGGGACGCATGCATCAAGCCTTCCCTTAAGAAGAGGAGCACCCCCCAGGGCCCCCTGCTTCCTCCAACCCTGACTCACTAAGGGACCACCTGATGAAAGCAGTAAGCAAACCAAGTTCTGCCCTGGGCCAGTGGGCTGCAGGTCAGTCTTGGAGGTTCAGTTACAGGCAAAGGTGCAGTGTGGGTCACTCCAGCCATGAGGACTGTCCATAAGTCAGATGAGTTCTGAAACAATTCCAGAGAGATGAGTGTGTGTGTGAATGTGCATGTGTCTGTCTGGAAATAAGTGCACAGCAGGACTGTGCACAAGCTCCTCAGCTCTCCCTCAGGGCACTGTCCACAGAGCAGGGCCGGGATCAGAGAGGACAAGTTGAGTAAAAGGGAGAGAGGAGTAAGGACAAAAGAATGGTCAGCTTATCAACCAGAATGGTGATTCTAGAAGTGTGGTTCCCAGGCCAGAGTTGTCAGCTCACATGTGAACTTGTTAGAAATGGAGCCCAGCTGGGTGAGACGCTCGGGGGAGGTGGGGGGAGGAGGCCTGGCACCCTGAGCCTGCTGCACAGTCCAGGTGGGGAATTGCTGATGTGGAGGTGGGCTCCGTGGCTACAACACTGTGTTTCTATTCCCTCCTAATCTCTGTTTTTCTCCCTGAAAACTGTTCATCACTCAAATAGAAATGTTCTGTGGCTATGTGGTTACCTCTTCTAGGATGTAAGCTCGTGGGCAAGGACCTCAAAGAGAACAGATGCGAAAATACTTGGAGAAGTCTGCGGTTGTCCAAACATTATGGTGTTTGTGTGACTCCAGACATTGGGCCAGTAATTCTGAATGGAGTGAGTGAGTGAGTGAGTGAGTGAGTGAGTGAGTGTGTGTGTGTGTGTGTGTGTGTGTGTGCAGTGTTGGCTAGACCCCACTGAATGCAGAGGCAAAGCAGCGAAGCTTGGCCTTCACTCTCTCAGCCAGCATTGGACTCAGACCGACTCAGACCTCTTCACTCGGGTGCACCTTCCAGTCCCCTTCACATACCCACAAAGGTGCCGAAACCATGTGGCAAGTCCTGTAGCTGTGAGAGCGAGAACTCTCCTGGTACAGGAAGCGTAAAGGCTGTCTGGGGGACAAGCAGGGCATGGCAAGGACAGAGAGGCCAGCATGGTGCCCTCATCCCCTTCTCCCAGACTTCTTCCCCAGGAGGCACCCTACCTTTGGCCAAACCCTTAAAGGCAGAGGGCAGAAGGGGAAAAGTAAGGTGCACCTCATGGCCAGCACTGCTGCACTGGGCTCTCCTCGCCCAGGGGGAAGTGACTGCGCCATGCCTGGCGCTGAGAAAACCCCAACCCCAAGGCCGATCTTCCCTGGCTCTGATGGCAGAGTGGGCATTCTCAGGTTGAGAGTGGGCAGTGTGGTTCATTTTAAAGGTAAAGACAAGGAATGGTGGGGCTGTCAAGGGGAGAGAGTGGTCTGATTGAGTGGGGGGACAGGTGGAGTAGACAAGGGAGAAACAAGGAAAAGAAAGGAAATAAAGAAAAGGTTGTGCGAGTCTGCAGGCAGTAAGCCCTCTCCCTGTGCGGTGGGGTCTGCCTGTACCCACAAATGGCCACTCCAGCTCCAGAAAAGAGCCCCAGGCCTAGGTTGCCTCTTCATGGGGAAAGGGAGGGAAGAGACTACATTTTGGCTTTCAATAGGAATGTGAATCCAGTGTTTTTGTCAGTTCTTTGATCTTCTTTAAGACAAAATGGATCTAAAGCTAGTAATATGGACATAGGTCTGATAGCCAAGAAGCAGACCACCAGCATGAAGACCCTGAGCAAAGGCTATACAGTCTCCGGAGCCTTTATCTTGGGGCATGGAGTCAGGAGCAGAAGAAGGTCTGTTGGCCCACTCAGACCAGGGGCTACAGGCCCAAGAAGCATCCTCTTCTGTTCAGAAACCTGCAAGTTACTTGATGGGTTCAGAGACAGAGATTTTCAGCACCCCTCCAGCTGTTCAGACTAGCGTACCTGGCAGAGGGTTCATGTGTGGAGAGGTACAAGGATAAAATAAATGAAAGCAGGATCAGTTGACCTATCTGGTGGATTTCAAAGTCCCCCGATCATTTAATTACCTTGAAGGAGGTTTTCAAATTTCTGTTTTTTCTTTCTTGTCTGTTCCTCTTATCCCAAATTTCTTTCTTTTAACTATATGAAAGAAGCTTGTATCTGCTGCTCTGAAAGACCAAAAAAGAACTAGACGAGAATAAAACAAGAGCCCATCATGTTTTCTGGTTCAGTTCAGAGATTCTCCAGAAAAGAATGATATCTTCAAGTGCCCAGATTGCAAGCGAGGCATGACTTCCCTTCTGTACCCCAAAGGATGCTAGGGATTCAGAGCACTCAGAGGGCGTGGTGCCGAGGCCTTCCCTACTGGCAGAGGCCTGCGGGAGTGCAGCCCACAGAGGGACGTGGAGACAACTAACCTACCGCTGCCACCCCCCACATCTTTCCATTTCACCTGAGCCATTTCATGGTGAGCCTGGCAGGCTATGGCCGTGTGAGGCTTCTAGTAACTTGGATGGGATTAACTTTCACTGCTCTCTTTCTTGTATGTTTATTTTTTTCTAAAAAAAGGAAGCTCTAAGGCTATCCATCTTGTCCCAATTTGGATGTTACCTTCTACCCAGCTCGATACTAGGGCCATTTTGAATGTAACTGAGGAGAAGCTAGAGTTGACCACCTCACGATAGTTGTCATAGCAGCATCTTCCTGGGGAATGTACCGAACAGAAAAGAAGCAAATAAATGTCTGTGGACTATTGACTGATCCAGTCATCATGGGTCAGTGGAAAGAGGCCATTCTCCTCAGGGATTAAAACAAAGTTCTTGGCTGCTAATGGAAATACGGTGATTTTTTTATGTCGCTTTTTTGGTGGTGTTTCTGGGAAGAGATGGTAGCAGGAATAAGGGCTAACAAAGAAAATTACACATTTGCAAGGTGATTTTGTTGAAGCCCCCTACTCCATGCAAATGTCCTCTCTCTCCACACCAGAGTGGGAGAGATGTTACTCATAGTGTGATGTTTGAGGCTTTGCTGCATGTCACCTCTCCTTCTGTATTATGCAGTTTCTGAGCATTTCCCATGTGCAAAGCATTGTGAGAAGTTTAAAGGTGGATGAGAGATTTGTAGATTTGTATTTAAGGTATGTAAAATGGGACCATTGGTCTATATTATCTCTAAAGTTCTGTAATTGTGAAGGGAAATAAGCCAGAAAACACTGAAGAGGAATCCATGCCTGAGAAGTGGTCTTTGAGGGTGAGTGTTCAAGGTCAGGCTTGGGTCTCCCAGTTGTGCCTGATGGAGGCTCACATTCAGCGGCAGGGCCCGCATCTCCCCCAGACAGCCAGGCCTAGCCTCTCCCTCTTGGGATGATTCTTCTGGAAGTCTTTGGGTTTTCATTCCCTTTCAACTTTTGAGTGTGGGGATGCAGACAGGGTCCTTTTGTTAGCCAAGAGGGAGGCTGCCAGGTGGCCCTTCATCTGCCCAGCACCATCCTGTGTCTCCAGCAAGCCTTTCATCGTAAGCCTTCCACTTGCAACACTGGCTTTGTTGATTGTTACCAGGGATGTTGAATTGCCTCTTTTTTTTTTTTTCCTGAACAAAGAATGTATTCAGGTGAAGTTATTGGTCTGGAACAGAGAACTAGTCGATCATTGTTGTTATTGCATTAATGGCAAGTATTCTAGCATAATTATTAGAAATAGAGTACCCAATAAACATATGTCGTTTATAGTAACTATATTCCAGTTACAAGGAATGATTTTGTTTCAACTAATGATGGCATTGTGATAACAACCCTGGGTCTTTAGATCAGCTGCCAGATCCTGGGTACCAAAGAGAAGAGCGACAGGAAGGCCAGGGACAGCTGGACCAAGACGACGGAGTCTTCTGGCTCACCCCCTGTCCTCTGGGTTTCAGCTGAGGCTCCTCGCTTCCCAGAGGAATGGCCTTTCGTCAGGGCAGCCCGTAATGGGGCCATGTTCCCGCTCTACCCAGCTGGAGGGACCGCTGGTCCCCGAGCGGCTTTGGAATCTCCTCCAACGCTGACCTGAATCTCCCAGCAGGCCCACACACTTACCAACAGTGATTCTTAGGGAATAAAGGTGAATTTCCATGGAAGAGTAAATCCACTGACAAGAATTTATTCTTGAGGGACTATTTTATGGTTACTTCTCACCTAAACTAAGAAGCCAAGTGAGCTGCTACTGAAGCTCTGACCTCTGGGTACCAGACCAGATGGGCTTTGTTAGGAAGGCACATCGGCCCGTGGTGAACAGGCTCAGAGAGGTGGTCCCTGCAGGCCCTCTCTTCTTGACGTTCAACCAGAGTGCTTATTCCCAAGAACAGGTGTAAGATCAGAAGAGGCAAAATGAATCCTGTTTGATTTCCAAAGCTGTGTTTGAAAGGGTCTTCTGATATCCCCTACCACCACCATGCCTCTGAGATGAATCCATAGCCAGAACAGGTACCATGAAATCCACTGATCCCAAAGGTCCATCCTCTCCGGGACTGAAAAGCTGGCAGGGCAAGGAAGGTCCTAGCCCCTGGCCTGCTGCTTGCTCCTGGTGCTGAAACAGGCCCCATGCCCTGACACACAACACGTCTTGGGCATTTGCCCCCAACTGGACTTAGAGGGAAATCAGGCCAGCCCACCTTGTCAGTGGTTCTGTTTCCCTTCTGGCAGAGAAGCCATCCCCAGGACCCATCCCAAGGGAACAAAACCACCCTTCCCATGCCTGTCACCCTCCCTTGAGAAAACAGAGCCAAACGCAGTGTAAGAACTTGCTCCAATCCATGCGCCACCCCCACTCCAGGTAGTCCGTTACTGGCTTGCTGTATCTCCAGACAATTGCACTTTCTGTCGATTTCATCTGCTCTCCCCCTCTTGAGGTTATGGGTATTTCCTTTCTGTATTATTACTTTGCTCTCTCCATAAACCAGCCCATCATAGATCACATTAATGGCATTATAAACTTGAGGAACAGCAAGGAAATATATGGTGCGTTACATTTTTGTACTGGGCATCATGGGCCTAAGAAGGTGAGTATAAATTTAGGGGGTTGGTTAGGGCTAGGGCTGACTTCTTTGGAATTGATGGAGGCTGAGGTGACGTTAGCATGGAGAGGTGGCCTGCAAATCACATTCCGTAGCTGCTTCTAGGTACAGCCCCTGCCCTGCTCTCCCCAGAGCTCCACGTTCCCCCAGTAATAGAAAAATTAGGGACTTCATCTTGTAAACACACTGGGGGCTGTAAATCAAGAGCTTACCACCCCATCCCCAGGCAGCACCAGCCCTAAAGGCAGCCTTTTCTCTCCCAGCTTGGTAACATTCTTTATGTCTGTTCAATTATTTAAATAGGCAATGAAACCTCTGTATAAAGCAGCCACTGACATGCTGGACATGTAGATGGAAAGGCATCATTTCATACTTCAGCTTAGTGTTCCTGCCCCCTGCAATTAGCAGAGCTACCTTACTTCTGCATACATTCCAGGGGAGACCATAATATGCACGGGCTGGACAGTTGACCTGCAGCCCGCTGGCCGCCTCCTGAAAGCCAAGACATCGAAGATTTCCTTTGGCCTTAAGCCACGGCCATTCCCACTGTCAGTCCATTCTTACAACTGCAGAACACAGCCACGGGCAAACGCTCTCCAAGGGAATCTGGTTCTTATCATCCACACTTGTCTCCAAATAATCTTGTGAATGCCAGGCTTTTCCACCCTCCAAGAGCTGGCACATTCAAATGATAGTCCAGGGAAATGTCTTCCTTGAAAACATAAGGACATTTAGGTTTTTGAGAAATTCTGTATGGAGGCTAGATAATCATCTGAGGACAAAGTCAGTAAGATGATCAGGTGAAATATTTTGTTGATCATCACTACAGGAAATAAGTGATGTAACAGCGTCCTTAGTTTCTTTATCATGAGCCAAGGGTGATCAAAGGTGTTGTACTATGAAACAACATAGCACTCGGGAGATGTGTCTAAGGGGACGGAGGTGGTGGGATGTGCACTGGATTGAATCCTTGAAGCCCTTGTACCATGTTCATTAGACTCCTAAGTACCACACACAACCTACCAGAGCCATACCCACCTGTATGACCATACCAGGTTGCAGTGTACCAGTTTTTTAAATAGTAAAATAATTTCCTACTGATAGGTAAATGGCCACTTCCAGAAGGCCCATCTCCCCAACAAAGTCCCTGGGCCCTCCAGCACTCATTCAGTTGGTTGGTATTATAAACACCTTTGAGCTTTGAGCTAGTTAAGCAGGCATTGTTATCCCCATTTTAGAGAAGGGAAAACCGAGCCTCAGAAGGGTTATATAATGATGTGTGCCAGGTCACCTGTTGAGTTAATAGTAGAATTGGGATATTTATGGAATCCAGAGCAGCCTCTTCAGTTTATGGACGAGGATACTGGGAGGGTTTGAGGGACTTGCCAAAGGCCACATGGGTGGCTGGTGGAGGTCCTGTCTCGGGGCATGGAGACCAAGCAGCTTCAGAGTGTCTCCTTCCAGAAGAGGGTGACATCTGTTAGGAGAGCAGTAGATGGAACTGGGACCTGCGTCCCCGTGCCCCTTGTATTTGGGGCACTTGGAGCTGTTGAACTTGTCAGACTCTGAAGCCTAGACATGGTGAAATCAGCTAGACAGTGAGGGCTAAGAGGGGGTTTATAGAAACGCACACGGAGGCAGATCGGGGAGATGGAGCCTTTGGAACTGAAGTGAGAGAAGGGAGTAGACAAGTGTCAAGGTGCAGCCTGAACTGGGGGTACAGGGCGGCAGGTACAGGGGCAAACAGACATCTGTTGAATGCTTGCTCCCTCTGGGCCAAACGCTTTATGGATAGTAGTTCATGGAATCTTCCCACATGTCCTTTGAAGGAGGAGTTTTTAATTCCCATTTATAGTTAAGCCAAGCAATGATTAGAGCTCTTTCAAAACTCTGACATGAGCAGGAGAAAAGAGATTTGCCCTCATAGTTACAGGATTCCCCAGCCAGGCTCTTCCTCATCAGGGACGCCCGCAGGCAAGGCCGCGGTCTGGGTGGCCAGAGCATCCAACCCACCGGGGAAGGGCTCTGAAACTGGGCTTCAGCCGCGAGTCTTGGAGAAACACGGAAGTTTCTCTGGCATTTCCCACAAGAGCAGACTTAGGGGGAGTTTTGTACCTGGCATCCCAGCACGAGGTGGGGCAGGACCTGGGAGCTTGGGGTTGGG
Source organism: Manis javanica (assembly GCF_040802235.1). Lineage (NCBI taxonomy): Eukaryota > Metazoa > Chordata > Mammalia > Pholidota > Manidae > Manis > Manis javanica. The sequence goes on from NC_133161.1 coordinate 19,644,502, forward strand.
GGCGGGGGGCAGCATGGCAGCAATGGTTCCTTCAAGCCTTGCTGCGGAGGGAAAAATTGCCATTTTACGTTTCAATTAGGAGGGACACTGGGGTCAATCAGCAGTGCCACCAGAGGAAAATGGGCCCAGCCCAGACCTGGGCCTCTCCAATTATTATTAATGAACTTACTCTCAGAGCTGCCAACCTTTTTATATGCAAACTAGGCCTTTATAGGGCCACTGGCAATCAGGACTCATTAATGAACTCAGAAGGAGCCTCAGTGAAGAATCTTACAGGGGAGGAGAGAGAGGCTCATGCTTCCACCCACATCCTGGACTAGAACCAGGCCAGACCGCGGGCAAGGCTCCAGCCTGCCACAGGAGGGTCCTGCAGCTCCCTAGTCCTGCTGGCCTCAGGGAGATGCTTGCTGACCAGCCACCCCACCTGAGGGGGCCCCACCCACCCACAGGAACTTGCCTCTTTCATTAAAGGGAGGAAAGATGGTGGGTTGGCACCTAGCTGCTGATTCTGAGCCATCATCAGTCCTCTCCCTGCCTCTGTGTCTGCTTTGCAAAGTAGAAGCAATCCGTTAGGTTGGTTCTGAGGACTCTCAGATCCCAGTCTCCCTCAGAGCCGCATTCGAGGGTAAGCAGTGTTTTGCTGTAGGAGGTGGAGGCGAGACCCAGCACTTCTCTTTCTGCAAATGCACCCACAGACCGAGCTCCTCCTGCAGCTGTGGGTGTAGCAGGAGGATGCCAGACCCCGGGCATGCTCTAGGTGGAGGGAGGGCTGCCCAGGGCCCCAGGAAGGAGGAGGAGCGGAGCTGGCTCACAACTCCCCATTTTTCATAGATCTTCTCTCTTGATTCCCCAACATCACACACCTCCTGCTCCAGTCCCCAGCTTTATCCTTTCCATAAAATCACTCATCGTCTGTGCATCCCACCTTCTCATCTCATCAGAGCAGCATAATGAGATGGAAGCTGAGGCAGGGGGACAGTACAGAATTGTTAACACTCTCTCAATGTGGACCTCAAGGTCTCTGGAGACCCATGTGCTTTAGAGCCTCAGGACCACATTCCGGGTTCAGTCCTTCACCCCCTTCCCCTCCTGCTGGCCTGCCTCCCTGCTGTGCCTCTTTGTTTTATTTATTTATATGTAAGCGTGGTAAAATACGGCATATCCTACAATTTACCATCCTAGCCAGTGTTAAGTGTACAGTTCAGTGGCATTAAGTACATCACATCATGGTGCAGCCATCACCGCCCTCCTTCGTCAGCCACCACCAACTCTCCAGAACTTTCTCATCTTCCCCAACTGAAATTGTGTGACCATTAAAAACACAAATTCCCCATTCTCCCTCCCCAAGAAACTACCATTCTGTCTCTATGAATTTGACAATTCTACATACCTCCTAGGAGTGGAATCGTGTCCTATTTGTCCTATTGTAAATGCTTATTTCACTTAGTATAACGTTTTCAAGATTTGTACATGCTGTAGCGTATGTTAAAACTTCCTTCCTTTTAAGGCAGAATCATATTCTGCTGTATGTATGTATACACTTTGTTTGGCCATTCATTCATCAACGAGCACTTGGGTTGCTCCCACCACTTGGCTGCTGTGATCTGGGTGTACAAGCATCTGCTCTCGTCCCTGCTTTTAGTCTTTGAGTGCATGCCCAGGAGTGGGGTGGCTGCATTTGCTGTTCCTCTCCAGCTGCAGTTCAGGATGAAAGCGTGCGTGGCCTGGGGGAGAGGAGAAGGGTTTAGTTTAATGAGACTGGGGCGCCTGCTCCCTGAGGCAGTGTCCCAGCAGTGCCACAGGACTGCCTGACACGGGGTGCTCAGGCTCTGCTTGTGTTTGCAGAAGGCCTCATCCTGCCCACACCAGTCAAGCCTGGAATACTGATGCCCTTCTACCCAGCTCCTGAGAATCCAGCTTCTGCCTCCCAGCTAGGCAGAGCACCCACACTCCTTATTTGAGCCCATTCTCCCTGAGCCCTCCCTGGACAGAGCTGACTGCTCCAGGGAAAGGGACCCCGGCCATTCATTGCCTCCATCCGCCAGGACCTCCGGGCCCCGCTCAGCTCCAGGAGTATGCGTGCCCGCTGCTGGCCTCTAGGAGGCACACAGTGCACATCTGCTCGGAGGGCATTTCCTTGGGGTCAGGCCCTCCCAAGAGCTGTCAGAAGCTTCTGGATTTAAAAGGTCTCTGGGGCTCATTCCAGAACATTCCCAAATGCCAGACTCAGGCCTTCCTGGCCCCCTGGCTGTGTGGTCCAGACTCAAGGCCCAGGGCTTTGCCTCACTGTGGAGCTGCTCATGTGGGCTCCTCTCTCCCAGCCTTGGCAGCTTAGAACTGAAGCAAAGGGGTCATCAGTCCAAAGAGGGACAGGACGCCCAGCCAGCAGGGCCTTTCTCTGGTAGGGTAGGAGGGATGCCAGGAGGAGTCCACAGGAGCGTCTGAGTCCGGAGTACATTCACATGGACCCTAAAGAGGGCAGGGGGTGGCTTCCGTGAGAAGTGGCCTCGAGATGGTGACTCTGGGGCCCAGGATTCCTCAGTCCCATTCCCTCCCACACAGTGGCTGGGGGTGGGCAGCAGTGCCTAGGCCTGTGCGTGGTGCACATCCAGATTATGCCTGGAGAGGCACTGGCACCTTTGGCTTCCTGCTGCCCAGCCTGAGCCATGCTCTCCATCCCCAGGACTGTCCCCAGCTGCTGAGAGTGGACAAGATCCTGGTGCCCGTGGAGGTGATCAAGCCCATCACTCTGAAGGCCAAGAACCTGCCCCAGCCACAGTCGGGGCAGCGTGGGTATGAATGCATCCTCAACATCCGGGGCAGCGAGCAGAGGGTGCCCGCCCTGCGCTTCAACAGCTCCAGCGTGCAGTGCCAGAACACCTCTGTGAGTGCCCCAGCCCCGCTCTGAGCAGCCTCGGCTCTCTGCAGCCACCCCCGTTGTTGTTCTTTTCAAGAGCCAAATGGGCTCAGCTCTGCAGGATTTTCCTGAACACCCACAAAACTGCTTAGCTCCCTACCTAACTGCTTCCCCAACCCTGCTTGCCCAGCCCAGGCCTGCTCTTACATCCACTGGACTGCGAGGTCACCAAGTGTCTGCCCACAGCTGTGGCCTGTTGTGTTACAAGAGTCCCCTGGTCAAGACAGAAGCTGTGATGGGAGAGGCTTTGGACCACCCATGGGGCCGTGGAGCACTGTTCGCCAGCAGATGTGTTTGCAGGGTGGGCCAGGCTGGAGGAACATTCACATGCATCCTCTTCCCTAAGAGGAGCTCCGGGAGCCCTGGGCCTGCCTTCCTCCAGGGCTGACCCGAGCACCTTATCAGAGTCCACAAAGGCCCACCGATGCCTTCACACTACCCAGCGGCCATTTCCCAGCACAGGAGGCTTCTGAAACAGAACAGGCTCCAGCAAAGGGCGGTGGATTCAGACAGAGCTAGCCAGAGGTGTGCTGCCCAACCCCTTTCCAGTGCTTAGAAAATCCACATTAGGTCCGTGCCCAGCTGCCAACGCATTGTGTCAACTGCTGTCACTGTCCCCAGGTCCCAGGCAGCGTCCCCTCACCATGCCCTGCCCTTCCTGCCTGCTTGCCCCTCTCCTGACCTGGTGGCCTTCCCGGCCCCTCTCTGTTTTCTCCTACTCTTTCTGGTCTACTTCTGTGCACCCAGATGCTCAGAAACAAACATTAGACTTACAGACTTGTGACATTTTTTGAGCTATAAGAGACATGAACGTCCTTCCTCACTGTGCAAGAAAGAAACTGGAGGCCCAGAAGCAGGGGCAGATCTAGGTTGGTGGGGCTGAGAGTTATTCCATTTGGGGGACCTCCTTTAAGAATGAAATATAATAAATACAAAATGAGATGCACGGGCAGACCCTAGAAGGAGCTAAAGTTCCATGCACTTTGCATAATCTGCCCCTACCCAGAGGGTAAATGCCACATTGAAGGTCACACAGCTAGTGAGTGGCAAGGCTGGGCCTGGATGCAGGGTCCCCTCCTGTGTCACACTGCCTCCCACTCATCCTTCTCATTGCTTCTGGTGCTTATATGTGGTGACGCTTAGGGGATGTGATGTGGGACCAGGAGAGTCCTGGATAAAGCGGTTCATGGGAGCACCTCACCCGTCCTGCAGGAAGCAGTCTAGGAGTAAATGGAGCTCAGAGAAGCCTACACACTTACCCAGTAGCACTCAGCATTACAGGGAATAAAGTGACAGTTGCTCTCCTGGCTTCTGAAACCCCAGAAGCATCCCCACAGCACCCAGGTTGCCAGGCTATTTTGCAGATTTCTGGATTAAACCTACTAGCAAAGGTGATATTGAAAACACCTCTTGCTTCCTCATAAATCCTGAGGCCAAGCTGACCAGCCCCGAGGGCTTGGATCAAATGATTCTTCCCCAAATAAGCATGCCCCTGGCGGAGGGGAAAGCCTGAGGCCCACGTGTGCTCAGCAGAGGGCAGGTAGGGGTTTCAGATCCCAGGGAAAGCAATATTACTTCCTCAGAGAAGCTGCCCTTGGGATGTGGGCCGCAGGCATGTCAGGAGGGAGGACAGAGTCCTTGGCCTCTGATGGTCAAGCCCTCAGTTCCCCGGATGCCCTAACACTGGGCCCCACAGCCCATGCTTCAGCCGACTCAATTAAATAGGCAAGGGTACCCAGATAACAGTCTGAATTCATCCTATAAACCCCTGTGTCAGAGCTCCATCCACGCCTTGGAACTCACTGCCATTCTCTTTACCGCTAGAACTGAAGCCTATTGTGTGCAGATGTCCTCAGCGTTCCTAAACTGAGGCCTGAATCAATGAACTAGCCCATTAGGGGTTGTGCTGCCCCCAATGTGGGGGCACAGCCAGAGCCCCGACAGGTGAGTGCTGGGCAGGTGTGGGCCAGGCCTCCTCCTCTGCTGGGCCCCCTCAGGGTGCCTGGTGCTGGCACCCTTGCCAGTTCCAAACAACAAAGAAAATTACGGTGGGCATCTGCTTGGCTTAAATCTTGGGATTTCCTTACGTGGGAATTTCACATCCAGAAGCCTCATGCCCCAGGACTATGGTCAATTCTGCTTCCAGCCCCTGGGGCCCCACGCCCTCCATGGGGGCCCATAGGGGTGGGCGTCCTGCCCGATTGCCCAGCCTCCTGAGTACATGGGCTCAGGCACCTCCAGATACGCTTCCAGGAGACCACGGTGGGAACATGACACTGGAGCTCTGATCACCAAGCCGAGGTGACTTTTAAGCTCTGGCCCATCTGCTGTGCTCCCCACAGGAGCTGGGAGAGCTCGTGCCGCCTGGAGTCAGGAGTGGGGGGCTGCAGCCTCCCCGCCCACGCAGGCCAGTCCTCAGCACATCTGGGCTGCTGCTCCCAAGGCTCAGCTGACTTTACTCTCATGCCTTTTTTGTCTCACTGCCCTAGTGAGGAAGGGGATGGGGAAATTTGTTTGTCTACCACTTTAAAACCTTAGAAACTGAGGCAACAGGAGATGTACCCCACAGAGTAGATTCCAGGAGGAATCCCCTCTACCTACAAGGACCCACTGGAATCACACAGTTCAGGGGGACTCAGCTCTGATGCCCTCAGGAGCCTATCTTTGCAGGGGGACAGTGGGACCTGAGGATGGGCCAGGATGCCACTTGCCATCAAGTGACTGGCTTCAAAGGCAAGCTTCCCTTACTGTAGTTACAGAAAATAGCATACCATCAGGGCAGGAATACACCTGAGAGAGAACCTACTTGAGCCTGTGACAGTGTTGGGGGCTGGTGGTGGGGGGTGGTCTTGAAGCCCAGAGAAGGCAAGTGAGAAAGCCCAGGTCACACAGCAAGTAAGTAGCAAATTCAGAACTTGAATCAGTGTTGTAACACACCCCCTAGTCAAAGGTTGGGCAAAAATTAGCCTCTGAGCATGTTATCCCCAGCCTTGGTGTTATCCTGGGAGCAGGATCTGATTGGCATTACAGAGGGTTGTGGAAGAAGGGTTGTTCCACCTCCCAACTCTGTCAGCTCTCTGGTATCGGTCAGGGAAGGGGGCAAAGGAGTTCAGAGAAACCCCACCTTTGTGATGGCAGAGGGAGGTGGGTGACAAAGAGGTCTCAGAGGATAGCAGAGAAGGAAAAGAGAGACAGGAAAATGCAGCACAGGCCTGACCCTGGACTGGCTGGGCAGCAGGTCTTTTCCAGCCCACTGTGTGGGGACAGTCCCTCAGGCAGCAGGCGGAGTGGGGAGCACCTGTATTCTTGAGCTTCTTCAGACCAAGGCTCTAGGGAAATGTCAACTGCTGCTAATAATAGTGCCCAATACCCACCTCGGCCACTGGCAGTCATACTAGTAAGTGGGCCACGGGGACAGCCGGCCAGCTAGAGTGTTGGCCTTGAGGCCTGAGGCTCCAGGCCCAGGTTCCACTGACCCACAGGGGCCTGACGACTTTACCACATGCAAAATGAGGATGGGGAGCTCTCTGGGAGGTTACTTGTCCCCCTTCATGCTTTACTGGAGCCCAGCTGGGAACGGGTCTGCTGAGCCCTCTGAGGTCCTGGACGTGGACACAGCACACACAGGCATCTGAGGTTGTTCAGATTTATCTGCCCAAGTGGTTCCACTTCCCAGCATATCTCAGAGCTCAGGACAAGGGGATGGTTGAAGGAAAGAATATTCGAAGTATATAGAGATTTTGTCTGCTTTAGAAGGTAGAGAAACTGAGGTCCACACTTTTCCAAGGTGATGAGCAATGTCATCGGCTAGCCAGGCCATGGTGTGCCAGACCTTGATTGAGACACTTAACCTTCTGACCCCTGGGAGCCTGAAACACTCTTCTGTCAGCTCTGGGCTTTGTGCAGATTAACTGCCTGCTGATTACAGAGAGCTATATAAATGCTAAGTGGAGCAGAGCTGGGGAGGCCTGGGGGATGGGAGCCGGTGGTCCAGGCTCCCCAGCTGTTGATCCCCTCCCCCTGCAGGATGCAGGTCCTTGGAAAGAGAGGGCAGCCAGGAAAGAGTGTGACTTCCCTAGAGACTGAGGGGGCGGTGAGGAGCACCCGGGTTAATGATTTCTGTAATATTTCATAGCCAAGATCCCCGGAATGGGGAGGAAAAAGAGAAAGCAAAGCCTAACATATTCAATCCTTAAAGTCTTTTTTACTCTCAGTTTTCTTCAAAAGGAAAATGCATGTACACACACACATGCACTTCAGAACACATCAGCATTCTCATATGCATACATCTCCATATGTACCCAGGGTCTGGCACATAAACACTCAATATACGGCTGCTATTATTATTCCACATAAACATAAACATAGGGAACACAAACATATTTTTGGACCTCATCCCCAGTGTGTATACACAGATTAAAACACAATAATACACGATTGCTGATTCCCTGTGACAGGCACTGTGCTCAGACCACTGGGTGGTTATCTCAAACCCTCCCAACAATCCCATGAGCTATGCATGCTTTGTAATTCCCACCTTACGAGTGGAGAGGCTGAGACTTAGATCATTTGCCCTGAGACTTAGATCCCACAGCTGGTCACTGCAGAGCCACTTCATAACAGCATATGTGCATGTGTGCACATGCATGTATGAGGATGCGGATAATACAGATGTGTGCACCAGCTTCTTCGCAAGTTTGGCCAGCACACGAACACATTTGTGCACATAGATGCATGCGGACATATGCAGAATTTCTTGCCTTTCTGTCTGGGGGATTTGGGGGCTGTTCTGAGAGGGGCCTAAAGGTTCTGTTGATCTGTGGCCAAGAGGCTCCTGGTCACCACTTGCTTCTGCTTTGGGTCCTGCCCAGGCCCAGCCTGGGAGGCAGGAGCCAGGCTCTCGTCCTGAGTAGGCACCACCAGCGTCCCTCCTAGAGGCTGGAGCAGCCTGGAGCGGGCCCATACCAGCTTCCCCACTGGGGCCTTGGAGGAGGAACACAGAAAGGGTCGGAAGTGGAGCTTGGCTACAGGAGAAATGAGAAGGCAGGTCTGGAGACGTATTCTCTCCTGTCCCCCACAGGGCAGCCCTCTACCCCATCTCCCTGCTTCTAGCAAACTGCAGGGAGCAGCCATTCTCTAACTGGCCTGCACCAGAATCACTACAGCCGCTTGTTCAAAATGCTCCCCATCTCCAGAGGTTCCAATTCAGCAGAGCTAGGGTGAGGCCCTGGAACCTGCATTCAGTAGGCCCCCTAGATGATTCTGATGAAAGTCGTCTATACACCACTCTTCAAACCACCAGTCTAGAGTGCAAGAGGTTTTACGAGAAAGCTTGGGACAACTTAGAACTGACAGGGCAACTGCCTGACCCAGTAGCAAAGAACTTAATCTCTGGGGAGTTGATTACTGTGCTACATAGCAAAAAGCTTGAGTCACCAACTGAGTTACACGATGATCAGATCACTGTTGGTTCTCTAGGGTTAGGGCTTTGCTTTATTCTGTAGCTGAGCCCAGATCCTGCCCCTGGCCCAGGTGTCATCATTACTCACGAGGGAGAGTCTAGGAGAGTGTGGACAGTGCAGTGCAAACCACTGCGCTTAAGAGAGAACACTGCACATGGCCCGTGGCCTCCGCACGCACCACCAGGGAGGTAGTGTGGACCTCGGGAGCACTAGGATGGAGCCTGAGGAAGGCCCCATGCCCATCCTACCCAGGTTATGTAGGAGGACAACGTCGCAGCATAGTCACATGGGAGCATGTTCTGTAACTCAGGAATTTCAGGTGATTTCCCAGATTAGGATTATAACATCACCTTCACAAGCCTCTTATGTATGGGCTGCAGAGTCAGAGGCAGGTATGAGAGGCTCCAAGACCCTCCCCAGGCCATGCATTCCTGAGGCTTTGTGTCCGCCTTCCCCTTGAGAGGAGGCGCAGCTGCCTGTATAGTACCCATTGCCACCCCCACAGCCCACCTCTCCAAACTGGACCTCTGTGTTAAAAGAGCCCACCCAAACACCACGTCACAACAAGTCCCCTGGACTGACCCCTTCCAGCAACTTGTCAGCCCTCAGCCCACCCTCTGCAGAACATCCGTGTGTCCCATTCCTCCATCCCACCCCCTGCGGTGGGCAAATCTGGTGGAATAATGAGAAAATCACTAGGTAGGAGTTGGAAATGCTGCCCAGGGCAGGCTGAGTCCCTGCCCACTACCCTCCCTCTCTGGGGGTTCGCATCCCCAGAGCCCCTCCCCTAACCTCTTCCTCCACCTCTTAGCACCGCAGTCTCAAGGAGACCAGCCAGGTGGGGCATGAGACTCCTGAGGAGAGCCAGGCAGGGAGGCAGGACCCAGCAGTGACCCCGTGCAGGCCTAGACGCAGCTGCCCCAGGGCTGGGGCCTGGGCCATGTCTTTGAGCCAGGGAATGCCTTTGGCCTCTTGGCCAGATTCCCAGGTTTGTCCTCTAAGTGTCTCTGGGACTTCCCACCTCACCTCTAAGCCCCAGCCAGCCTCTTCTGGCCTTACCCCAGCAGCCCATCACCTTGAAATGCAGCCCCTTCATTTCCTGGGCTCTGTACCCACTACCCCACCCGGGGATTGATCAGCCTGCTCCAAGTCGTTGGTAAAGTGCCCAACCTCTTGAACATTTCCCAGGAATTACAGTTCCCACATCAAATCGACAGCCTGCTGGGGCCTGGAGGCAGGCAGGGAGGAAGTAAGTTCCTCCCTCAGTTAAGTTTCCTGGGGGAAGCCCAGCTGGGCACAGGCCTCCTTTGCTCTAATCCGCTCAGTGCACAGGCACCCCAAATGGGTGTCTCACCCAGGCCCAGCCCCTGCCTGCCCTAGCTTCCTGACCCCCTGAGATGTGCTGTGCCACCTGCCCACCCACGTACCCTCCCCAACACATGCCCCATCCTGGCGGCTCCTTGGCCCTGTGCACTCCCGAGGCCCCAGGCTGAACATCCAGCCCCCTGGAAATCCGACCCAGCTTTCTTCTTTCCTACGCCAACCTGGCTGCAGTATTCCTATGAAGGGATGGAGATCAACAACCTGCCGGTGGAGTTGACGGTGGTGTGGAACGGACACTTCAACATTGACAATCCAGCTCAGAATAAAGGTGTGGAAGGTGGGCCCCGGGGAAAAGGCGGGGTGGAAGGAAGGAGCAGTTCCTGTTCACAGGCTGGTGGCATCTGTCCCCCACCCTGGTGGCTGTCCCCTTCCCTCTGGCCCCAAGCTCAGCTCCGTAGCCTCCGCCGCCCCCATCACTCTGCACCCTCTGGGGTGTGGGCTCCACTTGGGCAGAGGGCTCCTGGGGGTGGAGCGGACAGAGCAGGACTCCACCTCCCAGTCAAGTTCCTCCAGTTCTGCTTGGTCTTCCGTGGGTCAGAATGGCTGGATGGGCAAGGCTGTGTTGTGTCCAGTTATCCCAGGGCTGCACTCCTTGTCCCCACTACCTGGCACCCCTCCCCCGGCCCTCCACCTGACCCCCAGCACCTGTTGCCCTGCTCCCACAGTTCACCTGTATAAGTGTGGAGCCATGCGCGAGAGCTGTGGGCTGTGCCTAAAGGCGGACCCAGACTTCGAGTGTGGCTGGTGCCAGGGCCAGGCTCAGTGCACCCTTCGCCAGCACTGCCCCATCCACGAGAGCCAGTGGCTGGAGCTGTCAGGCGCAAACAGCAAGTGCACAAACCCGCGCATCACAGAGGTAAGCCTGGCACACTGGGCCCACTCTGGGCTGCTGAACCACGCCCTACTGGGGGCTGGGCCCTGAAACCACTGGGGCTATGGTGTTGCTCCCCCGTGATCCTCAGGTGCTTCTGGATGCCCTGGCTGCCAGGTGCCTCTGTGTTTTCCTGCACAGCCTTCCAGAAGCTGCAGGCTTGATCCAGAGGCCCTTCCCTTATCAAGGGAGGTCAAAGGCAGAGAGGGCTTGACTGTGGTGGGGTGTCCGCGTGAGCTGTGTTAGAATGGACTCCAAGTTCTCTAAGCCTCGGTGACAAGGCCATTAAGCTCCATCAGTAGCAGTGTCACCAAGCAGCCGTGTCATGGGAGGAGAAGGTCTAAACAGAGCGGCCTCAGGATTCCTCCAAAACAAGGTTTAAGGTGTAAAATGGCAGAGGTGGATTTGGAGCACATCAGAAAGACCCCGTGGGCACAGGGCATGCAGCAAAGACCAGTGAGGGGCCGGGCAGAGCTAAACTCAACCAGCTAATTGCTGGGGGCTCTGGGCCAATTTATCACTCTTTGCTTCAGCCTCCTCACCTGTGAAATGGGCCTAAGTGTCCGTCTCGCAGGGGAATCACAAGGATTCTAAGAATATATGCAAAAGCAGCTCCATGCCCAACCGCTGGGGATCTCACCATCCCCCTCCTCCTCTGTTCATCATCAGCATTGTTAAAATCACTGCCATGCAAGTCTCAGCCATGGGAGTTGCTGCCCCCTGGGGTTTGTTTAGGTGGCCTACTGTCTTCACCTCCCCCTCCCCTGCCTAGGCAGAAAGACCTGCTAAGGCCCCTCCTCCCACCGTGGCTGGAGCTCCCTGCCCCCCTGGTAAAAGAAGGAAGAGGCGCACGCATCTCTACGCTGGGACTGTGTGTGACTCACACTGCACCTCCAGCACAGTGCTTAGCAGATAGCAGGGGCTCTGTGCCTCTTTGCCATAGTGGATGCTGATTGTAATAATGAAACAAAGGGGGTTAGAGGACAGAAGAGGGAGAAGGAAGCTCAGCCTCTGTCTCTGCATTAGTGAGGAAAGACCGGGCATGAGGCTCTGTGCAAAGTTTGACAAACACACATGTATCCCGTCTAACAGGGGCATTTTGGCCAAACACCTGTGTGGTGCTTTATAGTGTACCAAGTAGCACTTATTCCACCGGTCTGCGTGATCTCCCTGCTGTACGGTCTCCGAGGGCTGCCTCACAGCGCCGCAAACTGAGTGGCTTCAACAACGAGCCCTGATTGTCCCTCAGTCCTGGTGGCTGGACCAGACCAAGGTGTCAGCGGGCAGGGCTGGTCCTCTGGGGGGTGAGGGAGGAGGGGCTGCTCCACGTGCCTCTCCTTGGCTGTGGAGGGTTGTCTTCTCTGTGCGTCTCTTCACATTGTCTTCTACATGTTTGTGTCCAAATTTCCCCTTTTTGTAAGGAAATTAGTCATCCTGGATTAAGATCCATCCAAATGACCTCGTTTTAACTTGATTACCTCTGTAAAGACCCTTTCTCCAAAGATCACATTTAGAGGTACTAAGGGCTGGACTTCAGTGTGTGGGTTTGGGGAGGACACAATTCAACCCTTAATGCCTGCCAAGGTCAGGGTTAGTACAACCCTTTACCAGATAAAGAAGACCAATGCTCAGAGATGACTATTTATGCTACCCAAAGTGTAAATCACATGGGCCCTGAACCCCAGGTCTCTTGATTCCTAGATTAATGTCCTCATCCACTACAGCGGTAACACAGCCATACATTCCCCCGTACCCCCACTCACAAACTGCCCACACACCAGGGATGTGAAAAGCAGGGAGGAGCGTGAGCTTTGTGAGTGAGCTGACTCCTCCAGTAAAGCGGCCCCATGGGGCGGCCTTCTGTGTGTGCCCCCTCTTTGGACCCCTGGCCCTCCACCTTCCTGGTTAGCCAGACACCGGGAGTTTCTCTTAGCCCCTACTTCCATCTCCTGCATGGGTAGGAATCTCAACAGTGATTCTCAAACTGAGGGAAGATATTTATGCATTTAATCTCAGAATTATCTGGAGAAGGGCAGGTGGACACCCCTCTATTCCCTAGACCTGGGCCGTGTCCCTCTCTCCCTCCTTTCCAGCCACCCCCAACCCTGGAGCCCTTAGTAAGAAACCATCCCCAGGAGCTGCCATGCCTGACTGCTAACGTGAGTCTGCCACAAACAGTGGGACTTGCTTTCTTCTTGGCCTGAGACCAAGAAAATCACAGGGAGGAGATGGCAAATTAAACACATCTCCCTGCGACGGAGGCTATTTACTGGCTCCCTACTGGGGTACCCAGGGAACCGAAGAACGGGCCAGAGATAAAGCTCCTTTCTCGGGAGGACAGGCCAGGGCTGGGATATCATGCAGATGCTGCTGCCAGGTACCAGCGGTGCTCTGGGGGCTGGATGGACAGGTGTTTGAGAAGGACATGGACTCCCTCTCCCTGTTCTCCCTATAGCTGCCCACCTCCCTCACACAGAAGTGGGTCCGTGTCTCCAAGGAATCTGTCTTTCCACTGCAGTGGGAACATACATGTGCAAACCCTCACACTCACGTGCACACTCACTCACAAACACACATGCGTAAAAAGCAGGAAGTAGCTTGACTTTTGTAGGTGAACATCAATCCCTGGCACAGCTGCCACTCGGGGGCACCCCAGCCTAGTTTCTTTCACTTCTTTATCTCACCCTCCTGCCAGGAAGGAACCCTCAGGTGTGACCCATGCGCAGTGGGGAGAGTAGGAAATGTTGAGAGGTGGGCTCTCTGAGCTCCTCCAGTTGTGATCCCGTTGACACTGGCCAAGATCCAGGTGCTGATGTTCAGAGGCACCACCAGTGGGAATCGTGCCCTGCTCTCACCTACAAATGCCAATAGAGGCTGGCACAGAATGTCTTCTACCACTAAGGTCATTACAGTGGGATGTCATAATTAGATCATGTGAAATGTTTGGAGCCCCTACCTCAAAGCTGGCTCTCAGTTGTTGATTCCTAATATTTCAATCATGGGTTTTTATACCAACAATCACCTCTTGGGAGGAAAAGCCAGTCATTTTGGCCAGTACATGAGGGTAAAGTCCAAATTAAATCCATCTCTGTTAGAAACTGAGCCAAACAATGAAGACAAAGGGGGTGGAACAAATGCTCTTCTAATGCCAGGAAGACACTTAGATAGTTGTAGTTTTAAGAACAGTTACAACTCAAGAAATAAAGATGGTGCCATCACTGGGAAGTCCACAAGGTGACATGAGACACCATCCCTGCTCTCTGAAGGATGAGGAATCAAACACAATAATTGTTACCATGAAAGTAGCATGAAGAAAGTGCCTTGAAACACAGAGAAGACAAGTAGTGATTTTACAGCATCTTACTATGTTGATGGACAGTGACTGTGAACGGGGATGTGGGGGCGGACTTGGTGAAGGGGGGAGCCTAGTAAACATAATGTCCTTCATGAAATTGTAGATTAATGATACCAAAATAAAATTTTAAAAATAAATAAATAAAAGAAAGTGCCTTGAAATTTCGGTGGAAAGAGAGAGAACATCCGGCTTTGAGGAAGTGACATTTGAGAAGGGTCTTAAAAGATGGGTGGATTGCCATGGCGTGGAGGGCCGTGGGGTGATAGGTGGGTTGTTCATTCTCCTTAGACTGGAACCAGAGCTGCAGATGCTGGAAGGCATTAGTCCCGATTTTCTGTGCATCACCCGGTAGTAACGCAGATCATGTTCCGTCCCCTCATCTCTTCCTCTGTGAAATTGGAAGAGGTACAAGGGGCTTCAAATACTGCGGCTAAAACCACACACAAATGCAGACTGCTCTACCAGGACCTCCTGCAATGGACAGTCCCAGATCTGGGTGCCTTCCTAGACGTGGACCCAACTCAGGAAATCGGGTGGAGATGGGGAAGAGCCGGCAGCCTCTTTTTGCCCCATCAGCAAGTGGGTGGTGGTTCAGTCTTGGTGCCTATCAAATTACCGGGCTTCCTCCCTCCAGATAATTCCAGTGACAGGCCCCCGGGAAGGGGGCACCAAGGTCACCATCCGAGGGGAGAACCTGGGCCTGGAATTCCGGGACATCGCTTCCCATGTCAAGGTGGCTGGTGTGGAGTGCAGCCCTTTGGTGGACGGCTACATCCCTGCAGAACAGTAAGTGGAAGCCACCTGAAACACGGGCAGGCACGATAACTCCCTCATGTGGCTGACTTACCTTCCCTGGCCAACAGCAGACAGCCACCTGCAAACAGTCTTGGAACTTGTCTCCCAGAGAAGGAGAATGTCCCTAACCTTCTGGGGTGTTGGGATTCCCGCAACTCCCCAGCCCCTGAAATAGCTAGCTGCCATACTGGCGGAGGTATAAAAAAGTAAGGAAAATGGCTGGGGGGGGGAGAGAAAAGTGATTTCTACCTCCTTGGGGTGCTGGTGGTAGGTAGCAGTGAACAAAGCAAAATTAAAACCTGTAATAGTAGTGAATGTTCATTTCCTTATCCCTCAGCTGTCCTTGTCTCCCCACTCATGTCCTCCCCCAATTACTGAAGAAGCCGATCCTGTGCTTCTCTATATGGAAACTGCAAATGAAACTCCACCTTTGGAGTGCTTCGGATCGTTTTTCTCTTGCAAACTCTGCTGGTGCACTTAGTGGGTCATTTAGCAAGTAACCCTGACCTCTAACCCCCATGCTGGAGGAGGTTTGTAAGTCATGTATTTCCGTGCAAATAAGTAAACACAATTTTCCAGCCCAGTAAGCACAACCATGAAATGTTTACCAGCACAGTAGAATCTATATTGTGTTCCATCTTTGCTACCCTCCCTGCAGTAAAACCTTGCCACTTGTCCTGTGTGCATAAGCTATTGACTCTTTGCAAGGCCTCCCTTAGGTAGGTTGGTGCAGCTCACATGTCTGCTTGCTGGGTCTTGCCCCAATTTGGCAATAATACTGCCATTCTATATTTCTCCTGATTTCCATGCAGGTCTTCCTAAGGCATTCATAGCAGATCGGATGTTTGAAGGCTCTAGTCTTGATGGACAGTGACTGTGAACAGGGATGTGGGGGGGACTTGGTGAAGGGGGGAGCCTAGTAAACATAATGTCCTTCATGAAATTGTAGATTAATGATACCAAAATAAAATTGTAGGATTGGTAGGATTCACCTCCCTGGTTCATCATTGCTTATTTACTCAAAGATCTTTCTGCGGCTCCCTCAATTTTCCAAGAACTTATTAGAACAAAACCAAAGCAAGCTGCTACTGTGATCCGGGGTACTTTGAAATGCCCTACTGTAGACCTGAATAGCCAGCTATAAACTACATTATTATAAAGCCACATGATTGAAATATTGTCATGCTAGTTAGGTTAGTAGAATAAGATAGAACACCCAGGGAAAGAATCCTGATATATAAAAACTTAGTATATGATAAAGGGGACATTTCAAGTGAGCAAGGAAAGGCAAGGTCAGTAAGTGGTGCTGGTTAACTCCCTGGAAAAAATGCAAAATCAGATCTGTGTTCCACATTGTACACCAAAATAAATTCCATATGGATTAAGGAGTTACGTGGAAAAAAAATGAGACTAAAAAATTAGAATAAAATGCATGAGAGAATGGATGTGATTTCAAGAAAGAGAATATGGTCTGAGCATAACTGCCGAAGAAAAAATTACGAAGAAAAGTATTAGGGGATTGAGTGCATAAAATGTAACCCTTGTGGATCGAAGCCATTGTAAACAAAGTAAAAATATAAGTGATAAATTAGGAATATGGTTATGCCCTATTACAGTTAATAGATGCTTTTTCTTCACATATAAAGAGGCTCCATAAATAAAAGGCAAATATCCCCAAATGAACAAAAAGCGTGAAGGTACAATTCATAAGACAGACAAAGAAGCAAAAGTCATAGTTAAAAATGTTTTTAACATCAGTAGTAATCAATGAAATGCAAATTAAAACAACGGGGAACAATTTTAAAGTTCATGCCCAGTGCAAATGAAAGGCACGAGAAATAGCACACTCAAACGTTCACGTCAGGAGGGTAAACTGGGACAAGCTTTCTGGAAGGCAGTTTGGAAATGTAGGCCATAATACTTTAGACTGGCCATAAAACTTCTAGAACTTTCCCTAAATAACCAGAATGCACACATACTTAGATGCAAGAATGCTTATTTTGGCCTTATTTGTAATAGTGAAAATATTGAAGCTATTTGTATGTCTAAAAATAGGGAGTTAATCAATTCAATAGATTATTACATATGCACAGGATAGAAAACTACACAGCCATTAAATGTGATATTGCAGAAAAATCATAACTAAGCATACACTTAAGGTGTAAATAGGTTACCAAGCAGAATACCATGTTTCTAATTAATCTTGAAAAGTGAGACTGGAAATATTCAGTACTGGGTGGTACACTTGGGGGAGGAGAAGGAATGTGTATGGCAAGTGCTTTTATGTCCATGTTTTTTACACTGAACATGTATTAATTATGTTATCTGGACAGAAAGGCATATATGTTTGCTGGACACTCACTCAGGAGTCCTAAGAGAGGCACAGAACCTGGAAGCCGTAACGTAAAATACCAAGCATTTGAGCCACACAGATACTGTCAAACTAAAGTGTGGCAAAAGACACTGTAAACAAAGTTGAAAGGTGACAAACAGGGAGAAGATAATTACAATATTCATTACAAACTAAAGTCAATGCTCCTAATTCAGAAGCTCCTACAAAAAAAAAAAAAATACAATCTATTAGCAAAATAAAGAGATGGCTTCAAACCAGTCAAAGGAAAGGTCATGTAAGATTAAAGTACGCACATGCACACACACACACACACACACACACACACCACACACACACACACAAATGAAAATATATGCAACCTCAACTCGTAATCAGGGAACTAAAAGTGAAAATGAGATCATTTTTTTCTTGTTATATTGGAAAAACTTTCCAAGAACTGATAATGTCTAGTGTTGGCAGAACAGTGAAGGGATCTCACTGAATTGCTGTTGATAGAAATGCAAATTGGTGCAACCCCTTAGACCATTATTTCAGTCTACGAATCAAACGTTAAATGTACAAACAATGACCCAGCAAGTTCCCTGCTCAGAAATCTATTCTAATAAATATACAGTGCTTAAGGATATATACATAAGTGGGTTCACTTTGTAGAACCATTTGGAGTAGGAAAAAAAACAGGCTAAGGTCAATGTACATCAATAGAAGGATGGTACATAAATAATGATACAGTCATAGTATGAAATACTATGAAACTGTTAAAAAGGATAAAGTGGGGCTCTGCATGCAGTGACCTGAAGGAAAGTGCCTGCTGTATTGTTGAGTAAAAACAGAGAGGCTTAGAAGAGTGAGTAGTTATGTTTCATGTTTATTTTTAAAATCATGTATATGTTTCTTTATATATGGATGTTTGTATTTAATTGTATGTGTGTCTATATATAAATAGCATTTATTTGTGTGCATAATATCAAATATATATATACACAAGTGTGTGTCTGTGTGCAAATATATATATTTGGGCAAGTTGCCCAACTTCTGTGCCTCAGTTTCTGCATTTGTAAAATGGGGTTTTCATATATTTATATACATATTATAAATATATATATATTAGATTTATATACATTGCATAGGTCTAGGGAAAGGTCTGTGAGGATATATATACCAAACTTTCAAAGGAGATTAGGAGTGAAGAAAGGGGCACTTACTTTTTACTGTCACCTTCTATACTGTCTTGTTTGCAAAGGGTATGGACAAATTTTGTAATTAAAATTTTTAGAAAGGGAAAAATGTATGACTCTTGTCCACAACTCAGTATCTCCTGGCCCACCAGGCCCTCAGTGGGGGCTGAGAGCACAAGGCATGTCCCAGGTGCAGTCCATGCTTTGGGAGCCGTGGGGAGGATCTGGAAACCTTAGGTCTGCTCCAGTCCCTGTCTGACTTGCTGGGGTCCCTTGGGTAAGTCACTATATGCCTCTGGGTCCCACTGGCAGTGTTCCCTAAACTGTTTGGCTGAAACATTCCCACACTCTAATTCACAACTGAGTGGACAATTCATGAATTAGGGACCGAGCATCTGTATCAGAACACAAGGACCCTCCCCTAGGCTCCCCACTTTACAGAGGTCCTCCCAGGAGACCCCTGTAGGTCACAGTCCCTGTGCCCTGAACACCAAGCAGGAGCCCCTGCCAGGAGTCAGGGTGTCCTTCACCTCTTCCCAGCTGCCGTCAGCTGAGATCCTACTGCAGAGAAGGGGTCTGGGTAGGCATGCAGCCCAGAGACTGAGGCTGGGAGTCTGTGATTCTGCCGTGACCCACAGCGTCTGCCCTCTCCTTCCTGCAGGATCGTGTGTGAGATGGGGGAGGCCAAGCCCAGTCAGCACGCGGGATTTGTGGAGATCTGCGTGGCCGTGTGCCGGCCCGAGTTCATGGCCCGGTCCTCGCAGCTCTATTACTTCATGGTGAGTCTGGTCCCCAGGGGCCTGGCCTGGTGGGTGCAGGACACACACCTCGGTACCATGACTGCTGGGTGTCTAGACCTCTGTGGGCAAGGGCAAGGAGACCTACCCTGTAGTGTAGGAAAACATAGTCGTGGAAGTCTGCAAGACTGGGACCCAAATCCACCTGCACTGGGCCTGGCCTGTGGCTCAGGGAGTTGCTTGGCTCTGGGCCCAGCATCCCCTTCTGGCTGACGGACAGGGCGGCACCGAAGGTGAGAGTGCCTGTCATGTGTCTGGACTGCTGGGCGCTGAGCCCTGGACCTTTTTGTGGTCTTCACTTCTTCATTTCTAAAATGAAGTGATAACAACAGCAACTGTGCCGTGGTGCTATGTTGAAAATTATGCAGAACAGATTTATCACTCTGGTTTCATTTCCTTTATGGTTTCTCCTGTTGGCACCATGGCTCCTGTGTCCTCACCCTGCATACTGGCACCAAGCAGTACCACCTCAGCTCCCTCACTGATCCCCGTCCCCCACTCACCATCATTCCAGCCCATGACCTCCTTAGCCCACCTTATCATCCACACTGCATCTGCACCCGCCCCACCTTCCTCTACCATTACCATCTCCCTCCGCACCCCATGGCCACTCCGCAGACCTCAGCCCCCCTCACACTCCTTCCAGCCTGAACCCTCCCTGGCCCTGCCAAGGTGGCCTGGCAAACTCCTAGCGAGGGGCTCTGCAGGGTGAGCCCTTCCAGCACCTCTCGGCCTTGTGATGACGGGGAAGCTGTGGCATGAGCACAGCCAGGCCGCACCCTGTACGTCATTGTCAGTATGGGTTTACCATCTGTTCCCTGTCAGGTCAGTGACAGCTGTGGTGGTTTAATTTCCCCCTGACTCTGAGCTGCTTTTGGAGGCTGGGAGCCTGAAGTGATGGGTTTTATGCCTGGGTATCAAATGTTCTGTGATATGTCACCGGGTACCCATTTTCACTCTCCCTCTCTCTTTCCTTCCCTGTCCCCTCGCCCTCTCTTCCCTCCTTCCTTCCTTCCTTCGTCTCTCCCTCCCTCCCTCTCCTGTTTTTCTTTCATCTATTCTCCTCATTCTTTCTCCCTTCAACTATTTATCACCTCTCGCAATACCTCGCTCTAGATTCTTTGATAAATACTTGCTTAATTTTATAACTTGATAATGCAGTTTGATGGCCCTGACTTGCGGGTATGACACTGATGAATCGGACCCAAGGCAGCCCCTCCCTCAGGAGGCCCACAGGCTGGAAGGGGAGGAAGATGGGCGGCCAGCATGCTGACGAATGTGGCCAGGCCGGACCTCAGGAGTGCCCCTCACAGGCCCCGTCCAGCCTGGACCACACTTTCCCTGCTGCCTCCCAATCCATTCTTTGAAAGCCACCTGAGCTTATAAGCACAGCGTCACCAAGCGCACAGGAGTTCAGATGGAACACACACATGTAGTGGATTTGATAGACATGTGGTTTTACCTATTTCTCTAGGATTTGTCTCCATACCTTCTTCGGAAAGGGTGGGGAGAGAATTTCCAAGTTAAACCCAGTACACCTAAGGTAATTAGTGATAGATGTATGATATTTGTAGAGAGTGTATATATATTGTATATTACATATATTTATATGTACATAAACCATGTTCCCGCAGAGCTGAGATAATGAGAGGTAGAGAGAGATTGAGGCACGGAGAGACGACACTCACAAATGTTTGAGGGGTGTGGTGTGGCATGAAATAATAATCTGAAATCACCTGACAGCTGTGGTGGAAGGGAGGACGCCGCTGCGCCGCCAAAACAAACACAGGCTTTCCTCAGCCAGGCTGCCGCCGGGAGCAGCCTGTACCCTGTGGTCCCCTGGCAGGGACAGAGTAGATGGCACTAGGAAGGGCTGCTGCCGCATTAAGCCGATGTTTCCTTTGGGCCTTAACTGTCTGTGCCATGTCTACAGCCGGACCTCTCAGCTTTGTGACTAAACCAGAGGCTGCTGCCCCCTGGGTGTCCTGCCTTCACCTCTGTGACCCACCCAGGCTGGCAGCTCCCACAAACAGTGTGTTCCCCTCACTTGCCCTCTTCTGTCAGTGGCCTGTCACCCAAGCCCATAATCTTGGTGGGCTGTGGCTCTGCTTCCCTTAATTCCCGATGTCAGTCACATCACCTCACGTCCTGGAGTCTTACCTTTCCCATTCTCTTTGCCACTGCAGTGGTCTTCAGTCCCTGCCTTCGGTCCAAGCCCATTCTAATAAATCTGCCCTGTCATCGTGTTAGCACCCCCAAGAAGAGCCCAGGTACCCACTGCCTCTAGATGTTGCCCCAAGCCGTACGCTCCTCATTCTGCCAAGCCCTGCTCAGGAGCCACTCCTCAGCCTGCTCTGAATACGCAGCCATGGCACCCGGGTGGCCTGCTCCTGCTCCTGGGGATTCCGTGGCATCAGGGTTGCCTCTTGGTGGTCCTGCCTCTCTGTCAGATCAGTCAGTCTTTGGAGATGAAGCTTAGGTTGTTTATTTCTCTGCCAGCCCCCACAGGGCTTTGACCAGGCTAAACCCCCTTGCACATTGGAATCTCCTGAGGGGCTTTAAAGCAAATACTGTGGAGTCCCCTGAGCTAAACCACACTCTGCAGGTGGTGCACAAAGCCCACCCCCCCCACGAGATTCTAACTGCAGCCTGGGCCGAGGACCACTGGCCTAGGAGTAACAGTGTTTACTGGGCAGCCACCATGGACCTGCAGATAGCTTAGTTATTCCAATGAGCCTATGCGGCAGACATTCAAGAGCCCCTTCCACTCTCAGGAAAGGTCAGTCTTGTCTTTATAATTGTTTCTACCCCTGAGCAGGATGTGGTTGGATGTAGGGTATTAAGGTGAGGCTTTATGGAAGAAGGATGGAAAGGCAGGATCTTTACAGAGTAGACTATGGTTTTCCACGTGATCTTGAGGAGGCTGTTCCTGGCATGAGGTATGGCGAGGAAGGGCACCAGAAGATGGGAACAGAGGGGAGGGAGAGATAAAGTTGACGGGTAGGAGGAGAGGTTGGTAAGGAAAGATGGGAATTGTTGCCACACGGCAAATGTGCATTAGCCTACTGGGTCCTGGGGACACAGAGATTTGTGCAGCTTTTCTATTTGAGGGACTCACTGAGGACAGTCCTAGCGCCACATGTCCACTGGGGAAGACCGTCAGCGGGGGTGCGGGGGGGATGGGTGCTGGGAATCCTAGCCTCCTCCCGGGACCCTATTTGCATTTAAGGGCCCAGTCATTAAGGCTCCCTCCCAAGGATTCCTGGTGGTGCAGGATAGGAATGAGGAGGCCCCTTACGTCTCACAAGGGCGGTAAGGAGAGACCGAATTTCCCTTGCTCATGCTTCCCAGCATCTCAGAGCCCTCACTGCCTTCCCATTCCCGGACCCAGCTCACAGGTGACATTATTTGGACCCCACAAAGAAAGCCCTGGCTCCTCCGGAGTCCTGAGACAGCTGGGGAGCCCCTTCCCAGTGCCAGGTTTATGGGCAAGGTTTGGGTCTGTTTCCCTCTACACATCAGGGCAGACCCTGATATGTAGGCTTATTCACCCAAAACCCCAGCACTGAGCCCAAGGGCCCCTGGTCAGCACTCTCCATCTTGTTATAGCCCTTTCACTAGAGAGACATGGAGGGAAAGCTCTTCCCTTCCCCGTACCTCCATCTGGGGAGCCAAATGAAGGGGTGGCAAATAATGCAGAATTTGATTTCCATGCAAACCCACCGTGAAATATTTATGAAGCATGACTTGAATAATTAATAGCTTCTCACAATGTTAAAGCATGTCTCCATATCATCTTCTCCCACCCCTAGAATAATCCCCCCACCCAGCTGCTGGTAGGAATGCCACTGCACAGCCAACAGGGATCACTCGCTTCCACCCCTTCTTCTTCCTGACCCCAGACTGCTGGGGAGCCCCGGGTCTCCTTTCCTCTCCCCCAACCCCCAGATCCATCCCTCTATCCTAACTTCCCAGTTTGGACAAAAGCTCTAGGACCTCCCGGGCCTCACAGTAGCCCCTGTGCATAGACAGCACACTCATTCATCATTTTCCCTGCCCTCTCTGGGGAGGTCAGCAAGACCCAGGTCTGAAAACCCTCCCTTTACAGAAAGTGGGGCAAAGGCACCATTTGTGGGAAGTGACTCCAGTTGTAGAACCAGAGAACGGTCAAGCACCTTTGAGAGAACCACTTTTTGACCAGTTCCTGATTTTTGCAATCAGGGAGGTTAAGTGACTTGTATGGAGTCACACAGGAGGATCTCAGCAGAGCTAAGAAAGGAAGGCTCTTTCCACAGCCTCACCCCCACCCATGTCTGGGTCTCCAGCAGAGCCCTTAGTAGAGCCAGAAAAGGCCATTCTACGGGGATGCCAGGCTCCGGATCCGCAGAGACCAGCAGGCCCAGAGCGCTCCTGCGCAGGGCCGTCTGCATGCCCTGAGCCGGGACCCAGGAGCGTGCATGCCAGGCCACCGGTGTGCCGGCGTCACTGGGGCTGCTCCCTCCCCCCCGAGGGGTTACGGATCTGAGGCCAGTCTCTAAAGGAAGGTTGCCTGCCTGTTCCTGGGAGCTAAGAGGGTTCAACTTTTGGTGCAGAATTCTTTAAGGGGCAGGGAAGAGAGATACCTTCATTTAAATGCAGATACAGACTTCTCACCTGGGACCGAGGAAAGTTTTTTCCATTAAAATGCTAATGAAAAAACAGACTGCAACTCCAAATCCTCAACTCACAGGTCCCTGCTCCTCCACCCCCATCGGACTCTTCACTCAGTCCACTGACCCTTAGGGGTCCTCACATCCCACTGCTCTGCCTGCTGGGTGCTTTGGGCAGCTCTCTTGAGAGGGCTGTGGAAGGAGCAGATCACCTTCCAGAGAGCCGCTGAGACTGGAGACTGAGGTGGTGGAGAACCAGTTCTCAGCCGTGCTGCTTATTAGCTGTGTGACCTTTGCAACTTCACTTAACATCTCTGAATCTCCTCTGTAAGATGGGTGATAATACTTGCCCTGTGGAATTGATTTGGTGATTAAATTATGTAAAGCCTGCCCAATAGAGGCTACTTTATTTATAGGCTGTATAAAGCTTATTAAAAATATCAGTACATAGCAGCTATTGTTACTGTTACTAATGTAGAGGTGCTAACTCTCTGGGTCCAGAATGTTGCTTATGTACACAAGCCTAGTGAAACAGTGCCAGCCCTCTGGGATACCACGATTAGTAAGGATGACAGAGGGCAGGCGCTCGGGGCCTGTCCTGGTTGTGTCTCAGGCCAGATCCTTTCCTACGCAGACGCTGACTCTCTCAAATCTGAAGCCCAGCCGGGGGCCCATGTCTGGCGGCACCCAAGTGACCATCACGGGCACCAACCTGAACGCTGGCAGCAATGTGGTGGTGACGTTCGGGAAGCAGCCCTGCCTCTTCCACAGGTAACCCACCTCGAGGCAGCCTTCCAGGGCTCACAGCCCAGAGGGTGGGGCAGGGTAGCCCACCCAGCAGACCTCCTGGGCTAGCCTCTTAGAAGTGCTTGCTCCTCTCTGAGACAGTGGCCCTTCTCTTCGGGAGAGAACTTTCTGTGCACACCTGGCTGAGGCTATTTTGGCCCTATCATACTGTTTCCCACATTTAGCCTTGCTGTCCCCCTACTGCCCACTGTACAGAACCCTAGGGTTCACAGGACACAGGCTGGAATCTGGAGTCCCTTTCTCTTGGGTTAACTCCTCTCCGGCTGCTGCAGAGCCAGTGGGCACTGCTGAGGGCTGGTAAGGGCAGCTGCCCCAGCTGGCCGAGGTACCTCCAAGAGCAGGTGACTCTCTCTCCCCTCTGGACAGTTCCCCCATCAGCTCTAGAAGGGCAGGCCTTCCATGCCAGGAGCCTGGTGGGTAGGAGGGAGGCAGGAGGTAAAGGCAGTGCAGGCTTGAAGAGTTGTGGTAGGGGACAGTCCCTCAGCAGGCATGAGGCTCTGCAGGAGGTTTCAGGGGCAGAGCTATGCTGAGCGTCCTGACAGATCTAAAGTCAGGCCAGGCCAGGCCTTGGGTTAACAGTGTTAAAAAAAATTGTTCTGGCACTTCTTAAAATGGTAGGGAAGAGTTCCCTCGGGACTGTCGCAGTAGGGGTCAAGACTACAGCAGTGGGGAAAGAGAGCAGGCTTGACTCTGGCTACGCAAGGACAGCTGGGAATGTATAGCCAATGGCAAGGGGATGGAAAATTCCTAAGAGAAAACATTAAGGATAGGAAGATTCTTGCTCAACCACCTGAATGGGATTCTTGCTAAAAATGGGGCTAGACAGGCTGGAGACAGGGCCCAAGGCAACCTAATTGAAACGAGGGCTCAGAGGAAGCTGTCTACAGTTTGGTCAAGGACTGACTCTGAGCAGTCCCCAGGCCTTTGTGTCTGAGGCAGCGCTTACCCACTGCCTCTGAGGAGCCTGAGGGGCAGGGAGGGCCCTGACCCTAGACCACCGCCCCTCCTCCACACCCAGGAACTCAGCTCCATGTCTTCCCCCTGCAGGCGCTCTCCATCCCACATCGTCTGCAACACCACCTCCTCAGACGACGTGCTGGAAATGAAGGTGACTGTTCAGGTGGACAGAGCCAAGATCCACCAGGACCTATTCTTCCAGTACATGGAGGACCCCACCATCGTGAGGATTGAGCCAGAGTGGAGCATCGTCAGGTAGGAGCTGCCCTGACCTCTTCTGCTTCTCACGAGTCTCAGAGAGTTCTGGGGCCCAGTCCTGCTTTGGTGACTGACGAACTCTGGTAGGTTCAGAGCACCACCCCCAAAACAGACCTTCCGGTCAGGGCTCCCTCCTTCCACCTCGAGCACCTCTGGCTGGGGCGGGGCCCTGGAGGCCATGCTCTGACCAGCAAGACACAGCCCCTACTTGGAGGATTGCTGGATGCACTTGGAGGCCTGGTGCCATCTCTCAGTGACTGTTGGGGGTAATCAGTCCTACTCCCCTACACCTCACTTTTGGCAAATACAGGCAATAATTCCAGTCCTGCTAAGGGATGTATGAGAAGAGTAAGATCAGCACCAACTTCTCTTTCCTTGCCTGCTCTGGGAGGAGAGCATGTTCTGACCACCAGGGTGCGGCTCAGACGTCCTTCCTCAGTGATTCTCTAGCTCTTTTTCTTAGCACCCATGACCCCTCGTTGCCTGCTTGCTTTGTCCTTTTCTCTATGCAGACTCCTCAGGGGCAGCATTTGGGTCTTGTTCCCTGCTCTTTCCCCAGTTCCCAACATGGGTATGGAGAACACGTGTCCTGGGAAGGGCTGGGTTTGATGTTCTCACAGGAGGACCCCGCAGTGCTGCTTCTCACTCAGCCATTCAAATGCTGACTTGGGCCAGCTGCATGCATTCCCCGAGCCCCCACTCTGGGGAGATTCACCTGTGGCTTCAGAGACTCCAGGATACTTAGGGACCCTGGCAGCCCCACCTGGTGGAGCTGTTGGGTAGTGCAGGAGTAGGGGCCTCTCACCTCAGGAAAGGACCTGCAGAGTCGGCTTTTCCAGGCCCTGGAGCATACCTCCTAATGAGAAGGTGCTGCGGAGGGCATCCTGACAGCAAGGCCCTGGTGGTAGCTGGGAAACTGCTGCAGCAGAGGCCATGGGGGAATGCAACAGGGCTTGAGGGCAGAAGAAGTGGACTCAGCCTAGCTCCACTGCTTACCAGCCAAGTGACTTTAAAGGTTACTTAACCTCCCCGGGTCCGTGATTTCTCATCTCAACTCCAGGACCGCTGAGAGGATCAAGTGGGACACACATGCACAGTGCGCTGTCTGGCTTATCCCTCTTCCTCTGCACCCTGCTCCCCCCTACACACACGCACACACCAGTCCTCAGCCCTCCCCACTGTCTGCTTCAGCTCCCAGGGCATCTGGGGTCAGGAGAGGGGGTAGAGCATAAAGATGGGGTCTCTGCAGGCTGAGGCAGGCACAGGGGCTGAGTCCAGTCCAGATGACAATCCTTTAAACCAGGACTCAGTAAACTAACCCAGCAGCCAAATCTGGCCATCAGCCTGCTTTTGTAAATAAAGTTTTATTGGAACATAGCCACAGCCATGCTGATTTGTATATGTTTTATCTGTAAGGGCTTTCTCACCACAACAGCAGAGATGAGTAATTGCAACAGCCCATATGGCCTAGGAAGCCTAAAATATTTACTCTCTGGCCCTTTACAGAAATCATTTGCCACCCCCGGCCTTTCCCCATAATGAAAGACAGCTTTGCTTCAAATAGTCTTCAGCAGTTACTCTCTAAAGCCCAGATCTTAAAAGCTTTAGTCATGATCTTAAAGCCGATGAATATAAGGCACAGAGAGGGGAAATAGGCTGCAAAAGGCTCTTGCACGTTTGCCCCCAGGGCCTGGTGAGTCCTGTAAGTCAGCATAACCCCCTTAATTCAGTTCTTTCTCATGCCATTGTCACAAAAATAGAGGTATTGTCCTTCCTGGCACTCAGTAGCCAACTCTGAGTCATTCTCACATCAAAAGGGAGGTTGGAGGCACGTTCTGGGTCTGCTAGTGGCTCCAGCATTTTTGCTACAGTTTCAAAGTCTGTGATGGGGTCACCTCTGCAGAAAAGTGTGGCTTTACTAGGGAACTGTGATGGGGACAGTTGACAAGTGGGTGTTGAATTGATGATTGAGATGAGATAGCTGGATAGCAGAAGCTCCTTCTGGACCCCTGCCAAAGGGCAAACACACCTCTCTGGGTTTCACAGCAATGAGGGAAATAACTGGGAGCACAAAGATGGGTAGAAATGAACCTGGTATCAAGGATTCTTTACCCTCCAGGCTTATAACTGCTCCCTTTAGGTACCAGGATTCTTCTCAAAGATACTCCCTTGATTGTGGATAAAGTGATTCATCACGTTCTTTTGAGTAGCTCACAAGGAGGAGACCCCCACCCCATGTCAGCTCTTAGGCCACTTGGAAGTAGGACAGTGGCATCTGGGTTTTTTTTTGAAAAGCTACACGAAGATGGATCTCCTGATCCCTCCTCATCAGCAGTCCTCTGGCTGAGACCCCAGGCTGCAGGAGACTTGAGTCCCAAAACATACCATGTTTGCATTCTTGGAGAAAGAATTTCCCGCATCTTTCCCACATCTCAGGTGACTGAAGCCTGTAGGGTGGGCATCTGTAGTAGGATTGCCCATGGGAGGAGACTGTGCTCAGACCCTAGAGGAACTGGTGGGGGGCAGTCTGGAGTGAGGCTTCCATTAGGCCAAGGCCAGTGTGCAAAACACTCCCTGATACTGGTGAGGGCTGGAGGGACAGCCAAGGCTGCAGAGAAGCAGCTGGCTGGGGTTAGGAGGCTCTGGGAAGGGCTGTGCTGCATGCCCACCTCCATGGGGTGTCCACCCTCCAGATGAGCTCAGTGCAGGACAGCCACGGACATCTGGGCATCACTGTCTTCTCCTTAGCTGCTGAGAGCTCATTCTTATTATTATTCAGTCAGCTTGTCATCGTAGTCCATGAACATTATCATGCCCCCTGGTTATCACTGTCTTTAATATCAGAGCTCAGCCTGATTGATTATCATCATCGTTGTCGCTAAGTGCCATTGCTATTTCTATCCCTGTGTTTACACGCCTCCTTCTTTCTTCCCGGTCAGTGGAAACACACCCATTGCCGTATGGGGGACTCATCTGGACCTCATACAGAACCCCCAGATCCGTGCCAAGCATGGAGGGAAAGAGCACATCAATGTGAGTCCAGGGCTGGCTGGGGTCCTGGGGCTCCCTGCTCTGCACATCACCTTTCTAAAGGCCATGGGGCTCCCCAAGTACCCTGGCAGGTCCTCCTCAGACACTGATGAACCATTACATGTGACCGCAGAGTATGGGGCTGGTGGGAAGAGGAACTACAGAATAGAGGAGCAGTCACTTCTGGGATTTCTGGGGTTTCATACCTTTATTTCTCCATCCTTCCACCCCCACCGCAGTGCTGCTCCCCAACTTAGAGATACCCAGTCACTGCTGTGCCTGCTGTGGGCAAAGCAGAGCTACAGGAACAAGGAACGAGGTGCAGCTTGTTTCTCGAATGCGCAGATTGTGTGGTCCTGCCTGCAGAGGAGCTGTGACCCACCTACAACTGTCCCGTGTCTACATCCTGCATATGGCAGTGCTGGGGGAGACCCAAGGGTGTGTGGGGGCTGGTGTGCAAGACACGCTGCAGAGTCTTCCCTCTCTCGGTCCTCTGCAGCTCTGCGAGGTTCTCAACGCTACTGAGATGACCTGCCAGGCTCCAGCCCTTGCTCTGGGGCCTGACCACCAGTCCGACCTGACCGAGAGGCCTGAGGAGTTTGGCTTCATTCTGGACAATGTACAGTCCCTGCTCATTCTCAACAAGACCAACTTCACCTACTATCCCAACCCTGTGTTTGAGGCCTTTGGTCCCTCAGGAATCCTGGAGCTCAAGCCCGGCACACCTATCATCCTAAAGGTAGAGCAAGGCTGGTGGACAGGAGGTGGGGAAAAAGGGGGCTGCTGCCTGGAAAGACAAGTCTTTTCAAGTCACAGAAGATGCCAGAAGTCATAGACTTCTGCCAGATTTGTGTCTAGAGCCCCTCACAGAGGTGCTATAGTCCAGAGTATGGTCAACGTTCTCTCAGAGTTTGCTTTAAGAGGCAAACTCCTTACAGGTGTGGAGACCTGAGCAGAGCCATCTGACTCCCAAGCTATGTTTGTCCGCTGAGTCCAGGACCTGGGAGGTCAAAGGCCTCCTCCTGTGTAAACCTTCCCAGCGAGGGGTTTCTTTGGAACATGGATAGCAAATTAATTTTCGCTCATGACAATTTGAATCTGGTAGTGACTGACTACAGCTGTGTGTTGAGAAGGATTCTGAGGCTGCAGTTGGGATAAGCTGAGAAGAATGCCTCGCTTATTGATTTTCTGTTGTGGGAGGGGGAATGGGAGTGTATGTACCACACATTTTGGGGACTGATTACAGAAGGTGGCCTCTGTACCAGCCCCAACAGGATGGGGTCTCCAGGTGGGAGGACACGGCAGCCAGCCAGTAGCTGTGGTCCTGACTCTGGGTGGGAATGGGGGCTTTCCTGTCATCCAGGGCAAGAACCTGATCCCACCCGTGGCTGGGGGCAACGTGAAGCTGAACTACACTGTGCTGGTAGGGGAGAAGCCGTGCACCGTGACAGTGTCAGATGTGCAGCTGCTCTGCGAGTCCCCCAACCTCATCGGCAGGCACAAAGTGATGGTGAGGCTGAGGATGGTGGGACTCCATCCTGGTTGGAGCTAGAGTGTCAGCAGACCTGCTCCCCCCGGGTCTGCTTTCCAGGAGGGGATTTCAACCTGCTTTGAATTTCCTCCTAGCTACCCCATACCGTGGTTCCTTCTCCCAACCCCACTTTGACTTCTTTCTTCTGGATCGTCACTCTTTCCTTACTGACTGGTGCTATAATAAGGGCAATACAAAACAGCATTAAATGATGTGCAGAATCACCTATGATAGGCAAGGGAACCTTCTAGGAGTGGACCATTGTCTGCCTGGGGGTGGTCCAAGGTGTCATGTTCTGTGCCTCGGTCACCCATCCATGCAATGGGATGAATCTTCGGGGAGGCAGTCTTTGATGTCCAGACAGATGTTTTTGGATCCCAGTTGTGTGCTGTTTCCTTATGAAGATGACAGTTAGCTCCTAAATAAGAGAAGGTATGGGTTTTCCGTTTGTGAGGGGGGCCCCTTGTGAGCCATCCAGACCCCCTCCCTCAGCCCCTGTGGGCCCTCACATCTGATTTCACAGTCAGTGATGACTCCTCCCTGCAGCCACTTCCCTCATCCCGTCCTGGTGACTTGGGCTGCTCCCTAGATGCTGTGTCCCCACCCCCAGCTCCCTCTCACCCGGTGTGCCCCCAGGCCCGAGTCGGTGGCATGGAGTACTCCCCGGGGATGGTCTACATCGCCCCAGACAGCCCGCTCAGCCTGCCTGCCATCGTCAGCATCGCCGTGGCGGGTGGCCTCCTCCTCATCTTCATCGTGGCTGTTCTCATTGCCTACAAACGCAAGTCCCGGGAGAGTGACCTCACGCTGAAGCGGCTGCAGATGCAGATGGACAACCTGGAGTCCCGAGTGGCCCTGGAGTGCAAAGAAGGTACTGAGCGGCCAGGGCACCAAGGCCCCATGCCAGAGACTGCGTGTGTACGTGCGTGTGCATGTGTGAGCAAGTGTGTACACATGCACGTGGGTGTGAACCTCACACACAAGTGGACTGGGCAACAGTGAGCAGTCCTGGGGGCGGGTGTCTGGCCTCCAACTGCAGAAGCTCTAACTCCGGTCTGGGAGTCTGTGCCCGGACCAGACCCATCCCTGGCAGGCCCTTCCCCAGCAAATAAGCTAAGGACTTCCCTCCATCCACCTCACAGAGGGCACTCTCCCCAAGTCAGCCTGGGGTCATTTCAAACCCAGTCTCAAGCCCGAGTCCTGGCCAGGTGGGTTTTACACTCTCCCCTCAGGGAGACCTTGATGTCCTGATGCGACGCTGCCAAGCGATCTTCAGCCTCTTCCTTTAGAAGGAAGGGAAGGCTGCGCAGCTGATCTGAGATTTAGAAGGAAGATTGTTTCCCCGCCTTTAGTTTAAAAAATTACAACACTACCATGAAGTGAAGTCAGCTGCACTAAATCCAAGAAGGAAACTCAGGAGTCATCTGTCGTCTCCTCCAGGATATCATTTCGTGAGTCTCCCTGGGAGGGTCCGAGCGGGCACTTCACTGTAGATCCACGCGAGGGGTAAATCCCGCCTGCACCCCGGGAACCACGGCTCTCTGACGGGGCAGTGGGCCCGTTCCACCCTCTCCGCATCCTTCACTTGTCAACACGGCGTCGGCCTTGTGGGACTGTTAATTACTGCCTTTTATTAGATTTACGCTGCTTAATTTTTTTCTCGGCAATGCACTCTTCCCTCTAATTAGGTGTAGTGATTAGAATCTCTTTTATGTGTGGCAGGCACCCAGGCTTTGCATGTTGGAGGCGCAAAAGCTACAAACCAATCAAAAGGCAGCCTCCCCCTCTCCTCCCACTGGCTGAGCAACCGAGGTGGGCAGCCGGGGAGAATGGGAAGCCGGGATCCTCTCAGAACATTCCAGAGGAGGAGGAATTAGCTGTCAGATTGGGAGTCCAGAAGCAGCATGTCAGTGGGGGCACCAGGAGAGGGTCTTGCTCCTGGCTCAGTAGAGAGCCATCCTGCATGGGTGGAACAGGAGAGACTTAAAACAAAGTGCATGTAGATTAGCCAAGAAAGTTTTTTCCAGGGGTCCCCAGATCTGGCTCTTGAACATTTAAAGGGCAGCTCAGGTCCAGGGAAGGTGACTTCCTGAAGACCTGATGTGAGCCACGGTGTCCTCTACACATAAACTCAGAAGAGGCCCCACCTGGGCTCTTCACAGACCTGACCTTTTGGAATATAAACACTCCCACAAATGCTCACTGCCATACTCACACCCTCAGATGATCACTCACGCACGCACATTCGTCTGTCCGCTAATGCACGTACACACCCACACACAGTCCCGCACATTCCTGCACACACACACACGTGCTCCTCACTTGGGACATGTGGAGTGTTCATTGGGGCTCTTGGTGGCAGTACATGCCCAAAAAGGCTGACTGACACCCCGCTCACACACATGCGTGCACATACACGTTTAATGTAAGTTCTACTTTGGGTGCATTAGGATTGTTTGCCTTTGGGGTCACTTTCCTTGACAAGGACCCCCTCTGTCAGTGTGACAGGGTGCAGAAAGAGAGCAACACAGGAGGGGTCTGCAGCAGCCCCTCCAGGGGCCTGGTGACAGCCCTGTTGTTCTATCAAACAAGCAGCCCTGGTGTCCTAGGGCCCAAAAGTCAGCACTGCACGGTGCTGCCGGGCCTCCGTCAACAGTGCCTGGGGCTGCCAGGCTGTGTTCGTGTGGTGTGAGCAGCGGAGCCCACTAGAGCCACACTGGGCTTGTGAGCCTTTCTGAGCCCACAAAGAATTTTTCTCCATTCTTGTGTTTGTATGAATAGAAAGAAGTAGTATTTAATCAATGTCCACTGGCTCTTCTTTGCCAGCACGTATTCGTCCATCCAGCTTGTGTGTATGCAAGGAAAATGGTGGAGCAGGGATGGACTCGGTGTATCACCTCTGACTACCTGCCAGGGTGGCCCAGGAGGAGCGCTGTGCCCAGGACAGAGAGTGGTCACAGCTTTGGCCCAGTGTAACAACTGGTGGCTGTGTGCTGGACTTTCTTGAGGGTCACGAGGAGTGGGTCTTGTGGCTCTGGGACCATCTGGAGGCCTGAGCTGCCTCCACAGACAGCAGTGCTCACATGCACATCGTAATTCACCATGGCATGGCATCACTTTGAGGAGGAGGACAAAGATGCACCCTGCATATTTATCCAGAAGGAATATATTCATGTGGCAGAACTTTCTTCTGGCCCCATTTGATAGTTTGAAGCCTCAGGGAGCTGCATGGTCCAGAACTGGGACTTCAGAAGAAATTGCTCTTAACTCTTATAAGGAAACTCACCAAAAGACAAGAATAGAGAATAGACTCTCCATCACTGGAACCTCTACCCCCCTCCTTCATCCCTTGACATGCCTGCTCTCTCCCAGTCTATTTTGCAAACCAAACCCTTCATCTTCAGCTGGGGAGGCCCTCTCAGCCTCACAGCTGCATGGATCTATGACAGGGCCCCTCATCATTGGTCTGGAAGGAATTTGACCACAGACAAGCTTCCTGGCACTTCATCTTTCTCCCATTCCTGTATCATTTACCCCAGCTACTCAAAACATCCCCCCTTCTTATTCTTGCACATCTGAGGTCACTGCTCATATCTCCTAGGGGCCTGGGTGAGGGTTCCACGTGTTCTGAGGGTAACTCTTGGGCCCACCCTGCCCAGCAGTCTCATAGGCTCCTCTTTGTGCCAGCTTTTGCTGAACTGCAGACAGACATACATGAGTTGACCAGTGACCTGGATGGAGCTGGGATTCCCTTCCTGGACTACAGGACCTACACCATGCGGGTGCTGTTCCCGGGAATTGAAGACCACCCTGTCCTCCGGGACCTCGAGGTGAGAGGTAGTATTCATGGCCATGCCCTTCGTGGTGTTAGTGCAGGGAAAGATATTGGTGACCTTCTAGGGCAGCTGCCTCATTTGGAAGTGAAAAAGCTGAGGCCAGGGAGAGAGTACACTTGCCCAACGTTCCCCTGCTTGCTGGCACTAGGCGGCCCCTCTGGAGGAAATGGAGCCAAGCTGGGGAACCTCAGAGCAGGGATGGGAGTAGAGCTTTGGGTCCTACGGGGTCAAGGGTCCCTCAAGAATGGGATGGAAGCTGAAGAGCCTCTCCCCAACACACTGTATGTAAACACAGAGACATGGAGTCTGGCAAACAAATGTGGGGAGTTCATGAACCCTTGTTGAAAAAAAACCACTATGTAAGGAATTTCATCACTTAGTTGGTGCTCAATAAATATATATGGAAAAGATAAGTGCTGTGCTGGGAAGGGAGGTGGAGATGGGAATGTTAAGATCATAACTGTCTTTTGTACCAGCAGGGACTTCATCTTCTGAACATTTTATTCCACTTACTGTCTAGCATAGTATCTGGCTTATGCATATATTCATAATACGCTTTGTTCTGAAAGGGATTTGGAATGACTTATAACAAACAATTCCAGAAGAAAGGGAAACACATAAATGAGGAAACCAGGCCAAATAATAATCATAAGGACTAATCACTATTAGTTGATTTACTGACTAATATCCTGGTCCAATTTTAAGTAGTTTCTGTCTCTATATTAATTTAACCTCCCAAGGGCCCTCTGAAGTAGGTGAATTCATTTTATAGGTGACCAAACCAAGGGCACAGAGAGTTCTGGGGTCACACAGCTGGGAGGGCACAGGGCCACCATTTGAGTCCAGTGGTTAGACTTCAGAGCCTGTGGCCCCAGCAACAAGCCTGTGCACTTGGCTTCTGAGGTGCTACATCAGTAACTGTCCCATAGCTCTGGATACTGGTTAGGATGGATGAAAATCTCCAGTCAAAGCAACAATGGAAAATAAGATTAATTCTAGGATTTATATTGTCCATAAAATAAAAACAGACCCATTGCTCAGGAGTCTGCAGGATTTTGCAGCTACTGAGCCCTGTGGGATGTCTATGTGGCTCTCCAAGGAGAGGTAGAGGCTATGAACCTCTGCAGTGGACACAGCAAGTCCCCTGGGACTTTGGGGCTCACACACAGGTCTACTTGGTTGTTGAATAAAGTATGTGTGTGTTTCTGTAGAGGAAGCATGGGCTCTGCTGTCTGCTGGAGGCACCCCACAGCTCCTCAGTGGACAGATAGCAAGAGGCACTTTCAGAGCCGTGGGTAGAGAGCTCAGATCCTCATCACCAATGTGCCTTTCCTCCCTGTCACACATCTATTTGTGTGTATGCATATGAGCATCTCACATGGGCCAGACACACAAATGAAAACACTCTATATATTATGACACCCTCTCTACCATTTCCTTGGTCTCTCTCTCCTTGCCTTTGCCCTCCCTCATTCCCCCTAATTTTTCTCTTTCTTAATCTTTTCTGCCTCATTTTTATTTCCTTCAAAATACCTGGGTGCCCAGTCCACTAAAGTATACAAGTTAACGGCCACAGTAGACATCAGCGTGATGGAAGGAGAAGGCTGTGTGTACTTGTGGGTGGATGTGTGCACTGCTGTTCCTCACTTATCTTTGTAATTTTGGCTCCCCACAAAGTGCTGAGCACATAGTAGGCATGCAGGAAATGCTGACTGATTTGAATAAATGTATGTCTGTGTGTCTGCATGAATTAGGGTGGGCACGGCACTCCTAGGAAGGGGAACTCATGTTTGTGCATCCCCATGCCCCTTTGTAGGCAAGATGGAGAGTAATCAAAATGAGAAATTGACTAGGATGAGCATAGAAAGATATTCTCCCTCTTTCACAGGCTCAAAATTCCAAGTAGATTTCCTTCAAACACTTAACGTTTAAATCAAAAGTTTGATTTCTGAGACCATTTCAAAGCTGGCATGCCTACAGGGCAGCCTGAATATTTGGGAGCAGCCTAGGGGCCAGCACCTCCCGCACGAGGTATTCTCTTGATGGACACACACACACTCCACACCTTCTGACCGTCCCTATGGCCACATTATAAATCATGCTAGCCCCCCTTGTGTGGTCCTGCTCCTCATTTAATCCCGTATCTTAAGGCTTTTCCATATGCACTTGCATCTCCATAGATTCTCAGACACTGAGGCCTGGTTTGGCACTGCATTAGCACACACCCAGGGCAGTGCACTCCCAAGGGCTGCCCAGAACGGTGGCAGGAGACTGCAGGGCTCATTCTCTCACAGGATCTCCTGGGTGGTTGGTTGTGCATGTTGAACATTGCCCTGCTCCAGAAGACACCATTCATATGTGGCATCTCTGGAGTCGTTCAGTACACTGCCTGCTTCACTGTCTACAGTAGCCTTGTTCACCAGGACCACAGTACAAATGATTCCCTTTCATATTCCTTGAGGGCTGTACCAACCCCCTTGCTGGAAGTTGTTGGGATCCCTACCCTGCTGCCCCTCCCGAGGGCTTCCCTGTAGGGTCAGTTACCTGAGAGAAGCAAGACACACAATTGCCACCCAACCCCTAGGGTCATTCCTCAGAAGGTGCACGGCCCCAGGTGCCTGCCTGGCAAGCCAGGCTCAACAAACAAAAACCTGAGCACCCTCACACCCACCTCAGCACCTGCATGAAGCAGCTCCCTGCTTCACTGTGTGCAGCCTGGCCCTGCCTGCCATGCTCCCTGGCATCTGGGGTACCCCTAAACAGAGGCTGCCGGGGCTACAGAATGAACTGCAGCACCTTCCTCTCTCTGCCCAGAGGCTCTGAGAGCCCTTGTTCAATACCCAGTGTCCCAGTCTCAGAGACCCAGAGTCCCTTCACTTCACAGTGACACTGTTCACCCCACGAGCTGGATACACTCGAGGGTGCACCCAGAGCTGCAGCACCAGGAGCCGTTCGCTTCCTGCCCATCCCTCTGTCACTGGATGTCAGATGAACTCACCCTTGGAGGGTTGTGGGAGAGAAGATGGATTCTGATGATCACTTACGAGCTTGTTTTACTCCCAAGATGCCCTCTGGGTGGGCACCCCACGTGGGCACCCCACCCCTGCCCCCATTACAAACCACCTCATGTCATACCATGGCCTGTTCCTCATCTGGGACCTTAAAATTTCCCATCAAACCTGAGCCTTCTCTCCTTCCCTGCCTTTGTCACAAGTGGAGACTTGCTAATCCCACACTTCTGCTCACGAAGGAGTTAACAGCCAGCTTCACTAATTTCCCTGAGTTGGAGCCCTGGAGATGGTTGCTTGTCAGGCGTGGACTCTGAAGGTCACACAGGTTTTTTTTAACTGTGGGAACATGTACAAAACGTAAAACTTGCCATTTCAACCATTGTTAAGTGTACATTACAGTGGCATTAAGTATATCCACATTATTGGGCAGCCATCACCACCATCTTTATCCAGAACTTTTCCATCTTCCCCAACTGAAAATCTGTACCCATTAAACACTAACTCCCCGCTTCCTCTTCCCCCAGCCCCCCGGTAACCACTGTTCTGCTTTCTGTCTCTGTGAATCTGACTACCCTTGGCACTTCTAATAAGCAGAATTGTATAGTATTTGTTCTTTTGTGACTGTTTTATTTCACTTAGCAAAATGTTTTCAAGGTTCACCCTATTGTCACATGTGACAGAATTTCTATCCTTTTAAGGCTGAATAATATTCCATTGTATGTATGAACTACATTCTGTTTATCCATTCATCTGTCAATGGACACTTGGGTTGCTTCCACCTTTTGGCTATTGTGAATAATGTTACTATGAACATGGGTGTGCAAATATCTGTTCAAGCTTCTGCTTCCAGTTATATACCCCAAACATATGGCTTTTCATTTCCATAAAACTCACTAATTAATTGCTTATAGACAGAAATCAACTTCCACTGTCCCACATTAGCCTGGGACTATGTGAGATCCAGCCTCCAGTGCAAGACCCGGGGATCTTATTTTTTCCCAGCCCCCTCCTTGCCACTGGAATAGTTATCCCTGTTGGTTTTCTGAGTATTGAAACTTTCCCTGGAAAGCCATTGACTGACTTGAAGCAATGTTACCTGACCTTCTCACCTTCTGGAATGCCTGCCTACTTGATGGGCATGAGCCATAGATGCACGTGAAGGAGGTGTCTGAGAGAGTAAGCCATGAGGCCCTCTCTTTTGTGACTGTATGTGTGCAGTCCAGGTGTTTGGGTAAGGGGCTGCCTAGGCACTGGGCACACACCAATCCTTTAAAGACAGAACAAATAGTACCCACACACCCCATTTTCAATCTATCATTGCCTCCTAAACTCTAACCTATTGGGTTGCAATTAAAATTTAGTATCCAGTTTTATACTCACAGACTTTAGCTAAATTATTGAACCATCTGGCAAATAAAGAAAGGCTTGTTTCAGAGTGGCATTTGCTTAGGGGGTGGGGGCTGGCAAGTTACAATGGGTAATTGTTCTGGATACTCTTTCACCAAGATACTTCACTTCCATCTCCCCCTTCATACAATGGGGGTGGGGAGAATGCCTACCGTCTGCACCCCAAGACACTGTGCCAGCACATTAGCTATCTCAGAAGCTCTTGGGTGAAACAGCCAATGGAGTAGGAGAGGGAGGGAATAAAACTGCTGCCACTTAAGCATGCACTGTGTGTGCAAGCACTTTACATACATTATCTTATTTAATGTTCATAAAACATTATGACATAGGCACTCATAATCTCATTTTATGGATGAGGCAGTAGAGCCCAGAGGTAACCGCTCTTCTCCCTGTATGAGTCGGTTAGGCTCTTGGATTCCGAACCCCACGATGCTGACCAGGATGCTGTTTCCCGTCAGGGGGCTTTACTAACCCTTCTCCTCCAGAGCCCCAGGCTGTGCTGCTCAGAAGGTGCGTGCAGCCATGGCAGGAGGTTCAGGGCATGTCCTCATGCCAAATGTGCCATCTGGCCGGCCCATGTCCTCTCCTCCTCTCCAGGTGCCCCAGAACCAAACCCACACGTAGCTCCCCTACCCTCGATGACAGCCTCAACTGCTGGGAGGCCCTGCGTGGAGCTACAGGGAGGACTCAGAGATGGTTTCAGTCACCTCCTAGGCTCAGGGCTGGGACTGGACATGGTGAAGGATGGGGAGGATGAATGAGGGTCTGAACAAACTTGAGACTGGAAGTCCAGCACCACCCTTCACCAGCTGGCTGGCCTTGGGACAGCTGCAGCAGCTCCTGGGAGAGGCGTTAAGAGGGCACAGTTGCCCTCGCAAGGTCACTGGAAGGCTGCTGGAATAATGTTTGCAGAGTGCCAGCTCTGGACATTACACATGGTGGGGTGCCCAAGAAGTGGCATTATCTGTTGTCACTAGGACAAGTTATAGATACTGTTCTGAGGGGTTTGGAAGACAGTGGAAGTAGCAGGGGACAGTCACAGAGTTGGGAGGACCATCAATGGGAGACAGACAGCTGGGCAGATTGAGGCCTGCGCTGGTGGCAAGGTGAGTCCTTCCCCGGTCAGCTCCCCAGGGAGTGGAGAACCAGAAGCCAGGCAGGAGGGGCTGTGCCGAGAGCTAGGATGAGCTGCCATGGGGCCCTTGCAGCACCGCCCTGGCTCTGGCCAGTTCCCATCTCCCCCCTGAGCACTGCTTCCCACGCGGCCTTCCAACCACCAGCACCACAGCAAAGGAAATGAAAATGGACCCGATTGGGAAACATGCATGTTTCCTTCCAGCTTCCAGACCTGTGGGAGCTGCCGGCGCCAGGCAACTAGAGTTCAATGCCAGCACTTCGCTGCCCAGTTCAGGGTGGACAGGGTTCCTGCCACTGAAGGGGCCTCCTGGCTGACCATCCCAGGGCAGGGCCTGGGTCTAACTGGTCTCTGCCTCCAGTTAGCACCTTGCCCCAAGCCCGGGACAGGGGACAGCTCAGTGAGTGAGTGACATGAACGCTCTGGCTCTGCATCGGCCACCTTCTTGGCCTTTGGCAAAGAGGGTGTCTCTGCCCGCCTCTGTCTTCCCCGCTTTAAAACCTCTAGAGTAAAGTAAGATAAAATTGCTGCCATTCAGTAAATTCAACTGTGTGTCATGCTGCACACTTCAGCCTTTTCATACATGGGCCCCTCATGTTCACAAGAGCCCCAGGGGATGGCAGGACATGGTGCTGACTGCCTGGGTGCCCAGCCTTGCTCTGACAACTCTGTCTTGGGGTTTTGGGAAAGTCCCTTATTGTGATGAGGCCCTGGGATAATAGCAGTACCTACCTTATGGGGTGTTGTGTGGAATAAATGGGCTCATATTTCTAAAGCATGCAGAATGGTGCTCAGCATAGATGTTCCATAGAGTAAGATCTTTATAGATGTTAACTGTGATTCCTTCATTGGTTGATGGAGAAACTGAGTCTTCTCAGAGTCCCATAACTAGTAAATGGCTGTGACAGAGCTAACCCACTCTAACTGGCTCTGAAGCTGTGTTCCGTACTGCCCCGTATATAACATTCCTTCCAGAGATCTGGCCCATCCACCGCCGCAGAGCACGCAGCCCAGGAGACGGCACTTCCATGCATCCTCCAGCACCCCACTGCATGAGACACCCTGCTTACAGAGGGCTTCCCCTCAAGGGCAGAGGGGCTATGCTTTAGTTTTTAAGTCAACATTTTGTTTGAATGAAAGAATACACATAGAGCAATGCATACACTGTCAGCTCACCGCTCAGTACATTTTCCCTGAGTGAACACAGCCATCAAGCCTGCACACAGGTCAAGAGGCAGAACATTGCCAGCCCTGCAGATGTCCCCCATGTGCCCCCCTCTAAATCACAGCCACGCCCCCCCAGAATAAACATTTTTCCTACCATCATTGATTAATGTTAATTGTTTTTTAAAAAATCTTTATCTAAATGGTATTATATGATACGGCTTCTTTTATGTGTGACTCTTTTCATTCAATGTTTGCAAGTTTCATCTCTGTTCCTACAATAGCCGTAGGCCTGTGGTTCCCATTTCTGTTTGGTAGTCCGTTGGGTGCATACACTAGTTCCTCGACTCATTCATTGTTTCTGGACATCTGGCTGCTTCCAGTTTAGGGCCATCACACTTAGTCCCCTTTGTGGTGCATGTCTGGGCTGCATCCTCTGTGTCTGGCTCAGTCACCAGCTCGTGTTTGCTGAGTGGCTGATATACCCTTGTAGGGATCTCCCGATGACAGAAGCAGCAGGCAGGAAGGTAAAACCTTCCTCCCCCACTTCCCCTGGATGGAGCAGGGTCTCAGAGGGAGTCCCTGCAAACAGCAGGTTAGGGAGAGCCTGCAAGACTGTTGGGCTTAATCTTCCCCCTTTTTCAAGATTGAGGTGAGTGAACATGGGGCCCTGGGAGACACGAATAGATTTGCCCTGTGTTACACAGGGTGGTGAGAGAGCCCAGGCAGGGCCTGGGAGTCCTGACTCTGAGGCCACCAGCTGTCAACAGGCCCCACATGGCCAGAGAAGGATCAGCAGTAGGTTAGCTGGGGCCTCGGGCCTGGTGATCCCTCCGCCAGGGTGGAAGCTACAGCAGCCCCAGCCTCCTGGAGTCCCCATGGGGGGGCTGTGGCGGTCTACAGGGCATGGGGCCCCTCCTCACCTCTGCATGACCACCAGGGAAGAGTTCAGCCTGTGGTCTGGCAGAGTGGGTTCCAATCCCAGTACCGCCATTACTGAGGGTGATTCTCTCTGTCTCCCATGGTTCATCCCTAAACCAGCCCCTGGGCCAGCAGTGGTTAAGGAAATACCTAGCCTGGGGCCTGGCCCTAGACAAGGACTTGATGGCATCAGCCAGGTGGGCTCTGGCCTGAGTAGTGGGCCAGTGGTGGAGTTGGAGGGGAGCAGATGGGGGGTCACCAGGCCCGGCCGGCCCCACCTCTCAGTGGCAGCCAGGACTCCCTGGGCTCCTCCTCAGGTTCCAGGCTACCGGCAGGAGCGTGTGGAGAAAGGCCTGAAGCTCTTTGCTCAGCTGATCAACAACAAGGTGTTCCTGCTGTCCTTCATCCGCACACTCGAGTCTCAGCGCAGCTTCTCCATGCGCGACCGCGGCAACGTGGCCTCGCTCATCATGACGGTGCTGCAGAGCAAGCTGGAGTATGCCACCGACGTGCTGAAGCAGCTGCTGGCCGACCTCATCGACAAGAACCTGGAGAGCAAGAACCACCCCAAGCTGCTGCTGAGGAGGTGAGGGCATGACCAAGTACGGGAGGGTGGCAGAGGTCGGAGAGCCCCACCAGCCCACCCACCCGGCCTGGCCCCGGCTCTCCAGGAAGACCAGGGGAGCTCCCAGGAGCAGCCAGGGTCCCTGAGGCCAGGCACTGACCTGCCCGGAGGCCAGGGGGCATCCCCACGCTTGTGGAAGAATCTGCCCATTATGTCAGTGCCCAGAACTTGACCACAGCCCCTCTGCTCCCTGTTGCTTTTCTTCTGCCTCGGTATCTGCTCCCCATTCTCCTCTCTCTGCCCATATACTCCTCTGATTTTGGCCCTTTCCACTGGAATTCTTCTCTCCTGGAAAATGCAAAGGTCAGTTTTCCTGCTGTGGCCTTATGTAAATCAGAACTTGAATTGGAAGTGATACCCCAGGGCCTCTCTGGGAACCCACTTCACCATCTCAAGGTGACAAACATGAGCCCCTTGCAGCCCTCACTGCTGTCCAGGGTCGTTAGCGGGAGTGTCACCTGGAAGCTTGTTGGAAATGCAGAATCTCAGGTCCTGCCCCACACCCACTGGATCAGAATCTGCACTTTAATGAGAAACCTAGGTGAAGTGTATGCATATGAAAGTTTGGGAAGCGCTGGTCCAGCCTGTGTTCAAGGCTGTCAGTGGGACCTGCCTGATGCAATGCAGCAGGTGTCCCTGGTGCCTGCCGCGGCTCTGCAGGGGTCCAGGCCCACTGCTCCACACCCTTGGAAGCCTCATCCTCAACACTGTTGAAACTTGAATGGTCACATGTCAAGATGTATAGAGACTCTGATTGTATCCATACTCCCATTTGAACTTCCCAGGTACTTCAAGGCCATTTCTCTTCTAGGCTGTTATTCCAAGTCTTTAGCCTTTGTGTAGATGAAGTTGAAAAACTTCCACATCAGGCCTGTTCATCCCACTCTGTACTTAGAGCACCCCTGTACTGTCTGCCTCTGCCTTCCTCCTGCCTTCCTCTGAGTCTGAGCCACAGCCTCCCTCTTAGTCCAGTAGATGGACTTGGCTTCCAGAAGTGTTTACTTCAGGCTTTTTCCTGGTACGGTGGGCATTTGCCTGCACAGCTGCAAAAGGTTGCTACACATAGGAGCAATCAACAGCTTTGGAACCAGCAAGGTAGATCATTTTGATTTTTGTTTTACTTTCACCACGCAGCCACCCACTG
Organism: Manis javanica; assembly: GCF_040802235.1. Classification (NCBI taxonomy): domain Eukaryota; kingdom Metazoa; phylum Chordata; class Mammalia; order Pholidota; family Manidae; genus Manis; species Manis javanica. Next base: position 19,688,085 of record NC_133161.1, read on the forward strand.
GCATAATTCTAGGGCTGCCACCGCCTGCCAAAGCGCCCACTGACAATTCCCCGCGTGGTCTCGCTCTGTATCTGTGTGTCTCTTGTCTTGTTTCCCATTCACTCTCTCCCAATGGCCCCTCCCTCTTCTGCTGTCCTCCACCTCCTCTTCTTCTTCGTGCCCTTGGCCCCCTTCTTGTCTCTTCTCAGCTCTGTTTTGTGATGGCAACTGCGGCTTCCAACTCTATCCAAACATACCTGGATGCGCCGGTTTCTCTCTGGAGCTGGCCACACACTTTGTGCAAGTGTGAATGGAGTTGGGCTTCCTCAAAGTGGATGTAACCAAAAGCGTCAGGCTTTGGAAGTTTGCTTCCAAAGTAAAATAATAAGTAGACTTGGGTAGAAGCAAGAAAGATGCAGGTTAGACTCAAGTAGGAACTTCCTGTCATTGCAAATGACACACTAGAAGGATTCTCGGGCGAAGTTCCAGCAGACGTGGAAGCCTTTGCATAGGACAGTTTGGGCATCTCTTGGGGTGAGTCAGGCATACAGCATCATGTTGCTGTCAGCTCTGAAAATCTTCAGCTTCCGTCTCGGGGTCAGTCTAACCTCTCTGGTCTTTTACTATGATCCGCTTCTCTTGACACCTTTCCCTCTATCCCCTGACAAACTGGTATCTTCTCAAGTTATTTTGTTTTTCTTTTCTCATTCAGAAGAACTATAAAGTTCACCAGGGCTGTACTGCCCAGTGTTACAATTGTGAGCAGTATGTGACTATTAAAATCTAAACTAATTAAAGGTAAATAGAATTAAAAATTCAACTCCTTGGGCACACGAGCCGCATTTCAAGAGCTCAGGCACGTGTGGCTGGTGGCCGCCACATCAGGCAGCGGAGGTGAGAGCGTTCCCATCGCTGCAGAACGTGCTGTTGGACGGCACTGCTCCAACTCTCCCGCCCCAAACCCAGCTGGGAGCCTGACACCCAGAATGTCCTCTGCCAGCTTTGTAGACAAAGCTTGTCTTATTATTGCGGGGTGTCTGGGAATCCACAGAACTCAAGTATTCCTTAGGATGCCAAGATGGGCCTGAAAACCTTATGTGACAAGCTCAGTGCAGGCTCCTCTTGCTCCTTCCCCACCCTGGGGTCTGACCAGCTGTCTCTGTCTTTGTCTTGCTCTGCTGGGCCCCTTGACGGCTGATGACAGGACTGAGTCAGTGGCTGAGAAGATGTTGACCAATTGGTTCACCTTCCTGCTCTACAAATTCCTCAAGGTATGATCGAATTGTGGGGGTATCTCTGGCTCTGCCACAGTTACCCTGCCAGCCTGGCACCCAGCTGGTCTTCCCCAGCCTGCCCCATTTCCCTGCTCAGCCCCCAAGTCCACACTCCCCTGCGGCTGGCTCTTAGACTCCCACCAAGAAATGCAGTGCCTCCTCATTGAGAGAACAGACCCCTAACCACCTCAGAAGACAGAGCCCTGCAGTGAGTCCCAGCCTGAGCCACGGTCCCCGCAGGCTGCCTTCCCAGGGCTGGGGCTGGTGAGCCTTGGAGAGGACCCTGCATGGGCCCTAAAGATAAATTTCCTTTTAAGCAATTAAAAACTGCTTAAATTTTAACAATTCACCTTTTATTTGTCTGCTTGCTCTCTTCCTCTCCCAGCCTCAGCCTTACTGAGGCTGATAAGGGCCCCAGGCAGGTACAGCGGCGGCCTGTGGCGGCAGATAAGCCTATGGTGTGCCTGGGTGGTAGAAGGGCCGCTCGTTCCAATTGTTAACTTGTTGTCTAAGGAGTTCATGCCATGGAGGACTGACCTCTGTCTCCTGATGGGGCTGCGGAGAAAGCAGGGTGCAGCGAGGTAGGGAGAGGGAACAGAGAGGGAGCTAGGAGGAAGGGAAGCCCAAGAGCGAGCCCCAGGGCAGTGGTGGGAGAGGGCAGAATGGAAGAAGACCCTGGCCAGAGAGCCAGGAGAAATGCACGTCTGCAAGGGAGTGGAACGTGAAGAGCAGCGCTGTGGGGGCAGGAGAGGAGAACTGCAGACAAGTGGAGGGCAGCCTTCCGGAGAAGCAGGGCCTCATGAGGGCTGGGCTCTGCACCTGTGGTCCAGAGCCCGCCCAGCACGGTTCTCCTCCGTGACCAGGAGTGTGCTGGGGAGCCCCTCTTCTCGCTGTTCTGTGCCATCAAGCAGCAGATGGAGAAGGGGCCCATCGACGCCATCACGGGGGAGGCCCGCTACTCTCTGAGTGAGGACAAGCTTATCCGGCAGCAGATCGACTACAAGACCCTGGTGAGCCAGCCTCATGGCTTTTCCCCGTGCCTCTGGTGGGTGGGCTTTGGTCCTGCACAGCTTGGCCCAGCCGAGGGGATGGTGATGGAAATGCTGAAAGCCACCCTCCAGTTTTGCCCACTGCACGGGTCCAGCCAGGTGCTCTACCTGTGCCTGCCCCCCCAGGGCATCTGGATTTGGGGGCCTTCTGAGCAACACTTCAGCAAAAGACTACTGTGGTTCCAGGCCAGTGTACTGAACTTTGGGGCTATGGGCCTGCCGACAGCTGGCCTACTGACCCACTGAATGAACTCGTTCTCATGTGTCCTGCCAGCATGGAGAGTGAACAGTGCCATGCAGATAGCAGGTGGGGGCACTAGAAGAAGAAACCGGGAAGAGTCTCTCATGGTTCTGAAGCCCACCTCTGCTCATTAGTCTACGTTCAAACATGCCCATGACCAGAGCTGCAGAACACAAGGTCAGGATAGCCTAGTGGTTAACGTGTTTGTCCAGGGAAACATGGGGATCCACTCTGTCAAGGTTAGACCCCCTTTCTTGATGGAAGCAGTCACCCTAGGCAGCAAAGCTCAGCATGCAGGAGCTCAGGGTTTGGATACAGACAGGCCTGGGTTAGAGCCCTCAGCCTGCTGCTGACTGACTGGGTAACCTGAGACACTTGCTTTGAGTTTAGGTTTATTTGGAAAAATGCAGGTATATATATAGAATCTACTAAAACAGGGACAGAGGTAGTATATTGTCCCACTCAAAGCTGTCCAGGGTCTGGAGTGGGATAAGGCGCCCAAGGCACTGAGCCCAGCGTCAGCCCTCCCCTCGGCCTGCCACCTCTGTCCTGCCCTGCTGCCTCTGTCGCGCCCTGCCTACTGGCTCCAGGTCATGAAGCTCACTCTTGGGCTATTTTTGGAGAGAGTAGTATCTCCCACCAGGCCTTCTCTAGGAAAGGGGAGAGAAAGAGGAAGGAAGGGGGGTGGGGAAGGAAGGGAGAAAATAAGATGAACGATGAGTGTGGGGGTGATGCACAGGTGGCGCCCAGGACAGGAGGCCAGGGAACAGCTGGGACTTAAAATGCACTTGTGGAGAGATGAGGCACAGGGCAGTCCAGGCTGGCCAGGGCAGAGCCGGGCAGGAGCAGGGAGCCGAGGGTTGTCCCAGACTGCGAGGCCAGCTGGGAAGGTGCTCCCTGCAGCTGGGGTGACATGACTGTGATGCCCCTACCCCCTCCATCTCCAGAGGGCCCAGAATCCCGACAGGCATCTTCACATTTTCTGGGCTTAGCTAGCTGATGAGACTTCAAAGGGGTGGCGTGAGGTCGGAGGCCCTAGCCTCCTTGCAGTCTTGGTGTGCTCTGGAGGAGAGAGGCCGATTAAAATGAGAGAGGGAGAAAACGTCTTCCAAAAATAGAGACCTTACTAGATTTCTTAATGAGCTAGGACTACCACTAAAACGTCTCCTGCCTGATCTCACCTCCTCCTTCTCCAGTATCAAATCCGACACAATGAGCTGCAATAACACTCTGTCCCCAGATTGCAGCATCTTTTATTCCAGAGGCCAAACTATTGTTAGTACACTGAGCCTGGTTTCAGATGACTGGACTCGAAGAGAATGTGAGGAAATCGGAGTGGGCCAGGGAAGCGCGCCCACTAGGGTGGAAGCACGTGGGAGCCAGGCGCTGGAGGAAGGGGGAAAGACTCTGCGATTGTTTTGCCCACAGAAGGAATGGCTGCAAGGAGATTTAATAGCCTGTGAAAGGAACCCCTGTGCACAGAAGTGGGGGTAAGGAGGGGGAAGGAAAGAGTGTGAGAGCTGCAGAGGGGCTGACCTGAGGCTCCCAGGGGCAGGGGCTCAGCGAAATGACAGGAAGCCAGGGAACTCAGCAGTGGCCAGAGAAGACCAGGGAGCTGTGGGCCGAAGGATGGTAAAGCTGACCTGGGCAGGAGGGACAACCACAGAGAGTGTCACAGGCACAGAGAGGCTTGGGTGTCACTTTACACTCAGGTGCCCCTTTTAAGTGTTGAGTGGCTCACTGGATTGAAACTAGAACTTGGACTGGCACGGCCTGCAGCCCTGCAGTGAGGGCCCCTCTGCATCACCACGCGGCCTGCTGAGCCTGGCTGTTCACCTCTTGCAGGGCAGAATCCCAGGCCCCATCCTAGACTTCCCGAGTCAGAATCTACATTTTAACAAAACCCCTCATTGATTTTACTCATATTAAGGCTTGAGGAGCACTGACCTACCAGAAAAACACTGGGGAGTTTGCACAGAAACTAGCCAGGGGGCACAGGAGTGGGGGTAGGGAAGGGAACTTCTGGGCGGAGCTGTGTCCTGGTCAGTGGCCAGGGAGCACTGTCCCTCAGTGGGGTCACTGCTTCTCCCCTGGATGCCCTGAAGTACCCCATGGAGTTTTCATAGTGCCACCATGAGACCCCTGGGGCGAGTGGAAATGTCCCAAGAGCAAAGTCAGGGGGCAGCCTCTGCCTCACCGTCTCTCAGTGGGGGAGCCCGGAAAGAACTGTGTTGCTGCATCGGGGAGGCTGAGCCACTCCATTGTGGACCAGAGGACAGGGCAGCACAAAGCGTCAGGCTGTGCTTGGCCACTGAGTCCAGGAAGGCTTTAGAAGGAAGGAGTGGCTGGAGAGGGCACTCAGAAGGGATACACGGTCCAGGCTCCTTCCACCATTGTTTTCAATTTAGGACATTTTGAAGGTGAGAGTTTGCTTTTATAGATTTAGGAGGGTTTTTTTTTTCTTTTAATGGAATAAGCATGTTCCCGTTTAAGCTCATAGCAGTCTGGTCGCTAATGAAAGGCAGGTGTCTAGGGGCCAAGGTTCTGATTGCCACCACATGGAGCAGGGCGAGCTAGAGGTGGAAAAGGCCTGTCGTCTGAGTCTGCAAACCAGACGTGCTGTTGGGAAATGGTTCGGGGGTGCCACGAAGATCAGAGGGGGGAGATGCATGGAGGGCTCAGGCAGTGGGGTCAGAAGGCAGCTCCGGGAGCCAGAACGGCATGGCCGTGCGGCAGCACCCAGGCCTCACCAGACCCGCCCCGTTCCACTGTGGGCCACCCAGGAGCCACACCAGCTCATCCACGTAGAGAGAGCTCACTCAGAACAGCAAGAGAAGAAAACCCTTTGGAAATGACCCAGAAATTTTTAAAGGAAAAAACACAGTTGGTTCTTTAAGCAGAGTCTTAACTTTTCCAACAAATTCCACAAAGAGAGACTGAGGCCCTGAGCCAGGGTGGCCTCTTCCCCTAACAAGGTTCCAGGTTCAGAGCCAAGAAGGGATCTCAGGTGGCTTGAACCTACAGTTTTAAAAGGGCACCTTTTTATTTTTAAAAAACACATTAAGCTTCTTATGCATTCTCCAACTTCTAATCAGCATGAAACCCTCACAAAAATCGAAGCTTATGAAATCTTGAGAAAGGATCCAGATTGTCATTCATGTGAGTGTATGAGAGGGAGTGACAAGAAAGACTGACACACGCAGGCAGGGCTCTGTGTGTGCACAGAAGGAGCATGTCCCTTCTCTGCCAATGGCGCCTCACTGCCTCCACCTACCTGGACATGGTTCCCTTTGAAAAAAATCAGGATTTTAATGAAGTTTGCTATGACAGGGAGTCAGGTGTGCAGCTCCTACTTCTGTAATGACACTGAAGCCACGGAGCTTTCCTGCTGCTGTCTGGACTGGGAGGCTTGGTGGGAACCCAGTTGGGCTGGGGTCACCCACCCTCTCCAGTCCAACCTGCAGAGGCAGAGCCATTCGAAACAGGATCCCAGGATGCTGTTGGCAATCTTGGAGCTCTTCCTACTGCCCGACCTCCTGCACCACCTCTCCTCCCACCTCCCACAGGTCCTGAGCTGTGTCAACCCAGATAATGCCAACAGCCCCGAGATCCCAGTGAAGATCCTCAACTGCGACACCATTACTCAGGTCAAGGAGAAGATTCTGGATGCTATCTTCAAGAATGTTCCCTGCTCCCACCGCCCCAAGGCTGCAGATATGGACCTGGGTGAGTAGGCTGCCCACCCAGGGAGCTATCCTTGAACTGGTCAGAAGCACCCTCACAGACCAGTGGTGCCCTGTGCAGGGAGCAGGTGTGCACAGCCCCCAGGAGCCCAGGGGGTATACCTCCCTGGCCACTTAGTCAGTGATAAGCAGAGAAGGGGGCTCCATTCTGCTGGCGATACGACTGCCTGGGGGTCTTTTGAGTAGAGTGTGTCATATCTGCAGTGAAGGGTATTTAGTCTGAGTCTGTATCGTCCAACCCTTGCCACAGCCTTTGTGCCCCCAGGCTCTTCCCTTCCTCTCTGTCCTGTGCCTGTAATTTTTGCTGACTACCTAAGGCCAAAGAGATCTGGGTCAGAAACGGAGGATGGAGAGATAGAATAGAGAACAATGAGATGTGATACCCTACTGGGGAGCAGGACAATATTTCATTTGAATGTTCTGTGAATAGATTGCATAGCCTACATAAACAATGGCATGCCACGCAGGGCCAAGTGTACTTAGATCCAGCTGTGGTTTGCCTGAGTGTTTAATAAGATATCATCCTGGGGAGAACCTAGCGGGGAGCCCCAGGCTCTAAAGAGGCCAAGGCTGAGGAGAGGCAGTTTGGCATGGGGGATCGGCCTCCGTCACACCTGAATTTGAGTCCTGGCTGTGTAGGCGTGTTCAAGTCACTTATCCTTTCTGTGCCTTAGTCTCCTTGCCTATAAAGTGGAGGTAATAATAGTATCTGCCTCGTAAGAATGATGTGAAATGATGCATGTAGAGGCCTCAGGCAGTGCCTGGCCCATAGTGCACACTCAGTAAGTCCTGGCTGCCACCATTACTGGTAAGGAAATGGCACAGGGCTGTTTGTCGGTCCTGGGCATGGAGAGAAAGGCATTCTAGTGTTTATGCCTGTGTCTGGAGATGTGTGGTGACACAGGGGTGGGGAGGACCTCCAGAGACCCCTAATCTGTCCGTCTGTACTCTAAGCTGGCTTTAGCTAAGCCATCCAAGACAGCTGCACATCTACACTATTTTCTAAATCCACAGGGAATTTTCACTGCCTCCCACTGAATCAGCCCACCTCTCCCTAAATTCTGATGTGTAAAGAACTCAGTACAGGGAGTTCTGCTAGCTTGCCTCAGTTCTTACTGCTTTACTTAACCCCATCTCCTCTTGCTTGGCTCTTGGTGGGATGTGCTTGGCCCCGTGCCTGGAGCTCTGATGCCCTGGGAGCGATCCTGGGCAAGCGTGTGCTTCCCTCCCTTTGGAGGTATCTCTGTGCACGCTGTTTCTGGGACAAGGAGGAAGCATATGGGAGAGCTGGTGGAGTGGGGGTGGGGGTGAGTGTCCACATTTTCACCCCGGGCACTGGTCCCTAGAGCTGGAGTGACGTTTGTGTCTGCATGCGTGTAGTTCTGCTGCCGTGAAGATCTACAGCTGATGAAGTGAAGGGGCCTGTTATGGAACCAGTGGGAGAGGAAGCCCTCATGTTCCCTACCCCCAAATAATTAAGAGGGTTGCTCCATAATGGGTTTCTCAGGGAGAGTGGAGTATACCAGGGTAGCCAGGTAGCCCCACCAGTTCTTCTGTTTGTTTGTGGGGGCCATGGCAGGGTCCACCCTTGGCTTTTTGGGTTGGAAGGAGAACCCTCACATAGTGGGGCCGAGAGGAGGAGTTGTGACAGCAACTTTCATGCTGGAGGGTGGGTTTGGAAATGGGGTGCTGGGACACAGAAAGAGCTCCTGTGTGAGGTACATAGAGAACTGTGTGCTTCTTGTGCTTGGAGTGGGGTGAGCGCCCATGAAAGAGCAGCAGGTGGCTACCTAAGCCTCCACCTAAAGCATCAAGACAACAGTTTTTGCACCAAACACCTTCTGTTCCTCACCAGAAAAGGGCACATTAAACCTGATGGACCTCAGGAAGGGTGGGAGCCAGTGTTTTCCAATGTTATCTTTTAACCCCAAGCTAAGACAGGGCCCTCTGGAAGCAGATTCAGGGGCCACCCCTTTGGCACCTGCTTCGTTTCTGGAGAGAGACCACTTCATGGCTGGTAGATGCTGCTCAGGACCAGCCCTTGCCTGCCTAGAATCCGTGCACCCTGAACTTGCGAGGAGCTGCTTGTTAGCTTTCAAATTGCTCCCTTAGAAGGCCTGGGGGCGCCAGCCCAGCAAAGCAGATTGCTAGTAAGGAGATGTAAAGCACCCCACAGCCATGATGGGTAGCCACCCAGACAGCTGTGGTCACTTCCTGCCATCTGCCACGTGTGAAGGAAGCCCAAATGCCACACAGCAACTGGGACCTCCCTGAGGGTTGCACACCCTCAGGCTAGAGGCTGCTCAGGCCAGGGAAAGGCCACCTGCCCCCCAGGAGGGCTGGGGCTCCTGTGACACAGCGCTCACCATGACCACCATGCTTCATGTCCCGAGAACAAAGGGGCCACTATCCCACCACAGGTGCTGCTGGGGAAGCCCCAGGGCCCCCCAGCAGGACAAGGCCTTGCAGCAGGAATGGTAAAGGGGAGAAGGAAAGAAGGGAGACCTCAGGCAGTTGGAGCCTCAGGCACCATCCCACTGGAGAAGGGGTGTCATGCTGAACTCCTCACAAAAGCCTCCCCATGGTGGATCACCTTCTGAGGAGTGTCCTTTATTAAGTCCAGGGTGCGGAGCTGCCCGCAAAGCTCCGGCCTCCTTTCTACCAAAGCCGGATTGTACAATAAGGAAAACAGGGTCTCCTCAGAGACTCCAGTGCTTCCTCCACACAGTTCAACTCAGTCTAATGGCCCCAGAGGAAGGAGCAGCAAGGCGAGTTTTTCCCCAGTATAGGAAAAAGTGCTTTGCAAGCCTAAAAGCAGTTTGCAAATGCAAGGTGTGATGATGATCAAAAATTAACCTATGCTGAAGCTACACATAGCACCTCGGCACAGAGGATATGTTCAGCCACGTGCGCGGGACGTGTAGGGCCGCCGGGCCTCACCCTCAGCCCCCCGGCTTCCTCCTTCCGTAGCGGAGGGCACAGGCACAGACCTGCCTTCCTCCGCCTGATGCCAGCCCCTGGCAAGGCCAGGACACAGGTCCCTGGCCAGCACAGAAGGGAGCAAAGACATGTGAAGCCACCCCCGTTCTTGTCCCATGGAAATCCAGCCCCAGCTGCCTCCTCCTGCCTTTCAGCATCACGTAGCCCCTGGCTGGCCTAGCCCCTCGTTCCTGACACTTCCTCTGATGGAAGCTCTCCCCCAACCCTCTTTCACTAGACTTTCCTGGGCACAAAGGAACCAAGAGCAGGGTTTTCCAGAGGAACAGAACCAACAGGGGTGTGTGTGTGTGGAGAGAGACTTATTTTAAGGAATTGGCCTCTGTAATTACGGAGTCTGCTATAATGTAACCCCATAGACTGGGTGGCTCACAAACAACAGACGTGTATTTCTCACAGTTCTGGAGGCTGGGAAGTCCCAGGTCAGGTGTTGGCAGATTTGGTGTCTGGTGAGGACCGGCTTCCTAGTTCATAAGTGGCACCTTCTCACTGTGTCCTTACACTGCAGAAGGGACAGGGGAGCTCTCTGGGCTCTCTTTTATAATCCCATTCATAAGGGCTCCACCTTCATGTCCTGGTCACCTTCCAAAAGCCCCACTTTCAAATACCATCACATTAGGGTTTAGGATTTCCACGTATGAATTTTGGTGGGACACACACATTTGGTCTATTGCAAGGAGGCTGGCCAGTCCAAAATCTGCAAGGTTGGCATGCAGGCTGGAGAACCAAGGAAGAGCCAGTGCTGCAGTTCAAGTCCAAAGGCTTCCTGCTGGCAGAATTCTGTCCTGCTTGGGAGAGGTCAGTCTTTAGTTTTCATGGGGGTTCATCTCATCCACAATAGTGTTTGACCCCATATCTGGGTGCCTTGCCCAGCCAAGTTGAAATATAAAATGAACCATCACAGGAGCTAAAGTGAGGACAGAGGGCCTGCCCTCATTTCAGTCTGTTGGGATCTAGGGAGGGAAGCGTATCACAGAGCAGCTGCTCGGGACTGTGCTGGGGCAGCTGGGCCTCTGAAAGCACAGTGCCAGGGGCACCCCACCCTGCTAGACATGAGGCTGTCCACACCAGGTTTATGTCACTTCCCACTCACAGGTATAGGGGAGGGCCACCACCCTTGTATCAGTAAACTCTTCAGTTCATGTATCATAAGACCTCACTTGCCACAAGCTCTGTGCGAGGCATGAGGGTACCAATGTGACTAGGACGAGCTCGTCATTTCTTTGCACAGTAGTAGAAGGCAGGACGCTCCTCTTTCAGAGCCGTGGGACTCTTCTGTCTCCTCCCTTCACTCTCCAGAGGAAATAATTGATGGTGCTCTGTTCCACTGCACAGGAGAAAATGCAGCTCAGAGTGGCACGGTGCCGGGCCCTGGTCACCCAGCAGGAATACCCATTCCCTCCCCATGCAGTCTCAGCTGCAGGCCTTGACCTCTACAGACTCTTCTGGTTTAAGGCAAATGCTCCACCAATAGCCTCCAGAACTCAAGAACTCTGTCACCCCTCTGTCTTGCCATTCAAGGTGCAAGTCCTGCTGAAAGGATATATTTTTTCAAATAAGTAATTCCTGCATGCAGTAAAAAGATACACTGTCTTCCGAGTGAAATACAAAGAGTTCACAGCAGCTGTCTCCCCAGTTTGCATTTTCCACTGCACCTGATGGGAACGACAGATAAAGATAATGGAATTTTTTTTTCTTTTTTCTTTCCCCTCCCTCTCTCCCTGGAAGATGGAAGTGTAACAAATTGGATTGTGAGTGTGTCTGTCCTTTGTGCTTGGAGCCTGGAGCGGGCACAGGGCTGCTGGGCAGGAGCTGTGAGAGGTCAGAGCTAGCAATTTTCTCTTGGTGTCATGCATATGAATACCAGGGTCACCTTCCCTCCTTCCCACCACCCATCACCTGCCTTTTTAACTGCTTTGACACAGCACACCGAACCAAGCCAGATACACCAGTGGCCCTGTGTTCCATATTCAAGAATACCCCTTAAGGGAAGGCAGTATATAGCACAGAGAAGACCAGTAGTGACTCTGTAGCATCTCACTACGCTGCTGGACAGTGACTGCAAAGGGGTGGGGGGTGGGAGGTGATGATATGGGGGAATGTGGAAACCACAACATTGCTCATGTGAAACCTTCATATGATTGTATATCAATGATAACTTAAAAAAAGAAAAGAATATCCGTTAAACTCTAGCTCATCTCTCTTAAATTGAGTAGCACAGTCTTCTTTTTCCTTTAGCTCTGCAAACTCCCCAATAACGATAGCTAGCCAATGCTGGCACTTGGCAGTTTAAAAAGATCTAGCACCTTAAATGCAGGCAGCACAGTTCTATTTAGCAATTTCTTCTTCTAAGCACCGTGTTTCGTAGTTCAATTATTTTATATTTTAGAACTTGCTCTTACAATAAGATTATTTTTTGTAACTAAACTATTTAGATGGTACCCCCACCTTCTCTCTCCCAGGTTAGGCTTCCAACCTCGTTTGCCGTGACACTGATCTTGTCCGGGTCCCTCCCAGTTCTCCCTTGAAGGTCTCAGGACCCTCTACTAGGTGTCTCCTTGGGGCACACCTGCTGACAGGTGCACTGCAAAAAATGAGGCGCATTCATGAACATGTGGGGGGGGGGCCTGTGCTCCCACACACTCAGAGCGAGGGCCAGAGCTAGTGAGGTTTGTGCTCTCCAGAGAAGAGTGGCCTCTCCGTGTATTACTCCTGGTGCAGAGGGGACCCTTTACCAGCCAGGCCTTTGACGTGCTTGCTGCCAATATCTCCTTCCAGGATTGGCCAGCAGATGAACCCCTCCCTCCTCTATGCCCCACTCCCCCTGCTCCCCTAGCCACCTTCTCACAATGCTGGGGGCACACCATGGTGTGCCTGTCTCCTCTTCCCCAGAGGATCCCCAAGCACTGTCTGGTCTATCTCTGGAACATCTCTTACCTCTGCACGTCTGCAGGCTGTTACTCTCTGCCTTCACTCAGTCCCTCACATTCTGCCTTGGCCAAGGGCAGCCACCTTTGGTGGGCCCCCCACCTCCTGTCTCTCTAGTGCTCCACCTTCCCTTCTCATCACCCTGGGCCCACAGCTCAACCCCAGATGCCTTAGCATGTGTGCCAGATCTTTCTTAGCTCACTGACTTGAATGTGCCTCCCCCAAGAATGCACAATCGTCAATCCCTGGAGGTGGTACCTCTGGACCAGGACACTGGCCCCTGTGCCGCTCAGGCAGACGCCTACTCGCCCTTCAGCATCCAGCCCCGCAGCCTTCCCCGCCCAGCTCCTGCAGACCCTGCTCACTCTCTCACCTCCATGTAGCTCCGAGCACCTGCGCCTGTGATTCTTTGTTCTTGTGCACAGCTTCCCACACAGGGAGCCCTTCTGAGGCTAGGACTTCTGTTCTATTCCATTGCCATGTTTACTCTGTATGTCGTGCTGGCACAGTGCCTGGCACACCGCAGGCCCCAGGAAATAGTGTCGGAATGAGAGAACGGAAATCTAAGACTTTCTGGATCTGGATTTTTAACATGGTGGTTGTAGCTGATGTCTCTTGTCAGATCGGGTGTCAGTTGGGCGCCTAATCCAGAGTGGGTGTTGTGAGGTGTCGCTCTGTCCCAGGACTCACTGGGGCCGTCACCGAACTCAGCGCCTAACATCAGTTGGTGCCTTGAGGTGCTTTCCAGTTTCTCACTTGCCCCAAGGGCAGACAGAGCTGTCCGGAGGCTGGGCATCACCCAGAGGATGCCGGCCGTTGGCCCAGCGGTCACACTGCCCCTCAGCTGTTCCAATGGGGTCACCTTGTGTATAGTAAGGTGTGGACACAAAAGAGGTATTTTTAGTGCTGTTTTTATAGGGAAGACAGAAGCAGGCTATCTGGTAAAGAGACTGCTGAGCTTGGGATTAGGGGACCAGAGTTTATTGATTTTCATTACTGTTATTGAAACTAGACATATGTTGAACATGCAGCAACATGCACAGCACAAAGTTGGGCACTCCCCGCTCCGGGGCCTCCTGAGGCTGACCCAGCCTGCCACGCACACCGCCAGGGCAGCCGGCCCGTGGATCTGCAGGTGGCAGGCCTGCCTCTCCCTCAACGGGTCCACCTGCTCTTGGGTTCTTTACTGCTGGGTCGGACAAGATTTCCTGAAGCCAGCCGTGCAGTGACCGCTGGATCCCGGAGTAGAGCTCTGTGGTTCACACCTCTGTTGAGAGAAGGTCATCGTAAAATAGCACAAGAGCACTCCAGGAAGCTGGGCCCGCGTCTGCTAGTTTGATTTTCTGGAGATGTTCCATGAGGAGTCTGGGGGAAAGACAGGCCGTGGCTGGTCAGATGAGGGATTCCAGGAATGGAAGAAAAGCGGGTACAGGTACAAATGGAAGTGGAGGTGTATTCAGGCTGACAGGTAAAATTAAGGACCCTGGGCAGAGAAGAATGTGTTTTAGGAATGAGTTTCCATGTTAGCCCACTCAAATTAGCCCACACAACAAATTATGCAATGTATGTATGTATCCACCAACATATAGGTGGAAAATGCTCTTTACTGCTTGGAAAATAGGTACCACCACTCACTTGCTCTCTCTTCCCACTGATTCATGTGGGGTGCACAGGGCCAGGGCATTCCCTGCCTTCTTGCCGCCCTCCATCCTCCCTCCCTCTGGGTCAGCTGGGGTCTTCTTGCAGCCCCTGAAAACATGTGACCAAGCATGGCATCAGTGAGGGGCATGTGTTCCACCTGCCTTGACCACCTGCTGCCCACTGCATATTATCACTGCCTGCGAATCTCAGCCAGTGGGGAAAGCCTGTGTCCACCCACTAGTACAACCTGATTTTGTGGAAGGAGAAGTGCTGCAGCCCAGGGGGAACTGCCAGTGGCTCTCCTGGATCCCTAGAGCTCAAAGCAGGGAGCCAAGTGGGGGCAGCTACCCCCCAGCATCACGGCATAGCACCAGCTCAGGGGCCCAGCCCAGCCATCACTGCCTCCCCCACGCTGCCGACACCCGGTGGACTCCCAGGTGCGACAGGCACCGTGCTGCCCCGATCTGTGTCTGGATAACACCTGCAGGGCAGGGGCTCCTCTTAAGTTCCCTTGCATCCCGATGACCCAGTCCAGTGCCCACACAGAGGAAGAGCCCAGGTAGTGCCCAGTTATTGGAATGAGCAGTGGCCTGGGGGCAGTGACCTCTAGGTCTGTCTTCCCAACCTGTTTAATTTCCTGTTCGTAAAATTAGAATAAACAAGTGGTAATAATTTTAAAGAGGCTTTCACTTATGGCTGTGGACAGGGTTGTGTTGTGTTTCTGAGGAGTTCAGAGGATCAACTTTGTTCCACGTTGTGAACAGAGTAGCTCCAAATTCACCTCTAACAGCAAGTCACTGCCTCCTGTGGAGCACCAACATACAGGTGGAAAATCCTCTTTACTGCTTGGAAAATAGGCACCATCACTCACTCGCTCTCTCTTCCCACTCATTCACTTATTCACATATTCATTATTCCTTTCATAAATACTTACCAAGAACTTACTATGTCCCAGGTGCTGGGCTAGCCATGTGGTAGGTATCTAGCAGCATCATTTTTTACTCCCAAGGACGATCCATCATTCCCTGACTGTGCTACAGGAAGCATGGCCATACTTCACCCCACTTTTTCACAGTTGGGGATACAAAAGCAGACTGACTTTCATTTGCTTATGTAATTACTGGACATGACTCAGAGCCTGAGCCGCTGAGTATGGGTGCCCAGGCCATGCACTGCACAGCTTCAGAGGAGCTGTGGCTCCAGAATCAGTCACCAGTTGTCATTACTCAGTTCTCCAGGTTGTGTGGCTTGTTCAAAATCCACTGAGATGTGCAACACTTCATCAGCAAGCAGTGCCAGGGTAGGTGCTGACCCAGAGGCTGGTCCTTGGCTGGTACCTTCCCATCTAGTCCTGGCAAGCTCATGCCACTTCAGCAGAGACTCCCTTCTCCGTTGGGCCTGGCCTAGGTCAATCACTAGAATCCCGTCCCCTCAGAGCAAGTCTGCATGCAGCAAGCCGGTCTCTGCCTCTGGGCCTGTCTGCCCCCGCAGCCGTCTCGGTCTCGGTCTTCGGCACCGCCACCACTCCAGCCTCTGCTCTCCTGCAGCCATGCAGCTCTGTAGCCATGAGCAGCCTTGTAGCCATGCCATGGTGTCACCCAGAGCACTGGGCTCTTTATATAGAGTCAATAGCAACATATTGCCCACACAGGGGTAGTGAGCAAGCCGACCAGGGCCACATGAGAATCCTGGCCATAGGAACCTTCACTTTATCCACACCCACTGTCCCAGGTCCTAGTCACTGAGATCAATTCCAGCCATGCCATCAACAGCACTAAGTGATAAGCAGTCTCTGGAGACCTATCAAGGGTCCGTTGCTCCAGGGATCATGTGCAGCATCCAAGGCTACACAAGCTCTAAATCAGGCAGCAGGCAAGCCCAGGAGCCAGAGGCAGTGGCTTGGATATTGGGCATCTCTGGGCTGCCTAAGGGCAGGCAGTTCCCTTTCTGGCCCTGTGTTTAATGCATAGCACTGACCTGCCAAGTGCACAAGACGGGGGATTCAGTCCTCTCTGTGCCATACATGCATCCAGTCATGGAGCCACAGCTCAGCCTTGATAGGAAGGGAACCGAGGAAGGGAATCTGAAATGTGTCTCTGTAAGCCTTAGGAAAACTCCATGGTGGGGTCAGGCAAGGACTGCTGTGGGGCTCATTCCAGCTCCCGACCGCACTTTGCAAATCCCAGCGCTCAGGCAGCTTCCCAAGCGTCCGCATCTGTGTGGGGCTGAGTGGGGTGTGGCTGCCTGGAAACCAGATTCCTGGCTTCCTGGCTGGAACACATGTTACATTTGGATTTAAAAGGCTGTTTTTCCTCTCTGGTGTGTGCATGTGAGTGTATGTGTGTGGATGGGTGTGGACGTGCACATGCACTTCAGAGCTGGTGTGTCTGGCATGCACCTGGGTGTCCATGTGCAGACATTTCATGCCTGGAATGCACACTTCTCAGTCTCCATGTGATTGATGCCATGTGCAGTGATGGGGATTTGGCTGATGGGAAACAGTCTCCTTTCTCCCCATTTGGGACCCATCAGTGAGCCCGTGTGTTGTAGGTGTCTGGGCCCAGGAGGAGCATGTGGGGATATAAATATATACCTACAGCATCAAGTAATTAGGTGTTGGAAAGATCACTGAGAATACTGCTATCCACACCAGCTCTGGGGATGGGGCTGCTCCTGCGGTGAGAATGAGTGTCGCTGGTCTCTCCGTACACCTTTTCCTAGTCTCCCTGGCTTTCAGTGTGGGACACACCCCCGGATCAAGAACAGGGTGCACAGTGGCTGAACCTGCAACCTCGGTCTCATGAGCACCAAGACCATACAGTCCAGGCCAGGAGCATGTGACGGTGATGGTGCCACTCTGCATTTTCTCAGCGCTGTGTTAAGTGCTTTCATCCACCTCAATCAGACAGTATTCACTAAGCATCTACTTCCTGCACTCACCACGAACAGGGGGGCTGCGGAGGACAAGGGATGTTATCCCACTTGTGTCATAGTTCACTGGGATGAGAACTAGGACTCTGCACCCTCCTCAGGGAGCATCTGCTAGCACCTGTGTGTCCACGGATGCACCCCTGAGAGGGTGCCCTGTAGCCTCCTGCATAGGGGTCCTCAGGATCTTCACAAGAGGGGCCCACGGGCCTCTCTGAGATGCATCTGCTCTCCCTGCAGAGTGGCGACAAGGAAGTGGGGCCAGGATGATCCTGCAGGATGAAGACATCACCACCAAGATTGAGAATGACTGGAAGAGGTTGAACACCCTGGCCCATTACCAGGTGAGACAAATGAGGGCAAGGGGCGGATGGATTCAGTAATGGCAGGCACTTCCCTGGGAGTCTTAAGTCCTTGGCCGCCCCAAGGCTAGACACCAAGCCCTCCATGTTCCCTTAGAGACTCAGGGGAAGTTGATATCCTGCAGGCAGGAAACGTTGACCTATTTGGAGATAGGATGCCGATGTGCAAGCATCCTGCAGGGTGTGGGCAGAGAAAAGGCTCTTTCTTGGAAGATCCTGGAGTTTAAGGCTTTGTGCCATCCCAGGAAAGCATCTGGGCAGAGAGTGCTAGTGAGAAGCTCTCGCCAGAGTCACTCCCAAGAATAAGGCCCAGCACAGAATGATTCGGTGTTCAGATCTGTCTTGTGTCTTGTTCTATCAAAGGAAAGCTGACAGCCTCCACAGCTCCCAGTCCTCCGATGAGGCCCTGATTGCCCCTGAGAGCTGGGCTGATCCCAATCTGTCCTTGTTTCTTGGGGCGGCAGAGCTTCTGTGCTCAGGCCCTTACAAGCCTTTTCCCTATAGGTGCCAGATGGTTCTGTGGTGGCTTTAGTGTCCAAGCAGGTGACAGCCTATAATGCTGTAAACAACTCCACAGTCTCCAGGACCTCGGCGAGTAAATACGGTGAGTTCACTGAGGGCAAAGGGGATGCCCTGACACCTACTGCCATGGTGGCAGCACAGTGGGAAGGCAGCGGACCCCCATGACAGGAGTGGTGTGGGGGGAGTCAGACAGGCTGACCATGAGAGAGGAGAGTCCAGCCGGAGAGGAGGCTCCTGACTGCAGGCAGGAACTCTGATGCAGGAGCAAGACCCCTGTCCCCCAAAACAAGAAGAAAATCTAACCTTCATGAGTGTCTAACAGTCTGTCTGTAAAATGCTTTCACTTTTGTGATACTCATTATCACACATCAAGTTCATAACAATCAGTGAATTAAATAATTATTATTTCCCTCTATTATGCAGATTAGCAAATTATAACTCAGATGCACAGAAGGTGTGTAAAGGTCACACTGTTATGCAGCGGTTGAGGGAAGAGACCCAGGTCTCTAGCTTGGGGATGCTGCAGAAAGGGCACTGGATGCAGGCTGGAAGCCTGCAGAGCCCCACTGTGTGCTTAGGGCCAGCTGCCTGACCACTATGAGACCTGGTTTTCTCACCAGCAGAACAGGGATTGAAAAAACTACCAACTTCACAGGCTCATTCTGAAAAGTAACTAGAAGAAAACAGACTGGTGCCTACATATAGTAGGACCTTCACCTTTTCCTGCTTACCACTCATTTCACCAAACCTCACATTTGAGCAAATAAGTGGGCAGAACTGGCCCAGGCCAGAGGATGAAGGTGAGCCAGTGACAAGCCCATTAGTCAGCTGATCAACAGCCATTAAGGGAGACAGCTACCTGCTCCCACTTTGTACTTAATTGGCTGCACAGAACACACACTGAGACACGACTCGAGAACTCTTACAAGTATAAAAAGAAACAAGCTTATATTTTTACAAATTGAATAATTAAGGGCTGGAGAGCTGCAAATACAGGAAGGAGGGGAATCTGAGTGCAGAGTATAGCCAGTTTCCCAGAGGTGGTGGGAAAACCGTCCCCATCTCAGCAAAGGGACTAAACCAAGGCAAGGTGGTAGTGCCTGCAAGCTGCCGCAAGGACCAGACGGTGCTGCCTCACGAGCTGGGGGTGCACGGTGGGTCCTGATGGGGAAGCTGAGTGGCCTCACATGCATGGGGTCACTGCATTGGCAGAGAACATGATCCGGTACACAGGCAGCCCCGACAGCCTCCGCTCACGCACACCCATGATCACCCCCGACTTGGAGAGCGGAGTCAAGCTGTGGCACCTGGTGAAGAACCACGAGCATGGGGACCAGAAAGAGGGTGACCGGGGCAGCAAGATGGTGTCTGAGATCTATCTGACTCGACTGCTGGCCACTAAGGTATCGGACCTCAGACTGTACAGGGCTCCCATGGGGTATGGGAAGGGACTTCATCATTCCCAGAGATGCCAGAGCTGGCAATGCCCAGCATGTGTGCTACTGCCCCTTTACTACCCTCTCGTGAAAGCTCTGCTCATCAGCCCCAGTACTCTTTCCCAGCACAGAACCCAGAATCCTTCTCCACCCACAGCTGCAAGCAAACCCCAACCATCTATCAGCGCTGGCAGTCCGAAGTTTTGCTTCCATCTTTCTTGTTGCCCTTTCTCAAATACAGAGACACCAGTCCATCTATTCTGCTGGGCCAACCGAAAGCAGGACTCCTTCATGGGGCCGGCATGCACAATATCCAGTGATGGAAACTGGGCCCTATCAGTGACTCCCCAGGCACTATTTCTAATCCTTGTCCTGGGGACATTTTGTGCCTGTAATTAGGCTTCCAGTCCTGAGACTGGCCTGGGTTCTGCCCTCGGCAGAGCTAAATGAGTAACTTGAGTAGCTGCTGTGAATAAGGCCCAAACAAAACTAGCAGCTGTGTGTGTCTGCTCTGACCGAGGGAGTTGTTCATTAGCATTTGTGAAAAGTGCTAAAATAACACCACCAAAGGGTGTTAAACCAAACCGTGCTGTTGGCAGAGGAAGGCTTACTTAGGTCCAGTCGTCAGTGGTACATCTATTTTCCACATGCAGGGGAAATGTAAAGCTGTTAAGAGAGAGATGAAGGGGTTGGGGCAGGTTTGACACAGGCATATGTGTTCCTACCCCAGCAGGCCGGGCAGTACCTGTCTTCCACTCCCCTGGTCTTTGAGAAAGTTTTATAAACCCACCGTTAGCTCCCAGGGTGGAGCTGTGTCTGAACCTGTCCTACCTCCCCAGGGCACGCTGCAGAAGTTTGTGGACGATCTCTTTGAGACCATCTTCAGCACGGCACACCGGGGCTCCGCCCTGCCCCTGGCCATCAAGTACATGTTTGACTTCCTGGACGAGCAGGCCGATAAACATGGCATTCACGACCCACACGTCCGCCACACCTGGAAGAGCAACTGGTGAGAGAAGGGAGAGCAGAGGACGTCAACAGAAGCCAGGTCTGGGCCCATGGTGGCAGCCTTGGGCCCGAGTGAGGTGGGGGGCCGCTGTGCACCTTCACCTGCAGAGGCCTGGCTTCTTACCACCTGTCCCTCCCTACCCTCCCCTTCTGGTTTTGCACTCACCTCCTTAATTCCCTCCAGTCAACCAGTTAAACTTCTATTTAACCAACTGAGCAAAAAATAACACGCCAAAAGTTACAGTCAGGTCTCTTTCACATCCAGGTACTCTCTGTGCAACTGGTTTATGGAGGGACAGCATGTATCCACAATTCTCAGGCACGATTCTGAAGCCTACTTAGGAGCTCTCTAGGTGAACAGGGCTATTTCTGTTCTATTCAAGAAGCAAAGGTCTTCCCTTCCACAAACTCCTTTTCCAAAACTCCTTTGGGTAAAAGACCTTCCTATAACTACTACTTCTGTCTTTGAGACAATAGGATTCTCTAAGTCCTAATTGACTCTAGGTGTCTCCACTGTGTCCCTCTGTGCTTTAACATATGTCATCCTTTCCCTTCATTTGTGTATAGTTAGTGTTTCCATTCGAGACTCAGGGTCTGACATCAGTATGCAGCAGTTGGTATGGAACCGTGCACGAAGCTGGGACTTGATAAATATTGATGAAGGTTCAGGGCCAACATGGTCTCTACTTGAGAATTCTACCTCAGGCAGAGCTGGCTTATATTTAGTCTTCTCAGTTCCAGAATTGCCTCCCTGTAGCTTTTTAAGCAGTCCCTGTCCCTGCTTCTTCTTCAGAATGTTCTTCCAAGGTGACACCAGCCTGCTGCCCAGCATCTGCCAACTGCTAAGACTGGCATGGCCCTGAGCCCCGCCAAGAGCCTGATCACCAGTCCAAATCAAAACACGGATTACAGCAGAAGCCAGCCCATGGTGCTGAACCTCATTCTCTGTAGCGTGCTCTGGCTTCCCATCTCTTTCACCTGCAGGATAGTGCTGTCTCCACTGAGACTGAGAGATCTCAGAAACCAAAGTTTGGACCATAGAACTGAGAAGCAAGGTTTACTTCCACATTAACTCGCGGTGAGAGAAGACCTTCCATTGCGGAGTTCTTGCAACCTTTTTGAAATAAGACTCCTAGCCTCTGGATTCCTCCTTTAGTGCAGCAACCCTGGGTGAAGCCTCCGTCCTCGGAAAGGCCTGCCTGGGTCTGCCCTCTCCCAGAGCCTGCCTGTAGGGAAGAAATAGGCCTCCTGCTCATTCGCACATCTTTTAGCGTGACTGCAGAGCTGTTCCGAGGGGCATGTCCCGGGCTCCCCAACCTGCTTCTCTCTGCCAGGGAGTCTTCTCATACCTCCCTGTTTGCATGTTAGCAGCCTTCAGAATATGAGAAATACCCCGCCCAGACCTTTATATTTCTAAAACATGCCTACACACCCTTGTAGCCCATTACAAGTACATCACCTAAAATGGTAGCTTAACCATTTGTTTTCAGCCCATACCCCAGCTGGGGTAAGGCCACCTCCCAGGATGCCATGAAGTCCTTGGGCAGGGAGGGGGCAAACCCTCCCTGTGCCCCAGCTCTCCCAAGTATTCGGGTGCTATGGCAAAGAACTCCAGTCCCAGTGAAGGGAAGCTGGGCAGCAGACGGCGGTACCAGGCTCAGGTTCTTTCTCCAAAGGACACACTCCCCCTGACCCTGATAACAGTTACCCAAGAAGCCGTCAGTCCAGGAATTATGGGATCTGCATATTAACTCAGAGTTAATTGTCCCTGATTGAAAAGAGATTGTTTCTTTATTCCTGGCCAAAGTTGTAATTCACCTTCTCCCTACCCCCCTACCCCTGCATTCCCCTACCTTTTCTCTTTTAAATAAACCTCCCGCTTATTTAGCCTGAGTGGCTGCAATCAACCAGAGATCAGTGCCACCACTGATGTTAATAATATGCTAATATTTCATTAGGCAGGAGTCGTGGTGCCGTGCCTTCCTTGTTTGATTTGCCTGTCAGCACAACTGGCTTCAGGAGGGGCAGTGTTAAGGAGAAACAGCCCAGTGGCAGATACTGGCTCCCAGAGTCCCTCTTCTGGGTGGGACTTCCGGAAACAGGAAGATGTGCACAGGCAGCCAGGAGTTCTTCAGCCAGGGCTCTGTGCCAGACTGTCATGTTTCCCCTGGGCAGCTGCAGCGACCTCGACCTTCACCCATGCGTCACGACTCTCCCTGCTGTTCCCGTTATTTTCAATTCTGGATTTCCCAGGATGAAACGAGTGCCTCTTAACATTGTCGGATCTCAGTGCTTTCTGCCCAGGACCTGCACTGCACATTTTGTAGGAACTTACTAAAAGCTTGTTGATTGATTGGCAGCCTTGAATATGAGGGCTTACTGTATTTTAGCATTTGTTGTATATATGTACTAGCTGCTGGGAGATACAACCAATAGAGAAAGACTGTACTTGCTGTATTAAAATAACAAAATTCAAAGAGTTTAAGTTCTAAGAGGCAAGCCAAACACATACGAATATTATACCGATTACCAACGGTGAGAGCACCAGCCAAAACAAATAGTAAAGCATCAGGGCAAATAGCAGGAGGCAGGAGTGGCGGCAGAGGGAGGGAAATCAGCCACCCCTTGCTTGGCGACACCCTGCTTCCTACCCTGCATCTCAGCAAGCTGCACGGAAGCCACAGAACCAAGAACACAGCCAAAAGGGGCAGGCGGGCAGGTTTCTCCAGATGCCCCAGGACACTTTCTAGCACCAGACAGAGTGACCCTCAGTTACCAGACCACACTGTGCATTTTTTTCTTTCTTTGTTCAGCTGATTCCTCTTCAGCAGCACTTTTCTTCATACCTTCCTCCAGGCCTCATCTAACTAAGGAACACCTGTGCATCCTTAACATTCAGACCCTCAAGTGCCCTCCCCTCTTTGAAGACTTATCAGACACTTGCCTCTGGGTAGACTCAGTCACACCTCCCTGTGTCCCACACTGGACCCTGCACACCCTTAGCCTCTAGCACCAGTAATTCTTCGAGCACATACTCGATTGCATGTCTGCTTCCCCACGAACCCTCCAGAACGCAGGCTTCTGGAGGGGAGAGACTGTCTTATTCACACTGCATCCACACTTGCTAGCATAGTTCCTGGTATGCAGTAGGTGCTACCTGGAAGACAGGGAGGGGAAGGAGCGAACACAATATGGCAGATGAGGAGCCGTGTATGTGGGCTTTTAAGCATGCCAGCTTGCAGCTGAGAGACCGACTCGCTATGTTAAAGTACTCAGCACCTCCACCATGTAGGAATAAGCTGATACTACCTGGCAGAGAGGAAAAGCGTGACTTCTTCCGAGTCACACCATGGATGACAGAGAGTAAGACCCAAAGCTTAGAGGCCAGCCTGTCCTTAGCGTGCCAGCTGGAGAAACTGTGTATCCAGCATAGGGGGCCAACCATGGAAGAGAGAGTCAGAAACTCCACTTTGTGGCACCCATCAAGGCTGCCTTTGCCCCCAAAGCCTCGTGCTCTCCAGGAAGACTGTGGGCCTGGCTGGGCAGCAGGTCCCCTCCAGTGCCCATCAACATTGTGTCTATGGACGGATCAGTCAACCTTGCTGATCCTCAGTTTCCTGGAAGGTAAGTTGGTGACATGGACTTCTCTTAAGAACTGCTGATTCCCAGCCTTTTTTCTTTCTCCAGAGAATTCTCCAGGGCTAGCTACAGCCTCCCACCCCATCTCTCCTGACCATCTGCTGCTTCCCTCCACACAGCCTGCCACTGCGGTTTTGGGTGAACATGATCAAGAACCCCCAGTTTGTGTTTGACATCCACAAGAACAGCATCACGGACGCCTGCCTCTCCGTGGTGGCCCAGACTTTCATGGACTCCTGCTCCACTTCGGAGCACCGGCTGGGCAAGGACTCACCCTCCAACAAGCTGCTTTATGCCAAGGACATCCCCAGCTACAAGAACTGGGTAGAGAGGTGAGTGTTGGGCCAGGGGGCCAGGGTAGGCTCCGGCAGCAGGCACCTTCCCTTGACCCAGGTCTCCCCGGCCTCCTAATGGGCTGGTGCTTACAGACGGGTTATTTGCAAAGCCTGACCCTGCAGTTGCAACCCCCACAGTAGTACCATCAGCTGAAACAAGACCTGGGAGACTTGGCTGGAAGCTGCCTCTGTGCCCTTGGCCTGCACGGAAGGCCCTGATCTCAGTGGCTGAAATGCCTTCTAGGCCCAGGAAGGAAATAAAGTTCCCTGCTCTAATCCTCACCAAAAAAAAAAAGACTTCAAGGGACCAAATGACATCTTGCCACAGAAAATATGGAAGCCTCTACCCATCGGCCCCTGTTCACCTGGCAGCTCTCCCAGTGTCCTGAGGGGGTGTCACTGTCACTCTGAACAACTTCTCACTGTACCAGTCCCTTGACTCTCATGGGAGGAGCTCCTGCTGCCCTGGGCCTTGCAGCACTTCCCCAGCCATGGTGGTCCTATCTAAACTCAGTCATGCAGGGCACATGTGACTGCAGGTCCACCTGTAAGCTGTGGGGCTGGGTTTGTCTTAGTGCAAAGCTGACTCCTGGTAAAAACTTAATGGTTCATCTAGGCCACTTCCGCTCCATATGCCATACACCTGAGCTAAGCAGCCAGATGAAGCTTTATTTATTTATTCATGATAGTAGCCTGGAAATATAAATAGTATTTATAACCTCATTTTGTGCCTATAAAGGTGAAGAAATATATATACAGAATGGCCAAGTCGACTTAATGGCCAAGATGAAAGGAGATCCCAAACTCAGCTGACTCCCAAATCGCTTTTGTACTATTTATGATACTCTTTGACAGGGCCTCTGCCAGTGCTTATGGTGCCTCTGTGTAAATTAAGGAGGGTGCCTTTGCCATCCAGAGGACATGGCCCCATGCCAGAGTGCATGGTTTATTGAGTAGTGATGTAATTGTCAGCCCAAGCCCGCACTCTTGTCCAAGTACCTTTGTGCAATGAACAACCTGCACAACTCTACGTGGCAGTCCTGACTTTAGAGTCCTTTTCTCTTTTCTCCATGTAGCTTAAAGATAGGAATCCTGATTGGAAGCTCAGATCTGGTGCCTTTTTGAAATGTAAAAGACCAGAAATTGTTCTTGACTTGGTGCTGCAGACAAAATGAATAGTATCTTTCTTCCCATGGCAGATAGACCGTCTCCATTTCTGTACTTGAAATTGCCTTCCCTTGTACAGAGGGAATAAC
Organism: Manis javanica; assembly: GCF_040802235.1. NCBI lineage: Eukaryota > Metazoa > Chordata > Mammalia > Pholidota > Manidae > Manis > Manis javanica. The sequence goes on from NC_133161.1 coordinate 19,713,423, forward strand.
TAAGACGAGGTGGAGTCCTGGCCACCTCAGCAACAGTTTTGCTAAGAGGGTTGAATTTTACGTTCCCTTTCCCTTCTGCTCTCTGCTCTCCTCCCCACCCCTCCCTGCTGATGCCTGTGGTGGGCATGCAGTGTTGGCCATCACAAAGAGAGCTGACCTTTGTCCTTGTATCTGATTATATTGAGTTACTTAAAGAGGCTCTCACCTCCCTCTGTGTAGACAGTGGCTCATTGTTCTGACAACAGAGTGGCCAGGAGCAAGCCCTCCTGTGTGGGCACTGGTTCCTCAGCAAAGAGAGAGGAGAGAGGCAGCAGCTGGGCTAATGGTTACCCCTGCACTGATGAAAGGCCACTGTGATGGAACCTCAGGCAGGGTGGCAGGAAGCAGGAACATTAAGGAGGCCTCTGCATAGAGGACAGAAATATGGCCAGTCAGTCAGAGGTGAGACTAATGCGTGCACTGGGCTAATGGCGTTCCTTCCTCTTGCTGCTAAATGAGATTTGTGCCACCGAGCTGCTACAGGTCGTGAGTAACCCCAGTCCATTTGGTTATTTTCAGGAGTGGCTTGATGGCTTCCATTTCTTATCCCGCCCGTTTCTTAGCAACCAGTGGCACTCTCAGCAAAGTCATCTCTCACTTGCTGGAGGTCCCACCCAAATCTTTTCTCCTCTCATCCTGGGGTGAGGGTACACAGATGGAGGGACTGGAAATGGCAGGCGGGTCTGGGCATCACGGCTAGAGTGCTTCTTCACACGGTGATGAATGGATCCATTCCACTCTACCTCCCCGAGAAGTCTGACCGCCCAGCTTCTCTGGCTTCTGGAAAGTGACGTCCAGGAACACAGAACCCACTCAGGATCCATAGCCAGCCTGATGGGCACTGGTGGCCTCCTGTTCTGAAGAACAATGGTGGGACACTCTCTTCTTGTGACCAGGCTTGCCCACTTCTCTCCCGATCACACTGCCCAGCTGCTGGGAGCACGCAGACAGCCTGCACAGGGCTCACTGTGGTGGGATGTGCCCTGCACATATTTGGGGAGGGCCTTCTGTCCCATCACAGCTAAGCAACAGGGTCTTTCCCTGGCCAGCCCTCTCTACATGAGGGCAGGAAGTATACGGATTCAGGAGGCCTCACTAATCTGTTGGTTGAACCACCTAGATCATTCTATGGCACCTGTGCTGGCGGTTATCTCCTAGAAGTTCTTGATCCATGCACCCCCCCCTCACATCTTCCCACCCTTCCTTCCATCCGTTTCCTGCCTCCAGTACCTTGGAATGCTAGTGGTTGGTGGCCTGACTATAGACTCCCAGTCTTCACAGCCTCCATCCAAGTATCAGGGCATCTGCTTATGGCCATACCTTGAGAAAGGGAGAGGAATCTCTTGGTTCCCCAGTAGCAGTCAACCGCTACACCCATCTTACACAGCAGGACTCAGTACTGTTGTCACCGTGAACTGGTGTGTCATGATCCATTGTGATTTCTGTTTTATTACCAACTGCAGTAAAATTTCGTTAGGTGGCGATTTCCTCTCATTTTAAGTTGGAAGAGCTTCAGGCTTGTCCCCTTGGCAGCATTAGCCTCACCCACTTGCCGTCGTCGGCTTTCCACACTGACTGGAATGGAAATGCAGTTGGCCTCCTGGGAACTGGATGAGGCATGTGCCGCTCATTTGAATGTCATCTATCACATGTGTCACAGCATGAAAAAGGTTAAGAATTTTAAGTATTCAGAAATGCTTCCTAAGGAAGCCATCCATTCAAAATATAAAACTGTGACAGTTCACCCTGGGGACCAATATTGGAGGTGAAGTATAGGCATGTCATTAACTTACTCATTAATCCATGGGTCAAACACTTGTGGCACCCATGATGGTTATGTTGGGCACTCAGGGTAGATAAGACTTGATCCTTCCCTTGTGGCTCTCCTGGGCAAGGACCACCCCAGACAGGCGCTCAGCAAGCCCCATGGGCTGTAGCAGTGGGGAGCTCAGGGAGCGAGGGCCTGGTCCTGCCAGGCCTGGAGTGGCCAGTGAGTGATTCCCAGAGGAAAAGACTTTCATGCAGGGCCTTGAAGGGTGCATGTCAGTACATCAGAGCATCAGGCTCTCAATGTTTTCATATCTACAGCTTCATCCTTGAGGAGTTTGAAAGGATGACAATACTTGGTTCTCCTTTAAGAGTTGCGCTCATTGGAAACCACCTTCCCGAGCACCGGAGCCATTCTACAGGCAGGATAGGACACCTGCCATCACACACTAGGCCCATCCCAGGGAGCCCACAGAAGTAAAACGCTGCAAGCCAGTGAGCATCTGAGGATCCGGCTCTCTGGGGCCCTGCCCTTTGCAGCAGCTCTCTGAGGACTGATGGTGGGACCACAGGGCACTGCCATCCTGCCTGATAGGAACAAACGAGGCAGAGAAAGCTGGATAAGTCCAGTGGTGGGATGCAGACCTCGTCAGCAGGCCAGGCGTTGGCCAGCCTGCCAGCTTATGGAGGTCCCTGGGGGACTTTGAGAGCAGCAGCCCTTTCTGAAGGGGCTCAAGTCCAAGTACAGGAGCCCAGGCTGACCTTTCCCTTCCTCACTGCACAGCCAACTGATAAGAACACTTGTTGGAAGTTCATTAATGGGCTGTAATTGCATCTGCACGGTCAATAAGGCTTTCAGGGGCAAAGCCCACACAGGGGCCAGTACAGAAGTTGCTGAGAAGGCAGCAGCTTCACACAAGGTTTACAGAGTGCCAGGGCAGGGTTCTTGGGCTCTCGGGGTGCTGGCAAGAGGGTGGGGTTGGGCAGAGCCCTGAAGGAGGAGTGAGGTCAAGGCAGGGTCAACAAAGCCCAGCAGGGAGCCTGGGCCCACTGAGCACCCGGCAGGGCTGGGGGTGAGAATGAGGCAGAACGTCAGCCGGACCCCAAGCCCCACACTCACCCAGGGCTCCAAGCTATCCATGCTGCTCAGCTCGGCAGCTTAGAACTTGCTGGAGGTGAAGACACGTGGTCAGTCCATTTGTGGGCCAGTGTGTGGCCGCAGACGTGCACTGGACTGCACCCTCTACACGGAGGCAGCAGGAGAGAAGCAGCTGCTCAGCGTGGACCTGACCTCACTGTTAGACTAGTGCCAAGCCCATCCAGGTGGGCACCACACGTTCCTTCAGAGAAGGTTAGTTAGAGCCCCCACTGCCTTCTCCCCACTCCGCCCTCACCCCCTGCCCCACACTCCTTCCCTCTTTTTCTCACATCTCAGAAACACTTTGTAAATATTCTCCTTGGACAAGTGGACTGGGTTGTAGTGCTGCTAGGAAAGCCATTGTGACGTGACAATGTGCTGGGTGTCTGCTGTTTCCCCTGGAGACAACAGTCCCTACCCCCGGCTCTCGTGCACCTCAAGGTTTCATGGGCAGGCAACAGAAACTGCAGGATCTTTGCTTCTGATGACAGTCATGTCCTCAGTGGGGACCTGGGTTTTTCATCCTGGTTAGTCTCTCTGTCTGTGGATGACAGAGTGTCACTGTCACAGGAAGCTCTGGACCCAGCCGTGTTAGCAGAGCCATGTGGCCACTGGCCATGGACTGGAAAGAAGCAAGAGAGGCCATTTGTTTTTGTTTTTCACCAGTATGACCTGAGAATGTGACCCTTTACCTGACAAATACATTTGGCTTAGTAGGCACGGAATCTGTGAGGGGACTATGGCACAGATGGTTTTTGATGCTCAAAAAGGCTTGGCTCACAAACCTTGGGAATGGCCAGGCTGGGAGCCACCACTGAAACCCCTGGGGCTGTGCTATAAAATGGAACATTGGCATGTACTGCCTTTCAGAAATAGTGGTAATGAATCAAATCTACTGGAAATTTTATCCCTGGAATGTCACTGAACTACCTAGAACCCCGAGGAACCGAGGATGTTCGGGGTGGGTCGCAATCCTGGGAGAGCACGGGCTTTTCTGGGATGGAGCAAAGGAACCAAAGTGAAGCGGAACAAGGAACTGAGGGCCTGAGGGCTCTAAGGATGAGGAGGCTGAGGGCCCAGAGGTGCCCACGTGGAGAGAAGGACAGAAGTCCAGATGAGACTGGGGGCAGACAGCCTCATCTGAGCCCCAGCTCCTCTGAGAAGGGCCATTTCATTAAGTTCTTGGCCTTGTGCCTGTCAGGACAAGCGAGAGGTGGGCCCAGACCTCCTGACAAAATGCAATCAGTTCAACAAAGCAGATGGTAGGTTGTCCGTGTATGGCCCCGGGCTCTTCCTTGGGACAGGGAAGTTTCCCTCCCACCAGCCCCTTCCCTTGCCAGAGCACACAGATTCCATCACCCCCTCTCTGCCTTCCTCATTTCCCAGAGGAGCTACAGGTCTGCAATCCCGGTGGGCTGTGGCTCAGAGCAGGCTGGCCATCCTGGCCCTTGCTGGCTGGAACACTCTAGTGGCAAGTTGAACTGTCATTCCATTGCAGGTCCTTGAGCATGATGGCTGCAGAAGCCCACCTCTGCCACCTCTACCAGCCTGTCACCCAACTCCTGGCACCGATGGGGAGAGGTGGAGGTGGGGGAACAGGCATAGGACTGAGGGATGTGGACTGAGGCAGACAGAGCTGGGGTGCAGAGACTGTACTGGAGTCTCTGGGAATGCCTCCCACACTCACCTGATCAAGCTTTGAGTTCCAGGAACTCCCAGGGCCTGTCAATGTTACCTGCACTTGAACAGATGAGAGTGAGTGCCTCTCCTAAAACCCTGAACCCCAGATGTTCCACTTGCCTCACCCTAGTCCCCCCCACCTCCGCCCCCTCCCCTGGCCACTGTGTCCTCCACCTCCTCTGTTCCAGCTCCTCAGGCTTGTTCTTCCAGCACTGAAGGCACAGGTATTCAGTGCGGCCTGAGCTGGGACACTGCAAGGACTGTCTGGGGCCTCCCTGTTTTTGCAGGTACCCCATCCCATTCATGGAGCCCAGAGCCAGCAAGTGCCAGGGAGAGGGTGGGGTGGGGCCGTCTTTGGGGCACTGGGGCCCTTTGGTTCCTCATTAGGAAGCTGCTCAACTTCCCTCTGGTGGGGGAGTTGGGGTTTGCTGCATAAAATGTCAGATCGCAGAAATTAAAAATGTAAATGCTGGCATCTAATTAACAAGTTGACAGCAGTGCACAGCTGCAAGTGACAGTGACTGATTACCTTCTGCTAGCGTCTCTCCCCAAGCAGCCCCCAGCTAACCCCCCTAGAGAGGAGGACATGAAGGCTGAGCAACTGCTTGGAAGAGCCTTTGGGCCCTGTAGAGGCCTCTGCAGAAGGGGTCTTCAAGGGACATGGACAGCGGGGACCCCTGTCGCCAGTAGCTGGGAGCAAAGCCAGGGCAGGAGATGTTCCCTCCTTACTCCTGGTCCCACTCCTGCCACCCTCTGATGATATATGGGCCACTCCCCAAATCCCTTGCCTCTGAGTCTGTGGCATCCAGAGCGGCAGAGGGCTCTCTCTGGGCCAGACCCAGAGCCCAGGTGGGAGAGAGCCCCTCATGGCCCCCAGGGGGTCATGCACAGGCATTCAGTGGCCGCAGACACAGTGCCAGGAATTTCCTTGTCTCCCTCCTTCAAATGCGTGGCTCCAGCGCCTTCCTTCCCTGCTCCCATCCATTGGCAGGTATTACTCGGATATCGGGAAGATGCCGGCCATCAGTGACCAGGACATGAATGCGTACCTGGCTGAGCAGTCCCGGATGCACGTGAACGAGTTCAACACCATGAGCGCGCTCTCAGAGATCTTCTCCTACGTGGGCAAGTACAGTGAGGAGGTGAGCCCTGCCCTGCTCAGGGCCTGTGGGGCAGGATGGGGCAGAGATGGGAGAGCCACCCCTTGCAGACTCTCTGCCCGAGAGCTCCGCCTACAGACACCCACCTGCCACCTCTGCTGGGGAAACTACAACCCAGCTGGGCTCCAGAGACTGGGACACTAGAGTGTTCCATTCTATGAATTCTGCACCAATCCCTGTTCTTCTCAGATACATAGATCAAGTATCTGTTATTGTCATTTTTTTTCTTTTTAGTCTTACTTCTTTGATATTCCTTCTTCTTTAGTTTTTTCCATTTCTCTTTCTGATTTAATTCTCTTTACACAAGCAGTTCCCCACTCCCATGGAATGGAACGGAATAGGGTAGAATAGGACAAGACAGATACAGAACAGAGGAGAATGGAGTCTATTTTTAGTTGCTGTGTTGGAAAACTTTGTGTGGGGTCAACACCACCGCAGACTCCACCTTCCTTCTGGCCCGTTCAAAGGTGCCTACGGGAGTTTTCTTGATCAGGAGGGCTTAGACCGAGCGAGTTCAGCATCCAGGCTCCCTGTCTGAGCAGCACAGCACCATCACCCTCTCTGTGAGTGGAAGGTGGTAACAGGAGCTGAAGCCAGAGCCCAGGGTTCTCTACGTCCTCGCAGCCTCATCATCAAGAGAGGGCCTGGGAACTGCCGTTCAAGGAAGAAACCCCAGCAGGGCCCAGGCTCTGGTGACCCCCAGGCCAGGAGCAGCATAATGCTGTGAACATCAAGTGAAGGGGAAGACAGTGGTGGGTCCCTTAGCGGAGGAAGCCCAGTGCAGCCTGCAGGCCAGTGCTGGTCCAGGGCGGTTTCCCCCTGTCCGTGGCCACAGGAGAGAAACAGGGACAGTGTGGAGTATATGCCAGTGTAGGAGTGCGGCTGCCTCACCCTGGAAAGGACTCACCCTTAGTCTGTAAGGACCCTCATCTACTGTTGGTATCAAATGCCCCATCCTTATGAAATGTGGATGCCAGTAACTGGCAGTTCATGGCCATCTAAGAAGTTGGTAACTGCATCCTGGTCTCCCCAGTTAAAAAGGCACAACTGGACAGGAAATCCAAAGCCCTGGGAGCCTCCCCTCAGGCCTTCAGCCCCCTCTTTCCCTCCTCCACCTCCCTCCCTGCTCCCTTGGCCCCAGCACCAAGAGATGGCAGCCCTGTCTGTTGCATGCCCCTCGTGGGAGCAGGCAGGGGCTCCCGTTCGTTGTCTGGCTTTATCTTCCCCACTGGAGCACCCCAGAGAGAACTAGCAGGTCCCTCATTTTTCAGATGAGGAAATAAGGCTTCAGAGAGATGACATGTTTTTCCCCAGATCACCTGCCTAGAAACTGGTGGACCTGTTATACAAGCCAACATCCCCTGGGGCTGAGTCAAATTCTAACACATTAGCCACCACATGCTATGATCGCCTGCTGTCATTGTCCCCCACGGACCAGCTGATCTCAGAAAAGACTTTGGCAGGCATTATCCATTAGGTGTTAATGACCAGGAAAGCTTAAGATACAACTCTTCAAAGGATATTTGTTTCTTAACAGACAAAATGAAGCCAAATGACTTTCTAAATGTAGAATTTCCAGCCTCAGGGAGATGATGGGGAAGATTTTCCTTTTTTGGAAGGAGGGGTGGGATTTCTTAATATCTGTGAAATTACATTCCCTGGAGACACTGCACACCACACTTTACTTTGGGCATGGAACCGTCTGTGGTTTAACCTGCAGGAAACCGTAGCATCTTTGCACAGGTGTCCTCTGCCTTCTGTCAGCTGTCTTATGGGCAGGAAAGTGTACACATCCTCAAACATGCTGAGGTGTGTGCTGGCATCCTGTGCCCACTGACACATGGGCACCCACGCATTGCATCCCATGCCTGAGTGCACCCCCCACCAGCCCGTCCCTGTTACCCAGGCGGCCTGCTTACCCAGCAATTTTGTGTGTTCGTCCTTTAGTGCACCTCTTCCCCAACCTTCTGACTACATCCGCCCTGACTGTGTGTGCCCTGAGAACACAGACACATGCGTACCACCAGTAACCTTCCCATTCTTGGTCCTTCAACAGATCCTCGGACCTCTGGACCACGACGACCAGTGTGGGAAGCAGAAACTGGCCTACAAACTAGAACAAGTCATAACCCTCATGAGCTTAGACAGCTGAGAACCGTCCCTCCAGGGCCCCCTGGGGGGAGGGACACACCAAGCCGTGCCTCAGTCCGATCATCATCTTTACCAAGTGCAAGTTCCGACCAGCGTCAGCAGCACCCCCTGAGCAGCGCTGTCTCTCTGCCTCTCAGTCTCGCCCTCCTTCCTGGACCCCTTCTCTTTGTAGTTGCTCTGCCAACACGACTGAACCAGCCACCAACCCTCAGTCCGTCTCGGATGGCCAGTCCCACGGCAAGCGACCTGACCAGAAGATAATCAGCAGGGGCTCTCTTCCCTGGTTGGCCCCGGGTGTTAGCAGCAGGATGAGGAGCCGTGGGAGGGGATGTTGCTCGCTGCTATTCAACCCCCACTTCTGGAGAGCCCCCGTGTTGGTCTGAACTTGGCCTAGGGCAGAGGCAATGAGCTCAGTATTGTCTTCTCTGGGAAGGCATCACCTTGCTCTCCCTTCCACATTTTCATCTCCAGGGGCTCGGGCAGAGGTACGGTCCCTGTGCAACTGTGAGCAGAAGTGGCTGTGCCTCCTCCACCTGGCAGGAGGGTGGGGCTAACGAGCTGGGAGGTGCTTTGCAGGCCACCTCCCACCTGTTGGGCTGGCCTCCTGAGGCCTCCTCATCCCCATCCACTCTTCTTGGAGTCCTTCCAAGTGCTTGTAAGCACCTGCTGCCCAGTTCCTCTACTGCCTGTAGAAAGCAGGAGAAGGAACAGCAGTCACATTCCACCATGGAGATGCTCCTAACCTCCCAGTCTGGCTCATAGTGGTAGAATGTAACGTGAAGGGGAGAAAAGGAGAGAAAGTTGCATCCACCCTGGAAGCAGAATTTCGTTTTTTTTCCCCATTCATTCCCCAAATACAAATGAGTCACGACCATAGTCTTAGGTCTAGTTCATTGTCAGCTCCTCCAGTGCTCTTTAGAGAAAGCACCTCCATCCTCCCCAGCCATCACTCATCAAGGGTCAGTGTGAAATGCAGAGTGCATCCAGGAGATTCTACCTCCAGCCGTCTCCATGGCTCTGCCCCCACCATGCTTCCTGAGAACTTCATAGAAGGCTGGGGCCCACAGCCAAGCTCCTGGCCCCCTGCAGAATCTCATGCCATTGCTATGCAGATGACTGTGGTCACTGGACTGTCCAGACTGCCTTGAGAATTATTCATCCGTATCTCAGCTGATTCTGCAGCCATTCTACTTCCTCATCTCTCAGCAGTCATCATAAGAAACACACTTGAGACCAGCCTCGCAGAGACAAACCAAAGTGCCAGCCGAACTCAGCCCCTGGCTTGGCACATCTGGGGGGCGCTGAAGAGTCAAGCTGAAGGACCTGGCCGGAAATGGGAGGAGGGCCATACAACTGACCTCAGCCCTGGTATCTGCCTCTCCATTGGTCATTCCATCCATGGATGCGTTACGTTAGCCAGCCAGGCAAATGCATGCTCAGATGGGGGTTCTAGGTGGGCAGGGCAGGGGCTGTGGTGAGAGGCGGTCTAAGAGAGGGTCATGGAAGCCTGTAATCCTGAAGGGACCTCAGATGCAATCTGGCCCAGTCTTTCACCATAAGGACACATCTCTCCTGGCGGCCCTGGTGTCTGGTTGTACACCAACTCCCTTGTGGGGTTGAGGTGAGGGTTCCACAGTCTTGCCTTCATTTCCTGGACATCAGACATCACTCCCTGCCATCCTCTCAAAACAAACCCCATGTGGAAAGAGGAGAACCACACGGTTCCCAGCGAAGTCTATGGAGCATCCTGTACTTCTAAGAATGCTACCCCCTTCAGGGGTGTGTGTGTGGTGTGTGTGTGTGTGTGTGTGTGTGTGTGTGTGTGTGTGTGTGTGTGTGTGTGTGTGTGTGTGTGTGTGTGTGTGTGTGTGTGTGTAGGTGTGTGTGTGTGTGTGTGTGTGTGTGTGTGTGTGTGATTTCTTGTTCTATATAGGAGAATTTCAAAGTGTTTCCCTTCTTACCCTTCCTTATCATTCATCCTGCAGCTTCAGGACATTTCAGCACTTGCTTTCTCTGCTGAGTGCTGTTGGGGGTAAGGGGAGGTCACACGTCCATAGAAATCAGGATGGCTGTTGGCTGAGGGAGGCCAGGACTTGAGGCCAGCACAGGGCATCATGCGGCATCGAGGAGGACAAATGGTGGATGAAACCCAAGTAACCCAACCAGTGGGGACGTAACCAGTGGGAACAGATGTATGTCAAGGGGGAAATGATAACCAAAGGTTTTGGCCAATGAAGTGCCAAGTGAAAGAAACAGAATTTCTCTCCTTGATCATTTTATTTCCTCTCAAGAAGCCACGGGCTTTGAAAGGCCGGAAGAGAAGCATGTGGGAGGCGAGCGAGGAGGCACCTCGGCCGCTAAAATAATTTTGCACATGTGAAGGGTTGGAGAGCAGAGAGATACATATTTAACACAGATTTGCTGAATGGAAGCTGTGTGTGTGTGCGTGTGTGAGCATGTGTGTATGTTTTGATTTATTTTTTAAGTTTTGCACAGAGAGAAAAATGAACAAGCAGAAAAAAGACTTATCATGATTCTGCTGAAGGTTTTATTTTTTACCAGATTGTTAGTATTGTTATTGTTCCTTTGTCGGTACAGAACTTTTTTTTCCCCATGTTTTAAGAGAAACTTCAAACACCTCAGAGAAATATAAATGTCAGGAAGAAAGAGGAGAGGGGGACCCACAGTTTTCTCTCTCGTTGCCTCCTGGGGAGGGCTCTGGGGCAGACTTTACCATGCTTGGTGGGGCGAGCTGTGGCTGGTGCTCTGTTTGCTCTGAGTGTCTGTGTCTGCCTGGGGGCAGAGAAGTAGAATAGAACTGTGCAGAGCTGCAAGCCATCTTGCCCGAAAAATTCTTTTTCCTTTTGCTGTTTTCCATTTCTCGGTTTGGATTCTTGATGCACGTGTGATACGCTTCAGTAAAGATAAGGCAGCATTGTCAACAAGCTGTCCTTCCGATCTTCTTCCCAGAACTCCCCTTGGGACCCCTGATCTCCTGCTGGCAGGCCAGAGACCCTGAGAGCTGCCCAGGTGGCAAGCAGGCTGGCACGTGCCCCAGAAGGGGCTGGGAAACTGGGTCCTGTGGAGAGGAGGTCCCCTCTGTCCCAGCTGGTTTTCAGAGTCACAATTCTGTTTCAGGTGGAATCTTTAACTCTTTGAGTCCTGGGAGAGCAGGGGAAAGAAGGCCCTCTCCCCACACCACCCCGAGCCTGCCTCCTGCACCTCCCACCCCTTGAGACCACTGGGACCGAGACGGTCCCAAGAGACCACTTAGAATAACTGACCTGGGATTGGTGGGGATCTCAAATGTTAGAGGAAGATAGGCTGAAGGTTGGTTAGTGGCGAGGAGGTGAGGAGCTTTCTGGTGTCCTGAATTTAAAAGGATGGACTGATAGAAGCTAAGAAAGATAGCTGCAGGCTGGTCATTTCTTTTTGCGGGGCACAGCTCTCCCCAGGTGTGGGCTTTGCCATTCTTTGTCCTTCCTTAGAACGAGAGACCCTGATATTTCTTGGTAACTGCAAATGGTGCCATTATGGGAAGTTGGCTATTGTGTCAGTTACTTCCTTAGGAAAATGTTTTTTCTTGCCTTCCTCTTTCAGTGTGGTTTTAACCTAGAGCCTGAGGATAAGCTGAGTGTCCCACAGGCCAAGGTACATCCACACCCCCAAAGGGACATGCCATCCCATCCCCAGCTCTGGAGCCGTGCTCTCGTGAGCCTGCATCCCAGCGAGTCAGGCCCAAGGTGCCTGAGCAGGGCTACACCCAGAGAGGGAAGTCGTGTTGAGTGAGTTCCAAATTTGAGGCTGACTGTCCAGGACTGTTCAAGCTGAGAAGTTACCAACAGATAAGGTGCCTGACTTTTCCCCAGGCCCAGGTCACACCCTCCAGCCTGGGGCTAAGGTCCATGCACTGTCCCAGGACCGTCTCCCCACTTCCCCATGCCCAGGGTCCTCATACTCCTGTCCCCCTTGCATGCGTGGCTTCTGAGTATGCCCCTCTCCTGGTGGAGGGGCGCATGCCCCCCTTATCCTTCTTGCCTGCCTCCTGCACGATGGCCTCCATCTAGAGGCCATGTATCCACGCGAGTCCAGGTGTGCTCAGCCCCTCTGTGGGGAGCCCAGCCCTCACACTGCCCTAGGCCCACCCCACCCTCCCAACAATACCTCCCTGAGTGGTGGGGGCTCCCTGGTATAGCCAGGGCCCTGTGGGGCCCCCATCAGAGGGAGGCACAAGTAACAATTTCTCAGATGACCTCTATTCCAAGAGGCAAATCCTGCTGATGCTTCCAGAACCCTGAGCAACTTTGACCTAAAGGGGCAAGTCCCATTTTCCATCCTTCTCCTTTCTCAGAACTACAGACACTTCCTTTGGCTTCACGGGATGTGAAGTCAAAATATTTAGTCTAGTGAAGGTTAAGGTTAATGAATAAACCTTCCACCTCAGAGAACCAAGGAGGGAAGACAAGGTACAGGGAGCCACATGGAAGGCATAAGGCCACAGACACGCCTTTCCTGGCCCTTTGGGACCAGCTGCCCCAGCATGGTCTGAAAGGCCTCAGAGAGGTGATCTGTGATAAATGACCTCAGATACCGGAGTCCCCACACGCCCCGAGAGGAGACCCCTCCCCAGCTCCTGGCTCCTTCTGGGCCTTTCCTTCACATCAAGCACCCACTCAGCCCCCACGCTTCCTGTGGGTTCTCAGGACAGATGACTGAGGGCCCCTGGACCACCAACCCCTCCTTTTTCATTACACTGTGTGTGGGATGTTTATTTGGGGTTTGTAGTTTTTTTTGTTTGTGTATTTTAAGAGTTTGAGATAAATGAGGGAGCCCAGGTGTGGATGTAAGGTCCAAAGTCCTGAAGAGGAGGAATGAAACTCTACCTGTACCTCCCAAGGGGCTGAATAGAGCCTCGGGTTGGATGGGGGCTTCCCCTTATTGCAAAAGAAATGGCCAGGACATTTCCAAGATGTGGACATGCCAGGGGAAGCTACCCCTGTGTCCGCCAGTACGTCCCCAGCCCTTTGACGGCCAGGGCCTGCAATGCTACCCTCTTCTCTGCCTGCCTTCCACCACCTCACCCCAACCCAACAGGTGTAGCAAACGAGAGCCTATTTTACAGGGGGAGAAGCTGAGGTACAGGCACAGGTGACAATGAAGAGGCAGCTCCTGAGAGAGGCAGGGACACTGCCTGTCCCTTCTCCTCACGGTGCTTTGAAGGTGCAAACCCCACTGGAACATGAAATGGCCAGTCCACCTTCAGAAAGGAATCTCAGTAATAAAAGTTTCAGACATTCAAGAGAGACCTTTTCTCTAACCCACAAATCTTTGCTCCCCAATAAAATTTTTTTTATTGGGGGAGTATCCAAGTTTATAAAATACATAGAATTTTTTTGGTTATAAAAATAATGTGCACTCATTAGCATCCCAATTAAATTCCTTGAGTAGGCCAGTAACTCCCCCAAAACAAAACAAAGCAAAACAATAAATTCCCTAAAGAATAAAAAGCGCTTTCTGTTTGCATTGGCAGAGACAGTAGGGTGGGCAGGAGGCCATGGGCACCTCCGCTCCATCCCCCTTTCCACTCCGTTTGGCCTTGGCTGTCCTGGTTGCCCCTGGTGTTGCTGAATCCTATGTGGTTCCCATCAGCTTCCCCCCACACTGCAGGGAGACCCTGTGAAGAGTGGGTCAGGGAGAGACCCAAGCCCCCTCCCCCAAGAATGCCAGCGCTCACGACACATAGACATGGTCTATGCAGCTCATCTCCACCGGTTTCTTCCTCCAGAATGACAAATTCTTTTGTTAGTATCTTTGATCTTACAATTCAAGCACATTTGGAGCATAATTCAAAACAGAGGATACAGTTAAAAAGCAGTGCAAAAGACACTTAAGGAACCGAGATGACGTTACCAAACAGGACTACTGGAAGTAATTCATCCCGTGACCAGGACGGGACACGTGTCCTCATGCGTCGCTTCCCTCTCCCTTCCCCGGTTTTCTCATCAGCTTGTTGGCTTGTAAACCTTCAGTTGTTTAAGAAGAAAAGCTAGTTTACCTCAAAGAATCTTGTTTCCATTTGGAAACTAATGACTGTGTTTTAGAGTGGATAGCCCTCCCCTCCATCATTCCCTGCTGGGCCTGGTGTCACTGAGGCCTGGGGGCCTTGCTTAGTCAGGTGATGGCTGCGCTGACCAAGAACAAGACCCCCAGGGGCTGAGGTGGGAAGGAAGGAAGGACTGGATGCAGTGGGCCTCCTCCCCACTTCAGCTTGTGAGGACCAGCCTGTCTCTTCCAGCGGGGTCCCGCCAAGTTACCTTAACAACCAGCAACTCCAGGGTACCACAGTAGACACTGGCTCAGTGAGCCGAGGTGTTGTGAGAAAGGAGTGTGGCCTGGTCAGGTGACCCAGAATTAAGTCTCTAATACTATAGGAAAGGGAGAAATAGGAAAGGACGAATGGGTGGTGTAAGGACCAGGCAAGCAGCCTGTGAGTCTCAGAGAGAGTCCACTGAAGGAGGCAGGGCAGGTCATTCCTGCCCCAGTCACCCCCTTCCAGCCCTGCAACACTTCTGTTTCCATAAAGCTCCCACCTTGAACACTGACCCTTTGTTAGAACAAAGCAAAGCATATCTTTAGACAACAGTGTTACAATGAGCCTCAAAGATAGGTGGATGAAATCTATTAGAAGAAGAGGGTCTTCTGGTTTTGATTTTTTAAAGAAAGAGTATCCTAGTAAGGTTAAAAAAAGATTTAAAAAATAAAAGTTTTTAAAAAGGAAACCTATGCTATTTAAATTGGAGCCCAGTTGTAACTTGGTAAAGGCAAGCTTCTGTACCTTTGTTATAATTAATTGTATACCTGTGTATGTAAATATAAGGCATTCCTATTTTGCAGTTCAGAACAAAAAAAAACCTATTTGTAATATAGAATAAAGTTTATTAAAAAATAATAAAAATGCACTTTGGAACTTGGGTCTTTCTTTGTGTGTCTGGCTAGAAAGAGGAAGAGGTGCCTCCCGGCCATAAGTAGGTTTCCATGATATAGGCGTGTGGCACTTTCTCTCTCTGGCTACACGGTGCCTAAACTCAACCATCCGAGATGCGCCCTTGTGCTTACAGCTCTGTCTCCAGTTATGAAGCAGGCATCCCTGGAGGTGCTAATGCTTCAGCCTAGGGAAACCAAACGGCTACCGGTCAGTGCTGTCAGCAGACCATACTTTTGTGTGAAGCCCAATCATCCTCTGAATCCTTCTCAACACAGCCTTCCAGGCACAAACTACTAACCTATTAGAGTTGCCTCTGGAGAGGACACAGGTTACCAGCCCAGCTTTAAGTCTCTCTGAAAAGTTACACTAGTAAAAATGCTTTTAGTCCCCCTTCCCCATTTTGGTAGAGGGTGGAGATCATGAACCCAAGTTCAAGATCTGGGATAGAAATAGGATAGGGGGAAAAGGGAATGAGCAGGGTAGCCACGGAGGAAGGGAGCAGGGGAGAAGACAGCGTCTGCCTGCAGCACATACTCCATCCACCGTCCAAACCAGCCTCCAGGGGGCGGGTGGAGGGGAGAGGTGCTCAGCCAGGAGGGATCACTGGGGGCCATGGAGGCAAAGGCAGGAGAAGCCGTGGGGGATGGCCACAGCAATGCCTTGGCCTGGCCCCGCAGTGCCCGCCCACCCTCCAGGAGGGAGCCCATCTCAGGCAGGAGGGGAGACCCGGCCTCTGGAGGCACAGCAGTACAGCGGATGACAAGGGGGCGCCTTCACCTTCAGGACAGCATGGGTGCAGATGACACCCTGCGAGGGGAAGCTGGAACTGGGGACCTCAAGGCCTGGCACAAACTGAATGGACTGAGGGCAATCAGAGTGGGCTTATTTCATTTTGTTTCTTGTTTTTAAGTAATTCAGACCCACAAGGAAAGTATAATTCATGAACAGGAAGGAGATGTTTTTCCCATCTATGAGAAACAAGGTGGGAGAGTTGTCAAAACAAAAAGCAAAGGTAACTTGGCGGGACCCTGCTGGAAGAGACAGGCTGGTCCTTACAAGCTGAAGTGGGGAAGAGGCCCACTGCATAAATAGTGAGGCAGTTGGAGGTGGGGACAGTGAGCTCATCTGAAAGTTCAAACTGGGATCCCACACATAATCCAGTTCCTACCAAGGTCCCCGACTCCTTTACCTGTATGATCTCATACTTAACCACCATCAACCACCATGACCTTATGGTTTAGTTTCCTTATCCACGGGAAGACACTTCTGACTGAAGGCACTTCTAACTACTCTATGGAACCCAGGAGATTGTGGGGGGGCCAATTTACTGACAAAGGTGGAAAACACCCAGTGCACTAGGAAGGGTCATACGTGCATGCAGTGTTGTTATCAGTCATGAAAATGATACTGTACAGACAAAAGAGCAGATCAGGCCTGGGCCTCACTAACAAATTTAGAACGGAGACCGTATTAATCTGCTTTGTCTGCCGTAACTGAATACCAAACCAGGTGGCTTAAACTATACCCATTTATTTTCTCTTTGTTCTGAAGAGTAGAAGTCCAATATCACGGTGCCAGGCTTGATTCCTGGCTTGCACACAGCTGCCTTCTGTCCGCACATGGTCTTACTCTGTGCACACACGGGGAGAGCTTCCTACTGTCTCTACTTACAAGGAAACCAGGCTTATCAGATTAAAGGTCCCATTCCTATGACCTCATTTGACCTTAACGACCTCCCTAAAGGCCCTAGATCCAAATTTAGTCACACTGGGGCTTAGGGCTGAATTGCAGAGGGACACAACGCAGTCTATAACAGATGCCTTGTTTATTCATTACCAAAAAAGTAAATGGTTAACACCTTATGAAATAGGTATATTTTTTGATTGTTAGACAGGGAGATTGTTGAAGGCAGAGACCACACCAGTTGAATTTATGTTACCCAAGCTTAACAGGAGTCCAGCAGAGCATGAGGGCTCAGTAAATCATGAATGGATGGATGGAGGGACAAAGGGAATAGGGTGAGGAGAAAGCAGTGGCACTGGGTTCTCTTCCCCATAGTGACTGATCTGCCTCCATCATTTTCCATATTAGGCCACATACACTTCCATGAATATTTTATCTTTCAGAAACTAATTCGTTGAGTTGCAGCTGGTGGCCATCTTTTACAGGGGAAGAGAGCAGGCCTTGTGGTCACAGACGCTCCCTGGCTTGGAAGAGCTGCTCCTGGCCAAGCAGAGTAAGTAGAAACAGAGGCAGGTGATTTGCACATCAATCACCTTCTCTAAACCTGTGCTGCTTTTGTTTTAACAACTCTCCCACCCTGTACACTGAGCCTGAGCCTGCAGGGCTTCTGGAGCGTCTGCTAAAGAGGAAGGGGTCTGAGGTAGGACCCATATGTAAGGATATCTGGGAGACTGTGTCATTGCTCAATAATGTCCACTTCCCCTCCCTGAATGAGCATTACAGTTTCCCACCCCAGCAAGGGCAGGCTAGCCAGGCTGCTCACTTGCTTTCAGCCAGTGAAATATGAGACCCAGTGATGCTGATCTCCTGCAATGCTCCATCAGCCTGGACCACAGGGAGTATGACAATGACACAGAACAGAGGCACCAGATGCCCCTGATGGTTATGTAGTACAAATGAGAAGTAAATTTTGCTGGTTTTAGTCACTGAGATGAGAGGGCTGTTTGTCACTACACATAGCCTATCCTATCCTTACTGTTACAGGGTACAAGAAATTTAATCTGACCCATAAATTCCTCCTTAGTTGATGGCTGATGTATGAACTCTGACCTTTCACCTACAGAAAATTATTCTTTTGACCAAAGCCCTTTTCATAAAGATATTATTGGCTATTTATACTCAATGTGCATCATTATGGAAGTTCCTAATTTTCCTGCACTGAATTTGGGACAGATTAGGGAGGAAAAAGACGACTCAGAAAAAGGAGCAAATCTACAGAGAACAGGACAGTTGGTGGAGGAGAGGGAAGGTTATTGGAAGGGAGATACAGGGAGAAATAGGATCTGGAAGGACAGTGCTTTTTGCCAGCTCTGTGCTGGAAGTTTTCTGCCAGATTTGCTGGTAGTAAAGACTTTCAGCCACAGGTGCAGTGACAACACTCAGGTTCCACACCACCCTCAGGAGAAGCTACGTTTACCATCGAGGGATAAATCCAGCCAAGGTCATTTTAAAACATAACTTACAGTTTTCTATACGCTGGATTTTGGTCAATGATCAGCTTCCAGGAAAGCAGAGAAGCCTAGGGGCACAGGCCACGTTCTCCAAACGGGTGCTTGTTGGAGATGCAACAGCTTTAGGAGGCTATGGATGACAGCACCTCCCGAAGCCTGCAAAGGCCCATCCACACCTGGATGCTGGCAGTGCTCGGCTGTGCCTAATGCCACTGGATTCTAGTAAAGACCTGAGGGCCCCTCGGAGATACAGGCAAGGGAGGAACCCACGCCCCTCAACTGAAGGGGAGCCCTTCTTGCCCGTTCCACGCCAGAGCACAGACCTGGGCCACTAAGGCCCCACCTTCCAAGTCCCCAGACATCTCCTGATTAAGCCTAACTCCAAAGATGCAAAGGTAGGGCCTGGGGGACAGAAAGCAGCAGAGTCACAGAGGGGACGCTGGCCAGTCACCAAGGATGTGCTCTCAGCGCCATTCACCAGGAGTAGAACCTGCGGATGACTGGTCTCCCTCCAGTGTGCCTGCCTGCACGGTCCTCACCTCCATGCTGCCGCCCTCCTTCCTTCTTCCCTGGAGTTCACCTCTGCTTTACAAACCCCCAAGGCACCCCAGGCCGAAACACCGCTGATTCAGAATGGCAGAGCATCGCACCTGTTTGGACAGCTGGGACTTCAATGCCCCAGACCACTTTCTGGAGCCTGCCTTTGTCACCTGACCATGTTCTCTACATAGAGTAAGGCTGAAGACCCAGCCCATCACTTCCAGCAGTGTTACCTGGGGCAAGATCTTAACCAACTCCAAATCTTAGTTTTCTCACTTGTAAAGAAGTGAATCACACCTTCCTCACAAAGGGCTGTGAGGATCTCGTGAGGATAAGGATTACAAAGTACTAGAGCAAGTCCTAACGTCTTCTAAGTTTTTCATGGACAGTCTCTAGCTTTCAGCACTGAGTGGGGGCCTTCTCAGGGAAAACTGCCACCTGCTCTCCCTCTAGTCCAAGCTTCTGGGATAGCACCCAGCACAGCAGTCACTCTAAAAATGTTTGTTAAGTGAACGAACAAGAAAGTCAGAAAGCAAGAATCTTCCAGCTGCCCAAATCCTGAAATGCAAGCACAGACTGTAGCTCCCCAGTGAAGTATAGAAATGGGTATCTAAAAATGATAAGTGCCTAAGCTTCCCCAAAAAGCAGAGCCTGAGACAAGGCTCAAGGGCTTGTGAGCAAGCGTCCAATTTGCGAACGTGGTCCTGAGAGGCAAAAGTAGAGGGAGGGAGGGGGATGAGGACAAGGCAGCTCATGGGCATGTTATCAAGCTGGTCCCCTCCATGGGCCGAGGACCCACTCCCGCTTGGCCCACGGGAATGGTAGAGTGCACCTCAGAATGTGTCCGTGGGCTCCCGTTCCCTGTGTTCCAAGGCTGCTGTGGGCTGCTCATTTCCTCAGATTTCTAGGTTTGTAGGCCTATAGAAATGGCTAAGTGGACAGTGAGCCCAGAGGTAGGAGCAGCAGAGCCCTGAGGCAGAAGGAAAGGGGGATGCAGTGTCCATCCCCAAAGCAGATGCCATGCACGACACCTGGTTGCTATGGCAACAGCTGGGGTTGAAAGGTGGGTCGAGAGGAGATGAAGCAGGGCACAAGGGACATCCACAGCACAATACATAATCCTTTAAAGCCCTTAATAATTCTATAAAAGCAAGATTAAAGTCATTTCAAAAGCATTTTCTTGGTAAGAGCCCTCAATTTTCTTCCACCTCTTCACTTTTCCAGCACTTCAACCACCAGCAACAGCCACTGCCTTTGCTCTTCCTTTCCATCATTCACAATAAAACCAAGGTTTTATTCCATCTTTCAAGTTGTGACACATGGGAGATAAGGAAAGAGCATCAAAGCAACACTAAGACACCGCTGTTGGTGAGCGATGGAGTCGCCCACTGGCTCTGTGACTCATCAGATTCACAGGTGACTTCTCAGAGGGACTTGTTGCTAATCTGATCGTCCCCAGGACCTTCCATCTTTCTCCTCCCTGCCACAGTTAGCACCTCATACTGGGTGGCTACAGCCTCTAATTACCTGTAATCCACCACTCAGCACTTTATTTTAACACAATCAGTGCCGATAGGTACATGATAAGTTTATTCCCTAAAATGTTCACCTTCTTTATGTCCTGTCTCAGTAATAGACCAGGTCTTACATTTCTTTTACTCTGAACTTAACACTGGATACAAACTAATTAGATAAATGCCACTGTTTTCTCTAAAGTACTGGGCCACAAGATCAAGTAAGTATCTGGAGATTATGTAATGAAACTAAACTGATTCTGAAGACAAGGTTTTCTGGCTGCACTTACTCTTCCATCTGCTACGAACTAAAAAAATGTAGATCCCTTCAGAAAATGTAGTGCTCAGATACCTGGAGGAGATAAAGAAGAGAACACAAATGTTGGGGAGGACTGTAAGCCTGGTTCAGTGCCCTGTGACAGAGGGTCATCACCTTCCAGGCCATAAAGGACTTCCTCAGAGAGATGATTTCAAAAAGTGAGTTGATATATTGATATCACTTACATACATTATCTCATTCAGTCCTCAGGATCCAGCCTTATGAAGTAGTTGTCATTAGTATACCCATTTCATGGATAAGCACACTGAGCCTCTGAGCATGATGACTCCAATCCCAAATGGCAAGTGATAGAGGTGGGACAGGAGCCCAGTTCCTCTACTTCCAAAGCCTATGCTCTTAATGACTGTGCTAGATTACAACAAAAACAAACAAGTTCCTCTCTCTCTCACTGATGGGTTGATTGATTATCACCATAGTACTGGAAGTACAAAGGACATTGCAGAGAAAATGAGCAAGCATAGGCACTGGTATGCGACTGAGCTAAAGCAGGGAGAGAAGGGCATTTGAATGGGAATTTGGCTGAAAGATCTGGGACTGCCATTCACAGGGGCCAGACACTGGCCGGCTTCCTGGTGAGACACGCAATAGTTACAGAGGAATCGGTTCCAACCTCCAATGCCAGTATGTGTGTGACCTTAGACAAGCCGATTTACGTCTATCTCTGTGCCACACTCTCTTCATCTGTGAAATGGAAATAATTGGTGAGCAAGATGTGAGAATTAAGGATGATTATGTGCACAAAGTCTGATGCCTAGTAAGCACACCTCAAGAAAGGTAAGCTATTATTAACAGTGGATCACTGACTGGCTATCGGAAACCTGCCTCCTGTGGCCTTTTTAAATTGTTTTATTTTTTAAATTTTACTCTGGACACGACAGAGGCCCCAGCTAGAGCCAGGGGCCCAGCAGGCATGGCGGCCACTCCCTCCTCCTCCAGGGGCGCATCCCGCAGCTAGAGGAGGGTCAGCGCCAGCTCCCTCAGCCCAGGGTTTGCTCCCAGCCCGTGAGCTCCGCTGTGGCCCTGCTGGCTATTTATTCTGATGTGAAGCTGGTGCTCCCCATTTTGAAAAAGGGCCAAGGGCAGGCATGGCCCAGGGAAAGGGGAAGCAGGGCACCCTCACGGCGCCCCACCCCATCCGGAGAGACATGGGTGTCCTAGCTGTGCGGTTCTGGGGCACCTCGCGGAATGCGACCGCCCCCCCACCCCCACGGGCCCCGCAGGGCCCCTCCCGGGGCTCAGCTGCCTCTTCGGCGTTGGTTCCCTGCAACACACTGTGACAGAATTGCTAAAACTGAGGCCCAGCTGCGGGCACCCAGTGCACTTAACCACCGCGGTCCCGCCTCCCTCACGTTGGCCAAGGAGCCCAGAGGGGTTTGTTCAAGGCGGCCGCCAGGCAAGGCGTCATCCCGGGCACCCTGATGGCCCTCCCGGGAGGCCCTGCGTGAGACCTGAGGCCAAGCTGAAGGAAGGAGCAGGCCCCTGTGAGTTACGAGGCTGTAATTCCATCAAGGGCTTCTGGAGAGATCGTAAACTCGCGTCCCAAGTCTCCCGTCCCCCTGGCCCCTTTTTTCCCCAGAGTGATTTACGAGCCTGTAATTCCGAGGCGGGCTGCTTCTGATTTCACATAATCCAAATACCTCGGTCCTCTTGGCTTCCAGCTCCCTCCCTCGCGCCTCAGGAGTGGCAACAGCGCCGACCAGTGGCCGGAGGCCCCAGCGCACCCCTGGGTGCAACTACGGACCACACCCTTTGTGCCATTTTGTGAAAGGAGGGCGACATGTGCTCCGAGTTGGCGCGTGGAAACCCACCTCATACCTGAAAACAAGCGGGTGTCATGAAGCGCCCTTTGGGGTTCAGGGACGTGCAGATGCGGGCCAGGAGGGACTTAACAGATTCGGTTGACAACCTGTATTAAGCCCTGGCTCATGGGGCGCTTACTACAGATCTTGTGAGTCAGGCTGCCAAGCCCAGCGTCCTTTCTGTGGCCATGATTTTGCCCTTCATGTCCCTCAGATACCAAAATCTGTGTGTAAATGTGGCCACCATCACCATAGCCCCTCCTGGCCCAATGCACCACCCTGAGGCCAACGGAATGTACCATTGCCTGATGCAGTAGTTCAGGTTTGTGCCTTTTATTACCTTTCTCTTCCATTAGTACACAAGCTCCATGGAGGTAGGAACCTCTTCTGGTTGGGCTCTGCCGTGTCATCAGCATCTCAAACAGTGTCTGGCCACAAGCAAGTGTTCCAGAAATGTCTGTGGAGTGAAGAATGAACAAAGGCATGAGCAAACGAACAGACACCTGGGATGGCTGGTTGGCCTACAGCACTGACCCCAGTCAATGGCAGTGAGACAGAGGCCGGCCTCAAGTCCTCGCCCCAAGCTTGAGCAGGAAGGTGGTGGGACTGGTACAGGGACTTTCCTGACATCTCTCCCTTATTGCCAACTTTGCTCTGGGCAGATGCCCACAGTGGGTTGCATGATGAACAAAGAGGGTGACTCTCCCAGAGCTGGCACTGGGACAGAGCCAGAGAGTGGGACCCCTGAAGGGTAATCCATCCTGCCAACTATGCTGAAGGCCTCTTGTCAGCCTATCCTTCACGTCCTTCATGGGAAGCTACAACAGTGATGTGGCATCTGCCCCTGAGATAGATGCAACAGCTAATAGCTCCAGCCAGGCAGAGTAGAGGTCACTCTCTCTGGCCCAGACTTATGCAGGCACCCAGTGTCCTCCCCCACCTTTCTGACATCTACGCGTGCTTGGCATTTCCCTTTAAGGTCTGCTCATGTTCTCCTCTGTGGTGGCTGGTAACTATGGAAACTACAATTAGGCTGTTTTGCTCAGTGACTCTAAAAATTGCCAAGTGCAGGCAAGCAGCAGCCCCTGACTTCTCAGAGACCTAATCTGAGCACCTCCATATGTTCCTTTTAGGACACACCCTCTGAGCGTGTAAGAAAATGCTCCTCAAGCTGTCTGTGGAGTTTCTCTTTGTAAAAATGTCCAATTCAAGACAGTCCCATGTTTTTGTAAAATATGATGAAAACATATTAGAAAAATGAAATGAAAAATGAAAAGGATTTACAGCATACATGTCCCAATTTTATAACGTAAACTCAAAAGGCATAAGAGTACTCCTTCTAATAACTATAAAAGTTGCTCAACACCTTCTCTTCATTTGCATTCTGTATTATCATGGATGAAGATCAATTGGTGGACAAAGGCTCCAGTCAGGGACCACACTTTGAACAGCTCTGGCCTGCAACCCCAGGAAGACAGCCTAATATACCACCCAGGGTATTGCCCCAATCCAGACGCTGCTCTGACCAAGCCCTCTGACCTAGTCCAACTTTGGCCTGTACCCAACCATGCCTCAGAGTAAATACAGGGCTTCTCTGGGAAATACCATGGGCATGCCTGCACTTGAACTTGAGCACATGTGTGTGAAGGGAGCAGCTGTAGAGGCCTTGCCGTTCCAGGAAGTGCTTCTCAACAGCCGGGAATCTAGGGCTCAATCATCTAGTCTTAAGAGGTTTTTCCATCCACCCTGGATCCCTGGATTCCAGCGTGGGATGTGATGGCGCAGGCCAGGGGTCACTTGGGGGGGATCTGACTGAGTTCGCACTGCCCTACGACTCACCAAATAACCCCAGCACTTTCTCCATGCCCTCTACTAGAACAAAGATTACTGTTTGCATGACCTGATGGATAGCCACCATTATTTTTTCTACTGAACTCTGAGCTTTTTTCCCTTTTTCAGAAAGTGAGGTATGCTTTTTGTAAATAAAGTACACAAATATTAAGAGTATAGCTCTATGAATTTTTATGTATGTTACCAACTAGATGAAGATATAGAGCACATTTATTTCCCTAAAAAGTTCCCTTATGCCCATTCCTAGTAAACACTTTCTCCCAACCACCAAGCTAACTACTCTTCTGATTTTTATCCCCTTAGATTGATTTACCATGAACTTCAAATAAATGGGGATAAACAGTGTATATTCTAGTTTTTCAGACATAATCAGACACTCAGTATGATGTCTGTGACAGTCGCCCATGGCCTGGCCTGGCATCACTGGGTTTTCTTACTGTTGTGTCGTATTACTGCTGCCATGAATACTCTTGTACAGCTCTTTTGGTGCACACATATTTCATCACTTTCAGGTAAGTATCTAATAGGGTAATTGCTGGATCATAGAATAGGCATCTGTTTAGGTTTTAAGCAGACACTGTCAAATAGTTTTCCAAAGTGCTTGAGCAAATTCACATGTCCATGAGAAATATCCGAGAATTCAGGTGGCACCACATCTTCACAGATGTGGTTTTGTCCCCTTTTCACGTTAGCCATTCTGGTGGGTATATGATGGTGTCTCAGTGTGGTTTTAATTTGCATTCCTCTGATGAATAATGATGTTGAGGACCTTCTCCTATCATTGCTGGCCATCTGGATATCCTCTTCTGTAAGGACCTGTTAACTCTTTGGCCCTCTTAAAAAAAAATCAGATTCTTTATTAGATGTACTGTGAACATCTTCTTCTAGTCCATTGTTTGCCTTTTCACTTTCTAAAGGATGATTGTTGATGGAAAAAAGGTCTTACTTTAATGTACTGCTATGTATTACTCTCCTCATTTATGTTAGTATTTCTGTGTACTATTTGAGAAATTTTTGCAACTCCTCAAAGCCATGAAGATATTCTTCATGTTTTCTTCTGGAAGCTTTGCTGTTTTCTCTCTCACAGTCGGGTCTATGCTCTACCAGCTATTAATTTTTGTGTATGGTCATGAGGTAGAGGACAAAACTCACTTTGCCATACATGCATCTAATTGCTCCAGTACCATTTATTGAAAAAATACATCTTTTTCCCACTGAAGTGCAGTGGGTGGGGCCTTTGCTGTAAATCTTGTGACTGAATATGTGTGCGTCTATTTCTGGATTCTCTATTCTGTCCCATTGATTGGTCCATTTGTCTTTCTTTGCACCAGCACCACACCATCTTAATTATAGCCCTACAGTAACATTTAAAATGTTTTCTTCAGTTTCTCTCATCAATGCTTTATAGTTCCTAGTGTAGAGGTCTTGCACATGTTTCACTGGATTTATTCTTAGCTATTTGATAGTTTTGACACTACTCGAAATAGCATTTTGTTGTGGTAAGAAACACATAATAAAATCTATCTTAAGTATGTTAAATGTACACTATAGCAGTGTTAACTGTATGCATATTGCTGTGCAACAGAGTTTGAGAACTTTTTCATAGTGCGTAAGTGAAACTCTCTACCCATTGAACAGCTTCCCATTTCTTCCTCCCAACCACTGGTAACCACTTCCTATGTTCTGTTTCTATGAACTTGACTGCTTTAAGTACCTTATATAAATGGTAATATGCAGTATTTGTGTCTTTATGACTGGCTTATTTTACAAAGTATAATGTTCCCAAGGTTCATCCGTGTTGTAATGTGTGTGACAGGATTTCCATCTGTTTTGAACCTGAATAATGTTCTACTGTATGTATATACCACATTTTCTTTTTCCATTCATCCACTAATAGACATTTAGGTTGCTTCCACCTCTGGCTATTGTGAATATGTTACAAAGAACACAGGTATGAAAATATCTGAGATCCTGTTTCTAGTTCTTCTGGATGTATACCAAGAAGCAGGATTACCAGATCATATGGGTAATTCTTTTTTTAATTTTTTGAGGAACTTCCATACTATTCTCCCTAGCAGTTGCACCATTTTACATTCCTTGAAAATAGCCTTTTAAAAATCTCATTATTCAATTGTTTGTTGTTAGTATTGAGAAACCCAATGATATTTTTGTATATCGACCTTGCAAACACTGATACTTATTTAATTCAGTTATTAATTTTAATAGTTTGTAGCTTCTTTTGTGGTGTTAATATATGCAGTCATTACATCTGTGAATGAAGAGTTTTATTTGTTCATTTTCAATACTTCCATCTTTTCTTTTCCTTGCCTTACTGAAAGAATGAAACCTCCAGCACAAACTGAACAGAGGTGGTGTCAGTGCACATCATGTCCTCTTCTTGTGTTTTAGGGATCCCCCACCTCATGAGCCTTGTTGGGAAGCAGAGCTTCCCTCCCACCTAGAAGCTGAATGCCAGATACTTCCTCAGCTTCTTTTGCGGCGAGGGCATCAACTCAGCCACTGGATCCCTGGGGAGCAGAAGGCACGCTCAGATAGGCATCTGCAGAGAAGTCAGGGACCATCGATAGCCATGTGGGCAGGGTTAACCCAATGAGCACTATCAACGAGGCAGTGCTCGCTCCAGCCCTGCCCACCCTCCTCCAGGACAGACCCATCGCAGGACGGCAGGTGACGTGGCCATTGTTCCAGGATCCTCTCGAGGGCTACTGATTCTTGGGATATTCTTTGTGTTTCCTACAATGCTCTCATATTGGCATCTGCTTCAGGGTTCCTTCCAACCAAATGCAGCCCCAAACGGGAGTTGCGTCTGGATATCCTCACCAAGTATTCAACCTGTGTAAGGGCGCTTCAGAGCCACGCAATGTTAATCAGAAAAGATTTGGCTCCTGGCCTCCCTGGGAGGTCCCCCGGCCCCCTGAGGCAACAGTGTCACCAGAACACACCGATGGGGCTCGGAACACCGGCAAGGTGTTTTCTTTTGTTGTTGTTGTTGCAGCTTAATTCATTCTTTTTTGAGCACCTATTACATGTTAGAAATTGTTCCGGGAGCTTTGGAGGCAGCAGTGAGCAAAACAGACAGAAACTGCTCTTCTCCGTAAGTTCCCATTCTAGAATGCATATAGGTCACTTTCTCATTTAACAGCCACTTCAAGGGTTGGGGAAAATGAGACATACCAAATAGAAAATTCACAACGTCACACAGCCAGAGCAAAGTGATGGGGTTTTCTTTCCTCCCTTTCTCTCCTTTCCCAGATAATTTTGGGCCATTATATTATTGCTGTTGG
Organism: Manis javanica; assembly: GCF_040802235.1. Taxonomy (NCBI): domain Eukaryota; kingdom Metazoa; phylum Chordata; class Mammalia; order Pholidota; family Manidae; genus Manis; species Manis javanica. The sequence continues at coordinate 19,740,886 of NC_133161.1, forward strand.
TGTTCAGGCTTCACAAATGAGATGCTGTCTGCTTGCACTCCAAGGCTCTCTCAGCAAAGGGAAAACAGAACCTCTGAATACACAGCGGAGGCGGAAATGCCTCTGCCTTGAATGAGTCTGGCAGACCCACTGGGGTGAGCTGACTCAGGGCCACGAGGGAGCTGGAATATGACCCAAGCAGAGACCCCATGTCTGGCCCTGCTGCTGAGAGGGGACTACACCTCCCTCCTGCCCCTGGGCTGTGATATAATTGTTTATTATTATTGTTGTTGTTACCAGACAAGGTATGTACATGACACCTAATTCAGGAGGCACCAAAGGGCCTCCATCCTACCCATGTTCCCCAGCCATCAATTCCTCCCCACCCCCAGGGGCGGCCACTGCCACAGTCCAACTCTTTCCTTTCCAGGGACAGCCCAAGAGCCCTTTGTGATGCACTGTGCACTTCAGTGGTCTCAGGGGACACAGGCTTGAACTCAGTAAACAACAGTGTGAAGACCCAAAACCTATCTAGCTATTTGTCAAAGCCCAGGGTTTGGCAGGGAGCATTTTCTCAAAAGAAAGAATGACAGTGCCGGGCAAGAAAAAAGAGATCGAAGACGAGAGTGGGGTGAAAGGAGAAGAGGGCCTGTCTGCACAAAGTGCTCCATCATCCCCGCGCTGCCCCAGGGCCCGGTTCCGGATCACGAGCGCGCTGCTGCTTCTCAGGACTCAATCTGCACTTGGCCGGTGGTGGTGGACGCCACCCTCATGGGCTCAGGCCTGGGCTCCTCCCCTGCATCAGCAGCTTTTCCCCCTCTGTGCTAGGAGCTCCCTCGTTCACACTGTGTTCCTGAAAATCTTGGGAGTTGTCTGCAAGTTTCTTCTTCCCTTTTTTTCTTTGTATAATTATTGATATAATAATCATATAGACTATTCTATACAACTTCCCTGAAAGGCCAACTCTGCCCTCTGAAATCAAGGTAACAGCTTGATTGAGCAGGTGGGGGTGGTAGGCAGATACAAAATGAAGCCAACTTCCCAGGCATGGATGTGCCATTAGGGGCGAGGCTGTGGGAGAGGCAGCCCTCCCAGCCCTTGTCACTGAGAAGTGTGGGAACACAGGGTAGGGGTGCAAGAGGTGGATGGGGTCGTCCAGGACAGCCATGCCCCCACTGCCAGCCCAGGGCATTCTCCTAGCAAAGACTTAAAGACCTTAGAGACAGCTGTAAAAGGCGATCTTGCTTCCAGTCTTCCCACCCTTCCAGGAGGAGGAACAGAAATTATATGGAGGAGGTGCCATACACAGCATCTGCATTTGCTCCACCTTCCCACCAAATCTAAGAGCTTCACTGTTCTGGGTGGAGCTGAAATCTAGACCATAGAAGTCCCAGGCTTTGCCTTTCAGAGTTATAATCTGGACATTATAACTAACTAGACCACAAATGTGGCAGGAGTTAAACAGATGACTTACTCATGTGTTGATGATGGCAGAAAGCAATGCTACGAGACATTTCATGACTAACTGCTGAAGTAGACGAAGTATAATTGCCATACGACTCCATGGATGGGGCCAAAGTAACAAAGACTTTTCAGAGGAGCTGAGACTGGAGCTGTACCTCGGAGGGTGGATAAGTTCGAATTGAGAAAGATCAAGCCACATCAGAGAAAATCAGCCATCACCCCAGAGCTCAGAGAACCCGACCTCTGCCCACCCATATGCAGTCAGGTCCTCATATCTGGGAGAAGTCAAGACCTTGCTCAAAGCCTTAGGTTGGGGCAAGCCAGGTGGTAGAACTTCTGGTCCCTGTGTTGACCCCAACTATGTTCCCCGGAGCTTTTCTCTCTCCTGTTTGCCCATTTTGCCCTGTCACCTACCTGCTGAAGTAGACTGAAAGGCAATGGCAGGGGGCCCCCCATCCTGGAGGTGGCAGCAGGAGGAGGGGGCATCAGCAAAGCCCTAGTGTGAGAGTCTGAGGCCTTCCCGCCAAGTTCCTCTTTGCCTCTGACGGCCCCTCAGCCCTCCTCGTCTCACCTAACTTCAGCTAAGTGCCATAAACTGTTTTTGCTGCTCCTTTTTTCTTCTTGTGCCCCTCAACAAAACAAAACAAAAGACACAGAAGAAAACTGCTGCTAATGTTCCTTCCCTTCCTCCCATTAGAGCTTGTGCTCATAAATACTGAGGGGCCGAGTTCTGCCACCCTTGGTGAGTACCGTTGTCTGGTGGCTGTTCAGCACCCCTCCCCTGTCTCCCAGGGCAACCCCTCCCTGGAGGTGGAGAGAAGGAGCCTGCTCTGAGCAAGCCTGGGAAGCAGGCCGCGCTGCCCTGCCTGGGCCAGCGGGCCCACAAAGGGGGATTGGGGAGTCTCCTCTACTGCATTAGCTGGGAGCCCAGAGGAGGGGTGGTTGAAAAGTGCCACAGGCCTTGCAGAGGGCACGAAGGGAGCCTGACCTCAGGGAGGAAGAGGACAGGGTTGAGGACACTGAAAGTGAATTGAAGAACATTTCGGGAAACAATTCACTGAAATCAAAGGGTTCTGATATAAAGAAAACAGAAAATCTTGCCTTCCCCCACCTACCTCTCCCGCTATCACTCAAGTGAGCTCCTGAACTGTTAGTGAACTCTGCTAATCTAACAACCTAAAAGAGGGTGCAGATTCCTGGGGAAGCCCCCTGCCAAACCCCAGCTACTTGGCACTCAGCCCCCTTGCCTCAGGTGTAAGGATGGGATGGGGGTGGTAGACTCAAGCCAACTAGATCTGGGCAGCCCCCACACACCTCTCCCCAGTTTGACACAACTTTCTAGTCCCTCCACTAATGCTGCCAAGATTTTCTACTCCAAAAGCTCAATGTCCTCCCCAGACCCTCTCCTGAAGTGCTCCCAAGCCTGGCTGAGGGCCATCTGGACAGTAGCTCATCTTTTGAGGGCAGGTGTGGCTGTCAGGACACACACTGTACACCGATGAATCAGTGGGTCCAGCCAAAGCATGTGCCCACATTAGCTTAGCACGGATTACCATATAAATTGGATTTCACCGCCATTTCCAGCTTCCCCTTCCTAATTTGCCTTTTCTACTTCCCTCTGCCCTAGTGAACCGTCTCTAAAAATTCTTCTATTTCCAGGGGAAGAGAAATCCTTTCTGTTTGGGCTCCAAGGCTGCCCTGCTTAGCCATAATTTTTCTTTTCTCACCATCTGAGCCAAAACCATGCCTCCTCTGGATTCTGCCTACAGACTGCTCTAAGTTAGCCCGATCTGTCATTCTCCATGCCTTTGTATTTTCTGAGGTACACCTGCAGTCTATTTTGGCATTACCAGCCTACCAGTGTCCATCTTCTCAGCCTGGATGGCCTTCTTGGTGCAAACCATAGCAGGTTTTGCCCTATGCCGGCTCAGGTTGCCTTGATTTAGGGATGATCAGCGGGCAGAGGCTTTCTGGCTCCTTTACCACCATGACCTCTCCAGCACCAAGCTATCTCACTGCAGCAACTAACTACAAACCATCTCCGCTGTAAGAAAAAGAGAATGGCTCTGAGCTGCAAGTGGGTGACTGGAGGCTGGCACTAAAGGAAAACCAGCAGGAAATCCAATACAATGGGCAGCTCCAATGACTCCCATTCAAAGCCTGATCTTCTCCGGGCTGCTGGGAACTTTCGTTTCCTCACCAAAAATTGAAAACTATCACTCAGACTAAGGCCCATGGTTTGGCTCACAGAACAAACAAGGAGAGAGGCCTTGCCCACCCCCCACCATCTATCCTTTTCCTATTCCATTAGCTGTAAGATCCTGATGTTGAGTCTGGGAGTCAGCATCCATGCAGACAATTCAGCCCTGATCAAAAGAATGTTGGACTCTCATATCAGGGGCGTTTTATCTTGCTCATTATTTGACAGCCAAATAAATTCTTCCTTTTTTTGCAACAACTTTTACTCCCACTCTGATCAGCTCACAGCTAGTGGAGAGAGATGATGCTCTTCTCCCTAAACCCACATCCATGCACTTGATTTGGGCTTCTCAGAAAAAGGAGGAGAGGCCCCTAACTGCTTGTGGTCATTCTGCTTGGCCTCAGGAGTTTGGGTGGAACAGTTGCAGGAAAATTGTTTGAACAAAAAGATCTCCAGAAACTGAACAACTAATATACAGTATGAGAGATTCACCTTAAAACAAGTACAGGCAGAGAAAGGAGCTGAGGAGGGAAGGAACAGTAACTGAATGCTTAGCATGTGCAAAGTATTGGAAAGCCAAATTGTACATATAATAGGAATAAAATTGATAAATAATTTACCATCTCTTTCTTGACCCTCAGCCTTCTGGTCATCCAAACCTGTGTCTGTTTCTCCCCCACCCCACATCCACCCTATGCACACTTATAAACTCTGAAGAAGAAATTCTGAGCAAGATCCTCAGGTCTTTTTGATGTAATCAGGAGAATGGTTGATTCGAATCAAAGAGGCTAGGGGCAAGGAGTAAGCAGGCGGATTTGGCCAAAAAGGCTAAGATTATATACATAATAAAAAACCTAGAAAAAAGAGAGAAAGCCAGAGAGAGTGAGAAAAGTCAAAAGGTTTATGGCTGGAGAGAGAGAGTTTGGAGGCTTAGTGTATAAGTTCTGGAGAAGTTTGATACAAAAGGGTGGGACAGAGGAAGAAGAGGTTGCTCTCCATTTGAGGTTGTATTCACTTTTATGTTCTTCAAGAGATGCAAGCAAAAGTAGTGTGTAATTCTTTTCAAACTGCCATTTGACAGGTGCCCATCTTTACCTCTTTAAATGCAGTTCTATACAAAGACTGAGCTATGCAGTCAGGGGTGGGCTATAAGATTTATTCGGGTTACTTATCAAGACTCATTTTGAACCTAAGGTGCAGAAAATTCAACTGCACCTCTGATTACAAACTTTATCCTAGACTCAAGCAAGAGCAAAGAGCACGACTTCTCCCTGACAGCTTGGCTCTCGGAGTCACCCTGAAAGGGATCGTAGGCAGGTCAGGTTTAGCCAGAGGGGCAGAGCAGTTACCCTGAATGACCCTGAACTGGTCAGGTATTGACATTCTCTCACTGCTCGAAAATGATTCCAGTTTCTTAGGAAAGTCACTTATTGAGATTGAGATAAAGATGAATTTCTCAGCTTCGTAAGGGATTTTTTTTTTTTTGATATCTTCATCCAGTGGGCTCACATAATGGCACACAGAACAGCCTGTTTCAAACGCTCTGCTCTGCCGCAGGCAGCAGCGCCGTCTTCATCATCACCTCCCTAATTTCTCTGACTTGGAAGTTACAATGAATGAGCCACATGGGGCTTTGGGATTTATTTAGGTTACAGATACATTCATCCCTTCATGAGAAGAAAGTTTTGTCTTCAGAGTGTACTGTTGGCACTTGATGTTTTAAAATAAAATTGTGGCATCTGACCCTTTGAATCCAGTGAAGCTGGGATAATTATGAATTTAAGAACTGTTTCAGCCATGATATACAAAATGAAAAAGAAAAGAAAATAACCTTTCTTTTACCTCAAGTTGCCCCATCTTACTTTGTCTGTTTTTTTATGGAAAAACAGTCATACATAATACAAAGCTGACAGATTTTTATAGTGAACATAAATATACCCCACTAACGGAATTCTTCCATTTATGTTTTCCTATACTTGCATTATCATGTCTCTGTCCATCTACCTATATCCCTCTACCCATCCATCAACCCATCTTATTTTTTTCATTTTACTATTTACTTTTCCTTTTTATTAAGATTTAATTGACATACAACATTGTGAAAGTTGACAGTGTACAACATATTGATTTGATACATTTATAGATTACAATAAGATCATTGCTGTGCTATTAGCTAACATCTCTAACTTGTCACTTAATTATCATTTATTTTTGTGGTGAGAACAATCAAGATCTAGTTAGCAACTTTGAGGGTCAGGATACAGAACTGTTGTCTATAATCACTATGCTGTGCAGCTCACCAGGACTTATTTATCTACCATTTTCCAGCTTGTACCCATGAACAACATCTCCCCAGTCCCTGCCCCCAGCCCCTGGTAACCACCATTCTACTCTGTTTTTATGAGTTTGGCTTTTAGGGAGTCCACATATAGTAATATCAGAGTATTTGTCTTTCTCTGACTTATCTCATTTAGTATAGTATCCTCAATATCCATCCATGTTGTTGTAAATGGCAAGATTTCCTTGTTTCTCATGGCTAAAAAATATTCTATTATATATATATATATATATATATACTACATCTTCTTTATCCATTCATCTACTGATGGACACTCGGGTTGTTTCCATGGTACATATATCTAGTCAATATCCTGTTTTCATTTTCTTTGGGTAAATACCCAGAAGTGGAATTGCTGGATTATGTAGTAGTTCTATTTAAAATTTTTTGAAGAAACTCCATAGTGTTTTCCATAGGAGCTGAATCAATATACATTCCCACTAACAGTACACAAGAAGGCCCAGAATATTCACTGTAGGAAGGAGAATCTCTTTAACAAATGATGATGGTAAAACTGGATAACCACATGCAGAAAAATGAAATTGAACCCCTATCTTATGCTACTCACAAAAATTAATTCAAAATGAATTTAAGACTTAAACATAAGACTTGATACCATGATTGTTTTTTTTGCATGTGGAACCATAGAATAACTTCTCTAATTCATCTTACTTTTTATGCAGTGCCAACAATTCTCCCCAAATACTCCAGCAAGTATGTCATTAACCAAATTTCAAGATTTGTTAGAGATTTCTTTTTATTTTTTAGGTAAAATTTACCTACAATGAAATGCACAAATATTAAGTATATATTTACTAAATTTTGACAAATGCATATACCTGTTGTAACCCAAATCCATATCAATATACAGAACTTTGCCTTTACCCCAGAAAATTCTCTAATGCCCTTTCCTCATCAATTCCATCATTCCCACCCCTCAAGGCAAAAACCATCCTGATTTCTTTTTCTGCTATAGATTAGCTTGGTCTGTTCTAGAACTTCATATAAATGGAACCATATAGTACACTCCATTCTATTTTAGTTGCAAAATAAACTAACCTCTAGCCCCCTTAAGTGGAGGGAACACTTGGGCATTTCTCCTTGCACTGGTCTAGAAAAAGGGAGTTTCCTTCCTCCCCATTAAGACCAAGGTTCTGTGTGTCATCAATGCTCATGCTGGATGGACGCTGCCTGTTGTTTGAAGAGGCTGAATGGCACTGTCCAGAATAGGAGAGGCCAGTGAAAACATAGGATATCTATAGATGAATAAGCCTTTTGGTGGGTTCCTATAGCCCTTCACCAATTTGTAGGCAATGTTTCATGAAGCTTCATTAGCATCTGGGTCTTCCAGAGCTTCAAGGGATGGCTTGGGCTGCATTGTGCTCAAGGGTGGGAATCAGGGTGTGCAAAACACTTGGCCTCATAAGCCCAGCCTGGGTCCCCATTTCCTTCCTCTCTTTGACAGTGAGAATTGTGAGCATGCTACCTCCAGTTCTCAGTCCTGGAATCAGAACTCAACTGAGGGCACTGCAGGATCTGTGACTGGGGAGAAATGTCTTGTTTTCCTCCCACTCTCTACGGGTGGGAGCCACTGAAGGAAGGAGCTGTCGGCATTGCCTGTAGTGTAAGACCACCCGCCAGCACAAAATAGGAAGCAGAGGGAAGTAAACAGACAAAATTCTGAAATGCGCTCATCAGTGCAATCTGTCTTCTGAACGTTTTTTGCAGCAAGAGAACAACAGGATGCACCGGAGCGGAAGGAACTAATCAGCTGGCCTCCATGACAGCATTAGAGCAGGGAGAGGAGGCACCCAGAAAGCAGTGTCAGGCCCTCGCAGACACGTCGGGGCAAGGTGCTCTGCCTCCACAGCGGGCTATCAGCTTTAGAGTCACATCAGCTTTAGTTTCCTTGCACATGAAGGTTTCCCATCAGTCATCCTGCCTCGGGTGCTGGCACTGCGTTGCAGTGTGCCCAGTGCAGAACCCAGAGGTGGTACAAATGCTGGTGGTGGTGGTGCTGGTGATATGAAGTGAGGATTCTTTTGAATCTCCTGTGCCTGAATTTCAGGGGTGGATGAGACTGGATATTAACTGCAGAATTCTGCAGAGCTAACCTGGAGAATAAATATTAATCCACATGGTCAATGAAAAGGAGGAGGAGGGTGTATCTCCTCTCCCTCACATGGCTAAGTGAAACTGGCCTAATGTTTGTAAATACTAAGACCCAGATCCTGCCTCGATAGGGCCACAGGTACAGCTTCTGTTTCTGGTTGGGACCTTATGAGAACTCTAACAGAGGGAATCAGAGACCAACTGATTATCAGGGATGAATTGAGGAGAGTCACGGGTTGGTGCGCATTAGTGCTGGAGGAGCAGCTGTCCTGGAAGAACGGACCAGACCGTGAAATCCCTGGGGCCTGGGGACAGGATGGCGAGGCTCAGAGTCGGTGGTGCCCGCCCAGCGGCCCGGGAAACAAATCCGGAGGAGCTGACAGCTGAGGGAGCACGAGCACCGGCAGCGTCTCTGGGAGGCGGAGGACCAGCCCGAGGAAGGCGTGAAGAACGGCTTTTCAGTTCTGATTACAAATCCCCAGTTTAGAGCCTTGGTTCCCCTTGGATGCTTCCCTCAAAAAAATATCCAATGTCCCTGTACGACCTATCCTTGGAGCTCATGATCTAACTCAGGGACAGCAGTCTCCTTCCCTCTTTACTCCCCTGCCTGCTTTATTCCCTCCTCCTCCTCTGGCACAAGAACAGAGAGATGAAGTGGCCTGAATACTTAAAAACTAAGGCAAAGGAAGGGCAGAGCAGAAGGGCCATCACCCTGCCTGCTGTGCTCTGGATGTATAATAAAAGCACAAGGAATTTACTAAGACTGGATGACTCAGAAGTTTCCGACGGGGCAGTGAGTTGGGGACTGACTAAGGGACCACCCCACGTTCCAGTGGCAAATGCCAAAGCCAAGAACTGACCTAAGGGTTCCCTGGTAAATATCAAAATTAAGAACCATTCAGGAGACACTTTCTTGGGACTGACCTACTGTTTGCCCACCTGTTTCCACCTTTCTTCACCTGGGCTCCAGCCTCATGCTGCCTCTCTACTGGCTCTCTCTGCCCCCATCACACCCCTTTCTTCCCCAGGCTTGTCCAGGACTCCCCTCACTCCCAGGTCACCCCTTCACCAGGCCTAGGGAGAGCCTGGAGGGGCCCACACGTGTGCCTCCGGGCAGCTCTTTTTACTTGGGTCAGCCTGACTTCCTGCCGCTCCAGCCCTCAGCCAGCTGCCCGGCTATCCAGGTGGACTCCTGCCCCAGAAAGAGTCCAGAGTCATCAGTGCTTGGGTTGCCACACTGCACAGTCACATGCTTCAAGGGGCAGGGTCATGGGGAAATGGCCTAAGCAGGACTCAGCCCCTGGGTACCCACAGAGAGGCTGCTTCATCAGCTCAGTGAGTGCTGGCCCCTGACAGTACAGCCAGGCTTGCCCTCCCAGGACCCTAACGGCCAGACTGTCAAACGGCCTGTTGTGCTTATATTGGTCACCTAACCCCCACCTATTTGTCTCTGCCACTATTTCATGCTCCTAGAACATTTATGGAGGCAGAGGTGACTCTAAGTAGGGTCCCCCTGCCCTCCCAGCAGCTGCAGGTCAAGGCCCCTTGCTTTCCTTGACCACTTAAAGAACAAGAACTGTCATATCCCAGGTTTCTGTGCTCAGTGAGGCATTGCCAATTAAGTTTCCAGGGAGGCTGTGTGTTTGGAGAGCCACTTGCAAAAGAGCTGAGTTTCCAGGGCTGTAAGCCAGGGGCCACCATCTAGGGATGCTGAGGGGCCAGCTCCAAAGAAGGGGAACTGAGGAAGCTGATGTTTGAGGCCTTTCTAGAAGCCTGGGATAATATAAAACCTCTCTCCTTTCTAACCACACATAGGCCCACACGTGCACACACACACACACGCACACTCACACAGACATGCATGCCTGCATGCACGTGCACATAAAACCCCGGTGTCTACTGTCCCTGCAGGTACCACTGTCCCCAGCCGTGGTTCCCTACCTGAGACAGTTCCCAACAAACACAGTTGCCAGTTATAAAGATACCAAATAACTTATTTGTAATTTCTCAGTGTGCAACTGTAGCTGGGTTACACCAAATGCGCCCATTTGCTTATCCACATCAATGTCACCTGTGTCACAAGGGACACTCCTAAAGGGCCCTGGTGATGCTTTTCCTTGGGGAACCTGATGCCAATGCAAGTCCCCTCACCATTATCCTTATAAAGCAAACAGGAATCTGATCCTAAAAAAACATCCCCCAAATCACACATACTGGATTTTAAAGGTGTACTGGAGTTTTGTGGCAGATGCTTCACTTCACGTGAAAATGGGGTTCAGTCCCCTGAGCACACAGTGGCTCCTGGGATGTGGTGTAGGGGAAGGCGAGAGAGCACGGAGGGTGCCGGGAAGGGGAAGGAAGCTGCCCTGGGACAGGAGAAGCCCCAGGTGACCGAGCTCCCAGGAGGTCACTCAGGGCTTTCCCCTCGCTTGTGAAGATGGGACGTCCTGGAGGAACACAGTTTGGGGACCACAGCAGATCCAGAGGGGGCTTCATAAATGAGCTCTTCAGCCACCCCACATACAGGTGAGGACACCCAAGCCTCAGAGGTTAGGATCAGCCAGCACAGGGCTGGGGCCAGTACTGCCTCTGGAGTTCCCACTTGATGCTGCTGCCCCACATCACACAGCTATGCCAACGTGCATGGTTTTACCCCAATAAATTACAGGTGGCAGAAGCCCCCTCAATGTGACAAGTGGAAAAGGCAGATTAGCCATGGCTCCCACTCCAGGACAATGGACAGGCTTCTCTCTTCTCCTCTGGACAGAGGGTCCTGGTGGTCACATATGCACAACTTTTAGGTCCCCAGAAAACCCATCTCGATAGCCAGCACAGCCAGAAGGAGTGTGACCCCTAAGAATGGTGGGAAAGAAAGTCCCTGACTGGCTGGCATTCCAGTCACGTGTGCATTCCCCTCACCCCCTCCACACACCACCTCTGCCACCATCCAGTCCCCACCAGCCGGTGAGCAGCCCTGGGGCAGGGGCTATGTCAAACTCCGTGATGCCTCCAGGGCCCAATGCAGAGAATTCCACATGCAGGTGCTTGATATCAATTAAATAAAATGGGACTGGATTAGCTGGTAAACAATAGCTGGCTTTGCAGCAACTCGGATGCATCAATGATGGCAGTGGTACCTAGAAGCGGAGAGAGCCCTTTGCCAGACCTCCAGGACAGAGAAACAGATTAGGGGCCAAGTCAATAGTGTGAGAAGTGGCCTCACTTGAGGAACAATGTCAGTTCAAAGGAAATACCCTTTAAAATGCCCACAGGAACTTACAGGATATCCATGTGGCCTAGTGCAGTTTAGAAGTGCTGCTGGTTGAATGGCCAAAACATGGCAATAGCTTTGCAGAGTCATGTAGCCTTAATGAAATAAATGCAAAGGCCATAAGGCAGACTTGAGGAAGTTCAAAATCCGAAAATACACTGGGGGTGGGAGGGACTAGAACCATCTGGTCAGCCTCTGCACCTTCAGATGATGGGACTGTTGGCCAGAGAAGAGAAGCAGAACTTGAGCGCGTAACACTGGCCTGGAGCGGCGTCTCCGCCTCCCACCCCAGCAGCTAATTAGGAGCTGCAGTTAGGAGGGCTCCCCGGAGGGGGCACAGTGTGTGACCGTGCTCTTGAGACCACAGGGCTCAGGGATGGAGTCGGTGGAGATTTGCCTGGGTCACAGCTAGGTGGCCACTGAAACCCCACCAAACCAGAACACAGAGCAGTTAAACAGCATCTGAGCCAGACTTCAGAAGGAAACGAAGAGGCTGCAAAGGCCCAGATGCCTTTCTCCCATGCCTCCTGGACTCCCTTCACTCCCCGCCACACTCCCCTCTCCTCTGCATAAACAGAGCAGAGCAGAAAGACACAGGCCCAGGGACAGCAGACAAGAAGTGGAACGGGAGGAAGGGAGAGGTCCTTCGGGAAAGGCTATCCCCTGGGAGCTGCCTGACCACGTCAAGGCCTGGGCTGTGATGGAGAACAAGAAGGGGCCCTCATGCTGGGACCTTCACCTTCACAGCCCCCCTACTCCCATCCCACCCGAAGATGGAAGCCCCACCTTCGTCCCAGGTACAGCCCACAGGGACTGGGTGGCAGTGGGGGACGCACAGCCTGAGGGAAGGCTCCTTCGCACTGCCTTCCTTCAGCTGCAGCTACTGACCTTGGCTCTTCAGCGCGGCCCCAGCCACCGGGGGCTCTGCGATCAGGATCACCGCAGGCAGCAGGAGCCCCACCTTCGGGCCACCGCACAAGGCCCGCTGCTCTTTTGGGGGAAGCATGTAAAAGATGAGCAGGTTCTTGCCGGCTGGGTGTCAGCAGCCTCACCCCTCTGTGATCACAGCATGAACGGGGGCTGGTGCGGTGACCACTTTTCCATCTATTTCCCCTCTTGCTCTCAAGGCATGCAGCAGAGTGCAGCAGAAAGAGCACTGAGCTTGAGTTCTAATCCCAGCTGTACCAATGGCCGCTATGTGACCTTGGGGAAGGAACCCAAACTCCCGAAGCCTCAGCACCCTCATCTGTATAAGGGAGCGAACGTGCCTCTCTCAGCTCCTTATGATAAGGGCAAATATTGAAACAGCTGTGCAGTGAGCCTTGGTCCATGAAAGGTGCTCAGGAAGGGCTTCCTTTTCTTTCTTCTTCCTTTGATGACTGCTGGAAGGCACAGCACAGCCCCTGGGAGCCCTTTCCCAAGCTAGGACACAATGAAGAAGGAGAGAGGGAGCACATGACAGCGTTTATGGAGAGTATACAATAGGCTGGACACTGTTCTCAGAGGTTTGTAAGGATCACCCAAACCCCCTGGGCATGGCTTCTCAGCGGGGAGCTCTGGTTTTGCTTTCAACCATTAGTCAGAGGAGGAGGTGAAGAAACAGTGCAAGAGGAGAGAGGTGGGCGCTGCATTTGGCCTGCCTGGTGTGTCCGGTCACGCCCCTGGACTCTGTGTCAGCCCAGGGCGGGGGACAGTGAGGTTCGCTCTGGTCTCCTCTGTCCCTCCAGAAGCTGGGCTGTGATTAAGCATGTTTGATGATGGACATGTGCTATATGGAAACTACCTAATGAGCTACAAGATTATTACCTAGCACCAAAACAGTATTATCACAAACATTACAAATTAAATTAGACCACATTTGCTAAATCAAACAAATGATAAGAGTAATTGAAATGATAATAAGCCAAAGGATTCCAGCCCTCTGGGTTCCTGAAGATGTTCTTTTTGATTTGTGTAGTTGCTTTGGGTGATGTGAGGTGGAGATGAGAATTGGTCCAGTCATCTGTTAATCCCATTGTTTCAGTGAAAGTCTCTCCAGGAACAAAATGAGTCTGCACGTTTAATGTGGTATGCAGGCGTGTGAACGAGAGAAGTTATCCTATGGTTCCCCATTTCAAAGTGACACCAGGCCTCGATTCTTTGGGAAAACCACACCATTATACCATTCTCTTCTTTTAACTTGTGGATGGAAATGGATTTCATTTTTGACATTTTAATCCACAGTTTGAGAGAACAACATTTTCTACTGGGATTGACTGGGGTGAACAAGATGATTTTCTTTATCATCATTAAAATGTTGAAGCCCTACTTCAAATCATTTATTAACCGAAGAAACCAGTCTTCTTTCTCCCAATTACTGGGAGACCATTCTCTCTCTTCTTAAGTCTTTCAATTCAACCACTATTTGAAATAATCAATATTTTATTTTCAAACAGCAGCACTTAGGCAGTCTCATTTTCACCAGCCCAGAATTGGATAGCATTGAAAAAAATTGTTTTTGAACCCACAAACTGTTGTTTGGATGACTCTTGTGCTCACCGCTGTTTCGTCTCTCTAGACACCAGGAAGACTGTCCCCCAAGTGTCCCGTGCACTGAGCTAGGGGCCACGAGAATGAGTTCTGGCCAAAGGGATGTGAATGGAGGTGTTGGAAGCCACTTCTAGCCCTGTTCCCCCACCACGGTGACCATAGAGGGCATGCGCCCTGGTGTTGTATCTGCAAGATGCAGACGCCAAGTGGAAGTCTTTGTTGCACTCACCACTAATAACCAGCACAGCTTCCCCCAGGAGGTCAGATTCACCTAACGGGCAGAGCTTCTGCACTGTGGATAATAATACATCTAAGGGTGAAAAGTTCTTTGTGTCTATCTTCATCACTAAATCATCTAATCTCTCCAATTCTGATCTCACTTTTCAGTCTAGAAAGTGATCACCCTTTGTTCTTATAAAGCCTCATCAAGAACTTGTACTTCTCTGGCTGATCAGTCGTCAATGAAGAAAGCCTCACCTAACAATGAGACAGCAGCTGCCAGTTCATTGCAAGACTCACAGCAAACTAACAGATAAATATAATTACCCCCATTTTATAGATGAGGACATTGAGGCTCAAAGTTAAATAACTTGTCCAAGCTGACATAGCTAGGTAAAAACAGGAGCCAGGCTGTAAACCAGAGCTTTCTGAGCCCATGCTCTTTTTTTCTTAAGCTACATTGCCTGTTGACTCTTCATATTGAATAAGATAGAAGAATTCACATCACGCAATGACAAGTGCCCTTTGTGTATCTGCAAGCCAGACAAACCTTAGACTGAAGATAAATAAATGAGCCATAAAGAAGCTCATACCCATGTAGACAAGTCAGATCTCTTTTTAATTAACAGACCTTTTTTAGAGCATTTTAGTTTACTACAACTTTTTGTTTCGGGAGAAGTGAGTAGGGAGTAGAGAGTTTCCATACACCCTCCCTTGCCTACCCTCCTGTTAACACCTTATATTAGTAAGGACTTTGGCTGCAATTGATAACCCAATATTGATACATTATTATTAACTAACATAAATAGTTTATATCAGAGTTCACTCTTGGTGGTATACATTTCTATGGGTTTTTGACAAATGCATAATGACATGTACCCATCATGACAGTATCATACAGAAGAGTTTCACTGGAGCAAGAATCAGAGAAACATTTCATAGAAGGAGTAGAATATAGGTCGGACTTTACAAAATTGATAGGATATTCAGATGGACCAAGAACTATGAACAAAGCCATAGAGGATGAATGCACAGGGCATTATTCAAGAGACAGTGGGTGTGTCAGTTTGTCTGAAGCAGGGGGCTCATCTCTGGGAAGATACAACAAGCAAGTGAACACTTATTTGGCACTTTGATGTGCCAGGCATATCGTGAAACATTTCACATGGATTACATGGGTTAGGTGATCCACCGAACAACTTATAACATAGGTGCATTATTGCCATTTTTAATGAAAGGTGTATGAATTAAAGTTTGGAAGGACTTTAAAAACTTCTCCAAAGTGATACATCAGGTATTTGGAGGATCTGAAATACAAATTTAGGCAGAAGGAGTCCACAGCCCTTTGACTCAGTCACTACACTATAATGCTTCCAAAATAAAACCAAATCAAAAGAAGATAACAGATAAAATGGCAAAGGCAAGTTGGGGACCATTTGAAGTTCACTTGGGTGTCGGGCAAAAAAATTGTTTTCTTTTGGCAATATAGTTTTCAAGAAAAGTGTAACCTGGTATTTCCTTTTGGTAGTTGAAACCAGGAAAAAAGGGTAAGTACAGAATGTTGTCTGCTTCATAACAGCTTATATAGGCTAAAAAAAATAAAACACCT
Source organism: Manis javanica (assembly GCF_040802235.1). NCBI lineage: Eukaryota > Metazoa > Chordata > Mammalia > Pholidota > Manidae > Manis > Manis javanica. The sequence continues at coordinate 19,756,607 of NC_133161.1, forward strand.
CTTTTGAGGACAATGATGCAATAAAATCATATTTGGGGATGTTATCTTGAAGATGGTAAGTCAAGCATGTTGGAGAGAAGGACACAGAGCTGAAGGAGAATCAGAAGTTTATTGGCATCACTCAGGTGCTGGGCCAGAAAGGTTTGGACATGAAATGGCAGCTGTGTGAACCGAAATAAAAGGAGGGTGAATTGACCAGTCTCAGGAATGAGGAAAATGACCGGAGTAGTTAAGGGTGGCTGGGAGAATGAAAGCGCTATTTTCAGAAGCACTGAAGGTTAGAGGTGGAGACCACATCAGAAGACCACCCTCAGCTTGGGTTCCAGCAGCCCAGGGGACACGGTGGGGGGGCTGCCTGGCAGAGAGTCGGGACAAAGTCTGAGGTTCAGCAAAGGGTCAGGGTTAGAGTTATACAGATCTGAGAGCTGCCTTCGGAGAGAGATGCAAATGAAGGAGCAAAAGGGAAGCAGAGATGACTGTCCATGCTGGAAGAAGGACGACTTGGCAGGGCTTGTGGGGACCCTCCGGGGGGCAGCACAGCAGGAGAATCAACAGGCCAGAGCCCAGGATTAAGAAGCCTTCAACGAGAAGACCCAGACGCAGCTGTCAGCTGCTGCGCTGCCGCGACACCAGAGGCAGCGAGGGCCAGGAGAAGGCCTGGGAGCCCTTAACACGGACTGGGAAACATCGAGGAGAGAATGAATGGAGAAGCCGGTGGCTTGGGAGTAAGGAGCTGTGTCCGGGGATGCTTGGAGCACAGCGAGAACATGACTTTTCCCCAGCATTGAACACCCAAGAGGATGGATTTGTTAAAGGCTGTTGTTCAAGCGCCAAGGGAAAGAGTAACAATATCAGAGCTCAAGTGACTGTGAGAAAAAGCGTTTGAAACCGAAACTGAGCAGCTGACTCGAGGAGCAGCAAGATCGTCTCCCAGATGTTACCCTGCAGCAGTGACAATGGCTACGTCTGGAGAGAAGGGAGCAGGTGGGGGACACACCACCATGGGAGGGACACTGACTGGTCACTGCGTCGTGTATTTTTAATTCCATACCATGTACAATTACTACCCATTTGAACAAATTAAGTATTAAAAATAATAACAGATGGCAAGAAATACTGATTAGGACCAAGAACCAGGGCTAAAAGGAGTCAGCAGGCTCGAGGGCAAACAGGTGAAAGCTCTCACCGTCACCATCAGCCTTACGTACTGAGCTGCCTCAAGCTGGGATCAGGGGCTCCAAAGTTATAAATGAAGAAGGAGTCTTTTCCTCTGAGCAGAAAATGTACAAAAGGCTTAGGTAGGTCCTAAGGACTGACTATACTTCTTTCCTTCACTCACTGTGGCAAGGAAAATCAATCAGAGGCAAAGACGGGGCTCCTCTTCCACCACCTTCTTCCTTGTCTTTTAGTCTTTTTTCTCTCCTGTTGTTTTTTTTTTAGGTCTTTGCATCATATGCAATGGATACAACAGTGCATTATAGCTGATTTTATTTTCCATTGGAAAGAAATGTTAGTTTTAGTCCAAAGAGAGCATGATTAGGAAGGCAAATCAGCTCCTGAGAATGATCAAATGGTCCATTTCAAAAACTGATGGTAATGATTTAGGGATTATCTATTGACTTTGGCTTACCCAGGCTGTTGCTCCCCTCCATCAGTACTGCTAACCATGGGGTGACTGGCATCCATAAAATCCTTTAAAGCAAATGAAAAATCCCAGGCATCACCCAAAGTCTAGCTTCTCCCCTTGGGTCTGATGTAGACTGCAACCAATTGTATGTGTACTTAGAAGGGGAGAATGTTAGAGTTAGCACTTGCTAACAGGTAATCAGAATCCAGGGATATTTTGTTTTGAAGCACATTTTGATCTGTCATCATACATGCACACATATGCATGCAAGCACACACACACACACACACACACACTACAAATGTGGAGAAACCCAGGCTAATCTCACTGCTAAGTAGTGTTGTTGACAATGGAATTACTCTCTTGAAATCCTTGAAATCCAAGTCATAGTTACAGCATTCCTAGGCCCACACGAAGGGGAAGCCATTTTGCTTGGTGGTGACTAGTTGCTGCTCTTTGCTCCTTTAGACATTTCTATTTTAAGTCTGGAGTCTTTTGAGCTCCAGAGTAAATTCCTTAAAACAGGAGAAAAGACCAGTGACAGAAAAGGCAACCTATGCGTGAAAGCCTGCCAGGAGTTGGAGCTGGGAACGAGGAACTGGACTGGAGACAGCATCTAATTCACTGGCTCCATTTTCTAAGCCAATCACGGCAGCCTCACAGGGCAAGGCAAGCGAGGTGGTCCCGTGCTGGGCCAGCTGGGGCCAGAGGAGGACAGCACAGGAGGCTGAGGTCTGTCAAGGCACCATGACCAGACTCCAAGTCAAGTCCATGGCTTATGGTAAGGCAAAGATTTTGTGCCTCTGAGTGTGAAAGACAGTCATGGAGATACAGCTTGTGAGCCAGAAATTCCAGCAGTTGAGGGACTTTCCAAAAGCTTATGGGAACCAGCTAGCAGGCAGTTTGACAGTGCCAGCCTGTCCCAGACACTTCAGGATGCTTGTTCATCCTCTACATCAAATTGACTTCTCACTCACCAGATTTGTCTTTGACCTTGTGGCTCCAAGAGGAGTTTCTGGCAGCAGAACCAGCATCTGCCAATTGCCTTCAGAAGTGAGCCCAGAAGATTCTCTTGAGAATTCAGCCTTCTTTGGGCATCATTAGGCTCCTGTTTGGACTTGCCGAGCTGGGTGCAGGACAATCTGTTTCTTTGGATGACTCCGCCAGCTGGAGAGGAACCAAGTACCCTTCCTGACCTCAGTCAGGAGGACTGGGGTATGGGATGTTTTGTGCATCCTGGGAGCTTTTCTGACATAAGAACGTTAATAAAGAGAATGACCAGTATTAATGTTAAAGACTCTGAAATCAGACAGGATCTTGCACTCAGAAAGCTTTGACCCACATGAAAGTAGGAGTTAAGTTAGAGAAGTGATTTAGCTCCCTCCTCAAGGAGCCTGGGCAACTTACCTCTTTCAGGTGGACCTGGGGCACTGAGAGTTCCTGATACCAAGACGGCCCCATGCCCCATGCATCTGGCCCAGGAAAGAGAGGAGCTGCTCCATGAGCACTGAGTTTGAGCTGTAACTGTCCTGCTAACGCTTGACAGCTGTGTGCTTCCAGAGGCCTGCCTCCCTCTCTGCAAAGCAAAAGGATGACTGTCCTTGCAGCAAAGGGACCATGGCTTAGCACACACTTCTATTGCTCATGCTACTGGACTGCCAGGATACAGGTGGAGACCCAGGAAGACCAGAAAAGGCAATCCAAGAGGTAGGAAGCACCTGCAGAGTCCACGCCTCCCTCCAGGGCCCTGGGGGATGGGAGTTGTCCTGCCTGGTGTTAAGCAGCAAAGCTCCAGCCATGAGCTCCAAGGATCTGATGCTGAACAGTTAGCCACAGCAGTGCTGAGAAGAGCAAGACAAGACCTCAGTGACTAAGGGAGAGGGACAGGCCTGGGGCAAGGCTGGGCCCCCAGCCCAGGAATGGGGGACAAATTCAGGCCTGGAATGGATCAAGACTAGAGGCATAACAGGGGCCACGGAATAAAGTCAGCATGGCAGCTAACAGGGTGACTTGATACTGGACTGGGCTGGGGAACTAGTGGTGCAGGACCGCAAAGGTGTCGCTCTGGCCCTGACTCACAGATGGAGCTGTTGAGAGGCTGCTGGCATCCATTCAGATTCTTTGGTCATAAGCAACAGAAACAGCTCTCCGTTAAGCAAGAAAACCCGGGTAGAAGAGGACAAAGGTGGCTCACCTGCCTGAAGCACAACCAGAAGTCTAGGGAAAAGACGGAAATCAGGGTTCTCTGGGCCTCCAGAACTTCAGGAAGCCACCAGCCAGACAAACCAACAGCAGCCCACTCCACAGGCAAGCCACAGTCCAGGGAGAAAGTCTGACACCATGCTGTGGCCACATGCCCACCCCCGGATTGGCAGTCCCACCAAGACCAGGCAATGTGGGTGGTACTTCCCCACAGAAAATCAGGGTTCCAGAGCCAAAAGAAAGAGATTGACTCCTGGGTGGCCAAAAATTAATTGAGAGCATGCTGCAAGTGTTTAGGCTGGGGAGTGACATAAACACATCCATAGTTTAGAGCAGGGGGTCAGCAAACTTCTTCTGTAGAGGGCCAGATAGTAAATATTTTGAGCCTTCTGGGCCATATGGTCTCTGTTGCATCTACTCAACCCTGCTTTGTAGCACAAGAGCAGACAAACAACACATATATGAATGGGTGTGGCTGCATTCCAGTCAAGCTGTATTTATAAAAAGAGGCAGTGGGCCAGATTTGGTGCTTTTGGCCATACTGACCTCTGATTTATGCCCTATTAGGGTAGAAGTGAGGTACAGTGGGGAGAGAAAGAAAACAAAGGGAATAAATAAATTCTCTCCATAAAAATGTGTCCTATGGTCTTTTTTGCTAAGTGCAGCCTTGGGGAAAATTCCCCATTCCTTTCTCTTTGGCAATAAAACCACCCCTAGGTAAAGAGTCCCTTTACAAACTTTATTTCCAATAGAGAATTAAGTTCTGTCTCCTCTTGCATTTATTTTGTTTCTTAATTGTTTGTTTCTGTAGGGGGCTCTACTTGTTTGATATCTTTTGTAGGCTTTTCATTCCAGCAAAGACAGCAGCAATCTTCCTAGCAGGACACCAGCAGTGTATTGACTTCCCCCACCTGATTATTGTACTGGAACCATGAGTTCCACAGTGTGGTACACCTGGATTTGTTTGAGTCAATTCTTAAAAATACAACACAACCACATCCTTACTTTCTGGATTGCCATCCTTCTCTCTGCTGGCAACCCTCAGAGCCTTCCTCAGCTGTGCATCTCAGTCACCATAGCTCAACCAAGGAGAAGCGGCGGGGGCTTGGAGACGGTGTGCACAATCATGGCAAGGCAGAAACCTAGCCTCTTTTGTAATCACCTCTTCCCTGTGAGGCAATATGCTGTGAGTTAGTGTGTTCCAGGCCTGGAGTGGTAACATATGGTGTATCTCTGCTCATTCTACTTAAATCCTGACACTTTGCAGCTGTCAAGATAAAGCTGTTTATATGAGTAACATTGTAGTTTGTTTATAGGGAAATAATGTGTAGCAAGTTATGATTAATCAAGGTGTCTAAAATCTGCTGGAGGCTTCTAAGTAGATTTGTTTTCACTGCCATGCTTTTTGTCTCCTAAATCAGGGGTTCCTCCTGTCTCCCCACCCCCCTACTTTGTACCTCACCTACTTCTTGGTCCCGTGCTCTGTGGGATGGGTAGAGAGGGCCAGGCATGGAGAGATGCAGTCGCAGAGGCAAGAAAAGTCAAGATGTTGCATGGGGTCCGGTGACAGAAGGCTCCCAAACCCCAGAAAGTCCCTCAAAGAGCCACCGTCTTCTTCATTCCCATATTTCTGTGTTTAGAATCCCAATCTCCAATTGGATTACCATCCTGAAGAGCTGAGAGTGGGTGATTGAGTCTCCAGGGGGGCCATACAGTTCATTTAGCTTTGATTTTCTCAGATCCAAGAGGTCACAGGGTCTTAAGGCACTGCAGATGTGAGGGGTCTTGGCTTCTAGAAGTTGTGTGAGCCCCTTCTTATGTTTGTGGTTCTGGATTCAGGTTTCTCCTTTGGAAGACAGTTGGTTAGAACCCAAGGTCCCTGAAAGGAGGAAAGAATCTTAGGTGCCAATCATAACTTAATAAAAAATTTGAAAAGGAAAGAACCTTAGGTGCCATCTTGCTGAGCCTTCCCCCCAGTGCAAGAATACTTCAACTTGGGGGACAGCTGGTCTTAGGCTGCACTGCCCGATCCCTTTCAGCAGGAGGCATGAAACAACTTGAATGATGGTTGAAAGGAAAGGAGCGACACACAACAGCAATTTACCGGAGAGTTCCGCTTTATTAGGGAAAGGTGCTGGGATATATAGGATGGGGCATAGGGTGATTGTGGTGTTACTTCTACGGGGCTGGTGGCTGTTGGCTAGGTGCTGGGATTGGGAGGGGGGCGAGAGGTGATTGGGCTTCAGGTGGCGCCGGCGGGAACCGAGGACCCCGAAAAGAAGCCGGAAGTTCGCCATCTTACTGGTGGGGACCCTTCATTCCCCCCTTTCTCCTCTATGGGTTTGTGGGCGTTGCTTTCTTTCTGACTGCTTCCTGCTGAACAGGGGCGGAGAAGGGAGTGAGGGTTTGAGGATTGGGAGGAAAGGGTTGACAGGACTCCCCACAGTAAGGATGAGTAGATGTGGACTTCTTCAGGTTGGAAATCAATGAAGGTTCCCTGTAACCATAGGTTGAGGACCTGTTGATTCCAATGGTGCCAAGAGGATATGGGTGTCAGGAGCCAGGCGTCTGCGGCCATTGTTTCCAGGAACAGTTTCCAGCGGAGAGAGGGGTCCATCTCAGCATGTGGTGAGGAGGTCACGTGAGGGTGAGGGGTCTTCCGTGGCCAGAAGCTGGTAGTTCCTGAGTAAAAGCTGGTTGAAAGCTTGATTAGAGATTTTCCCGACTTGGGATTTGATGAACTTTATTATACAGGGTAAGAAGAGACAGACAAGAAGAATGACTATTATGGGGCCTGCAATGGGCCAGAGCCAGGTGAGGAGGGGGTTTGTTAGTATTGACGAGAATGGGTTGGAATTGGAAGCAGAGTGGAGGCTGGAGGCAAGGTCAGTGAGTTTGGTGATGTCAGTTTCTACAATGCCGGATTCGTTGATGTAATAGCAGCACTCTTCCTGGAGGAAGACGCAGGTGCCACCCTTCTCGGCTGTAAGCAGATCTAGGGCCCGCCGGTTTTGAAGGGTGACTTTAGCTAGCGAAGTGACTTGTCTTTGTAGAGAGGCTAGGGAATCGGCAGTGGATGCCAGGGCTCCCTCAAGTTTGGCGTCGAGATCTCTAACTGCCCATAGAGAGTGACCCAAGGCTCCTCCTGAAAACCCCACCCCAATGGCTGAGGTGATTAAAGAGATACCGACCATGATGGGAAGGAAAGCAGCCCTTTTTGTGCGCGAGTGCAAGGGAGGTTGGAGCTCAAGGAATTCTGCCATGCTGTAAAGTGTAAGCTGTGGGATTAGGGTGACGAGAATGCAGGGTGTATCGGAATTGAGAGGCAGTGAGTTGAAAAGGCTGCCATTACACCAAAAGAAGTGTCCCGGTTGTGTAAAAGTCTTGGAGCCGGAGGTAGGGGTGTAGATAGAGAGGCAGTGAAGTGCACTGGAGGGGGGTGGAGTTGGGCCTACACAGTGGTGGATGGTGAGATTATCTGGGTATTCTGGCTCCCATAGGGGTATGTCTGCCAGGGGACGGAGGGGTTGTCCTTCTGCATGGAAGGAGTAGTTGGAAATATTAAGGGGCACGGCGGCCAGCAGTGGGCGCTGTAGTGATGCGCACAAGAAACAATTGGCGGTGTTGAGGGTGTGGTTGAGAAAGATGGTGGTGTCTTGAATGAGCTGTAACCAAGAGTAGGAGGAATAAGATGAAGAGGCGCCGTCAAGAGTTTGGATAATGACCTTTTCGGAATGTCTGATATCTGATGCAACTTGAGAGATCTGGGAGCGAGAGGGAACATACTCTCGAGAGATATGAAGGGTACCGTGGGGGGTCGAGGACCCCTTGTAGTAAACTGAGGCTGTTACTCCAGCAGCCCATCGAGAGTCCCAGGGATCTGGGATTGATAAGGAGAATGAGCCGTTGGGATATTTCATGAAACGGTTGGAGGAGTAATACTGTGGGTACTGGAAGTCACCCATGTAGTGAATGGTGCAAGACCAGTAGGGGCATCCCCCGTAGGTGTCTGGCCATCGCCTGCAATAGGCTTGTCTTTGGTCATAGAGGAAGCAGAGGTAGGGAGAATAAAGGTAGCTGTAAATGAATACTTCAGTGGAGGGAGGAAAGTGGAGGTACAAAGGCTCAGAGCAGCCTTTCAGAGGGCAGTCTGATGTGGCAATGAGGGCAGTAACTTTTGTTTGATGCTGTGTGTAAGTCTGCTTGACTTTGAATCGCCATACAAAGGAGGATGGGGCGGCAGGGAAGACAATAGGAATGAGGGAAAAAAGCGAGAGAGCAGTAAAGGAGGAAAAAGTCATGATTCAGGTATGGATGGCAAAGAGGGTGCACGGGAGATGCGGAGCTTCAAGGGATCAGAGGGATGAGGCGTGGTAGAGTAGACAGCGTCTTGGGCTGTGTCCGAAGGACTCTGGATTGTGACTGATGGGTCTTGGGTGTCCAGAGAAGGTGAGTCTTGGGTATTTGGTTTCAACCTGGAGATATGAATCCAAGGGGTGACAGAGTTATCAGGCAGTGAGAGCTTGGCAGCCGAGGGGGTGCAGAGAATAACTGGGTGTGGACCTTCCCATTTCGGGGTGAGAGAGGGCTGATCCTCTGGTGGCTTATAAAACACTAGTTGGCCGGGCTGTAAGACAGGAGGATTTTGGGAGGCGGATGGATCAGGAAGGAGCCAATCTTGATATTTCCACAATTCAGTGCGGAGGAGAGAGAGTAGTGGAAGGGCTATATTGGGAGGAATTGGTCCTTTGTGGGAAGGGAGCCCCGGGGGTAGAATCGGGCGGCCGTACATGATCTCAAAGGGTGACAAGAAGGAAGGTTTTTTTGGGAGGGCTCGAATGCGGAGTAGAGCTAAGGGAAGTAAGCGAACCCAGTCAAGGTGTAGTTCTAGAGATAGTTTGGTCAGGATGTCTTTTAGAGTCCTATTGGCTCTTTCTACTTTTCCTGAAGCTTGTGGTCGATAAGGACAATGTAAATGCCAGGGGAGCGAGAGCGACTTGGAGAGGTTCTGGATAATTTGGGCAGTAAACTCAGGGCCGTTATCTGATTGGAGGGAAGTGGGCATCCCGAACCTAGGAAAGATCTGGGTGAGGAGGATAGAGGCAACTACGGATGCTCGTTTGTTAGTGGTGGGGAAAGCTTCAACCCATCCTGAAAATGTATCTACTAGCACGAGTAGGTATCTGGTACGTCGTACAGGGGGCATGTTAGTGAAGTCTATTTGCCAATCTGCAGCGGGGACATTACCCCTTGCTTGATGAGCCGGGAAGGGTCGGGCTTTGAGGGGGGTATTAGGGTTAGTGCGTTGGCAGATGGTGCACTTGCAGGTTATTTGGTTAAGTAGGGTTTTGTCTTCAGGAGAGAGAGGAAAAAAAGATTGTAAAAAATGGATTAAGGATTGGGGGCTGGGGTGGAACAGGTCATGTAAGAGGCGGAAGAGAGACTCTTTGTCCTGAGAGCAGAGGGCATCTTGTGATAAGGCTAAAACTGCAAGGGCAGACGGATTGTTGCCTGGTGCGTTTTCTGATAGGGCAACTGACCGGGCTACTCTGTCGGCCTTGTTGTTACCTCTTGCAATGGGGAGTCATCTTTTTGATGTGATTTGCAGTGGACTATGCCTAGTCGGTGTGGGAGTTGTGAAGCCTCTAAAAGTTTAGTAATTAAGGCTGAATTAGTTATGGAATTCCCTTTTGTGGTGAGGAGGCCTCGTTCTTTCCATACTGCCGCGTGGGACAAGAGAATGTGGAATACGTACTTGGAGTCAGTGTACAATGTGAGAGACGTGTCCCGGGCCAGAGTGCAAGCTCTGGTGGCTGCAATGAGTTCAGCCTGCTGATTGGTTGTACCAGGGGGTAGGGCTCGTGCTTCAATGACATCTTCGAGGGAGACTACTGCATATCCTGAGTAGTGGATGCCCTCATGTTTAAAGGAGGACCCATCAGTAAACCAGATGAGGTCGGAGTGTGAGAGGGCTCCTTCGGAGATCGTGGAGTGGCATGGAAGGAAGTTGTGAAGGGCTTCTAGGCAATCATGCGAGGGAGTATGAGGAGAGCAGGGTAGAGGAAGAAGAGTGGCCGGATTTAGGGGCGGGCAGGGGAGGAAAGAAATGTTTGGATTTTGGAGGAAAGAGGACAGTAAGGTGAGGAGTCTGGAGGGGGGGAGAGTCTGTAAACTTTTGTAGGTTAAGAGATCTTTTAGGTGATGTGGGGACAGAATGGTAAGTGGCGCTCCGAATGTTAGTTTATGAGCTTCTTTCTGCAAGAGCTGTCCAGCGGCTAATGCCCGTAGGCAGGGGGCCCATCCCCGAACTGTGGGGTCTAATTGCTTGGAGAGATAAGCTACTGGGGCAAAGGATGGGCCATAATATTGGCCTAGGACTCCTAGAGCTTGACTGGACCTCTCATGAATGTATAATGAGAAGGGTTTTGACAAATCAGGGAGATGGAGAGCTGGAGCTTTTACAAGGGCTTGACGGAGCTTAATGAAGGAGTGTCGGGGTGAGGATGATAATGGTTCTTCAGGGGGGCCCTTGCTGAGGTCGTATAGGGGTCTTGCCAACAGGGAGAAGTTAGGGATCCACGCTCTAAAATACCCAGCCAAGCCTAGAAAGGAAAGGATTTCTGTCTTGGTTTTGGGAACGGGCAGGTCAGAGAGGAGTCGTTTTCTGTCTAAGGTAATGGACTTTCTTTGCTGAGACAGAAGGAATCCAAGGTAAGTGACAGAAGGGGAAGAGATTTGAGCTTTGGCAGGGGATACTCGGTAACCTCTGGAAGCTAGAAGGTTAAGTAGAGACGCAGTGTCAAGTTGAGACTGTTCCCACGAGGGACTGCAGAGCAGAAGATCATCTACATATTGTAATAAAGTGGACACGGGGTGATCATGGTGAAACTGTTTGAGGTCTTGAGCTAGGACTTGTCCAAAAATATGGGGACTATCTCGGAAGCCTTGTGGTAAAACTGTCCAAGTAAGCTGAACAGAATGTCTGGTGTATGGGTCCGTCCAGGTGAAGGCAAAAAAATCTTGGGAGGAGGGGTCTAGGGGAATAGAAAAAAATGCGTCCTTGAGATCTAGGACTGAGAAGTGGGATGCAGAAGCAGGGATCTGCGATAAAAGGGTGTATGGATTTGGAACTAAGGGATGGATAGGGACAACGGCTATGTTGATGAGGCGAAGGTCTTGGACAAGGCGGAAAGATCCGTTGTTTTTTTTAACAGCTAATATGGGGGTATTAAATGGGGAGTGAGTGGGTCTGAGGTAGTTTTTGTTTAAGAGATCTTGAATGATGGGTTGGAGGCCTATGAGGGCTGAAGTGGTTAGGGGGTATTGGGCCTGACAGATATACTGAGAGGGGTCACGTAATTTGATAGAGGCAGGGGGACATAGGGCCATGGAGGGGCTTGTAATGTCCCAAACTTTGGGATTTACAGGGTGTATAAGGGCAGAACTGGAGCTTTCATTGGGTAGAGGGGGGCTGTCGGCTATGAGGGCCATCAGAAAGGGAGTACTGGGGGCTGTGGGATTGGATATAGTTATGGAAACGTGGAGGAGGGAAAGGATGTCCCGTCCTAGTAAGGGGATGGGACACTGGGGCATAACTAGGAAGGAGTGGGAGAAAGGTATGGGACTGTCTAGGATTGTGCATAAAAGGGGGGGGGGGTTTAATGGGAAAATCTGTTTACCTCCTACCCCGACTATAGGAGTAATGGCTGGCGTGGTAGGGCCCCGGTATTCTCGCAAGACTGAGAAGGTGGCTCCTGTATCTAGGAGGAAGGAGATGGGGCGACCGTCTACTGTTAAAGTAACCCTGGGCTCCTGTTTGGTGATGGAAATGGTCGGGCGAGAAGCCCCCGGGCCCCGTCAATCTTCTTCTGCCAGCCCCACTACGGTGGGCTTAGGATGGGGGTTGTTCGTCCAGCCTCCCCTTCGGGTGGTTGGGCAATCAGACCCCCAGTGGCCCTTTTTGTGGCATCTGGGGCATGGGGTGGTAGGAGATCTGGGGGAGGGGCACGCCCTTGACCAATGTCCCTCTTTTCCGCACTTGAAACAAGCTCCTTGGGGGGGCTTGTCTGTAGAGGGGCGCCCAGGTTGTGGTTTTATCAGCTGGGCCAACATCTGGAAATTGGCCTGATCAGCTTTTTGTTTACGGCGTTCTTTCTCCTCCTCCCGGTTATGGAAGACTTTAAAGGCCACTGTTAGGATCTCAGTCTGTGGGGTAGCGGGGCCCTGTTCTAACTTTTTGAGTTTAGCTTTAATGTCGGGGTAGCTTTGAGCTAGGAAGTATGTCATAAGGACCTGTCTTCCTTCAGGTGTTTCTGGGTCCAGGCTGGTATACTGTAATAGGGCTTGAGTGAGTCTATCTAAGAACTCGGAGGGGGTTTCATCTCTCTTTTGAATTATGTCTTGGAGCTTTTGAAAATTGACTACTTTACGAGCTGCCTTTTTTAGACCTGCTATTAAGCAGGAGGCAAAAATATCTCGAGAGTGGAGACCCACAGCGGTGTTATAATCCCAGTGTGGGTCTTGTTCGGGGACAGCAGTGGGACCAGGGGGACAGGTGGGGTCAGTCCTGTGGGTTTCGGTAGCATGCATTTGGGCGAAGTCCCAAGCTCGTCTACGCTCTTCAGGGAGGAGAGTATTGGCCAGGAGCATGAAGATGTCATGATGCGTGAGGCTGTAAGACTGGAGGGTCCATTGAAACTCCCTGATGTAGGTCGTGGGATCAGTGGAAAAGGAACCTAGGCGTTTCTCTAGTTGGGCTAAATCTCCTAAGGAGAAGGGGACGTGAACACGCAAGATGCCTTCGGATCCTGCTACTTCCCGGAGCAGGGCGATAATTTTGGGAGGCCCTCGGGACCGAGTCTGAGGGGGACTGAAGGGTTCTGGCTCAGTCTGTGCAGGGGAAACAGGTAATGGGGGCAAAGCCGCGATAATTTTGGGAGGCTCTCGGGACCGAATCTGAGGGGGCAAAAATGGACGAGGCTCTTGGAACTTAGTTAGAGGGGGGCTGAAAGGCTCAGGCTTGATTTGCGGGAGGGGGGAAGGTGAGGGGGACAGAGGAGGAGGTGGTGAGGTGCAGGAGGAGATGGTGGAGGAGGGGGAAGGGAGAGGATGGGAGGCTTCTGCGGGGGTGGAGGCGGCGGCGGCGATAGAGGAAGGGGGAGGGGCTGTTGTAGGAGAAGAAGGGGAAGGGAGAGGATGGGAAGCTTCTGCCGGGGGGAAAGCGGCAGCGGTGGCGGCGGTAGAGGAAGGGGGAGAGGCTGTTGTAGAAGGAGAAGGGGAAGGGAGAGGATGGGAAGCTTCTGCCGCGGGGAAAGCGGCAGCGGTGGCGGCGGTAGAGGAAGGGGGAGAGGCTGTTGTAGAAGGAGAAGGGGAAGGGAGAGGATGGGAAGCTTCTGCTGCGGGGGAAGCGGCAGCGGTGGCGGCGGTAGAGGAAGGGGGGGTGCTGTTGTAGGAGAAGAAGGGGAAGGGAGAGGACGGGAGGCTTCTGCCATGGGGAAAGAGGCGGCAGTGGCGGCGGAGGGTGGAGGGGTTGTAGGAGGGGGAGGGGCTGAAGGGGGAAGTCTGTATGGCGGAGGCTCGTCGGCCGGGTCAAAGGTAATTGAAGAGGGACTGGGAGTGTGTGGAGGGGAGGGAGACGGCTTGCAGGCTAGGAGAACTTGGGGCGGGGAGCAGGTGGTGCAGAGGCTGGGATTTTGAGCTAGGAGGCGAAAAGCTTCGATATAGGGAATCTCCTTCCATTTTTTCAGGCGCTGGCAGTAGTTAAAGAGATTGCGAGTGATGTTAGGATCAAGAGTTCCCCCTGCGGGCCATTGGTTGTTATTGTCTAGGGGGTATGTCGGCCAATCTTGGGAGCAATATTTACGGAGAAGTTTTGGTTTTATATCAGGCGTCAGGGAGAGGGTAGCCAGATGCTTAAGCAGGCATTCAAGAGGTGAACTTTCAGGGAGGGATGAGGAGGCTCCCATGGCTAAAGGACAGAGAAGGAGACAAACAGGGGAAGACGAACGGAGATCCTCAGACTGGAGGCAGACCACAAGGAGACAAAATGGCTAAAGGACAGAGAAGGAGACAAACAGGGGAAGACGAACGGGGATCCTCGGACTGGAGGCAGACCACAAGGAGACAAAGGGCGTCCCCGATGATCCTTGGTGGTCTGCGGAAACTCGTATACGAGTCGGAATTTCTTGGGAAGTGTGGGTCGTCACCCAAACTTCCCTAAGAAGGCAGAGTGCCGGAGTCACGAGGTACCTAGCGCTAGGCGTTTTCGGCGGGCCGAACAGGTTTTGGCGGACGGAACAGAAGGAGGAGGGAGCGGGAAAAGGAGCGTTCTCATCCGCAAAGGAGTCACCTCATTTATGGCTGTTGGGGGTGGGGGGCTGAGAGTCTGCTGCAGCTGTGAAGGCCTGAGGTGGGGGTTTATGGCTTTTGGAGGAGGGGCCTGAGGGTCCGCTGCAGCCGTGAGGGCCTGAGGCAGGGATTTATGGCTGTCGGGGGAGGGGCCTGAGGGTCCGCCGCAGCCGTGAAGGCCTGAGGCGGGGAGCGTTCCCTCCTCGTCCCCGAGCGTCAGGGCCTTGCCGGACGATCACGGTCAATGGCACTGCGATAGCTCAGGGAAGAGTGGCCCACCCCGGGGGGGGGGGGGGGGGGGGGGGGGGGAACTTACCTAAAGGCCAGAGAGGAGTGGTGAGTGTGATGAGCCAGCGCCGGAAAAAGAGGACGAGGGCAAGCTGCTGCTGGTGTTGGGGGAAGACGGGGCCCAGTTGGGGTGTCCCGTCTCCCGGGTTTCGGCACCAATGAAAGGAAAGGAGCGACACACAACAGCAATTTACCGGAGAGTTCCGCTTTATTAGGGAAAGGTGCTGGGATATATAGGATGGGGCATAGGGTGATTGTGGTGTTACTTCTACGGGGCTGGTGGCTGTTGGCTAGGTGCTGGGATTGGGAGGGGGGTGAGAGGTGATTGGGCTTCAGGTGGCGCCGGCGGGAACCGAGGACCCCGAAAAGAAGCCGGAAGTTCGCCATCTTACTGGTGGGGACCCTTCAATGGTGGGGAGGGTCAGAGGTTGGGAGGAAATCTGCTTTCCGATCCTGAGCTTCATCCATCCTCGTTTTGCCCTCTGGAGCAACTTGGAGCTGACTGATTGCTTTTCTCCATGAAAATCCTTCAGATCTTGGTCAACAGCCACCAGCTCCCCTGCAGGCCAAATCTCACAGTCCCACAGCCATGCCTGTTGCGCCTAGCGCTCCTCCTCCCTGGCCACACTCCCCCAGCCCTAGCTGGCTTCTCTTTATTCATCTGCAAATGTGGACTCCGGACCGGACCTGCCTCAGGGCCCAAGCTGGCTGGGAGCACCAGCTGAGCTCTCTTCCCCACCTCCTCCCTCCAAGGCTCCCGTCCATGATGCTGTGGCAATCTCAAAAGAGGGATCACCGTCATCATCCTTAGCCCTGACTTTTCTATAGAACTTTTTAACATCTCAAAGGACTTCTGCTTTGTTCAGGTACAATTATCTCCCCAAACAGCATCTCAAC
This sequence comes from Manis javanica, assembly GCF_040802235.1. NCBI lineage: Eukaryota > Metazoa > Chordata > Mammalia > Pholidota > Manidae > Manis > Manis javanica. The sequence continues at coordinate 19,771,968 of NC_133161.1, forward strand.
ATCGGAATACCTCTTAGGTGCCAGGTATACTTACTCTGTGCTTTGGAGCCAAATATGCAGATACTGCCCCCAAAGGAATGTCTGCATGCATTGATGCATGCCTGGGTGTACACACACACACACACACATCATTCTGTGCTGGGCATGCAGCAATCCTTGCCCCAGTGCTGAGCAGGCGGAGAGGTGGGCAGCCAGCTTCCACGAACAGCGCACACAACAGTCCAGGACGCTATGGGGGTGTCTTCATCCACCCACTGGGTGACATGTAAGCAGAGACTCATTCTCCCAGCTCTGCCTGCAGTGCAGCATCAAGGAGCAGCTGCCTCACTGGCCGTGGAGGCGGAACCCGCAGGAGCGGCACAAAGGGGAAGCAAGTTGCTGTAGCATCGCTGCCCTGCTGTGCCCCATGCCTTCCTGGGCAATCAGAAGGCAGCTGGCAGGAAGGCAGGCGGGAGGAGAGGCAGGGAGTGTAGACGTTTGCTGCTTGAGACAACAGGGAGGTTCCACAGCTGTGGAAGGGACACTGACTCGCCACTCAACTCCTTTCCGCCAAATAGGCCACCCTCCCCCAAATCACTTGCACACTGAATGTGCTTCTAGAAGTGTTCACTGTGAGTGCTTGTAGGAAAGAGCAGATGGCCCGGGCTGGAGTCTAAGGAGATGCCCCAGTTCAGACTGGAGGGGAGGAAATGATGCCAGTGGAGGAGCCTGAGCAGGACTGGGCCAAGGAACAGGACATGGGGACAATTCTGAGGAGTAGTCAGCTCAGAGATTTGGGTTAACTGGCCTGGCCAAGGTCCTGGGGTTGATCTTGGCTTGGCAGGGGCTGCATTTAGCATCACTGAGCTTGGGGCTTGCCGTGTGGATAGGGTAGGGGTGGGGGTCCCCTAGCAGTTCAGAGGGTATTTTGTCTTCTTAACTGGTGAGCTCAGAGATCTGCTCCAATCTTGCGTTGAAGCTTTCATGGGTGACAAACACAGGGAATACCGAGTGTGGGGCAGCCGACACCCAGCCAGATATGAAGAGTACAGGAAGAACAGATTGCTGCAGAAGGCAGTGCCTTCTGAAAACACAGAACAGACAAATGAAGACCTGAAACCGCTCAGGAGCCTCGCACCCTCCCTCTATCCCCTGCCACCTCCCCACTGTCCTTTTCCTGTAGACAGCAGAGTGAGCCTTTTGTTGGAAATTAATATTGCACAGGACAGTTAATCACAGCTGAATCGCCCCGCCCCCATGAGTGAGCGGTGCTTGGAGCAGAGCGGACGCCCCGACAGATGGGGTGGAGGCAGCCCGCCCGCCCCCAGCTCTGTGCACCTGCAAAAGGGGGAGGGGGTTGGGCTGCAGGGGAAGCACAAAGCCAATTTCTACCCATAAAGCATGGTATGAGGTGAAAAAACATTTGCTGTACATTAGGATGCACAGTTGGGCCATTTGTATGTTTTACTGGGAGGTTATGTCACTAAACGATGCCTGAAAAATCCATCATGGGTAGAGAGCCTGACAGTGGCCTGGTCTGGAGAGGGGATCTCAGGGGTGGGGTCGTGGGCAGGAGAGGAGGAATGGGAAGGGACAGATATTGGTGCTGTGGGCCTTGTGTCCATGCACTGTCCCCAGACTGTTCGGGGTCATACTGAAGGTCCTGGTGAGTCCCCCATCAGCTCTGTGGTTACTTGTTTTCCTAAACAGAAAGCTCAGAGGTTCTCTCTACCCTGGTCTTCCTTGGCTGCTTCTGGGGAGTCACTAAGCCGCCACTTCCATTTCAGTGAGCTGCTTCCAATTGCATGCCTGTCCCATCAGGACCCCTCACCCCTCAGGACCTTCCCCCTCTACTGTCTGAGCCTTTGGGCAACTGACACTGTGGTCAGAGAAAGAGATGACCAAGAGATACCTTGGACGTTGGGGAGCAAGTGTCCAGGTGTCAGAGGGAATGGAACATGGCTGGAGGGATGTCTGGGACTGTCATTTGAGTGGGTGCTTTTACTCAGGTGCCCTGGTGAACCCCAGACTCAGCCAGTGTTCTAACTTGAGTAGGCCCCCCTCTCCCGTTGCCTCTGAGCACAGTGCCTGCCTTTAGCAAACTGATCAGCCACACACAGTGCAATTCTACAAATGGGGTGCCTCACTGACCTCCCCAACGTCCCACTGACCCTCTGCCATGTATGACCCTCAGATCCCAGAGCCAGAGAGCCAAGGGACTGCATGATCCGAGACTTAGTTAGCCGGGTGAGGAGACTGAGGCTGGAATTAACCCCGTTCTTCTAACTCCCAGCCCGCCACTCCACACCCTGTTGCCGCTTTTGGCCTTAGTTTTGGAAGCCCAAGGGAGCCTTGAATAGCTTCCAGCCATCTTCCCTGACCATCCAAGGGGGAACCCACCACATCTTAGTCACAAGCATCCCATAGTCCCCTGGTACCACCGAACTGAGAAAGAAGGACACAAACTATGGGAACTGGGCAAACAGTTCCCAGTGCCTGAAGGAAAGAGGCAGGAATGTCACTCGGTGCCAGGGGAGTCAATGGACTGTCAAGATCGCTCGCTGCCTGGGCCCAGAACCATAACCGAGGCGGACCAAGGACAGGATGAAGAGAACAGTCGATGAAGGTCCTTGACCACAACTGGAAACAATGTGTGGCAGCCAAGTAGACTGGCTTGATGCTGATTTTTGTTCCAAGTTCATTTGAGGACAAATCAGATGCCACAATTTCATAGATTCGAATCAGCTGTTCAATTTATCCTTCCAGGTGAAGAAAAGGAAAAAAAACCCACATGTCATGTAGGCAGCAAAGATGTTGTGTGTCCAACCCTGACATGGGGAGTGAGAGCAAGGCTAGAATCTCGCAAGGACCCGAGTCCAGCACGGACGGTCCACGGCAGGGGAACAGGATCCCTACGTCTGGGAGGCAGCCTCCCGTAGTGGCACATGCACTCTGGCACCAGGGGCCTGAGCTCTAATCCCTGTTCTCTCACTTACTAGATGTGTAACTGCGAGCAATTTCATTAACCTCTCTGCCTCGTTTTCCCCACCTGTAAAATAGGGAGAATAATAGCAGTCACATTGTACTGCTGCCTAAGGATTTAATAGATTACTATTTGCAAGTGTTGAGAACAGTGGCTGGCGTGCACTAGGTGCTACAGAAGTGTTAAGTAAAATAAACGATTCTGATGTGAACCAAGAAAACTAAGCCTGAAACAAAAGGCAGAGATGTTTCTCAATCAAGAATTTCTCTGTAGATTAAACGGGGTGTGAGAAGGCGACATGCCAAGTACCTGCACACTGCCTGACCTGTACGTCCTCATTGCCCTCGGGCCTTGTGCAGGCACACTCTGCAGCCTTAGAATGTTGCCTACATTCACCAACAAACAAGTTCCTACAACATGCATCTTATTTTCTTTCAATTTCAAAATAAAATTAGGGTTTGTGTCCCTTCGGGAGAAAATGTGCCCCCAAATACAAGAAACTCTCTAGGGAAAGCCTGTTAAAATAATGTATTTAAAAGGACATCAGTATTTTTCTGACAGAGTATAAGTAACAATAAATAAATTGCCAAATAGGATGGCAAACTAGCAGGACTGCTCGGTATCTGAGTGACAGTTAACACTGCATGGGCAATAGTAGTGACAGCTGTACATGTCACCAATGACATGGCCTCCATCGCACAGTATGTGAAGGACCCCTGCCAGAAGTTGGGGCCGGCTGGGGCTGGCGACAGCCAGAGCAGGGGCAAGCCAGTTGCAAGGGTGGGTTGTCCACTGTGGGGTGGCCTGCAGCCCAAGGCCCCATGCCTCAGTGAGTGCAGGGGGCAAGGTCCAGGACTGGGAGCTGTGGGGACAAATCTAGGCCTCCCAGCCTGGTGTCAATGAGTCAGAAGTTGACCTGAGTCGGGAGGCAGGACATTGATAACACTTCTGGGGTTTGATGGTGTTTGCATTAGGTGGACATTCAGGCCACTCAGTGGGGCTGGTGTGGCAGAATCCCAGGAACTGGAGTAGCCCTGGGAAAGGAGGTAGCCAGGGGGGCCAGGGTGCTGGGACTTGGGGGCAGACCCCACCCTTGCCACTGAGAGAGCATGGAAACTTCATGACCCTTTCCCCATGTCTCGGCCTGTGATTCCCTTCTGTCTGACTGTTCCTGAGCTAAACCCTTTGACAATAAACAGTAATCTAGTAAGTAGTGTCCTGAGTTCTGTGAGCCACTCTAGCAAATTAACAGAACCCAAGGAGCGGGGCTTGGGAACCTTTGATCTACAGCCAGTCATTCAGAGGCACAGGTGACAACCTGGATTGGATTGGCATCTGAAGTGGGGGACAGTCTTGTAGGACTGAGCCCTTAACCTGGAGAATCTGGTGCTGTCTCTGTAGATAGCATCAGAACTGAGCTGAATGAACTATGGACACCCAGCTGTGTTTGAGACTCACTTGACATGGGGAAAAATCCACACACTTGAATGGGTGACCTGGCCATTACAAACATTTATTTACTGAGTGCCTGACAGAGGCCAGGCCAAGTGCTACGTACGTCACAGGTTTGTTTTTTTTCCGTCTGATTCTCACCACAACTTTCTAGATGAGGAAACTGAGACTGAGACGGGCTGGAATGACAGCAGGTTATGGCAGGGCCGGGATCACACCTAGGCTGACTTCCCAGGCCACACTCCTAAGCACCACACACTATCGCGGTGACTGCACTCTGCCCTCCTGCCCTGTGAGCGGGCAGCCAGTCTGCCCCCAGGCCAGAATGGACAGCCAATACAGGCAGAGGTCACGATGGACCAATGCTCAGATCAGCAACAGAAGCTGCAGAGGGACAAGGGCAGGATATACAAGGACCAGGACACATGTCCAGCTGGCCAAGTAACTGGGGGCAGGGTTTGAGTCCTCCGGCACAAGGTTATTAAAATACCCTTGGTTCCTTTTTTCCAGGCTTGGTCATAAAATCATTAGCATTTGAATGACAATGGAGCTTAGAGAGAGTTATTCCACTGTCCAGTTTTAGATATGAGTGAATGGGACTGGGAAGGTGAATGAGCTGCCCAAGGTCACAAAACCAAGTAGCAAGGAGGCCCAGAAGTTCTGGCTTTCCTTGCAGTGCTCTTTCCATGATGCCGCCCTGCAGCTCGGGATTCTACTGCATTCCCGGCCCTGCTCACCTTTATGGAACATCCACTTTGGGTTGGACATTGTGAAAAGCCTGAATGCGTGAACAGCCTGACGTTGATTTCCAAGCTCAGCTACAGACTTTTGGCCTGGTTCGTGTGATTGCAACCATGTCACAGGGTACCCCAAGTGTACGTTCTGATCTTCAGATGGGTAAACATACTCTTAAACCTTGTAGGTTTTAAATGGATGACAATGATGTGATAGAGGAATACAGGCTTGATTTCCCATATCAAGAGCTACTCCTAATTTATGCACTCTGTATTTTCCAATATGCCATCATCTTGAGAGACCTCTATTCTAGCGGCTCAAGACAGTATGTGACCTCCCCTACCCCAACACAGCCCTTAGACTGCAAAGGGGCCTTGGAGGCTTCAGTAGTCTTTCCAAGGTCACAGAGCAAGCCAGGGATAGGATAGAGAGCAAACACCACGTTCTGACCTCCTAGGTCTCCTGTGTGGGACTCCCTCTCACCTTACCTCAGCCTGCACAGGTTTCTACCATCAGAGGAGAAAAGGTCGTGCAATAAGGAACTTTACAAGTCACTGGAATACGGCAAACACATGGGTTTCATCCCTGGGGAGGCCCAGTGTAGGCAGATAGATGTGCAAGGGGAATAAAGGGGCCAGGGAGTGAAGAGTGTCCCCAGCAGGTGGTACCTACTGAACAAAGGCTCTATTTGCTGCGACAAAAGAAGACCCCAAACTCTGCCCCTCCTGTCATCCAAGCCTCCCTGCTGTTCTTTTAATAGAAGCGTTTTCCCTGTCTTCCCCCCCTCCCTCCAAAAAAGCCTCACAAATATGTTGTGTGAAATATCAGAACTAATTAGACCAAATGGTGCTCGTATCTGTCACTGGTTTTTCTGGGGGAGAGCAGGCTGTGTCGTGGAGGGAAATTTTGTTAACTAATTAAGGACAGTTTTTAGGGGAGAGTGTCACGTTCCTGTGGGAAACAAGGGTGGGAGGATTGGAGAGTGTGCTTGCATGGGCCGATTCCGGAAAACCAAGAAGACAGATAAAAGGCACAAGGACAGCAGGGTGACCTGGAAGGTGGTGGGGGAGAGAGGACGGCATTAGCCTCGCAGGCAGCCAGTTTCACAGCTCTCCTTACAATCACAAGAAGACACTGTTTGCACACAAGTGTAAGTACACTTCTCACACCAATAAACAATTCCACAGGAAGGAGGAGGCAGTTTGTCCAAAGTTGTACTCAGCAGTTGTTGATCTACTGTTATATGGCCAAGAGCAGAGAGCACATCTAGTTTTCTTTCTATTCTCCAGCTCTCAGCACAGTATGTGGTATTGGTAGTTGCCTCCAAATTTTAGCCAGAGTGCAGCGGCGGAAGAGGAGGAAACATTTATATGAGCTTAGTTTGTGCTGGAGATGATTTAACATCTTTCGGTATTTTCTTCTCATTGAGGAATATCTGAACTCACATAACAGAAAAGGAACATGAGGCTGTTAAATCTGGAGAAGAGAAGACTCAGGAAGCACTTTGAACTGCTTTTGTTTATTCAAAATGCCATTGTGTATAAAGGGAAGGAATTAATTCCAGCAGATCAGACTAGGACTCACTGGTAGACGTTATCAGAAGGGGGATGTTGATCCAAAACAAGGAAGAACTTTGTGATGATTAGAACTGTTCGAGAAATGGAGCGGGCTGTTGTGTGACGGAGGGGGCACCCACATTCCTGCCTGTATGAGCTGAGGCTGCACAGCATCGAAGCAATCAGAAAGGATTTCTGTAATGGGCATGGCTTTGAGGTCCCTTAAATGTTAAGATTCCATGAGTCTGTAGATTTTGAAGTGCAACAGGCTGCATTTCAGTTGTATACAATGAAGACTATTTTCCCTGCAGAAGTAATAGGGCAAGGCCCTAAGACAGGCTTTGAAACCCTCTTTACACAGAAGTATTTTTAAATGTAAGGCAGGTAAACATGAATCCTTCTGGAAAGATCTGACTGCTGTGTGGTCCAGGCAAAAGGTGGGGTACAGGTAGGTAGGACTTCAAGAGTTCTTCCTATTCTCACTTTCTCTACAAGGCCCACAGTTATCAGGCAAGGCATCCTTGGGGAGCTGGGGAACTGAAAGACACATTTTGTTCAGCCGGTGGCTCAGACCCCCAGGCCCTCTAACAGCCACCCTTAAGGCTGCCCAGGCCGCCGCTGGTGGCTGAAAGTGACTTCAGTTGATTTTTCCACTGAGCAGCATGGAGGGCTGACAGTGCTTGAGGAGGGGATGGGGGAGCAGGGCAGGACGGGCAGCCAGGCTCAGAGCTGCAAAGTGGCTCCTACCCCGCATTAGATTCCAGATCGTGCTCTGCAATTCACCAGTTATGTGGGCAAATTACTTGGCCGTCCTGCCCGTTTGCTCCAAAAAGGAGGTGACATGGTTACTTGAGTTCACAGGGTGGTTGTGAAGATGATGAATTCATACGACAGAAGAATGCTGAGTGTACACATGACACACAGTAAGTGCTATGTGAGTGGCCTGGCCCTGAGGGCACTTGGCTCTCTGCTCTCTGACACGACTGCCCTTTGAGGGAATAAAATGAAGAGGCCACCATGGTCTCGTATTCCAGAAAGGCCTCTGTCAAGTGGCTGAGAGAGTGTGGTAAAGATCTATGCCAAGAGTGGGGATGGTTCAAACAAACCTCAAAGGAAAAAAAAAAAAATCAGGGGGCAATGGAAGGAAGACCATAGCAAAATGTTCCCTGGGGACTTGGGGTTGGTCTGCATGCTAGTGTTTAACTGCTGTGCTTGCCCTAGACGTCACCTGGCCTTCAGGGGGCGCCAGGGAGGCCTCCGCAGCAGCCAGGCTCCCCTTGGCCCCAGGCACTCGGCCCCCGGGGCTCTTCACCAGCAACGGTTTTCCTCCTAAGAACTTATCAGCACCTCCAAGATAGACTCTGCAACTCATACAACCAATGGGGAACCGAGACTGGCAGCTTCAGCTTGCTCAGAGTCATAGCATGAAGTGGGGGGGCGGGGGGCCTGAGGCCAGCACCCTGCTCCCTGCTGCTGCCAGCTCCCCAGCTGTGGCTCCTCTCCCTGCATGCCTGCCTGTCCCACACCCTCCATCCGCATTCATTTTGCTGGGCTACTAACGCTGCCCCTGCCTGCTCTTTGGCTCTGCTTACTCTAATATACACATAGATTACAGCTGCATTAAAGGAGCCCAAAAATACCAAAGCAGAACTGAAGCAATTATTATAGTGCAGCCTTAACAGCAGCTGTAATGAGATGGAATTAAAAATGTGCCAGCATAATCACAATTCACTGTTCCCAATGACCCTCCAGAACTGCTTTCATTTGGAAAGTAACAGCCAGTCCCGAACTGTCAGATGGAAAGGAAAAATTCAATTGTGCCTCCCAGCGTGGCCGGGTCCCTGGGTACCAGGAGATCTGGCTCTCGGGTATGACTTCCATCTCCTGGCTGCTGCTGCATGGTATTATCCATTTGCTCTGTCAGCGGTAGAGGGAAGGGACACAGGAGCTGGGTGTGCCTGCAATGGCACACGAAGCTGGCTTGTCCCTTTTCCCTCCATTTGTCACTGGGCCTGCCCATTCCACACTGGAGCAAATTCAAGTCTGAGCAACTTCATGCCCAGCTCATTACATGTGCTATGCGTTACAGACAATGACGGCTCCCATTATTTCATAGGGCCCCCACAATAATCCTGAGAGGCAGATTCTACCATTTCCCCACTTTATGACCGAGAAGGTAGGTGAGTGCTCAAAGCCACACCGATGGGCACCAGATCCATGACTCCGAAGCACAAATTCTCACCCTGATGTCATGGAGCTGATAAGCTAAGAGAAGCAAAAGAGAAATCAATTTGGGTTGGTCTTATATTACTTTGTTTTGATGTTGAGGGACCAGGGAGGGGGAAAGTGGAAGGTGAAATGATGGAAGGGGATGGAACACACACCGAGCAGGAAAGTCTTCCTCAAGGAGGCCATTTCTGACTGATGATTCATAGGTGGCTCCGTAGCAGAAGCATTTACTCATTTCTCCCTCCCAGTTTTGTGCAGGAAATGAAAAATAGGAAGGGTAAGTGCCAGGAGATAGAGGAACCATCAGGGAGGGATGCTCAGGAGAAAACACTAAAACCCTGTGACTCGGCACAGCCCGCCCACAGCCCCACCGGGGGCTTTCTCAAGCCTCACCCACAGGCACACCTGACCACTTACTTCAGAGCATGTTTACTCAAGAGGCAGAGATGCGGATGTTAAGACAGAGACAGAGAAGTTGCCCGGCTCTTCGTTTGTTTAGTTGTCACAGGATTTACCTTAACATCTTCAAATATGAGATGGCTTGCACCTGTCACATTGGACAGAGCAGGCACAGCAGGATGAATGGGGGTGGGGAGCCAGTTCCTTCCCTTCTCCCAGCTGAGCTGGGCTACAGTTCGGGGGCAGCCAGCCTCTCTTCTTTTCCCCAGATCCTGGCAGGTGCAGCTCTACAGGCCCAATGCTGGAGAAGATGTCCTGAGGATTCTGGTTCCAGAAACCCAACACCCTCAAGTGCCTCTGACACGTGACACACACGTTAGGCATTCAGAGTGACTCTCTCCACCCAGCTTGGGCTTCCGAAGAGGGTTTCAAGCCCCAACCTGCAGCTTTGCCATGGGCTGGCTTGCCATTCCCACCTCAGTTAATCTAGGAAACTATGATTTCCCCACCATGGGTAAAAAAAGCACTTTATGGTTAGACAGCAACTGCATATGGGTTCACTGTCAGTTCCAGGAACCTAGTTCTAGAAGTCATTATAAAAGTGGACTATCTGCCATACCAACATTACTCCCCCGCCACCAGTTGACCCTGCATCCCCAGGGGGCAGGGCCTCCGAATCAAGCCACAACTGCTAGAACCACCACTAGTCTTTGCTGGGGAAAAAAGGAGCCATTTCTAATTCCTTCCTGTAGGCTGTTATCCCCTCTCTGTGAAAACCACCCCTTCCCTCACATCACTATTTTATGGAGAGAGAAATGTGTGGGCAGTAATTTGACTCAAAAAAGTACTGGACCATGTGCCTTAGTTGCTGCCAGAGTAGAACAAACTGGAAGGAAAAGCTGGGAGGGCATAAGAGGGCAGTGCCCCCCAGTGCTGCGGCCCAGATGGGGTGACTCCTTTACTGGTCCTGCTCCTCCCAGGTGAGAGTTAGGAGGGGACTGCGGCCAAGGCCTGTCTCACTCCCAACTTCCATGCCAAGGTGAGCTTTCTCAGAAGCCTGAGCACCTGGGAATACAAGCATGAAGGCCTGGGGAATAGTGGGGAAAAGGGCGGGGAGTTGCTGCAGGAGATTTTGGTTAATTCCCAGGGTGGACAAGGGAGGTGAGTGGGGTCCTGACTGTGATGGTGAGTGGCGGGGTCTGTGGAGACCACTCTGACTCCCTGGCAGCCGCAGCCAACCGTGGCAGCTCCGAGGTAGGAGGAACTGAGGGCACCACCTTTCTTCCAGGAAATCGTATGAAAACCCCAAGTTTCAGAGCTGTGGAAGAAGATCATCGAGCATTGCTAATCTGGGCAACACAACACCAATGTGTGTCCTGCACAAAACGATTTAGGAATCTGATACTTTTCATAAAAATTCACACACGAGGGAACAAATAAACCAGCCCAGCATCTGAAAGGCCTTTGGTAAGCAGAGCTGGGCTGCCTCTCCATCCACCCACCTCTGCTGGCTGCAGAGGCCTACAGGACTCGTAGGTGGAGGCAGTGCCTGCCCACCGCCCTCCCACCCAGGCGCTAATGAGATGCAGGGAGGGGTCTGCAGCCCGAAGGCTGGCTGGCTTTCGTAGCTGTTGTTTTTGAACACGTCTTTCTCTAGTGCTCTGCCAGTAGCTTGTTAACACATGGCTTTGGTGAGTGAGAAGGCTTTAGGCTCACAAGATGGTATGATGCCCTGCCTCAGCCCCTGAAGGCTGTATTCTCAGGACATTTGTCCACTATGTTCCCAGACAGAGCCCCTCCAGCAGCCACTGCCACATGGGCACCAGTGACCCCAGGCTCCGTGTCCAGGGAGCCAGGTTCCAAGCCCATCCCCCACCCAGTTTCTTTTCCCATCTATCTTGCAACGGTGTGAATGGATTTGATGAGGAAGGAGGGAAAAAGGAAAGAAATTAACTGCCACCCCCACTACCATGTCACTACCAGCACACATACACGTACACACTCACACAGGCGGCCAGACATCTGCCAGAGTAGATAGGCAATGGCCAACGCGCTGAGACCAAACCGCAAAGCCGGGCAGAGCTTCCCCATGATGATGCGGCGTGTCTATAAAGAGTAAGGCAATTTGAATTCAGGTCCAAGCTCCATCACCAGCTGGCCGATCTTAGGCCCAGCACGTCATTTCTCTGGACCTCGTTGTCCCTCTGCCTGGCTGTCAGTCCGTGCTTTTCTAGACCAGCACTAGGATTGGACCACAGTGCCTGTAACTGAACACCTGGGCCACACCAGGGCGGTCCGCTCTCAGGAAGCATGGTTGAGTGGATCCTGTTACAGGTTTGGGGAGCAGAAGAAAACACAGAGACCTTCACAGGGCTGAGATTTCTGACCACAGTGACCCAGCACCAAGACTTGTGCTGCCCAACCACTGGGGTCCGTGCTGCCCTCACTTCCTCCCTTTGTTTAAAAAGTTCCAAGATACATGCTTCTGTACCTCAAACAAGCTGCAATTTACTTGTACCAGGCTTTGTGGACGACCCTCCTGTGGGATCTATCTAAAGCATGTGGTCTGTATCCAGAGCCCACTTCCGGGTCACTTTCCATCCCGGGTCCGACTCGACTCGCTCCCGTGAATTCACGGCACTGCTGCTTGAACTTCTCGCCCGACACTCACCTGTACTGCCTTATATTGGATTTGACTTTTAATGTTTCCTCTCAGCTAGATTGTTCTGTTGTCACAGGCAATGGTGTGCTTTATTTTGACTTAATGTGGAGGGGGTTTTTTCCTTAAATATATTTTATCTGCTATTTATTTTAATGCATCAGTTTTGTTTTGGTTAGTATTTTCACAGTGTGCTTTTCTTCATTCCTACTACTTTCAAACTCTGTATCTGTCTTGTTGAGGTGTGAATGGATTTGACAAAGGATGAGGAAGGAGGGAAAAAGGAGAGAAATTAACTGCACTCACCCCACACCAGGATATCGGGATTACCACCAACACACACACACACACACACACACACACACACACACACATGCACACACATGCACACACATGCACACTCATATCATACAGGCAGTTAGACATCTGCCAAAATAGAATATGGCCAAAGCACTAAGAAAACATCAAGCTGTGTTTTAGGCATTTCTTATAAACTGCATATTTTTTAGACCAAACTAAGAAATTCCGTCTTTATAAAAGGCAAGTTTAATCAGTTTCTATTTATTGTGATTACTGATGTGTATTCATTTCTATCATCTTGCTGTGTGTCTGACAATTGTTTGGAAAGAAACTCCTCCTGGGGTTGCTCACACTTCTCCATGTCTTGCTGAGTATGCCAGGAATGTTAGGCTCTAAGTTCTCATCGCCTGGGTCCTTTCTCAGGGTTGTGTTTGCAGCAGAAAATCTTGCAGAGTGCGGTAACATCTCCCTTTGAGACATACAACAGGCTCAAGGCCTAAGAGAGGGATTCCCCAGGCACAGTGTTCCTCAGCTGTGAACCCACCACAAACTCACACTAACTGCATGTGCAAACGTACCACAAACTCACACTAACTGCATGCGCAATACTCACATGTGCCCCATTGTCTCACCTTCCATGGTGACTCATGGGCAACAGTAATTGAAGCACACATGATGCTCCTGGGGGCTGCTGTGTGTGAGTATGAAAGGCCTTTGTCTCTGACCCAAAACTCTCATGTCTTCTGACAGCAGCCATGAAATAATAACAGGCTAACTTACTACTTGTAAATAGGTAAGTCAAATCCCAGACCTTGGGCTTTGTTTGTACTAAAAACTCCTTTCCCTTCACATCTGAATGATGTTTTAGTTATGATTTGAATTTTAGGGTACAAGTTATTGCCCTACAGCAATGCAAAGATCGACTTCCTATTGTTATCTATTACTGCTGGTGATAACTCTTCTTTTAGTTGAATTGTCCTTTTTTGTGCAATCTTATTTTTATCTCTGGAAGCTTTTTAAGATGTCTTTATTTTTTACTTTCTGTACTATATCTATAAAGTGTCTTGATGTGCATTTGTTTTTATTTATTATACAAAGGAACTGATATTCTTTAATTAAAGAATTTAAATGTTTCTTAACTCTGGAAAATTCTCTGCCAATATCTTTTCAAGTATCACCTCCCTCACATATTCTCTGTTCTCTCCCGGTACTTGATTATATGTATTTCAACTACATATCTGTTAACTCTTTTTCATATTTTCCATTTCAGATAATTCTGATATTGATATTTCATATATTCCATTTCAAATTCAAATTAATAGCTTCAATGTATCTTCCAGGTCACTAATTCTCTCTTTGGCCATGTCATATACTACTTCACACATCTAATAAATGTCCTATTGTAATGATATCGTTTTTATTTCTAGCACTCATTGTATACTTTTCAAATCTGTTTCTGTGTTGCTCTGTCCTATTCTTTTAATTTTTATTCTTCCTTTTATGTCTTTAAATAATTTAAGCATACTTCAATTATATCTATTTAAGATTGTTCTATTTCCTGTAGATCTTGAATGCTAATTATCCAATTTGCTGATGCTTTTAAGTGTCCCTTTTCATAGCTTGTAGTTTTTCATAGATTATAATTTTTATTGAGTCTTCAAAGGCATTAGTTTCCTAAGGAAATCTCATATCCACTGTATTTAAATAGTGGTGGCATCTCTCTAGTACTGTATATTTGCCTTGCTAGTACCCCACTGGTTTTACCAGTTCTGGATCAGTACTTACATCGGTGTCTAGGCATTACTTATGTGGTGTAAATCTGTATAAGTAGTGAAGGCTTAGGTTTATAATTTCTGGTATGTGACTCTCTTCCATCCAAGGCCCAGGTGGATTGTTAACTTTCTGGAAACTTCCCTGAACAGATCTGCTGAGTTTTTCTACTCCCCTCAGAGGCTCTAACCTTTCTGAGAGGGCCTCTATCTTTGCCTCTCTCAGTTCACATAGACCTGACGCCTTAATTCCTACCCTTGGATAGATTTTAAGCCCCCAATCTGAATACCTAAGGCCTACATCTGGGTCTTAACCCTCCTTGGGCTATCATGGTCTCAACTCCCACCCAACCCTCTTGCTTTGACTGCCTGCCCATCATTGACACTGGAAAGTTATCTCTCTCTCTGTGGAGTTTTGTGTATAATTGAATTTATTTTTTGTTACATTGTATGAAGATTTATTTATATGTAGATGGAAGGAATGCCTTTCCATCTCCACTCAGTCTGGCATTTTGACCAGAAGTTCTGAGTTTAAAATGCAACTAAGAACAGGAACCATGTCTCACCCTCTGTGTTTGTCTCTACAATAAAGCTGGCCCAAAATAATACACAAAGAGCTCAAAAAGGGTGTGTCACAATCCCAAAGTCTCATAAGGGCTTTGTTAGCAGGACCATGATAGAACAGCACAATAGACTGTGATGCAGCCATTTTAAAAGATAAGGAAAATTTGTAAGTGATACAGAAAAATGTAGTTAATACCATTTTTAAGTGTAAAAGGCAGTTTAGAAAATAGTATGCACTGTCCTATTGTATAGAGAACAGACCGAAATGTTAGCACCATTCAATCCCAGGACAATGAGAGTATGAGCCATTTAAATTTTCTTCTTTTGACTTATATTTCCTATAGTTAACATTTATTTCTTATATAATAAGCGTGACAAATACGAATTTAAGTTAAAATCTGGTAAAACCCCAAATGCCAAATAAATAGAAAATCTGAGGTACTCTCTTGAGTTCCCCCCTCCCTGCACACTTTTTGGACTTACACTGTCTCAAAGGGAGTTCATTAAACACCTACACCCAGGGAGGGAGCTTGCTGCTTTCTGAGAAATTCACAACTGCCCTATTTCACCAGGCCACTGGAGGGTGCTCTTGAGCATTGGGCCTCCACAGACTGGCAGCTGCCTGTTGGTCCTTCCTCAGCGACCAGCTTTAGCAGTTCCAGCAGAAGCATCCTTGTTTGGGTCACAGGAGGTATTTTATATCCTAACTGCAGAAACACGGCTCCCTACCATCCGTACAATTGTCCAAAAAGAAGGTAACTCAGGTGACCATATGTTAAAGGACAGCACTTACATATATAATAAGTTACTAAAATAATCAAGAACTGCAAATTTGTAGGCTAAGCATTTGTACGGTGTCCTGCCAGTGAGTGAGGGGATGCAGAATGCAAGACCCATAACCCAGGAGAGAAGCCAGGTGGCCCTGAGGCCCTAACCTCGGACCTCACTGGGGCCAGTCACCTGCACTGTCCACCTTATTCAATGCAGCCTAATGAGCCATGTAGAAAATGGTGGTTTACATCTCCCTGTGCAACATCCTTCTTTTTCCTGGCTCCTATCCCCCAAGCAGAGATCAATTAAAAGAAGGGGTGAGGGCTATTTACAATAGCCAAGAAATGGAAGCAACCTAAGTGTCCATCAGTAGATGAATGGATAAAGAAGATGTGGTACATATACACAATGGAATATTATTCAGCCATAAGAAGAAAACAAATCCTACCATTTGCAACAACATGGATGGAGCTAGAGGGTATTATGCTCAGTGAAATAAGCCAAGCAGAGAAAGACAAACACCAAATGATTTCACTCATCTGTGGAGTATAAAAACAAAGGAAAAACTGAAGGAACAAAACAGCAGCAGAATCACAGAACCCAAGAAGGGACTAACAGTTACCAAAGGGGAAGAGACTAGGGAGGGATAAGGGCAGGGAAGAAAAAAGGGGGTATTATGATTAGCATGTATAATGAGGGGGGTGGGGAAAAGGGGAGGGCTGTGCAACACAGAGAAGACAAGTAGTGATTCTACAACATTTTACTATGCTGATGGACAGTGACTGTAATGGGGTTTGTGGGGGGGTACTTGGTGTAGGGGAGAGCCTAGTAAACATAATGTTCTTCATGTAATTGTAGATTAATGATAACAAAAAAAGGGGGGAATTACTCCCTGATAGGATAAAATTAACTGCAAATCAACAATTAATGCATGTTTTACATATCCTTAATCTTGATCTTTTAAAGTGTGTCGGGTGATCAGCTATGGAAGTACATTTTTCTGATAATATTTCTTTCTCTTAAAAAAAAAAAAAGCAGTTCCTGTGTGGTGGTCTCCAATATGTTCTTCACAATGGTATAAAGGTCATATCAAAGTATGGGCAAAGGGTTTGTTTGTGTTTATACAGAGGATCAAAGCCTAATTTGGCTACCCAGAAAATGAATTAAGATATGATACAAAGAAGAACTTCCAACATCAACATCTTCTCTAAGAGTCATTCCAGAAGATGATCATCAGAAAACTTCAACGAAGACCCTGGCACTGTTGCAGTTGTAGCTGCATTCATCCCACCGGTTCGTGGACTTGCCATGGGAATGAAGAAGGAGATATCTAAGCTGGCCTGTGCACACAGTAAAACAATGAATTTGACTGGATCTATACTGTCGGAACTCAAACAAGAATTAGGAGAAGTGCAAGTTGCAGTGCTCCAAAATTGTGCGACTGTAGACTATCTATTGTTAAAAGAACATACGGGATGTGAACATTTCCCAGGAATGTGTTATTTTAATTTGTCTTATTTTTCTCAAACTATTCAAATTCAGTTAGACAATATCCATCATATCATTGGTAAGTTTTCACAAATGCCTAGGGTACCTAACTGGTTTTCTTGGTTTCACTGGATATGGCTGGTAATTGTAGGTCTGCTTTTGTTATGTATCTGTATTCCTATTCTGTTAATGTGTGTGCACAATATAATTAGTAGTTTGTTAAAACCTATACATGCTTATGTTACTCTACAAGAAGTTATGTCAAATAAATAATCAATCTTCCCATGTTTTCTTCCGTCTGCTACTTCTAAAGCTTTTCTTCTTCCTTCCTAATTACAACCCTTTAGTAGAATTCGTGCCTCATATCAAAAATTACCGAGTATCATAATTCTTCCAAGTGGTAAAGATACCTCAAGACAAATGCTGGGCATGGAAGCCACAGAGCATAAATCTGCAAAGAAGTAAAAAGCTAACCTTTTCAAAGAATACTGCTTCTCTCTCACTTACCAACTTTACATTTCCCTGTATGGCCCCGGAAGATGACTGGTTAGCCAGAGACGGGGTAAGATTCCTCAAGGGAGGAACAAGCTAAGACAGGCACAGTCTCTGGGGGACCATCAGGTGAGAAATTGGGGATCAACAGAGGTGAGGCTTAGAACCTCACGCCCCCTGTTTTGAGAGAAATCTTCTGCATCCGTGGATGTTTTGTTGCCCTTGTCTAGCTTGGATTAATACTTAGGCTATAGGCACAGACCTGATCATCTACATTTGCCCTCTTATAGCACTAAATTATGTTTTCTACCTCTATCTTGCATCTACCTACCACTTCAGCATTTTATTAAAAAAATAATAATAATAAGGGAGAAATGTGGGATCCACATATAAATCAAGTATAAAAATCAAATGAATAATCATATCTGACTTGATTGTTTATAGTTCATGATGCATGATCAAAACTGAAAGTTTCTGTGATATGACTGCCCTTGCACACTGTTCACCATGTAAGAACTTATTCACTATGTTAGAACTTGTTCAACATGTAAGAACTTGTTCGTTATGCTTCAGAAGATTGGAGACTGTTGAGAATTAGGCTTGGGGTTAATTAATGATTGTGCATTGAGTCCCCTATACAGAATTTTATTGTTGTTAACAACCATTTGATCAATAAATATGAGAGATACCTTCTCAAAAAAAAAAAAAAGAGAAGGGGTGAGGGCCACAGGAAGGACTGGGGAAAGAGGTCAATGGGAAGCCCTGGAGGCCCTTTGTCTGAGGAATCATTTTTTCCCTACCTCTCTCCACTCCCTTCCCACTCCCAACTCCTGCCTCTGGAAGTTAGAGAGGGGCAGACACTGAGCAGGTGGCCCTGGCTGCTGCCCGAGCTGGTGGCAGGTGGGGTGGGATGATGCGTGTCAGCATATGGGCCAAGGGAACACATGGCCCCGAGTTTGGGGACAGGAGGGGAACAGGCAGCAGCAGATGAACTGCTAAGCAACAGGGCTGGTGATTTCAGGCAGGGAACTTTCCAGTGATAAGAAATAAGGGAAGGCAGCCAGTTGGTGGGGGGTGCACAGGAAGCAGGCTGAGGGCCTTGCCACCCCTCTCTACACAGTGGTTTCTCTATTTTCTTTTAAAAGCAAAACACTATTCTCTGTAGGAAGCTTTTGCTTTTCCCAACTTGTAGAGCTGAAAACAATAGAAAACCATCAACACGTATCTTCACCCTCCCTAGAGGGTAAAGTTACTCACGTTCACATTTAAATTATTTCTGAACTTCAGGAGGCACAATGGCTGAACTGAAAAACAGATCAACATACGGGGGAATGGAGCTGTTTGGGGGTTTTAAAAATAGCACTGGAGAAAGTAAACCAGAGTGTTACCAGTGGTTGCCTCCGGTGATGGGATTAGGGTGGTTTTCTTCTTCCTTCTTCATAATCTTCCATACTTCTCATGTTTTTTGTGATGTGCGTGTTTTGCTTTACAATGTTAAAAAGCTATTTAAAAACATAAACACAGGCAACGCTGATTAGTGAAAAAAAAAAGAAAAAGGGAATGCCTGTGCACTGTTCTCAGAATCTCCATGCGGCAGAATCTTAGGGTTGATCTTTGTGTCTGTGATTCGATTTGACCATCACAAGCATCCTGCAACATTCATTGTACCCTTTGTACAGAAGAAGAAACTGAGGCTTGGGCAAGTTAGCTTGTCTCAAACAATGCACATGTTAACTGGCAAAGTGAGATTTCAACCCAGGCCTGTCTGACATCAGGCTGTGTGTGGGGGTAGCAGACAGTGTCCACCTGTGTGTTACTGCTAGGCGCTTCTTCATGTACAGATCATTTCATGTAAAAAAGGCCAGGATAAAGAATCGGAGGCCCTGAGTGGAAACGTGCCTGATGTGTTTGAGGAAGAGCCAGGAGACTAGGGCAGCTGGAATGGAGGGAGCACAGGGTGAACAGTGGGAAGCAAAGCCAGAGGTGGGGCGCTGGACCTGCAGAGCCTCATGGGCCTTGGTAAAAACTCACAGTTTATGATCCTGCTGATATGCCCATGGCTCAGCATGGTGACCTCAACCCCTAGGATTTCATCTTTCAAACACCCACCAACTAGAAAGTTCTTCTGCTGCTCTTAGTTCAAATTCCCAAGAGTGGAAGTCTAGTTGGCCGAGCCCAGCCTGGGTGGGCTTCCTTGACGTCCTTGTCCCTTCAGCCAGGGTGTCAAGGGGGATGGCTGCCCCACCTGTGGCTGGGACTCTGGCTGACCAGGCACCCACGAGGGAGACTTTGAACAGGACCTGGATTATTAATGGGATCCAGGCAGCCAATTCAGAGGCAGAATTAAGTCCATGGGAGGAAGTATCTCCTCTGTTCTCCTTTCTGCTGTTGTCCCTTGACGTGACTTGCTGGAAGGGGCACTAGAAAGGGGCAGAAAGTCCTGGCCATATGTGGTCTGTCTGATCCTAATGAAGGATGTGAATAGGCAGGGAGAAATATCTGCATTTGCTGATCTATGTGAAATTACAATAAGGATGAATAGATGCCCTGATGGATGTGAAAGATTCCAAATCTAGATTTGCTAAGCCTTTCCAAAAACCAAACAACAAAAAATGTTTTTCTATTTCTTATCACCTGGTCTCTCAAAAACCTTGTAGCATACAATTATTTTCTAAGCATAAGGAAAAGGTTCTGTGACCCCTCAGCCTGAGTTCTCAACCTAACTTTCTCAGCACAGCCTCTTGCCTCCCACACCAAGCCAGCTGGACCCCAGAATCCTCTGCTGGCTGAAAACAAGAGCCAGTCTCCCAGCACAGAGCAAGGGACTTGTGAGGGTCGTGCACAGGCAGACACTTCTGCCCCACTATCCTGAGCGCCCACAGAGGCAGTGGAGGGAGAGCAGAGTGGGTCGGCCCCAGGGCAATGGCTTGGCTGTTCTCCTTGGTCCCTGCAGCCCCGCATGCCAGGCTGCCATCGATCTCCCTCCAGCAGTCTGTAAAATCCATCACTTGACCCTTGGGTCTTTACCAGATCTTAATTTCCTCGTGTGAGGGAGGTTCATTTTCTCTAGGATCAAGTTCATGTCTCCTTTTGTGGAGGGAAAAAGACTCAAATCTCAAAAACAGAATTCCTCTTTTCTATACAACAGCCAATGTCTCTGTTTCTGCTTTCTCCTCTTCCCAAGCACAGAGCTTCTGTTAATAATAATGGAAATGAGCAATAAGCAATAACCCTGGCTAAATCCCACCGTCTGGTTTAAGTACTAGTGGTGCCACCCAGCTTATGTGCCCCAGCCTCCTTCCCCACTGCTCTCTCCTCATTGATTTCTTAGAGTCAAGCCCAGAAACCAGCCCCGCAGCTGCTGACAGAGCAGCACAGTTACAGAGTGAGAGCGGAAGCTGGGCGGCTGCCCGCACAGCAGGACAGCCCTCGGGTGCAGCGCCCTGGGCTGGACAGGCCCCAGCGGCTAGGACGGAAACACGCTCGCTTCCCTCCCCGCCAGTGCTCCTCTCCTACACCCGTTCCTAGCTTCTCCCTCGGAACAAGCGAGGTTTGGCATTTCTGGTGACACCCGGCCCTCACCGACTCATCTCACCTAGCACACAACTCCCCTGGATGTTTGCATTTTCAAGATATATCACTGAGTAGTGAAGACCCACTTCGGCTCTTGTTAATGGAATTGCAAGAGAATTCAGGTAGGAGAGCTACTTTGAAGGAAACTGCTTTCTCCACAGTGAGTGTACCGAGTGGTCCACATGGGGCTACACAGAGGACAGAGGAGGGCCGGTGGGATAACATGAAACTCTACTGGAACATAGGGCCCCTGCCACTGGGGGCGGGCAGGGAGGAGGAGGGGTGCCCAGCTGTTGGGAAGTAGGGGTCTGATTACTTGTTTTAACAATCCTTTGGGGTTTTGATAATGAGAAAGTGGTTGTCAAGAACTGTGCTGGCTATGTGGTGTCACCCTGCTTAGAGCTAACAAGTTCGCCTGCCACAGTTCTGTGGTTGCCAGCAGAAAAAAACAGAGGGCTTTGTCTGCTCACAGCAAGAGCGGTCAGCATTTGACCAAGTCTTCAAGTCCCAATTTGCACAAGGCAACATGAACAGGGCTGTGATGCCTGGACACTCAGTAGGTTGGGTTCCAGAAGAATCTGGGAGCTTTGGGAACTCCTTTCTGTAGTAATGGGTGTTAAGCCTGCTCTTTCTCACACTGGACAGTAAACAAAACTGCCCTCTGTTCTGGAATGAAAACTATCTCTATCCTCCAAGGAGGCTTGCTATACAAAGATCATAAAAAAGATGGCCCAGAACAAAAGCAGTGATGTGCTTACTCACAAGACACACAGGCATGCGAGACCCATGGGAGACAGTTTCTCGGTAACGGTTACACCTTGCCCAGTTTCAGGGAAAATTGCTACCGGTGATGTCAGTAAATAATATTGAGCAACTGACAGCCTGAGTAGATAGGAGCTAAAATGTAACCTGGATATGTAAATGTAAAACCAAACATTGGCCTACAGGTACACTGTTGGCCCCTGTGTCTGATAACGAGGCAGCACAGAACACTTACGAGCTTCAGTCAGGAAGTGGCAGGTACGCCCTCCAGGGGTCGCACTTGATCCCAGGGCGTCTACACCAGGTCACTGAGGCCCTAGTCATTTTCTTCTCTTAATTCTTCAGATTAGACTATTTCCACTGATTTATTCTTCAAGTCCAATAAAACTTCCTTCTCTGATTCCAATTACTGTAAAGTCCATCCAGTGAATTGTCTAAATCAGACTTTTTAGCTCAAATGTTTCCACTTGGTTCTTTTCCTTCTTTTCATTTTCATTTCTCTTCTATGTTCCCCCATCTGTTCATTTTAACCAATCTTACTTGAACTTCCTATACATATTTGTAATAGCTGTGTTTAAATCCTTTCGGCCAATTCCAACATCATCATCTTTGGTTATTTTTCTATGGACTATTCTTTCTATTGTTTTATTTCCCCTTCTCTTCTATGTCTAAAAATTTTTAATTCTATACTGGGCATTGTGTATGGTGTGTTGTAGAGACTGGATTCTTCATTCTTTCTCTGAAGAGCAGTGATTTTCCTTCTAGCAGGAAGTTCATTTAACTAGATTCAAACTCTGTCTCTCCTGTGATGGGCAGCCCCTGAAATCTCTACTCAGTTCTTCAACCTTCCAGCTTTGCTTTTTGCTGGGATTCTTGCAGTCTCCTTACAGGTACCCAGTTCAGGGGTACTTGAAAGATTTGGTCAAAGTTATTTGTAGATTTGAGAGCTCATTCTCTGGCCCCCTCCCTTCTGAAATGTCCACCCTCACTTTCTTGTTGCTCCGGCTATCCTAAACTCTGTCTCCTGACTTTACCAGCCACTAGTTCCCTGGCTTTCTGCCAGGGTTCCAGCTGTCCTGGTGGAGGGTTTGGGAGTTTCCCCAGGACAAAGTCAGATGACTGTGAATCTCACCCAACTGCAGTTCTTTACTCTGAGGGATCAACTCCCCTCTAGGCATGACTACCTTTGGTCACCCTCCAGTGCTTTCACATTGTTGTTTTTATTATGTTGTACAGAATTTATAATAATAATCTGTGGGAAGCATAGTCTACTATATGTTACTTTACCACTACGGAGAAATAGAACCACTAAATAAGCTTTTATAATCTGCTTATTCTACAGTACTTTCAAAATGCTATATGCTATTCCATCATATTGACCAGTCTACTAGAAAAAACTTAAATAACACTTAAGTATCAGCAGATGTTTAAGATTTTTTTGACTTTTGATTTAATCAAAATCAATGGTCTCCAGAATCAGAAGTTCCCACAGCAGGAGTTGCACACGATAATTCATTTCATTTATGGGAAGAAATTTATGTTAGGACTTCTTTTTGTTTCAGTGTAACTCAGCCTTTACTATATCTACTTCATATGTTTTATAATTACTTGATATTATGATACTACTGTAACTAATTGATGAAAGATATATAGACCTATTAGGGGTATGCTCAATTTTACTTAATTCTTTTTTACAGATGGAATATATGGTTTTAAAAATTTGGAGAGTACAGTTATGAATAATGCTTTAGTGAATGTATGTGTATATATATGTGCATAAATACCTAGTACATTCATATATACATAAATAAATACATGTATAAATATATATATGTTCTATATCTATAATATTTAGCATAATGCTAATTACTTACATAGATAATTACCCAGAAGTGGAATTGCTAAATCAAATGGCATGAACATATAGTTTTTAAAACTTTTGATTCATTTTGTCAATATTGTCCAATAGTTCTCCAGAAGGATTGTGCCAATCCACCTTTAAAACAGCAGAACATAAGGGTTTACTTTCCTTCATTGCCTCCTAAGACTGATTATAGAGTTAGTGGCATGTTTTACCCCCTCTCTAAAAAAGTTTTATTGATGAATAACTGTATTTGGCTTAATGAGAATATTTTCCTTATTTGTAGAGTTGGACATTTTTCATATATTAACTATATTAAATCTTTTAAAATTGCCTGTTTATTTCCTTTGCCTTTTCTATTAAGATAAGTCATCTTTTATTTAAGAATGAGTATTAAGGGATCTTTTTATAGTAAGTGTATTTATCCTTTGATATGGTTGTTACAAAAGTGTTTTTCAGTTTATCATTTGTCTCTTTAGTTTTTTATGTTTTTTCACAAACACAATGCATTTATGTCATCAAATTTATTAGTCATTTTCTTCATGGTTTCTGCCTTTAGAATTATCCTTAAAAAGTCATTCCATACCCTTAGATTATATAACCATATCAATATTTTCTCTTAAGACATTTATGGTGCAATCTTTAATCCATCTGGAATTTATGATGATAAATTACGCAAGATAGAAATCTTATCACACTAAAGTCTTGTACATATATTTGGGACTGTTTTTGAGTTTTCAACTAAAATCCAGAGAGCTACTAAACTACTAATATGTTAGTATTACAATCCTCTAATTTTTATACTTGAATAATACATTTTGACGTGGGCATTACATTTCAAAAATGATGTGGACAAACGAGAAAGCAGTTAAATGTGGAGTTAGAAAACCACTTCATAGAATATTTTAAAACTAAGGATGTTTAACTGAGAAGAGAAGATTCAATTTCCTGTCAAAAGTAGGAATACAGTAAGTCACCTAAGGGGGTTACAAAATAGTTATTTTTCAAATAGTTAAAAATCTATTACATGGATTGGAATAGATCTGGATGACTCTAGAGGCAAGAACTAGGACTACTGGGTGGAAATTATTAGAGGAAAATTTTGGCTCGACAAGGGCCTTTCCTAACAAGCACAGTTGCTCAGCAAGGGTGGGGCTGTTTTGAAGAAGGGGGGATCAGAGGAGTTAGGTCCTCTTCACTGAAAAAGTTAAAAAATAGGTAACTAATTTTTCAGGGATATAACCAAAGAGACATTTACAACACATAAGAGGCTGGGCTACTTGAAGGGCATTCAAACTAATATCCTGGCATCTACGACCATATCATCTTAAAAAAAAACCCCGATGTTTAACTTTACCAACATCCAGCATCAACCACCGAGGAATCAGCATTGAGTGATCGCTGGGGCAATACAACCAAGCCATTGTTTCCTGCAGCCTTAGAAGCTGTGGTGTTTCTCCTTTGTGGGGTGGTGAGTGCAGAGGAGGGACTGGGTTGCAGGAATAAAGCAAACAGAAGCATAGTAGATCCCCACAGCCCTCTTTTTTGTTTAGACTTTTAGGCATGACTCATGGTGCCCTGGGAAATGAAAGGGGCATTCCTCCAAACAAGAAAAAAAGTGGCTCCAGAATCCCAGGAGCTCATTTTCAACCTGCTTCTGCTACACCAAAGCACCAAGCGAAAGTATGTTCTGTCCCCTCTTCACCTCCATCCAGTGTGCAGAAGACAACTTTCCTTTAATGCCTCAGTAAAATATTCTGAGGTCCCAAGAACTGTCCTATTCAAATGCAGTGATTTTATCTATTATTTATCCCATGGCTTTGGGAGCGGAGGTATCTCAGTGATGCTAAGGGAAGCAGAGCTTTGAAGCTGCCCTCCTTGGGCTGGTTTCCCTCAGAAGGAAGCAGTAGTCCAGACCAGGAGAGCAGAGGTGTCATCCCAGGGGCTGGCATCCCTGTGTAGGCAACCTCCTCCCTGAGGAATTGGCTCAGCAAGTGCCCAGCACCAAAGCCCTCTGGCTGTCATCTTCTGAAGCCCCACATGCCTGACTTCCTTAGAGGCACAGGTAGCAGGGAAAGTACCATGGTCCGTGACAGTCACCATAGCCCATCAGCTGCCTAGCCTTCTAGGGTAACAGTGAATTCTCTGTTGTCACAAGACATGAGGCAGAAGGTGGGCAGTACAAGATGGTACAAACTGTGAAGATGGATATAATTAACTATTAAAATAAAAACAGAAAAGTATATGGGCTTTGTAAACATAAAGTGAAGTGAAGAAAAGCCAGACACAAAAGTTTTGTATCAAACCATTTGTATAACATTTTAAAATAAATGAATTTATGGTATTGAAGTCAAGATAACAATTATCCTTTGGGGACCGGTGGGACTAAGTACCTGCAGGGGCTGCACGGTGTGGGGCAGGGAGCTTCTGGATGCTGGTAAGTTCTCTTTCTTACTCCAAGTGCTGGTTACTCAGGTGCACTCAATTTGTGAAAGTTCATTGAGTTGCACATTTTACAGTCTTCTGTATGTGTTACACACCAATAAAAAATTCAGAACAACAGCAAGTGGTAACTTGGTACTTCTGGGCACTGTTCTGAAGGCTGGCACAGGTTTATGCCACTTTAGTCCCCTAACAAGCATGTGTGAAGTAAGTGGTGCATCCTTCACGTTTTCAGTGAAGGGTATGGGAGCATGAGAGACTGTGTGATAGCAAGGAAGCACCCACTGGCAAGGCCGGGTCTTCTCGACCCAAATCCTAAGCTCCAGCTTTCACGAAATATTTATAATTGAGCAAATTATACTCCCAAACCCAACAAGGAGACAAGAGCTGGGATTTAGACCCTCTGCAGGCTTAGAAACTGAAATCCATGACCCCAAAAAGATCGTACAGGTCAGGGAAGTGCCAAGTGCTGCCAGGGCCCCAGTGGGTCCTGAGTTACCAAGGGACTGACCCCTTGCAGGCTCTGGGCAACACTGGAAATGCATTTTGGGGGCCCCCTATAGTCATCAGACTGTATGGACCCCTCCAGCTAGAGCCACGGCTGCTTCAGGACTCCTCCCAAGCCGGTGCAGGGGAAGGAGGGGCGGGGAAATGCAGAAAGCGCAGACGGCCTGTCTCAATTCAGATGCGTAATCAGATCAGTTAGGCATAAACATGGTCTCAGACAAAACTAAATTATGGTTTCTTCATGCCCTAGTGGTAAGTTCACTGCCCCAGGCTTTAGGAAACTGTTTCAGTTACTGGCCCTGCCATTAACTATCTGTTCTAAAACCTTTCTGAGCTTTGTTTCCCTCATCTGTAAAATGAGAAATTTAAGAGATTTTCTCTACATCCCTTTCAGTGCAAACTTGACTTGATACTGGGGTTCACATCTCTTCCTGGAAAAGGATTCTAACTCCAGATTTGAGCGTAGAACTTAAAAGTCAGGAAATACGAGTTTAAGTCTTAACTCAAAATACAGTACTGTATAATTTCTTTGAGCCTCAGCTTCCTATTCTGTAATAAAGGAAGAATACTCTTAGATGAGTGTTCCCGAGATTCAGTGAGCTAGTGGGTGGTTCTCAAACCTGACCTGCTGAAGAATCACATGGAGGGAGCCACTCACCGAAACACAGGTTGCTGGGCCTTGCTCCCAGCACCTTGACTTACTAGGTCTGGAACGGAGGCCAAGAATTTGCATTTTTATCACATTTCCAGGTGGTGCCATGCTGCTGATGCCAGGATCACACTTTGAGAACCTCTGAATTAATGTTTTTAAAAGCTCATTAATAGAGTATGAATCTAAAATGTTGTGACTCAGTCTAAATGGGAAGTGGTTCCTCAGTGTTAAAGTACAACCATATAGATGATTCATTCATACCTGACAAGCAGTTGGGGTATAAATATCCCCAGCACCCTTAGCCTATGGCTTCTTTTGGGGTGTACCAGCATCAATCACCAAATTTACAGACTACAAATCCCAGACCAGATATCTGGGAGCCTCTGCATGTCCATACGTGGGTCTCATGTTCTTCTACAAGGTTCTCTCCTTGTTGATGTTGCTCGTCCCCTGGACCCCAGACCACTAGCAGTGGTCCCTTGTCCCAGCTACTGTTGCTGGTATATTCTGGAGGATATTGCTTTCCTGGTAGGGGCCATCTCCCTGTGGTGCTGCAGCTGCCACAAGGTGCACTCCCTCCAGCCCTCCCAGAGACACCATTTTCTTACAGAAGAGCAAGTATGGCCCTCCCTTCAACCCTGCTACCCTTGTCATCTAAGCCCAAACATAGCACTATGTACTTCACAGAGATACTTCATTGCACAGACCATGTTTGCTGCCCACTGAGTTCACTTTCATTTCAATGACTGTGTTTCCAAGCCTCTCTTCCTATGAGGCTGGGGCCATGTGACTAGTTCTGACCACTGGTTTAAAAGGGGAAATGATATATGTGCAACTTCTGGGCCAGACCACCAAAGAGGGGCTGTAAGTTCTGCATGACCTTTGTTCCCTTTCCAGGGATGGGGGCGCCGATGTTCCAGAGGCACAGCAAATGCAAGTAAGCTGCATTCCCAAGCCACAGTCTGTCAACACGGAGAGATAGTGAGAGATAAACCTTTTAGGGCTATAACGCTGAAATTTTCTCCCATAGCAAGATAAAGTTCCTTAGCTTTACTTATGGTCTCCCTCTGCGGGGCCAAAAATGTGGAGAGAGCCTGGAGAACAGACACCCTAAAGTCCTTATCTCCACATTGTTCCCATTTTCCCCCTTAGAAATTTCCCTCATACACTACATAAGTAGCACTTGCAGATAATCCCAGGGGAACAGTGTCGTAAGCCTACTGCTCAGGAGACCAGTCAGATTTTAAGTCTCCACTGGAGCTGGTGGAGGTGGGGGGTGGGGGTGGGGTGTGTGTTTGAGAGAGAGAGACAGTAGTTGTCTATTATTTGGGCAAAAGGGTAGCATGACACCAACTCACAACCCTCCCACCCCACCCCCAGGGTCTGATTCTGCTAAGTAGGCCTGAGAAGAGTCTGTATAGGAGGAATCACCTTTTCTAAGAGGTGATTGTATGGCTTTCTTTTGGGGGGCAATCCTACTACAGAGATTAAAAACATGGTGGTTCCCCTCAATCTGCAGTAATAAGGCAAGAAGGGACACTGGGGTTCCTCATGCACCTCACTGCAACATCCCCCAGTGTAAATGCCCTTGGTATCTTGCTGAGAGTTCAGCAAATGTGCATGGGTCCCACCTGGGCTCTCCCCCTGGCTGCTGGGCAAAATCTAAATCCACTGTGGCAAATCTTTAGCCACGTTATAGCATGGTCTTCAGAGGGAAGAAATGAAGAATGCATGGCTCATGGGTGAGAGCTAAGCTAAGGAACCCATAGCTAGTCTAGAGCGCCATGACCCAGCAGACATGGTGGGGCCAGGATAGATGAGTTGCAAGGGGGTGTAGGTTTTCCATAGTTTGTGCCTAAGGATGAGCAAGTTCAGAATTTCTGGAAGAAGGTGACAGGCAAACCCTTCATAGTTGGATCACATTTCTGCTCAGTCTTCCTGAGGTCAAGGAAGGCAGCCGCATCCGTAAGACAAACTAAAATTGCTGACAGGTTTTGCCTCTGGAGTAGAAACCATTCATCCTATCATAAGCTTCATTCTTAAAAATAGTTTTCTTCTCTTCAAAAGATTTTTGCATGTCTTTATTATTATTATATCTTATCCTTACAATTACACTGCTTGATAGACCTAGTAAAAAATGAGAGGTAAAATAGGAACTAATGTTAACCTGGTCTCCAATATTGCCAGGCACTGTGCATAGGACAAATGAGAAATACTCTCTCTACCTGTAAATTCAGAAACGAGGGCTTAGAGAAGATAACTTGCACACTGTCACACAGGTAGTAACAGCAGGACACAGATTCCAATCCAAGTATGTGTGACCTCAAAGCTCATCCTCTTTCCATGGACACTATTATATTTGGTGACTCATGTCACACAGCAAATCAACGATGGAATCAGGCCCAGAGTGGTTCCTGCTAGTACCCCAATACCTTGTTCTGAGCTCTATTTGTCAGCCACAGAGAATCACGGTCAGCATCTCACTGTAAACAGAAGTGGCCCATTCATGGCCACCCTCGAAATCCCCACAGACGTGAGAGTGGAGGGGAGATCCCCCCACCCACCTCCCACTGCTTCCCCACCCCGACTCCACCTACTCCCAGAGCCTAAGTATGCACCAAAGGACAGAATAAAGACACTTTAAGAGGAGTTATATCAAATTGCATGGCAGGACCTAAATTTTAAGATTTTACCAATGATACCTTCTTCTTACACTACTCAAATTCAGAAATAGTAAAACTGGAGAGTAAAGTCCTTTTTTTTTTTTTAAGATAAGAGATTGTACCCTGATTATTTCCCAAGTTCATTTGAGATGACTGGTGGAATGAAATAGTATGTGAAATAAAAATGAAAAAAAAAGACATTCAAAAGAGTCAGGTAAAGAGATTTTCGAGTACTTGAGATGAGCTAATTATCACTGCTGAGCCTGAAATTAAGCTGCATTTCCTAGCAGGTAATGCCTAAAAAGGAAACGTAGTTCTTATTATCTAATGATACTTTTAAAAATAATGAAATAGTTTTTTAAAGCTGTGTGTCTGTCTGACTTCATGGAGAAGTGTTCTCTGTGATCAGTGTATGTAAGAGACAACAGGAACCATGAATTTCTCCTTCCCTCCTTCCTTCATTTCCGGCCTGCCTACCTGCTTGTTTGCTTTTTCTCTCTTTTCCACTTTCTTCTTTTTCTTTTCCTACTTTGGTTTAAGACATATAGAAAAGTACACAGAATAATAAACACTACACACTCAATTCCTAGAAGTAATTTATGCTTTATTTTCTAAAATAAGGTAAAGCATAACAACTACAGAAAAGAAAGAAAACTGTTTTTCTTATCTTCAATTCCATTTCCTAGCCTCCCTCCTCAGGTGTAATCCCTACCACCAATTTGGTGTGTATTCTTCCAATCTTTTGTTTTTACATTTTACACATAAGTATATACGTATGTGTGTATGCATAAATAGTATTGAGTTTTATGTAAATAGTATCACTGAATACAACCTCTGCAGCTTACATTTTTCACTCAGTATTATATATCTGTTACCCATCCATGTACCCACACACAGATCAAGTTAATTCATTTTACTTACTGAATAATATTCCATTATATAACTATATCACAACTTATTTCTCCTTTCATCCATCCCTATTGGACATGTTGTTTCCAATTTTTCAGCATTACGATCAAATTTACTATGGGTATTCTTGTGTATGACTGTCTGTACCCAGGTTGGAGAGTTTTTCCTTAGGATATATACCTAGACATGGAATTGTATGTCTATTACAACATAATTCACTACAGTGTGTTTAAACAAAATATGGCTTAATTGAATAATATAGATGGCCTATAAAAATTGTGGCAAGGCCAGAAAAGTAGGCTGGAACAATACCGCCAGAAATATCCCTAATTGGAGAAATACTTTAATATACTGCAGGATTGTTCAAATAGAAACACCAAAGTTGCTGCTTAAAGCCCATGACTCTACGGCCTGGATACCAAAAATTTGAGGTAAGCTGCCTGGGAACATGGTGCTTTTCTTTCCTTACCATTTTGCAAGTGTCCATAAGGATGCTGGGAAATACTCTGAGAGTGGTGCTGGGAATCCAATTGGACACAGCCTCTCCCGCGGTTAGGAAGAAGATTAGGCAGAGTTGTAGAACAAGCACCACCTTACCCACAATGCCCCTGGATCGGCTATGCTTTACCCATAATGCTCCTGGATGAGCTCCATCTCTGTACAGTCTGCTCCTGCTCCCAAACAAATTCTCTAACTCCATAAAAATGTGTATTTGCTTTGACCTCGTTGTTTCATTTCTAGAACTTCATCCTTGAAAGTAAGAATAGCATGTGCAAAACACATAGCTGTAAAAATGTTTGTTAGTTTATATTTAAAAGCTGGAAACAATCTAAGTGCCAGCAGTGGGTGCTGGGCTATGGTGGCAATGGAGCATGGCAGCCTGCAGACTCGGCAGCCAGAAGCACAGCGGGGGTGCAAACTCCAGCTCTTCTCTCACTCTCTGCATGACCTTGGGCAAAATGTTGCCTCCGTCCTGTTTTCTTATTTACAAAAGGTGGATATAATAGTATTTACTTCATGGATCTCTGGTGAGGAGTAAATTAGATGATCCATGTAAAGCATAGCCCACAGGAAACATTTTATAAATATTTGCTATTATTAAATAAATTATGCTATAACTGCATGATGAAATTCATTGCAAATGTAAAAAAGATACTATAGAAAACTAATAATGCTGGGAAATATTTATGGGTATTGTTAAGTGCAAAAAGCATGTTATTTACTGATGACATCTAGTTTCTCTAAAAATACATTTTTTTTCAGAAGGAAGAACAATGAAGTAATTTACATCAAAATGCTAAGCACAGTTATTTCTGAGTGATGGGATGACAGATTTTTATATTCTTATTTGGGCTTTTCTATATTTGCCAACATCTCCCCAAAAGGGAGGTAGAAGGAAGGAGCCATCAGTAATGTGATTTGCCTTGCTATTTTTTTTGTGTGTGCTAAAGATGGATAATAATTTTTTGCTTGTTTCCCCTTCACCTGTTTCACCTATCCCCCACCCCCGGACAATAATTGTTTTTATCTATTAAGACAATCTAGAAAATGGAGGTAGAGAATGGTGTCCTACAAAATTCCCAAAAAAGTGTCCCTGCTCCATGCTGTCCATGTGGGGAAAGAACCTAAGAAACTCCCTGTTCCAGAGGACAGCGAGTTCCGCAGCCTGTGAGCCCACCCTGAAGGGCCTCTTTTGAGTCTGTGGGCACCCTGACCACCCCACCCTAGTCCACGTACAGCACGGCAAGGCAAGGACAAGGAGAAGAGGGGACTGAGAAGCAGGTGGAGAGGAGGGGAGGGATAGGGAACAGAGAGGCAGCGGGTATCTTCCTTGAGATTACACATCCATCCCACCCTATTGCCCCTGGGCCTAGCCGTCCTCTTTGACTGTTGCTGTTAATTTCGCCAACCTGCCCAGGGCCCTCCGTTTTCCCACTGTGAAGTTTTCATGTGTTTCTCTCGACCATTGAGTATTCCAGGGCAAAACAAAGACCCTGGAATCCCCACTGTAGCCAGCCATGTCCCTTCTGGGTCATGATCAGGCTAGGCAGGAGAAAAGAAAAAAGACAAGAAGAGGATTGGTGGGCACACCCTTTCCATCAGGCCAAGGACGGAGAGGGTGAGTTGAGGACCCTCCACTCCTCCTCCCAAGTCAACAATGATTTTCCAAAAGCACAAAAGGCAGAGCCACCTGGATACAGATGGCATATGGAAGTAGCTTTCAGGTTTTTGGCTTTTTAGGCTGGAAGCCATGGGTTGGGGTGTCCTGTTCATTTCCATGGGTTCCATAATCATTACTTAGCATTAATATTGCATGGCTACATCCACAGAGCACCTTCCGATCACATTTAAAAGGCATTTGTGGAGTGGCGTTGGCTTTCCAGCTACCTGCAATCACTCTCCAGCTCTCTTCTGGGATTTGCACCTTGTGATGGCTTTCTGAGGTCATTTTAGATGGTTAACCCCTGGTTGGGTGTCCCTAAACAACTGTGTAAACTAAGAGAAAGATTGCCCCACACCCCATCCATAAAACAAAAATGATAGTGATATTTGATGACTTGCCAAAACCACAGGACTGCTGGCAATGAGTGAATGAAAGATCTGAAAGCACCCTGGAAAAGAGGTATTTTAGAAATCTGAGGCCCAGCTTGCATGACTACAAAGCCCTGTCCTTAAGTCCTACCTTCCACCATCTTGGGAGGGAGTGTGGTCTGCAGACTGAGTCGGCGGACACACCCCAAAGGACTCAATTAGAATGGCTACATTACAGCCACAGCTTTAATGTTTTCTAGCGTTGAATTCCTTGAAAGGCCAAAGGGTCCCTTACCATACCATCCCACTCAAGACCTTTGACTCCCACCTGCCAAATCTTTGTCATGTCTTGTTTTCAGGGAAAAGTGCCAAGGGATGCTCTTTGGGGATAAAGGTGGAAAAGAGGAAAGATGTTGGCAGAGGCACATGGCGTCTAATGGCAGCCATTGCCTCCATGCAAAAAGACCATTTGTTCCTCCCCTGCTGGCCCACATCCCTTCCAGCATCAGCTGGAACCCAAGGCAGACACTATCACATCCCGCCCTTGACTCATAAAAGACCGCTTCCCCTCGGCAGGAGCTGTGCCTTTTGTTCCTGAGAGCTTAAGGCATTTTGGAATGCCAAATAGTAATGACAGGTCTCTGAATAGCCCTACTTGGGGCACCTCGGGAGTGAGTCATAAGCTGTGTTTCCTTAATTGAGTTAGGACCTGTCAGTCACTAGTTCTGCTATAAATACCCTGGGAGCTGGAGGAAACTTCCCAGATAGGAAAATAACAGGCTGTGCAACGGGGATCTGATCTTGGAGACAAAAGAGGTAAAGAGGCTGTGGAAGGAGCAGCAGGTGCCTGTGGGGCCTCCAGGGAGGCAGACACACCCACCCATCATCACACAGGTTTCTCTCCCACAGGACATGTTCTCAGAATCAGGCTACAGCTGCTTTAAACATTATGATAAGGCAATAGAATGTGCACGGACAGAGCCCAAGGCAGGATGGGTAGATGGGTGGGGCCCTGTCCTTGGGCATTGGCAAGTACGACTCTAGAGTGAGCTCCCCTCCCTCAGGTACCCATAACAGATTCTCTGCTGCCAGGAGAGGAATTTCCCATCACCCTCCCTTCCTCTTGTCAACTGCTGGCACTGTCTGAGCTGGAAAGCAGGTTGACAAGGTCAGGGGGAGTGAAGATCTGATATGCGATCATGCCTCTCAGGTCCATGACAGGCAGGCCTGTATGGAGTGGGCCAATGGCTTCTCTTTGCTCTCCTCCCCAAATAACCCTCTAGTGTGCCAATCAGAGATGAAGATAAGAAGCTGACTGAGTCCTCCTTCCAGAGCCTAAACCTCAAGGCAATTACTTATGGGAGCTCCACAGTGCCTATCAACCTCAAGCCCAGGACTTCCTTCCCACGTGGAAGCTGCCGCTCTGCAGGGGCTGGGGTAGCTCTTATGCATACCCTTTGCATCATGCAGTCACCATTGCTTGACAGTGCCATCCACTGAAAGGGCCACATCCATCACTAAAACTGAGAGACACAGGTGAGACAGGCCTGCTACCTGTGGATAGGGGCCCTTGAAACCCTCAAGCTGAAGGTTCCCACTCCCACCCCAGACCAGAGCTACTCACAGTACCACAGGGCTACTCAAGCTGCACATTATTTATTACTCGTCTGCAGTGAGACAAATACAGAAATTGAGAGTAAAAACTCTAAAACTTTCATAGCAACCTGGCAGAGTAATTTAATGTGTTTATTCTAATAATAAAAAGGCACTTGTACTTTTCATCATTTTATTTCATTTTCCCATACATTTTTTAATAAAAATATGATTCTGCAAGAAATTGTCCAAGAGAAACCCTGTTCCTTCATCGCAGACAGTGGGAGAAGCACAAATCTAGTTGCAGTCTATTGCTCCAAGTACGCGGCATCGAAGCCCCCAGGCTGCTATGTGTTCTCTTCAGGAGAACTCTGAGAGCGTGCAAGAGAAAACAGAGGCAGGCCGGCGGACAGAGGGGACACCTGCCCCACCTGAAACCGGGCAGGCTGCGTTCCAATGAAGTAACACAGTCAATCCAGTCCTTTCTATCACTCTTTCCTGAGATTGTGGCTATGGAGCAATAATGACAATGACAATACACTGTAGACCTGGCCATTCTGGGTGGCTTAGTCAGAAAACCCAGAGCAAGACGGTGCACTGACACTGTCTGAAAACTCACATCCTCAGTGGCCGCCACTCGCCTTCACATGGCCTGGCCACCCCAGTGCCCTCCCAACTAACTCTATCCTGCTGGTTGGAGGGTCTCATCCCTTAAGGAATACGGGGAGACTGGAAGCCGAGCCACTCACTCCCTATCATTCGAGCTGAGCAAGACTTCCTGAGGGAATTTTTCAGCTCGGGCAGGCCACCCAGTGATTAAGAACAAATGCATCTGGTCAAACACACTTGAGCCTGAGTTCTGACTCCTCTGAAACCTACCTATGTGACTGTGGGCACAGCACTTACTCTATCGAGGCCTCAGTTCTGCATCTACAAAATGGACATAACAATACCTAATATTTACTAGACATTGTTCTCTATGGTAGATATTGGCTATTTGCTTTATCTGAAAACTATCAAAATAACTGTATGGGAGATAAAGGTATATTCCCATTTTTCAGGTGAGGAAACCGAGGTTTAGAGAGGTTAAGAACTTGCCATGTTCACACAGTGAGTAAAAGTCAGGACTCAGTCTTCTGCACCCCTCTTCCCAGAATTCTTGCATTTAATCATTGCAGGATATGACCACAGTGTCACTACCTAACTCACAGGATGACTGTGAAGCTAAAGTAAGATAATGCCCTTATCACAGAACCTGTCTAAACAGGAGTGTTATTGCTTTTGACATTATTTTCCAAGGGCTATCTTGGAACCTCCAAATGTGCCCTGGCTTCAAGGCTACAACCTAGGGCAGCAAAAGCTTGGCAAGATCCAGAAGGAACCCAGCCAGAGCCTCCTTGGCAGGTGGCCCAGCATGCACACCCTTTAATAGTCCAGGGTCTTCTGTAAATATGCCAACAGCAAATCAAAGGCTCCGAAGCAAATCTCACGAGTTACTCAATTTCAGGCTCTAAAGCATTTTCAGTCTTGCATCTTTCACATCAGCCGAAAGTTCTTCCAAGTTGCCAGCTTGTGGGTCCTCCACTTCATCTTTCTAAATGCTGAGCCCCTCGCCAAAGAATACCGTAGGTATCAACTACTGAAAGACAGGAGCAGGACCAATGGATAGGGAAGGCATTTGGGGAGGTTGCCTGACTCTCAATAAATATTTATGCCCTTGTGTAAAAATAAATATGTATACACTTGCGGAGTCAGTGTGGGAGCCAGGACTCGGCCTGGGCCTTCCCACAGAGGATTTTTCGTGCTGGATTGGGGAAAGCTGAATGACAGTTTCTTTCCCAGCCGTGCCCTTGAGAACCAACCTCAGACGGTGCTAATAATGGGTGCTTTCTGTTGAGAGTTGGCTCTGTGCGAGGAGATGAGTCCTTGGTATCCCTGATCTCTACAACACATGCAGTGTAGGTTTTAGTGTGTTCTCCCTTCACAGATTGGGAAACTGAGACTAGAGAAGATAAGCAGCTTGCCTAGGGCGACACAGCCACCAAGAGGAGCCAGGATTCAACCCCACTCTGTTCAGCATTGCTGTCTGAGCTCCTCCCTTCCAGGAGGCCCTGTGGGTACTCCCGGGATGGCGCCCTGGTCTCTACTAGGTCTTAGTTGCTTCTCCTCCTTTCCTCTCCCCTGAGCTAAAGGAAGGGCTGTGGCCCACTCTCGGCATCCTGAATGGTGGATGGGTGCTCTCTTTCCCTGCCCCTCTTTGGGTCTCATTTATTTTATTCCCAAGGTGATGATTTGGAGAGAAAAAGATAATCTCATTTATTGGACTGACCCAGGCTTATAGGAGCCCTTGCATATCAGTGCTTAATTGCCTCCCAGTTTACAGGACAGACTCATGTCAAAGCCCCTGTTGGAGGTACCCTCAGCATAGCTTTATTCCAGGCTTATAGGTTTCTGGGAACACCGCAGGATAATGTCATATCCCTGTCCCCTGAAGGACAGCAATGGGTATGCCAGAGACAAAGTCAGTCCAAGCCTCTCAGGGTAACTGGTCCCACGCCAGGATGGCATAGTACCCATAGTGCCTCCTGCATCAGAATCCCCTTGGGTCCTTGCTTGTTAAAACATAGACTCCTGGATCCCAGCCCACCCTCTATATCATAATCTGCAGTGGGGTCAGAAATATTCCCAGGATTCCAGGTGGTTCTGATGTTTACAGAAATGTATACAATCTTTGAATTAGAACACAGGTTTTGGAATCAGAAACATCTGGATTCAAATCCTAACTTTGGGCAAGTTGCTTAGCCTCCTTGAGCCTCTCTCTCTTCTATTATAAAATAAGAATAGTAACTTCCCCCTAAAAACTGGGAAGAGACAGAGAGAGCGCTTAGTCTGACTGCTGAAGAGCACATTAACGTTTGCCTGCTCCAGAGCCCTTCCAGCCACACACTAAATATAGACCCTAGATGAGGTGAGTACTCAAAGAGCTCTTGCATTTTGCTTTGTAAGCCAGGGAAACTGAGGAGAGTGATTAGAGGGCCAAACTCTTTCTAATTCTAACTGATCAACAAATGTGTGGTGGATATCTGCTCTGAGTCCAGCAGCACAGACCTGAAGTTCTTACCCCTGGCAACTCAAATTTTAGTTGACATGAGGCAAAAGCACACAAGTTTAAATAAAACAAGAATAACTAAAAGAAAAAGACAACCATCAAAAGATGCTCCATGTTTACTTATCATTCAGCATTTATATTCATTAATTGTTTGTTGTATGTCACAGACTTTCCCAGGCACTGAAGACACAAGGCTGAATAACATGATACCAAACTCAAAACATTCAGTCTAGGGAACGAGACAGATGAACAAATCAGTGTTCATGATTAACTTTCTTCTGGCTGAGTAGGAAAGAGTTAAGTTCCACATTTAAAATGAAGAGCCTAGGAGATCAGCTCTAATATATGAAGCAAGAAGGCATCCGAGGGCTGCTTTTTCTGTCTTAGAGAATCCAGAGCTTCAGATTCAAAGTCTAGAGGCAAATTTACCAAGTAAGCCACTGTCAAAGTTGTAATAGCAAACAGATTTGAAACTCTGTCTGAAAGTAGCATGAAGTATGAAAACACAAGTAAATCTATTCTAAATGGTTAACTACGGTTCAGGAGAAGGGGAAATACGGATAACACCCAGCCCACCTTTAATAACCCAGTAGTGCGAGGGGCCAGAGGCAAAGCTGGAGATGAGGGAAGCTAATCGCATCCACACTTTCTGCAAAACTCACGGCTTGGTGCCTTGAAAGGAGGGAGAACATCTGTCTGTTCACTGCTCTACAGCCAGCACCTAGCAGAGTGCCTACACAGTCACTGGTTTCTTATGAACACTCACTGAATGAATGAAGAGCTGCATGAAAGACAAGGCCATGGTCCAGATCCAAGCCAGCCAGCAGACGGAGGGACTGGTAGCAGACAGCTCTTTCTAGAGTCCAAAGTTCTCTGCGTTCTAGACCTGTGTATCCAACTATTTGTCACCCCCTTGGAGATGTCTCAAAGGATACCTCAACCTCAGAAGGGATGAACTTGTGCTCCACACACTTTCCTACAGCTCCGCAGCTCAGTGAATGCTCCCACTCTCCATTTAGTTACATAAGCTGGAAACTAAGGACACATCACTTCACAACCTTTCCTCACTCCTCAACACCCAGCCGTCCCTGGGTGCTGTTTACTTCCTAAAATTCCCTCAAATCCATCCCTGCCGTTACTCTAATCCAAGCCAGCATCTTTGTCCACAGCTAGTATAGCTGCCTCTGGGCTCATCCAACCCACGTCTGCCTTGCTGGCCTCTCTCCCTCTTGCTCCTCCCACTACCTGCAAATCTTTTTCTTCCCATCACCTGGTCATTAGCTCCTCATCCGTTAGATGAGACACCTGCCCTCTCTCTCTCAACTATGGCAAAGCCCTGTCATAAACTCTGCAGACTTCTCTCTTGTGACACTCGCTACAGTGGTTGTTTTACCATCCAGTGTCCAAAGGCCAGCAGGTGGCTTCCTAAGCCACAGGGGCCTCTATATGCATGCACTTGGTAACAAGCAGGATGGCAGAAGGGAGAATGTTCCTGTGGTAGGAACTCAGTTCAAGCAAAGATCTTCTGTGAAGAGAGGGAGAGAGAAAACTGTCATTTTGTGCCTCAAAGGTCTTTAGAGTTAAGGAGGGAGGCCCTTGGCCTGCTCTGCTTCCAGCAGGTGCCTTTGACTCTGAAGTTGCCAGTTTAAATGCTCAGAGTGCCCCGTGTAGGTGCCATCAATGGCAAAGTAAGCTCAGGGGAGGCAAAATGAGGGTGGGACTGGTGCCCACTTGACGCCTGCCAGCACGAGAGCAGCTCCAGCCAGGCATGGCCTTGTGGGAACACCAGCCTCTGTGCTTGGGTCTTGTCTTATTTTTCAAGAAAAGCCCCAAATCAAAATTTTATGTAAAGTCTCTTGACCTTTAAACTCTGGCAACTAATTCAGAAATTAAAAAAGACAATTCAGGAGCCAAATAAAACATACCTGTGTTCTGGCTTCTGCAGGCTCCAGTTTGCCACCTCTGCATTAGACTGCTTGTTTTCCCTGCCCCAGCCCCACATGGCCTCGGCACCAATTCCTCTGCCACCCCTCCAAGGACTGCAAGTGGGACTGGCTCCTGCTGCTGGTCAGTATTGTGTTAAGCTTAACTCAGTCCTCCGAGGACTGTTCCCGACTTCTCCCTTCCCCCCTCACCCCCATTTCATGCTAGCCTCCTTACCAAGCACGAAGATCTCTTGGATCTAGGCCACCCATTCACTCACAAATGTCTTTCCCTTCTGAACAACTTCAAAAGAGCTTTCTTTGCAGGGCTGCTCAGAGGGGCAAAAGCCTGCTCTGGATCTCCATGTGGCCTCTCCCGCACTCCTGCATCCCCACCCTCCCCACCCTCAGTCCTCCACGTAGCAGTTCCTCAGGCCAGAGACCTAGACCTAGAAGGAAAGCAGTTGGAAAACCACTGTCCCAGTCGTCCCCCAAGGATTAGCACTCAAAATCGGACTCAAAGGCCAAGTCAGAAGACCTGACACTCCGTCACACCATGAAACTGGAAATCTCCAAATGCCACTACCCTGCCGTCCTCCAAACCACCAGGAGACGAGCTACTGTTGGAACAGGGGTGGGTAGAGCCCAGATGGAAGCCTCGGGCAGACTCAGACAGTGCTCACTTTAGGAGGTGGGGAGTTCACAGCAGGAGAGAAAGGGGTGCAGCTCCAGATTGCCTGACACCTGGATGCCCTACAGGCACCTGAAAACCTGCACATCTCAACTGTCCCCTCTGTTCATCCCCAGCCCTCCCTTGTCCTCTCCTCTCCATCTCCAAAGATTGCACCAACTGGTCACCAAGTATGACTCTTCTGAGAAGCCACATTCAAAGTCACTCAGTCACCACGCCTACAGATTGCATCCCAGAATATCTTCCAAATCCACCTGTCTCCATCCCTGCACCCCGGGCATGTTCCGGCTGCAGCTCCCTTACCCAGATGACCTCACTCCCTCTTGTCTCACCCTCGGCTTATCCGGTCAT
The DNA here is from genome assembly GCF_040802235.1 of Manis javanica. Taxonomy (NCBI): domain Eukaryota; kingdom Metazoa; phylum Chordata; class Mammalia; order Pholidota; family Manidae; genus Manis; species Manis javanica. Next base: position 19,812,911 of record NC_133161.1, read on the forward strand.
GCTGCCTGAGCATCTTCCAAAAACATAAATCTGGTCATGCCATTCTCTTGCTGAAAACCCTCCAGGGACTCCCTATTGTCCTTCAAAATATAATCAAAATGCTCAGCAGAGCCCGGCCCCTCCTGCCCCAGGGATCTCACCTTGGGCACGTCCCCAGGGGCCCGCAGCCTTACAGGACTGCTGGTTTTTCCTCAGAGCCTGTCCAGGCTCCTCTTGCCTCCATGTCATCACACTTGCTATTCCGACTGTCTTCAAAGTCCCTTCCTCCCCTCCTCATCAGTGTGGCAATGTCTGTTCGTCCTTCCAGGCTTGGCTGAGGTGTCTGATCCTGCAGAAAGTCTTCCCTAATTCCCCACCCCCACCCCACTTACCCCGCTTCTTTTTTTACGCTCTTCAGATACTGTCATGAGATTACTTAGCCCATGATCCTGCAACATTGTTTTTGTGCATCTCTCACATTAGACAGTGAGCAACTCTAAGGCACCGAGCATGTCTCAGACACACTGGAAGCCCAGGACCTAGCCTGGAGTAGGCACTTGCCATCCGCCTGTGGAGTGAATGACTGAAATATTCTAACCTTGGCACTGAGTTTAGGAGTGGGTTGATTCCAAACAGTCGCTTTCTCAGCACACACAGCTTATTTTTAGCATTAGTAGTTTATCTCCCAGTGAAACTTGGTGCCAGCTGTGGTCACCTGTTTGACTGCTCTCTGAGCTCTGCCTTTAACTAGAAATTAATTTGGCTTCCTTAAGCTTTCCCTGCCCAGCAGAGAAACTTCTGCTGGGTAAATCCAAAGTTGTGGGCAATTTTTCTTTTTCTCTTTAATCTCTTTCTCTTGTGCACCAGTTCCAATTTTGTGCTTTCTGGCTCCCTCCTCCCTCGGAGCCTATTTTTCAATCTGTCATCTCCCACCCTTCACAGATGCTGACTCACCTTGGATCATCACCTTCCCAGCTGCTTATCTCAGGGAAACTGAGGCCGACCCTGCCAAGGGACTCAGCCACATTACTCTGGAAGTCTGGAGCAGCGCTGACAATGGACACCGGAAGTGAAAAGTCCTCAACCCCAGTGTGCTGCCCTCCGCCCAGACCATGCCTCAGTGGGGAGGAAGTCAGGGATGTTAAAGGCCAACTCTTCAGCTGGAAGTCCCAGCCAAAAGCAATGAGGACACAGAGCATGATAAGGAAGGTGCAGGTGGGTGCAGGTGGGTGCAGGATCTGTAGCTCACCAAGTCCTATTTTTGGTTAGACCGTGTTCACTGGCCCCCCAAGAGTCACCTAATGGTCTATGCCTGGCAGGGAGTGCTTCCGCCTCCCAGCAGACCCGAGAGCCCTGCATTATATGCTCAGCTGTCTCCTCATTAACACCTCCTTCTCCCCAACCCTCACCCCCATCTGCCTCCTGTCCTGCTCTCTTGGCAAGAGTCCATTCACACACCACACAAGCTCCAAAAGCAAGGTTGGCATGTCTCTGTTGAAAAAGTTTGCAAAAACCTAAAGGGGGCCTTGGGTGGGGAGCATCTATTGCTTCAACATGGAACTGAGAACCTGCCAGGAATTCTTGGGGAAACCAAGGAAAAATGCAACAAATGATTTGTTGAGGGCACTGGAAAGTTAAGAAACTTACCCAACGGCACACAGGAGCTAATCAGAGGAGCCACCAACTCCATATTTTGTACAAATAGCAAATAGCTTTGTATACAAAGTCTGTGGCATTTTCTACATTACCCTACAGAAAGTTGCTATAAAATGAATGTTCTTATTTGGGGGAGAACGTTCTGCAATGTCAGAACTCCCTGCTTTGAGTAATGGGCAGCTGTAAGACTTCAAGAGCAAAGCATGTGTGGCTGCACTTAGAAATTGACAAAGGCCCCCCAGCACCTATGTGAGCAGTGCTCCCTGCTCAATTCCAAGGCAAACCCACTCTCCAGGAGCCACAGTCTTGTGAAGAAGATGCCAGAGGCATGAACAGAAGTGTGAAATTTGAAATTAACGTACAAGATTGATCAGATAAAACAAGTTTCTGGGCATAAGATTATATAATCCCTTAGAGTTCATAAAAAGGAACCATCAGATAATTCAGTCATCTTATCATTTTAACTGAAGTGGCTAAACCAGCTTCAGTTGCAAAAATAGAAAAATGTTAGCTTCATGTTTCTCTGTTAGTAGGCAAGGAAGGGTGCAATTTGCCTTTCGTAGACTAAGCAGCAACAGTCAGGATTTTTAAATTCTCCTCTCATTTATATTTAAAAGAGAGAAATCCAAGGAATTCCAAATTCATTTACCCCAAGTGGACAGAATTTGCCTCTTGCTCCAATAGGCAATTACAAGGAGACATGTAAACTATACAACCATGAGCTCTCATGCAGCTGGAAACTGGAGAGAAAAAGGTCCCTCCTTATTTACTGATATGAAAGTCACCATCTTTGTGTATAAACCCAACTACAAAGCAAGGTTCAAATGAGTCCCCACCCTCGCCCGCAAAGCTTCAGGAATACCAAATAAACCCCTCCAGCCAACTATGCCAGCCGGGGTAGAAGCTAAGGGATAAAAATGCTAACTTGAATTTGTACCATGATGCATTCCCTCACAACGCCTTCTTCAAATGCTCTTCTGTCCTAGACCCCTGTGTTCCTGCTACTCAGCCTTTTTTATCTCCAGCATCTAACTCTCCTGGGTGGAAGCAGGCATTCCTCCCGATGTGCTAGATCCGTGGGCCCAAATGGCAGTAAAAGGCAGTGGCCTTGATTTGGCAACTCCCAATAAGCATTGAAAATTTTCATACCTTTTTACTCAAAAACAACACTTTAAGGAATTTACCCAAATGAAATAGTCAACAATGAGTATAACTATGTGCCTGCAAATATTGTTTAAAATGATCTAAAAATTAAAAACAACTTAAATCTTCATAAATGTTGGTCTTAGGTAAACTATGATATGCCTATATGTGGAAGTAAAAATACTAGAGAAGCAATATAAGAAAAGATTAATAGATTGGATTATATAAAAATACGAGTATTTTCTATGGCAAAAAATAACATTTACAATACCATAAGACAAATGGGTAAATTATTTGCAGCGTGTATGGCAGGCAAGCTAATTTATCTGATATAAAAAAAACTCTTTAAGATCAATGAAAAAAGAACAACCCAGTTTAAAAAGGGCCAATAACCACATGAAAAGATGTTCAACTTCACACAATTGAAGAAATTATATTAATAGCTTGATTCAATCTTTCATCTATAATATCAGCAAAGTCCAATAATATCCAGGACTTAGAAAAAAAGTTGTTCTCATTCATTGTTGGTGGAAGCATAAATTTAAAGGGCAATTTGATCATTTGAAAATGTTAAATTCTAAAATATTTCCACTGTAGGAATTTATCCTTGCATATGTACTTACACAAGCACATAAAATATATACATAAGGTGTTTACAGAGTGTTGTTTATAATATCAAAAATGTAGAACAAAATAACAAATAAATTGTGGTACCTGTGTAATGTACTTTACAATAGACTACTATGCTGTTTGGCAGAATGCAGTAACTCTATATATAGTGATATGGAAAACAATGCCCACAATACACTGGTCTGTTAATTGATAAGTAAATACAGAAAGCTGAAGAATATTAAGTATAAAGAACTTCGTTTGTGATATATACATACTTTTTTTCACGTAAGCATAGAGAATATATTGAAAGATTTGAAAGAAATATAAATAGTGGCAGCTTCCAAAGGATAGCATTTGAGGGGAAGGGAGATTTTATACTTTATTTCCTATCATTCTCAACTATTCAATTATTTATTTTAATGATTATGTATTATTCCTGTAATTTTAGAAAACTAGCTTGACCCATTATTAATCACCTACACTGTTACAGAAACTGTTAGACACTGGGGGTAGAGTGGTGAGTGGGCAGACATGACCTCTTCTCAAGCAGTAAATCATAACATGAAATGAAAGGGACCTTTTGCAATAGGAGCAGGGAGACTATGGTAAGAGGAAGAATGCTCGGACCTGAACATCTGCAAGTCAAGCAGAAAAGGGCTTTACTTGGACGGGAAGGATTGAGCACAAATTGGTTATGGGGGACCAGTATGATCAGACCATTGGTGAGGGGCTGTTGTTCTTTGTGGTCAGCCTATTTTCAGGAGGGGTGGAAGAGTGGGGACTGTTCCATATTCCATTGCTGGCTCAGGCTGAGCATGGGTCAAAATTCAGGGTTCAGGGGTGGAAAGTGGGGTGGAGGAAAAGCCTAACTAAGGTTTGACTAAGACAAGTCGGTGGACATTATGTCCCTTTTCGTCAGTGGGAGCAAAGAGTTCAGCTAATCACTTTTGAAACACAGAAAGGGAATTCAGAGGGTCTGAGTCTGCCCTTGCAATAACAGGGGTCTCCCTGCTTCTTATCTAAGTCACATTGGGTAGGATGGTTTTTTGCAGCAGCCATTCCAGGAACACAAACAAGTCAGCGATTACCTGACCATGGCTGTTTCCCAGAAGAGGACTCAGGCAAGGCATCACCTTGTCAGGGACAACCATAGCCCCCTCAAACAGCTTTAATTCTTGGGGACTTAAGAATTAAGCAAGAAAATGAGTAAATAAATAAAACTTATATAACTACCAGCAGAAGCTTCAGAGAGGGAGTGATTTCTGGCCCCAGAGGAGACCATATCTAGTGCACAGTTCGTTTCTTAGCTTTTCAGTTTCAAAAATCTATCTGTATCTGCCCGGAACAGACTGAGAGATCACTGTAACAGAACAGATGGCAATGAAACGGACCCGATTATGTACAAAGATGTAAGATTCATTACAGCTCAATGAGGGAAAGAAAGGATTACCCAATAAATGGTGTTGGGGCAATTAACTAGCAATTTGGAGAAACAGTAATTTTAGAATCCCACTTTATGTCATACACTAAAATAAATTCCACCTGAGTGGAAGGGTTAAATGGTTTTTTTTTAACATCAAAATCTTAGAAAAATAGGATTGAATATTCTCTAAACCTCTAGAGGAAAGATAACTGTATAGGCTTAGAAGCAATACAAGAAATGTTTTTTTGAAGAGTAAGATCTATAAGTTTAGCTACAAAAATGTAAAGTATAAAAGCAAGTAACAAACAAAAAATACTGCAGCAAATGTGACAAGGAGGAACTATACTTAAAATAATTAAGCCCTCATCAGTATGGATCAGAAACAAATTAGGACTTTAAAAGGCAGGACAAAAGATAATGCACAAAAAAGTGATGTAACTCGCAAACCAAGACTTGAGATATTCAGTTCCCAGAGAATAAAAAATATAAATTAAAATACAAAGTTACCATTTGTCTCTGCTAATTAGCATAAACTGATAATAACACCTCTGGGGCTTCTGTTTCTGGTTAGGCTGTAGACAGCCTTAGGTGGTTGTTGACACCCACCTTGTCCTGAGAACTAGCTGAATAAGCCACAAAATCACAGTTTTTAAAACCATCAGGGCTTGGGATGCAAAGAAACCTAAATAAATTAAATTCTAACAGTGATAAGCTCTTCCTAGGATAGAAGAGATTCATGGCTGCTTCCATCTATGAAGATGTGGCAGGAAGGGGAAGAATCTGCCATAGACTCAGGAAAAGAGATAACTGGCCAGGCTTGTAACAACATTCAATGACTATCTGTGAGCTCCTGTGACAGATCAGAATTCCAAAGAGCTCTAGCCACAGAGTGAGTCTGCACCCTCTCACTTGCCGGTGCCCTTGTATAGCTCTTCATCGTGACCACAGGAAGAGGAGACCCAGGCTGTGGGCAAGCAAGACGACTGATAGAATTCCCGCAAGGCCTGCAGGGACTCAGCCAAGTGCCAGAGCTGCTGGAGCCAGGGCAGGACCCACAACAGAGAGAAGGCCCTCTAAGGGATACAGGCACTCCAGCCCAAGCAGCACGGGGCCCTCCTCAGACCTGGAGCAGAGGCAGAGGGAGGTCCCCCAGGTTGCAGAAACCTGGGGGCTGGCCCTGAACCCAAAGCTGGCACCTGGCTGCCAAGAAGGAGAGAAACCGCCTATGCTATGTATGTTCAGAAAGTTGGCAGAAAGGCCGGGAGGCATAAAAATATCTCATATCAGTAGTGCTCAGAGCCCAAGCCCTGATGGAGAGTCTTGACTTCATCCTCAAAACGTCTGAAGCCAGTGGTGAACTGGACCAAACTAGAGCCGTAAGAATTCCATGCCCCGCTCAAACATAGCTCTAATTGTCTCAGGCCTTTGCACTAGCTGTCTAAAAGAAGGGACGTAACCTTTTCTGTGAGTGAATACTGTTTATTTCAATCTGCTGGTTTTTTACACACAACGTCTTATATAAATAAAGAATTAAGAGACTAAGATACCAAGCAAATGTGATAGGGTCAAGAGATTAGAGTAAATGGAAGAAGACCCAGAGATGGCTTAGATGTTAGATTATCTAACAGTGACTGTAACATAAACAGAACGAGTCTGTATAAACAAATGGGGGCTTTGGGCAGAAAGATGGAGACTATAAAAAATAGCCAAATGGGCGTGTGATTAACTCTTTAAAAAACCATTATTTTGCCTAAAACAAAAATCATAACAATGAATTATAGAGTTTAGAGCATATGTAGTTATAGAGCATAACAATGAATTACAGAGTTTAGAGCATATATAGCAGGAAAATCTATGACAATAGGAGCATAGAGGATGGGAATGAAGTAAATGTATTAATAATGCTACAGAGGTCTTACGGTGTTAGTGAAATAGCATATTGTTATTTGAAAGTATATATTGGTAAATAAATGATTCATAGAGAACTCACTAAAAATAACAAAAATAGGTGTAGTGAAAAAGTCACTAGAGATCAAAGGATAATTAGAAATATTTAATTCACGTAAAAGGATGCAGAAAAGGAGGAATCGAGGAAAAAAATGGATGGGACAAATAGAAAACAAATAGCAAGATGATAAACCCAAACCCAATCCTATCAATAATTACATTAAGCATAAATTACTAACTGCTCTAATTTAAAAGCAGAGATTGTCAGGCTGTATGAGAAATCAAGCCTGAACTATAGCCATTTATAAGAAATGTCATTTCATAATGATAGAAGGCAAAGTCAACAGGGTAACAATCATGAATGTCTATACACCTAATAATGAACTATCAACATACATGAAGCAAAAAATGACAGGACTAAAGGGAAAAACAGAAATCCACATCTGGGTTGGGATTTTTAACATCTCTCTCAGTAATTTGTAGGATAAGTACACAAAAATATCAGTAAGTAGATTTGAAAAACAATTTGATATTTACAGAATAAACATTTCAGAAAGCTTCTTTTCACATGCACATTAAACAGACACACAAATAGACCATCTATGCTAGGCCCCAAAATAACACTAAAATACACTTCAAGGGACTGAAATCATATAAAGTATGTTCCTGGACCACAATAAATATTAAATTTAAAACAAGTAACACTAAGATATTTACAAAATCTCCAAATATTTTGTAGTTGAGTAACAAAAACTAAAAAAGACATGCAATAATAAAAGATCACAGGAAAATTAGATACGTATTTTGAGCTGAATGGTAATAAAAACACAAAACATCAAAACATGTGATCGGTAGTTAACACTATGCTTAGACAGAAATTTACAACTTTCAATACTTGTATTAGAAAATAAGAAATGTATGAAATCACTAATATAAGCTTCTACATGAGAATCCTGATTAAGAACAAAATATATACAAAGTAGAAAAGATTAAATAATGAAAATAAGAGTGGAAATCAAGGAACAAAAAAAATGAATAAATAGAAAGAATTAAGTTCTAATCAGACTCTTTGAAAAGATTAATAAAGCTGATGAACCTCTGGCAAATCTGATCAAGCCAAAAAAAAAGAGAGAGAGAACACAGATTATCAGGAATAAAAGAAGTGCTATCAAGACAGGTATTTTCAAAATTAAAAGGAAAATGGGAATATTATAAACACTTTAATCTCAGTAAATTTGACAACTGATGCGAAAGGGATTGTCCCTTGAAAAAACACAATTTTTCAAAACTGACGCAAGTCAAAATAAAAAATCTAAATCTACGGATGCCTTTTTCTATTTGGAAGGAGTGCTAAAGAAGGACGGTATTAGTTCTTTTTTAAATGGTTGGTAGAATTCACCTATGAGGCCATCTGGTTTTAGGTATAATAGCTCAAAATTTTAAACAACTCAAATGTTCATTAACTAGAGAATGGACAGAAAAACTGTCATAATTCCATAGAAATCTATGCAGCCATAGAAATGAATGAACCACTAATACATACAAATTCATGGATGGATCTCAAAATCATTGTGTTGGAAACAATGAAAGCTAGACAAAAAGGACAATTTCTGTTAATTCCATTTATATGAAGTCCAGGAACAGGCAAAAGAATTTTTGTGGGTGATGAAGATATTCTATCTTTATTTTGGGTGGTGGTCTGAAAGGTTATGTAACTGTTAAAATTCCTCAGTCTCAATTCTCAAAATAAGGTAATTTGATTTCATACAACTTATACCTCAATTTTTAAAAGTTTAACAGTAATATCTTTGGCTGATAAGGATGTACTGAAACAAATAGTCCCATAATTGGACATTAATTTTGGAAAGCATTTTGGCAATATTAATCAAGAGTTATAAAACGTCCAAACATTTAACTCATAATTTATTTAGGCAAATCTACTCTTTTATAATTCAAAATTATAGAAGGAACATGCATAAAAATATTAACAGTATTTTGTAATAGTGTAAACTGAAGCAATTCAAAATGCAACATTGGATAACAAGTAAAGAATGTGCAATAAATATACTTAACAAAATATATTTTGGTCATTGATATTATAGTTCTCATGACTATATAACAAGCTGATGACATATTTAAGCTACAATCCTTTACGCCTTGTAAAAATATAGATAGGAAAAAACACAATGATAAATTGTTCTTCAGGGAATATTTTCTTAATTTTCAGCTTAGGTATCTGAATTTTTATATTGTCCTTTCCTTTAACATTTTGTTCAATTCTTTTTAAAACTTTTTCTTTTTTCTTGATATTTTTGCAATATTGAATTTCAAGAACACAGTCTTTTTCTCCAATTATTCACATATCATTTATCTCCTTCCATCATTTTCTTTATTTAAATTGGATTTTTATTGCACAAGAAATCCATGGTTATATTTCCATAATTTTTTCCTATATATAAAAAGATCTGTTTCACCTAATCGTTTTCAATTTCCAGAAAATAACTTTTTAACTGGACTTTATGAATAAAACTAATGGGATAGTTCTTTTCAATGACTCAAATGCTCATGCCTACCAGAATTAGATATGCAGCCAAATATTATGTCATTAATGTAAAACATTAAATATATTGACTTTAAAAACAACAACATTTTAAGAGTGGCTAGTCTCTAGGTAGTGACATAAGGTAAAAATTCTTTTTCCTTGTCTGATTTTCCTATAGTGAACATGTATGACTTTTGTGATAAAAAGAAACAACAGACTTAAATCTCAGTTCAGGCTCTATCCCTCCTCAAGCCACGAACTCAAGCCTGACCCAAGACAGGGCCCAGGAATGCAGGGTCCCCAGGCCAGAGGCTTCCCCATTAGGCACACATCTTGCCATTGCTCTTCTGGCACCTTGACCTTGCACTTCCTCTTTCTGTGCTACTCTCTTGAACTTAATAACCTGACACTCTGGGGCTTCCTCTTCTGGCCCTCAGCCTTGCACCTACCAGTCCCACTGTCCTTATACCCCCCCATCCCCTTAAGTGCAGGAGGCAGGGACCCTCAATCTGGTCTCTTCTGGTCCTGGGCTTCTTGGTGTCACACAGGCAGCTAGAGCAATAGCTACACCGACCTTTCCTCCCCAGATCCCCAGCAAGGGAGCGTGCTATGGAATGCCTGTGAAACATCATCATCTCCCCGTCTCCCAGTAGAAGCGAATAGAGTTAGAGGAGGCTGTCGAGGGTGGGATGGTAGCAGGCGCCTCCCTGGAGAGCCCACTCTAGCCTTCCTCGCCTGTCTGTGTCTCCTCCTCTCAGCTTAGATCCTCTCTCAGGAGCCTGGCCAAGCCTGGTGAAGGGAAGCTAAAGAGGTGACTACAAATGGAAATGAACGTCCTGCTGAAAAGAATTCAGAGTGGTGATAAATAGTTTTATGGGGCCCTGGCATATTGCAGGCAGCAGAAGACTGTATCTTCCCATCCACCCCAAGTATATTCTTTGTCCCCCACTTCTTCCTAACCCCTGCCCTATAGCACTTAGAAAGAGGAAGAGGGACAACGCCCCATGGGGAGGGGCAGGGAATGGCTCCAATGACAGGGAACCTCATTCAATCTGTCTCCTCATAGCTGTTCAGTCACTAATTGACTTTTCCTCCTCACCTTAATTTTGACGATGGTGTCTTAATCAATTAACTCTGTCACCAAAGCTGCAGGGTGCCACAGATGAACTCCCCAGGTGCTCCACACAATTTGATAGGTAGGCTGTCCCTGGCCAGCTCCATGGGTAATGGCCTGAGCCAGTCCTGGTCCCATGAGGGGGCAGGGACACGTGATTCTCTTGCTGTTTGCCATGGGGCCCAGCCAGCAGGAAGAGAGTCGGAATGCCTAGATTGCTGTTTTCCGTCTCTGACAGCGTAATACATTCCGTTTCTCTTTCTGCATTCTCACATGCATACAGAGTTCATCAGGGACACCATGGCCAGCGGGAGAGATGGATCACCAGTGTTGTTCCTGGGTAAGCCTCCTGGGAGCGCCTTTGCTCGCTCACTCCCTCATCATATCGCATTTTATTTGTTTTTGACTGGTCTTTGCTAGATTTGTGGGGAACAGGGATCCAAAGAAATAAAAATTATGGGCCCTGCCCATAAGACATTCATAATTTTCATTGAAGAGATATGACATTCTCATATAAAAATAGATGCCAAGATCTGGTGTTTGAAGACAGTGTCCAGGTGGCAACGTCAGTTGTCCTGGATATTTTGGCCACGTGTCCCCTCCTCACTTCTAGGACCCTCCGACATATTTCAAACATGCTTTGAGTAACTGCAATGGACCCACCACCAGGTGGAGCTTTGGCAGGAGAAATTAAACAGTACCTGATAACTCTACATGGAAAGCCTGCAAGGCCGGGCCAGACCAAGTCTTCCCCCAGTGTGCCTCCTGCAGAGGCCCCTGCCCTGATAGTATTCTTAGGGCTCTACCCAAAAGGAACTGCCTTACCACGTGATTTTTTATCTAAGACACACTTTTCTAAATTATCCTACTTCTCATGTCTCCTATTTTCAGTCTTGATCTACTTTTTAACCTACCTTAGTCACCAAACGTTAATACCCTCTCTTTAAATAAAATTTTAAAAAGTCCTAATGGCTTCCTATAGCCCTTAGAAGAAAATCTAATCTCCTCACCATAGTCTACATGATAGACTGTATTGTCAGTTTCAAAACCTACTGCTCCTGTGGCATGCTCAGTTCCACACAGAAGCTTTAAGGCCATCACGTGGTCCTCCACCTTCTCTTTTCCCTCCACTAGGAGACCAGAAGTGTCCTAGATAGGAGCTGTCCCACCTCCCTAGATCTCAGAGTGAAGAAATGTGCAGCCAATCCACAATGGACACATACCATGAATAGTAAGTAAGCTTATTTATTGTATGCCACAGATAACCCTGATTTGAGGGTCTTTCGTTACCATGAAGCTTAGCTTAACCTGACTGATACATTCTACAATGCACTCTGACCCCTGAGCACTTCTCCAATTTCATGTCCCACCTTCCATCCCCTCACCCAATACACTCCAAGCACCCTGGCCTTCTTTCTCTTTCTTGAACATGCCACATTTGTTCTCACCTCAAAGCCTTTGCATATGCTGTTCCTCTGCCTGGATTGCTTTCCCTGAGGTCTCCACATGGCTGGCCCTTCTTCATTATTCAGATCTTGGTTCTAATACTAGCTTCTTAAGAAATGCCTGCCCTGAATCCCTATCTAACGTAGCCTCCAGTCATTCTCTATCATGTTATCCTGTCTTATTTTGCATCAGTTTGCTAGTTTATTGTTTCCCCCACCTCGGAATGAACACTTCACGGAAGTGGAGATCTTGTGCATCACAGTCACTGCTGTATCTCCAGACACCAGAAGGTCATCTGACACTCAGTCCTGTGTCAGGAGTAAATGAACATCTCTTCAAAACTTGAAAACATTTTCAGCTGCCAACAGGACCCCTCTTCCCAGAAATCCTCAGACTCAGCAGACCCAAAGGAAAATTCCTGACGCTGTCATCTCTTCCCTCACCCAACCTCCTCCACATCCTCGAATTCCTGATTAATGACACCGTCATTCACCCTGCCACCCGCCCCGCCTTCAGGTGCTTCTCCACTCCTCCCTCCCACTCACTTCCTCCACTCCCAAGCAGTCACCAGACTGATGCTCTTTTTTAAACCTCTCTAATCTACTCCATCCTTATTCCCCCACCCCTGCCCTCACCCAGGTCCTTACCATCGGTTGGCTGGATTATCACAGTTTTTGCAGAACAGGGTTCCCTGTTTTCAATTTTCTCCCCTCCCATCTGTGCTGCACACTGCCACCAGAATTATCTTTCTAAAATCTGGTTATGGCCCTCCCCTGTTTAGAAGGAGTTCAAAGGAGCTACAGGATAAGGCTTAACTCCTTAGGGGCTATGAGATGCCTTTGCGCTCTGGCATCTGCCAACTGCCCTGCGTCTCTCCCACTCACTTCTGGACGCCTGGCCCCCTCCAGCCCCCCTGAACCAGGGCAGCAGTGCCAACGTGAGTTTGCACTTATTGCTGCCTCTCCCTGGGATGCCCTGCCTCAGTCAACCCCTTATCCCCTAATGCACACACAGTCCCATCAGCGTCCTCCCACTGCTGCTCTCAGTTCTGTTATCAGTTCTCGCTCTACGTTGCCTCTCCCAGCTCCTCCCTCCCCTCCTCCTGTGAAAATGAAAATAGCTCTAATGATGAGCTCCATCCTTTCTCAGCCTGTAACACTTTATGCAAACTTCTGTTCTAAGACTCTTCACGTGGCATAGTGTGCTTTCGGGGATGGCTTGTCTGTCTTCCTTAAGGGCTCGACAAGGGACCTTTCATGTTTGAATCCCCACTACTTAACACGGCACCTGATAGATACATTGCTGTGCTCAATGAATCTTGTTCTAGTAAGCACATGATAGAATAAACGGTATTATGTAAGTATGAGGAGAGAGAATCATAGATGGACTAGCTACATAACAGGCTAGGGAGCTTGTTTGCATGATATGACCAGGAAAAAGAATGTCCATGCTCATGGTATCAACCCTTAGTTTCAATTCTGCCCTAATAAAGCTACCCTATAAAATGGATGCTTACCTGGTATAACAGAAAGAGGATCCCAGGTTTTTAGGAGCCCCAGGCACTCATTTTAGTTGGCGTTCTGATTTACTGCTCAAATAGCTTTTTCCCACATATGTATTATAAGAAAGGCTTCACTCATGTTGCTCCCATTTGCAGATTCTAAGAGGCATTAAGTGATGGCCCAAAACTACACGATCAGGGAGCAGCAAAGTTAGAACCTGAACTCAGGACGTGTCTCTAAGCTCTGTGATGCCCTCACCCAGTGGGCTGTCTTCCCCTCCGAGAGCCTTAGTAAGCAGATTATCTCTGTTCCCAGCATGTCCAAAATGCTTTAATTCTGATACTCTGAACCCCCTGGGCTGCCTTGAATCTCTCTTCCCACCTAGCCTCTCACAGTCCGGAGAGCCTATGAAAGCCCAGCCTGTGGGGGCTGGGCCAGGGCCTCCCACCCACCTCCAGCTCCTCACCCAGGAAGCACAGGTGCCCTCCAGGCAGGGCAGCAGGGTCCTCAGCACAGCTGGTCAGAGGACTGGCTGTCATTTTAGGAGACTCAGATTCCAACCTAACACTATCTGAGGCTCAAAATAACCCCTCCAGTCTTCCTGCTTATTTCTTAAATGCAGTTCTTAACAGTAATGATGGCACCTCTTGGGGGGAGGAGAAAGAAGGGATTTAGGGTGAGAAATGGTTTCATGTCACCTAAAAGGATTATTTTATGCCATCAGAAAAATAATTCCCCTCCTACCAGGGGAGGATGGATTAGGTCTTTACTTCAGATGGTACTTTATGAAAAGATTATTTGAAGATTATAGGACAAAGTGGATACATTTGACAACATCTGCTAGGGTTGGGATTTTTTGGCTGCCTGAGAAACAACTATTATTTATACCAGTAATAGACTGCCTGCACTGGTGCTCACCTAGTGGCTGTCTGCCCACAAAAGTGCACATACTCCTATTGTGGAGTTTTCTTCCCCGTGTCCCCCCTGATTTTCAACTAAGAGTGACATAAAATGCCACCACCTGCATGACATCTTCCCTGAGCACCACTAGTAGTCACTCTTGCCTCCAGACTCCCCTGCTGGAAGGTATTATCACAGGCTGTGCTTTGCAGGAGCTCTACCTGCTTGTGCCTTCTCTGGACTGGAACCCGAGCATCTTACACACATCGTTATTCAGGCCCTTTAAGGCTGTGGATACAATAGGCAGGGAGAAATGTAAAAGCTTCTCGGTGCCTGCAGGTCTCAGCTATCCCCCCACAGTGTAAGGAAAGAGGGTCTGGAGGACACCAGTGTTCCTTGGGACGGGTTCTGCCCATCTGAATCTCACCATGTTGTACCCACACAGGAGCCGACGCTGGGAGCTGCCATCCTGAGGGGCCTCTAAGAGGCCCTCCTGCCCAGCGTATCAGGCGGACACGGGGACTCCTGCTGCTCACTTACTTTATGGTGGGGCAGTGTTGAGAAAAGCATCGAGGAGCAATCCTGGATTGCTTTTCTGAGAAGCCCCTGGGCATGGCACAACAGAAGCAAGTCTGGCTTTACTCAGAGGTGAAGCAGGCTGTGCCCTGAATCCCCAGAAGTCTGTGAATGGAGCCTATACCCATTCATGGCTTTGCCACCCTCAATGGCTGCCAACTGCTCCAGCTTCTCCCCCATCACTGACCTCCACCTACATGGAAACAATGCCAGCCTCCTGCTTCAGACTCCCCCCTGTTTCTAGGAATCACACAATGTCTCCAGCCAAGACTGCTCCCCCCTTGGCCCTTCTTCAGCCCCTGAATTCCTCCTGCACACCTTTAGACTCAGCTCAGCTGTTATCTCCTCTGTGGAGCCTTCCTAAATGCCTCTAATTGATTTGGGGCATCCTTGTTTTCTTAGTATTCATTATCCAAATACATACAGAGAGGCAAAAATCACCGTATCTGAAAACATTCTCTAATAAATGGCCACTCACAGTAAATACTCAACAACTATTTATTGAGTGTCCATTATGCACCAGGCACTGATATGTACACTTGGGACACAGCAATGAACAGACAAATATCCCCATCCTGTAGGATTTACATTCCAGCAAGGGTTGGGGGAGTTGTCGATATCAGTATATAATAAATACAATAGCAATAACTTAAATGACATGTTACAGATTGATAAGCGTGTGCAAGAAGGAAAAAGTAGAGAAGGGTAAAGAGGAAAGAGAATATTGGGGATGACAGAAGGGAGGGGAGGAACAGGGTTAAATGGGTCTCATCCTGCAGGTGACTTTCAACCACAGGTCAAAAGACAGAAAGGAATGTTCACGCAGACTTCTGGAGGAAAAATATTCCTACAAACTGTGACCCCAGCCAAATCCAACCTTCTACTTGTTTTCAGATGACCTGCCAGCTAAGAATACTTATTAGATTTTTAAAGAGTTGGAAAAAATCAAAAGAAGATTAATATTTCATGACACATGAAATTCAAGTGTCAGTGTCCATAAAGTTGTATTGGGACACAGCCACCCTCACTTGTTTATGTATTGTCTGTGGCTGCTTTTGCGCCACAACAGCAAAGCTGAGTAGCCGTGACCCTCAAGGCTTAAAATATTTACTATTGGCCCCTTGCAGAAAAAGCACTGAGCTACAGGAAAGGCCCCTGGGCAGGAGCAGGAATGGGTAGCAGACAAGTGTGGCTGGAGTGAGCAGGACCCTGACCAGGGAGGAGGAGGGCACAGTGGAAACAGGCTGGGAAGGAGTGCCGATCGTGTAAGATCTTCAGGCCATTGGTCTGAACTCAAGCAATAGAAGCCACTGCTGGATTCTGATTAAAAGGATCACTTGGTTTTAGAGAATGGCTTCAGCAATTCTACTGAGGATAGACTGTTCTGTGGGTGGTTCTTGCCATTATCTAGGCACTAAAGGATAATGGCTCAGACTAGGGTGGAGGTACTGAGTCTAGGTGACAAGAGGTGGTCCAATTCTGAATATGTTTTGGACAAAGAGCCAACAGGATTTCTTGGTGGACTGGACATGGGACATGAGAGAGAGATCCAGAAGGACTCAAAGCTTGGCAGGAACACTTAGAAGGAGGGAAAATATCACAGGTGCTGCTTAGCAATGCTGGGTCTGAAACATCTACTAGACATGCCACTGATGATGCCGAGTGTCAGTTGGGTTTATGAGTCTGTATTCAGAAGAGAGGTCAGGAGTTATAAATAGATATGTGGCATATAAAATTGTGGGACTGGATGAGATCACCAAAGAAGTGCCCTCAGAAAAGAAGATGACCAAGGACTGAGCCTCGGACAGGCAGCCTTAGGGACTCAGACAAGAAAGGAAGGAAGCATCGGAGGACACTAATGGGAGGGACCAACAAAGCAGGGAGAAAGGAGGCTATAGCGGAAGCCGGCAGAGAGGCTGTGCTGGGGTAGAAGGGGAGAGCGCCCTGTCGAATGCAGCCCCTCTGTGAGCAAGATGAGGGCTAAAATGGTCACTGATGTAGCAACATGGAGAGCTTAGGTGGGCTTTACAAGAGCAGGCTTGGTGGAGAGACCAGGGCGAGAGCTAATGAAGTGATTTTGAGAGAGTGGGAAAGAGAAATTGGAAGACAGTGCATATAGACAACACTTTCCAGGAGGTTTGTTGCAAAGGGAAGCAAAGAGATGGGACATCAGCTGGAGAGGAAGGGCATAGTGTTAAGAATCATCTAACAGAGAGCAAACACTGATGCCACGGGGAGGGGGAGTCTTTGCCAGAGCAGGGGAGGCTGGACAGGAGCATTGCACATGTAGACAAGCCATGGAAAGCCCTCACTCCCCACGGGACTCTAGCACCCACCTGTACCACCATGTTAGGACCCTTGTCACTTTGTTCAGACTTACTCATTCATCCTGTGGACTGTCACTGAATGTCCCCCTGACACCTGGTTTGGTTCTAGGCACTGTGTATATACGGTGTGGGCAAGTCTGATGACCTCTATTCTGTTGTAGGTTCTATGCCCTATATGAAGGGTGGAGGATGCTAGTGTGGGTAACTAAAAATCCTGAGTTCAACTGACTCAAAAGATGAAACCTTTTAATATCTCCTGTGATGAAAGTCTAGATAAATGTTCACAGCCTTGCCATTATTATAGCCTTAATCAAAATGTATCACCATTGTCTGCTTACCATCCCCTACACTGACAGCAATTTTCTTTAAAGGCGCAGTATATATAACTCTAACACTTTGAACAGTTTCAGACACAGGGAAGGAACTTTAAAAATGTTTGCTGAATGAATACATAAAACCTGAAAGATGGGGAGAAATCGTCTTTTATGATTCCTCCATAATATTCCCCCGAGTTACCAAGCTATACTTTTCAAAAACAAACATCCTTGTGATGTCTAACACCGCAGTGCAGACAGTTAATCACACTGAAGTACGAACAGTTTCCTTGGGTACTTTTCTTTTTAACAACCAGCTATGATCATCTGTCCCTTATCAACTGGATTTTTCCATGGACTGGGATGAAGTGGAGATCTGGGAGGGATAATGTGGAAACTAAAGCACTACTAGGTAACATAAGACTAGATAGGCCAGTGGTTTATCTTGATGACATGAATCTCCCTCTTTTGAATCCAAAGGGATTTCTATAATAGACCACCCAGAAAGCCCAAAGTTTCATCATACTATAAGCAGTCTCCCAACACCTGACTCAGCTGTCACTTCCTTCTTGGTTCCCATAACATAACCCCCAAACCTCACCAAATGTCTTCCTTTAAGTATCGTGTCAAGATCATCCTGATGGGAATGGTCACCATAATACAGGAATAAAATGAATAGAGGGAATAAAAATGAATAATGAAGGAAAGAATGGTGAAAATTTCTATGGCAATGCCCTTGAGTAGGAGAGAAGGGATGGGAGCAAGAGCCCAAGTGGGAAGGCTGTTCTAAGGCCGAAGCAGGGCCCGCTCATCCACAGTTGCAGGGAGAAGGCAGCAGTGCGGGTAGGTGGGTCCCTACGCCGGCGGGAACTTCTGCAAGGTCTTTGCCGACAGTGTTCATTCTCTCAGTAAAATAGGAAGAAAGATCATCAATGGGAAGTGAAGGAGGGATGGGGAAGAGAGGGTTGAGAAGAGAGAAGGAAACAGAATGGCCATCTAGTAGAAGGGAGACAGATGGACCACGGAAGGACAGGGTAACTGCTGGGCAATGATGAGGCTCCATGTGTGCTTAGTGATCAAATATTTAAAGCAACCTTGAAGATTAGGAGTTTTAGATTAGTGATCTTGAAGGTGTGGCAGATCCAGGTGATGCCAATATCCACACTGAACTTGTGGGAATGGGTGGATCTAGAATGAAGGTCACCTGATATTATGGGACTGATTCCCGGTTCATCCCTTATTTACCATGTGCACAGTGCCTGTGCTGGGTACTTGTCACAGAATAGGTGCTCAGTGAATATTTGACTGAACACAAACATTTTATAAATTACAAAATATCAAATCTATTATATTCGGCTGTCTCCTTCTCCACACATGTCCTGGTTCTTAATCTTCTTCACTGACATTTTCCTTTTTTTTTATTTAATTGAAGAATAGTTGACATACAATATCCACCCACTCTTAAAAGTAACTCACAAGTTCAACTTCACATTTAAAATACACATGCATTTATGGATGATAACACTCGTTTCTCAAAGAAGCCCAGAGACCTGGATTATGTGTTAAGTTTGGAAAAGAGATTATTTATTCATGCTGGTCACTTCTTTTATAACATAAAACTTTTTATAGGACATTTATTGATTAAAGCATGTTCACAACTATTATCTCCTTTTATCCTCATAATAATCCCGAGAGGCAGGTGCAGTGACCTCATCACCCCCCTTTCACAGGCAAAGGAAGTGGGCACTGCTCTTCCTGGGACACACGGCCAGTGAGCAAAGCAGGCATGAAACCGGCAGTGCCTGGCTGCCACCCTGGCTGCATGGGCTGTTGACTTTGGAGGCCTCTGTGCTTTGGCTGTTTCGTACAACCTCACTGCCCTTTACATTTCTGATCTCCCTCTATTATCTGCCACACAATCTCTTTTTCTCCTCTTTCCAGCTTCCCTCCCAGTGATGTCTCAGGCCTGGGAATGGGGGTTGGAAAATGACCACATCTCACTCCAGATCACAGGGACCAGGTTGAAGACAAATTGGCAGGACAAGTATCCATGTGCCAATTCAGCAGCTCCAAACACAGCTGATCATAACTATGGTTCTTTAAAAGAGGCAGAGCTTCTTGGCTTGCACCCTGGGGAGCCTCGCCCCACCTCCCTGGCCCAATCCAAGTGTGTGGGTGGTTCCGTCCATCCCTTTCCTGGAATCACATTCTAAATACTTCTGACCAATCACTGAGTGGGAGCACTGTTCTTACATCATTTTTACACATGTGAAACAGGTAAGTAGGGATGTTATAACTGGCCAAGGTCACACAGTCAGTAACTGGCAGGTAAGACTGGCCCCCAGGTCTGAATCCAAAGTCCTTGCCTTAACTGCTATTATACAGTCAGTTTCTTGCTGAAGAGCAGAACAGGAGCGATTTCAGTTAAAAAATTCTCATTAATTATCATCTCCTCCCCTCACAGAAATCACTGCAGAGCCAGTTTTCTCTAAGGTGACATCTCAATCCAGCCTTGACAAGAGAGAAGATTTGCATATGAATGGCAGGTCCAGGTCCTGGTGGCAAGGCTAACGCCTGCCCTTCAGAGGGAAGCGGGAGGAGGGAGGTGAGGGACCGCGACCTAACCTAAGTCACAGGGGCCAGGTGACTGCGACCCAGGTGCTTTGTCCATGGTGAGGGAGGTGGGAACCAGGACGGGAATCCCTGAGGGGAGGACGCCAGATTTCCTCAAACATGTAGTACTCGCTAGCCCCCTGTAGTCATTACCCACTGCTAGCAGTCCCAGCTGGGCTCCTGGTCATGGCTGTCCTGACATTTCTCTTCCTGTAACTGGTTGGGTCATGGCATGATAGCTACCTGGATCATTCTTCTCAAAATAGGCTATAATTCAAAAAGGAACTGTCCAAGCACAGGGCCCAGAAAGAATAGGATGACGAAGGAGAAGTAAGTGTCATTGGCAGGACTGTGCAGGACCCCATGGGGTGCAATGAGGCAGTTCTAGGCTCTCCCGGAGAGTCAATGCAGGGAGGAAAAGGGCTGCTGAAATCAAATTGTGTTTACTTTCCTTCAATACATATTTCCATGGGGAAAAAAAATCACATCATCTTTTAAATAAACACATGCATTTGACTCCTTTTCCAATTAAACTTGATCCACATGAGCTCCAACTGTATTTTATTTTCCGCCATCTTCTGTATTTCTGAATACTTCTGCAATCAGCCATTGATAACGGTGGCAGAGAGGAAACTAAACTTTCATGTGTTTTTCAGGGACAAGCTGGAAATAAGATGTCTGAGATGGTAATGAATGGTTGGCACAGAGGAAGAAAAGATGTCGGCTCTAGCAGCAGAGCCCCTTCCCGGCTGAAATCTCTGTAGCTGGTGTGTCTAGAAGTCCTGCGAGCAGGTGCTGAGTAGCTAGCTGTCTGCAGCATTAGTAGAATGGGCTGGGGAACTGCACTACGCTCAAGAGATTGCAGGAGAAATATTGGGCTGGTCCTGGGGAGCCGGGAAGAGCAATTCCACTCATCGCAGGCTTCTTAGCGAGGAAAGAATTAACCCACACCGGGAGCCAGCCTACGAACCAGTGAATTGGTCCTTTCCTAGCTCTCAAAGCCTCTCTAAGAAGTTGCTCTTCCTTTCAAGAGGAGTGGTGGATTTCCAGGCATCACAAGGGAATCTTGCTGTATTTAAATAACATATGTGTTCCTGAAAATTTGGTTTTTGTAAATTAAATTTTCATAGAGCAAATCCTACTTTCCCATACCTTCTTTATTATCAAATTAAGGAAACTTCTGGAGAGAATAGTCAATCCACTCCTGGGAAAATGACAAAAGTAAAAGGCAGCATGTTTTTTTTTAACATGCATTTCTTTCAGAGTGATAAGACTCAAGCTACACGTGATAAGTTCCTCCAAATAAGTTACAAAATATGAATATAAGTAACTAGAAATATCTGTCTCCTTGACCCGCAGCTTCATGGTCCAGTGGAAACCCTGTAATGATAGCTGAACTGAAGAAAAGAGATTGAAGGGCCTCTACAATAATAGTCTTCTAAAATCACCCAGTGTGCTTAGATAGTAAGCTATTGTTTCCCAGCTCCAAACTTGGACCCGTCTATTCTGTTTTGTGTTTGGAGGGCTGGAGCTCAGAAAACCGCCTCTTCTGCTTTGCCAGCCGGATTAGACTAGGTGATAGGGGGCGCTAGAGAGAACCTGGGCGGCCGGAGAACGAAGCAGGTCTTGATCCTCCGTGTTTGCTTCCTATTTATTCCTTACCTGTGTCACACCCGACAATGCTTCTGCATTCTGCAAGTGGCCGCTGGTTCCCATTTCTTGTTTTTTAAGCTTGCTCAAGAGAATTTGAGGAATTTTGTGAGATAATCTTAGGCACAATTCCTATTAAAAATTTAATTACATAAACTTACTGTATTACTTTGTGGAACTATAGTAATAAAGCACCCCCAGCTGGGTGACTTGAACAACAGAAATTCACCGTCTCACAATTCTAGGGGCTAGAAATGCAAAATCGAGGTGTCTTCAGGATTCAGTCCTTCTGAGGGCTGTGGGGAAGAACCTGTTCCATCCCTCCCACCTAGATTCTGGTGCTTTGTCGGCAATCTTGGGCATTCCTTGGCTTGTCAAAGAATCCCTCCAATCTTTGCCTTCACGTTCACATGGCCTCCTCTCTGTGGTCACTCTGCTCCACACTTCCCTGTGAAGGACACCAGTCACACTGAGAGGGGCCCAACTTACTGACCTCATTTTAACTTGATTACCTCTATAGAGGACCCTACCTCTGAATAAGGTCACATTCTGAGCTACTGGGGCTGAGAACTCAACATACCTCTTTTGGGGACATAATTCAACCCATAATACAACTAGACAAGTTATTTTTAAAAATTATAGAGGGGGAGAACAATGGTTGCCAGGAGTTACTGAAGGGGAGGGAAGGTGTGACTATATGGGGGAAACACAAGAGGAGTTACTGAAGGGGAGGGAAGGTGTGACTATATGGGGGAAACACAAGACAGTCCCTGTGTGGTTATGGGACAGCTCTGTATGCAGACCATGGTGGTAGGGGTCATACAAATCTGTATGTGTGCTAGAATGTCACAGAAAATACACAAAGACAAAAAAATGAGTAAATGCAAAAACCAGTCCACGTCTGCAATCAAACTCATTGTAGCATGCCGATCTATTTCCTGGTTTTGAACATGTGCAGATGTCACTATTAGGACAAGCTAGGTAATGGGTACAAGGATACTGTTTTTGCAACTCCTTGTAAATCTATAATTATTCCAAAATTTTAAAAGTTAAGAAATAAACAGGAAAGTTAATTGATACCCCAACCTCATTACTCCCTAATTATCTGCCTTTTACTATCATCTGTTCTCCTGGGGTCCCAGCTCTGCAGGTCCCTTCTTCCAGGCCTCCCATCTCTTCCCCTGTTCCCCTAGCCACAGGGAGGGCAGCTGCTTCCTGGAGTTATTATCTCTGTGCTACCTCACAGTTCCCCTCTTGTTTTTCAGTTCTGTAACACCTGTTTAAGTAAATTCTTATATTAAATTCTGTTAATGATGTTTGTGTTCCTGACTGATATAACCAGTCAACACAAATGCTTTCCAAATGATGCAAACAGCTCACATAATGGCAGAAGATAAAGCATTTTCATTTCCCAAAACTACAAAAGGCGCAGACCTACATGACTCTTCTGATCATCCCGGAATTTTATTTTGGAAAATGAGCCTTCCCAATGGATGCTGTGAAGCAAAGTTTGTACTGGCCCTGAAGGTAGCACAGGCAATGGCTAACTAAGGAGTTCAGGTGTGGATTATAACACAATCTCAGAGAGTAATACTTCTTAAAAACTAATAATTATTTCCTTTCTGATTATAAAGGTAATCCATGCTTGTTTTATACAGAGTATGAAAGACACATAATCCCAACATCCAGAGAGAAATCACTGTTATTATTTTTAGGTACTTTTTTCCATAGTTCTTGAGGTATATAAAGTAAACAACTTGTATCTATATATGTATGCTTTTAAATATGTAAAATGAAATTGGGTTCATTTATAGATACAGTTACATTTTCTAAGATAATTTTCAATGACTCTTCTTCCCTCGGATGAATAAACATAGGCTTTAGGTAAGGACTCTGGCAGCTCAGAAAACATGGCTGGGGTTTGTGGCCACATACGCTCTCTAATTCTCCACCCATTCCCACCCCAATCTTCAGAACGGCCGACGGCTCCCCAGTCAGCTGCCAGGTAGGCAGACTTACTGCCTCGCACACTCTGATCCCCAGGACGGGGCAGAGCAGACCCAGAAGGCAGGCCTGGCCCCACCCTGTGCACACCTGGAGGCTTGCCTCCGGGGGGCAGACCCCACCCTGGCACCCAGGTCTGTCCAGTGGGGACAGACACTGTATGTTTAAGGCCCCCAAAGGAGGGATGAAGAGGAGCAGAGGGACTCCGAGCCCAGTAAGAAAACCACCAGCTGAGAAAATCATTCTTTTCCTTTTGCAGAGGAGTGAAAAAAACAAAATGGAAAGGAAAGCTGATTGTGTTTTCTTGTCAAAGTTTCCTCTTGGAAGCACAAGGTCAGAGGATTGCAACACCCTCGAAAACAGTGTTTGTATCTCATTTTGTTCAGTTAATGCTATATTGTGTCATCAAAATGTCTTCAAAAACATGACCTCATAGTTTTCGGTTCTTACTATAAAATACTACCTAGTGGTAGAAATGCTCCAAGAAGACAATGAGAAGCACAGCAATTCCACCACTCAGGTAACTGCAGCTAGCATTTTGGCATAAACCCTTCTAATCTTCATCCTGTGCATGTCTATACATGCTTTTTTAAACTGAATTACACAGTATAAATTGTTTTGTTAACATGGTTTTCATTTAATGTACCTAAAACATCTTACACATTTTCCCAGTTGCCTGTTGCCGTGTAACAAACTACATCAAAACTTAGGGATTTAAAACAATAACATCATTTTGCTCATGATTTTGTGGATCAGAGCCCAACCACGTTCCAGGATAAATGGTCTCCACCGCTCCAGAGGCAGATACAACATCACATAGCAGAAGAACATGTAGGAAACATGCAGGATGGGAGACATTTTTACAGCGGTCTTTGAAAGTACAATATGCTACATTATTAAAGATTCTTCTCTGTAACTAAAATGGTTGAATAGTATGTATTTAAAAATGCATCATCACTGCTTTAATGGATGTCAGTTTTTGCAAATTTTAGAAACAATATGATAAATACCTCCATGATGAACATTCCTATTCCATAAAACTTCATCTGTATCTCAGAAAATTTTATTAGGAGAAATTACTGAAGGTGTAATTACTGGGTGGTAAGAGTTAAGGCTGCTTGGTATAAATGGCCAAATTAATTTCCTGATAAACCCTAATTCAGGTCTACTTCATTTAAAATATTTTACTCGCTAAAAGACAGAGTCCCATCAATATTCTTTGAAAATACAGTTGACTATTTTCATTTATTATTTTTCCAGATCTTTTTCAGATGTGAAAGCAATTCCCACTGAAGTTTTTAATGGAACTTAACTAAACCTATAAATGAACCTGGGATCAACTGGTCTCGCCAATATTCAGTTGTCTGGTCTGGAAGTCTTTTACTCTAGTCTGCTCATTGTAACATTCATCATTGAATTATTCCTACCACTACACTTACATAATTGTTTTAGGCAGGACTGCTTTCTCCATCATATATTTAAACTGATTATTGATGCTAAATTGGAAAAGTGCTTACTTGGTGTATTTATTCATATTCAGTCATTTTTCTAATTTTTTTATTAATTCTAACAGTTTGTCCATTGATTCTCTTAGGTTTTCTGGGTAGACAATTGCAGTACCTGCCAGCATCGGTACTTTAAATTT
Source organism: Manis javanica (assembly GCF_040802235.1). Classification (NCBI taxonomy): domain Eukaryota; kingdom Metazoa; phylum Chordata; class Mammalia; order Pholidota; family Manidae; genus Manis; species Manis javanica. The sequence goes on from NC_133161.1 coordinate 19,838,304, forward strand.
TCATTCCAGTAACCTGTCTTATTTCTGTTTCCTACCTTTTGCATTATCTAGGACACCCAGGACAGGATTATTAAATATTGTGAGACCAGGTCTTTTTATCTTATTTCTGATTTTAAGTAGAATATATCTGGCATTTTCCCATTAAATATGATGTATGCTGTTGTTTAATATAAATATTCTGTACCATTTTAAAAATTCTCTATTTCTAATTTACTAAATTTTGCTTATTCAGAATTGGTACAGATTTTTTCTAAAATGCTTTCCAGACTTCTAATGAGATCATGCATATTTTCTCCTTAGATTTACTGATACAATCTTATATTTCATAATATTAAATGATTCTTGTATTCCCAGAATAACCCAATAGAATCCATCATGGACTGTTCTTTTTATATATTGTTAAAATTGATTTGTCAGCACTTAATTTAGAAATTTTGTGTCTATATAGATAGTAAGAATGGTTTTTAAGTTTTTTTATGTCATCTTTTTCAAAATCTGTTACAAAATTACCCTTGTTTTGTAAAGTGAAATGGGAAGATTTTAATATTTTTCTCTACTTTGGAACACTTTAAATGACGGAGGAATATCTGATCCTATTTGCTAAAATTGAAAGCAAAGTCATCTAAAAATGGAGCATGTTTAGGTGTCCATTCTTTTTCTTCTTAATTGTTAATCTAATCAAATTATCTACTTTTTCTCGAATCAGTCTTTTCAGTTTTAGGTAGATTTTTAAATATGTTAGAATAAAGTTGCCTTTAATTATCATTTGAAGTTATATCATCTGTTAATACATTTCCTTTCATCTGTGTATTTTTATATCTGCATTTTATCTTACCATGAGAATATTAGACATAAATTATTTATTTTGTGGTTTATTCATAAATATTCATTCTTAGATTTGTCTAGCTACCACTTTTGCCTATAAATGCACTGATTCTAAAAAAATTTCCTAAATACTGATTTCCTTGTTTGATTTTATTGTTATTTTTCTAATATCTTCAGATTAGTACTTAATTCTTTTTATTTTTTCTTGTTTAATAATAAAAAAGTATGTTAGAACTATGCATTTGCCTTTAATTAAGACCTTTGGGCTATATCTCACAAATTAAGACAGTGTTTTATTTTTGAATTTTTGAATACTAAAAATGTCCTTTTACCTAGTAACTTTTAAGGGAGTACTTTTAAATTTCCAAGTGCTTGAAGAGTAGGTGTGATCTCGGCAACTATTTCATTATGATCAGGTAATATGCCTAATGTCTTCTTTTATTGATTTATTGATGTTTATTATCTCATGCTATATATTTTTTAATTAATGAATTTGGTTTTGTTTGTTTATTATATTCTCAGCAATTATTATATTCACACCCCAGAGACCAGGAGAAGGTTAAGAAGGCTCCCTCCCACCAAAGTATGAGGTCGTTAAGTCCATCGCCATCCTGCCACCCCACGCCCTGGGCAGTACTCTTCTCAGGAAGGAGAGCAGAAGTACAGGAATAAATGTGAAAGAGCAAGCATCCCACCTGTCTTGGGCTGAGTTATGAGCAGTTGTTAGGGCAGACTTACATGGTTATGATGAAAATAATGCCTTATACTCCTGTGTCCCTGTTCTACACCATGCTTCTGGACAACCTCAACTTTCTGAGGAAATGGTAAGGACACAGAGAGCAGCGGACTTCCCAGGCCCATCTGAACACTTGAGCAGAGCACCAGGGAGTGAGCATATGGCTTCTCCTGTCCTGGGTTTCTCAGTTTCCAGGGTTCCCTTCCAAGCAACAATACTCAGAGATACGACAGGGTTATATACTTTATGTATGTTAAGAGCAATAATATCAACCAAATTCAAAAGAAACAGGTTAGCTCGGCTCAAAACACTCCCTGGATTATATGGATTCTATGTAACATTTTAATACCTGAGCTGTTTTCTTCTTTATGACATTTTGTTGCTATGTTGTGTTACATAGACCCCTCACTAGACCATTCTCCAAGATGGAACTAAGTAGACCACATAGAATCTACTCCTCCTTAGTGTTTAATTCATTTACCTGTGGTTTTTCTCATCATCATGTCACTTCGTAAAGGCCAGGGTAACCATGCATAGATACACACGGTATAGTCTGAAATATGCACAGACCTTTCTTGTGAGACAGCACACGCCCCCTTCAGGATCTGTACCCAGTATCCCTTCTGAGCCCCAGACCCCTAAACAGAGACATGGTACAACTTAACCCTGCCAGTACAGTGTTGGTTGAACTAAGGGAAGAAAGGGACTCTACCTCAAAAGAGCTGCAGCACCTGACAGAATGATGGCCTATGTAATGTTCAGCTGAGGCCCAGCTTGGAGATCTTACCCCACAAGGATGGGTGCCATCCTTCAGGATACAGTCCATCCCTCAAATCGGTGATCGCTCCGTGGGGCTATGAGGTGCTATAGGATGCTGTTGAGGGCTATGGCCCTCCATACGAGGAATACAGGACAGTCTTTGGCAGCATTCTTATTGTTTTTATGGAGGAAGGCATTTCTGGAGTTTCTTACTCTGCCATTTTGGAGGTCAAAATGTTCTCCATCTTTTCTCCCACTTTGATTGAGATAATGTGTGGCTGCTTATAGTGCTTTTTTTGTTTTAATTTTTTTATTAAGGTATTATTGATATACACTATTATGAAGGTTTCACATGAAAAAACAATGTGGTTACTACATTTACCCATATTATCAAGTCCTCCCCCCCATACCCCATTGTAGTCACTCTCCATCAGTGTAGTAAGATGCCACAGATGCACTATTTGCCTTCTCTGTGCTACACTGTTTTCCCCATGACCCCTCAAACCATGTGTACTAGATATAATACCCCTCAATCCCCTTCTCCCTCCCTCCCGACCCGCCCTACCCCACCCCTCCCCCCTTTGGTAACCGGTAGTCTCTTCTTGGAGTCTGTGAGTCTGCTGCTATTTTGCTCCTTCAGTTTTGCTTCATTGTTATACTCCACAAATGAGGGAAATCATTTGGCACTTGTCTTTCTCTGCCTGGCTTATTTCACTGAGCATAATAACCTCCAGCTCTATCCACGTTGTTGCAAATGGTAGGATTCGTTTCTTTCTTACAGGTGAATAGTATTCCACTGTGTATATGTACCACATCTTCTTTATCCATTCATCTACTGATGAACACTTAGGTTGCTTCCATATCTTGGCTATTGTAAATAGTGCTGTGATAAACATAGGGGTGCACATGCCTTTTTGAATATGAGAACTTGTATTCTTTGGGTAAATTCTAAGGAGTGGGATTCCCAAGTCAAATGGTATTTCTATTTTTAGTTCTTTGAGTAACCTCCATATTGCTTTCCACAATGGTTAAACTAGCTTACATTCCCACCAGCAGTGTAGGAGGGTTCCCCTTTCTCTGCATCCTCGCCAGCATTTTTTTTTCTTAGTCTTTTCAATGATGGCTATTCTTACTGGTGTGTGGTGATATCTCATTGTGGTTTTAATTTGTATTTCCCTGATGATTAGTGATGTGGAGCATCTTTTCATGTGTCTGTTCGCCATCTCAATTTCTTCTTTGGAGAAGTGTCTCTTCATATCCTCTGCCCATTTTTTAATAGGGTTATTTGCTTTTTGGGTGTTGAGGCATGTGAGTTCTTTATATATTTTGGATGTTAACCTGTTGTTGGATATGGCATTTACAAATATACTCTCCCATACTGTAGGATGCCTTTTTGTTCTGTTGATGGTGTCCTTTGCTGTACAGAAGCTTTTTAGTTTGATGTAGTCCCATGAGTTCATTTTTGCTTTTGTTTCCCTTGCTCGAGGAGATACGTTCAGGAAGAAGTTGCTCATGTTTATATTCAGGAGACGTTTGCCTATGTTTCCTTCTAAGAGATTTATGGTTTCATGACTTACATTCATGTCTTTGATCATTTCAAGTTTACTTTTGTGTATGGGGTTGAACAATAGTCCAGTTTCATTCTCTTGCATATAGCTGTCCAGTTTTACCAACACCAGCTGTTGAAGAGACTGTCATTTCCCCATTGTAGATGTCCATGGCTCCCTTATCATATACTGACCATATATGTTTGAGTTAATATCTGGACTCTCTATTCTGTTCCACTAGTCTGTGGGTCTGTTCTTACGCCAGTACCAAATTGTCTTGATTACTGTGGGTTTGAAGTAGACCCTGAAGTTGGAAAGCAAGATTCCCCCCTGCTTTATTCTTCCTTCTAAGAATTGCTTTGACTATTTGGGGTCTTTTGCAGTTCCATATGAATTTTAAAATTATTTTCTCTAGTTCATTGAGGAATGCTATTGGTATTTTGATAGGAATTGCATTGCATCTGTAGATTGCTTTAGGGAGGATGGTCATTTTGACAATATTAATTCTTCCTATCCATGAGCATAGGATGTGTTTCCATTTATTGGTACCTTCTTTAATTTCTCTCATGAGTATCTTGTAGTTTTCAGAGTATAGGTCTTTCACTTCCTTGGTTAGGTTTATTGCTAGGTATTTTATTCTTTTTGATGCAATTGTGAATTGAATTGTTTTCCTGATTTTTCTTTCTGCTAGTTCATCATTAGTGTATAGGAATGCAACAGATTTCTGTGTATTAATTTTGTATCCCACAATTTTGCTGAATTCAGATATTAGATCTAGTAGTTTTAGAGTGGATTCTTTAGGGTTTTTTTTATGTTACAATATCATGTCATCTGCAAACACAGAAAATACGATTTTTTCCTCATCAATCTGGATGCCTTTTATATCTTTGTGTTGTCTGATTGTCATGGCTAGGACCTCCAGCACTATGTTGAATAGAAGTGGGGAGAGTGGGCATCCTTGCCTTGTTCCCGATCTTAAAGGAAAAGCTTTCAGCTTCTCACTGTTAAGTATAATGTTTGCTGTGGGTTTGTCATATATGGCCTTTATTATGTTGAGGTACTTGCCCTCTATACCCATTTTGTTAAGTTTTTATCATGAATGGATGTTGAATTTTGTCAAATGCTTTTTCAGCATCTATAGAGATGATCATGTGGTTTTTGTCCTTTTTGTTGATGTGGTGGATGATGTTGATGGATTTTTGAATGTTGTACCATCCTTGCATCCCTGGAATAAATCCTACTTGATCATCATGGATGATCTTTTTGATGTATTTTTGAATTCTGTTTGCTAATATTTTGTTGAGTATTTTTTCATCTATGTTCATCAGGGATATTGGTCTATAATTTTCTTTATTTGTGGTATCTTTGCCTGGTTTTGGTATTAGAGTGATGCTGGCCTCATAAAATGAGTTTGGAAGTATTCCCTCTTCTACTCTGGAAAACTTTAAGGAGGATGGGTATTAAGTCTTCTCTAAGTGTTTGATAAAATTCAGCAGTGCAGCAATCTGGTCCAGGAGTTTTGTTCTTAGATTTTTGATTACCAGTTCAATTTTGTTGCTGGTAATTGGTCTGTTCAGATTTTCTGTTTCTTTCTGGGTCAGCCTTGGAAGGTTGTATTTTTCTAGAAAGTTGTCCATTCCTTCTAGGTTATCCAGTTTGTTAGCATGCAATTTTTCATAGTATTCTCTAATAATTCTTTGTATTTCTGTGGTGTCCATCATGATTTTTCCTTTCTCATTTCTGATTCTGTTTATTTGTGTAGACTCTCTTTTTTCCTTGATAAGTCTGGCTAGGGGTTTATCTATTTTGTTTATTTTCTTGAAGAACCAGCTCTTGCTTTCATTGATTCTTTCTATTGTTTTATTCTTCTCGATTTTATTTATTTATGCCCTAATCTTTATTATGTCCCTCCTTCTACTGAGTTTAGGCCTCATTTGTTCTTCTTTTTCTAGTTTCATTAATTGTGGGTTTAGACTGTTCATATGGGATTTTTCTTCTTTCCTGAGGTAGGCCTGTATTGCAATATACTTTCCTCTTAGCATGGCCTTTGCTGCGTCTCACAGATTTTGTGTTGTTGAATTATCATTGTCATTTGTCTCCATATATTGCTTGATCTCTGTTTTTATTTGGTCATTGATCCATTGGTTATTTAGGAGAATTTTGTGAAGCATCCATGTGTTTGTGCGACTTTTCATTTTCTTTGCATAATTTATTTCTAGTTTCATACCTTTGTGGTCTAAGAAACTGGTTGGTACAATTTCAATCTTTTTGAACTTACTGAGGCTCTTTTTGTGGCCTAGTATATGATCTATTCTTGAAAATGTTCCATGTGCACTTGAGAGGAGTGTGTATTCTGCTGCTTTTGGGTGTAGAGTTCTGTAGATGTCTGTTAGATCCAATGCATCTGTGTCCATATTTATTTTCTGTCTGGTTGTTCTGTCCTTTGGAGTGAGTGGACTGTTGAAGTCTCCTAGAATGAATGCATTGCATTCTATTTCCCCTTTTAATTCTGTTAGTATTTGTTTCACATATGTAGTGCTCCTGTGTTAGGTGCATAGGTAGTTATAATGGTTATATCTTCTTTTTGGATTGACCCCTTTATCATTACGTAATGTCCTTCTTTGTCTCTTGTTACTTTCTTTGTTTTGAAGTCTATTTTGTCTGATACAAGTACTGCAACTCCTGCTTTTTCTCCCTATTAGTTGCATGAAATACCTTTTTCCATCCCTTCACTTTTAGTCGTGTATGTCTTTGGGTTTGAAGTGAGTGTCTTGTATGCAGTATATAGATGGGTCTTGTTTCTTATCCATTCAGTGACTCTATATCTTTTGATTGGTGCATTCAGTCTATTTACATTTAGTGTGATTATCAATAGACATGTACTTATTGCCATTGCCAGCTTTGGATTCATGGTTACCAAAGATTCAAGGTTAGCTTCTTACTATCTAAGAGTCTGACTTAACTCACTTAGTATGTTATTACAAACACAATCTAAAGGTTCTTTTCTTTTTCTCCTCCTTTTTCTTCCTCCTCTATTCTTTATATATTAGGTATCACATTCTGTACTCTTTGTCTATCTCTTGATTGACTTTGGGGGTAGTTGATTTAATTTTGCATTTGCTTAGTAATTAACTGTTCTACTTTCTTTACTGTGGTTTTATTACCTCTGGTGACAGCTATTAAACCTTAGGAACACTTCCGTCTATAGCCGTCTCTCCAAAATACACTGTAGAGACAGTTTGTGGGAGCTGAATTCTCTCAGCTTTTGCTTATCTGGAAATTGTTTAATCCCTCCTTCAAATTTAAATGATAATCTTGCCAGATAAAGTGTTCTTGGTTCGAGGCCCTTCTGCTTCATTGCATTAACTACATCATGCCACTCCCTTCTGGCCTGTAAGGTTTCTGCTGAGAAGTCTGATGTTAATCTGATGGGCTTTCCTTTGTATGTGATCTTATTTCTCTCTCTGACTGCTTTTAATAGTTTCTCTTTATCCTTGATCTTTGCCGTTTTAATTGCTATATGTCTTGGTGTTGTCTTCTTGGGTCCCTTGTGTTGGGAGATCTGTGCACCTCTACAGCCTGAGAGACTACCTTCTTCCCCAGATTGGGGAAGTTTTCAGCAATTACCTCCTCAAAGACACTTTCTATCCATTTTTCTCTCTCTTCTTCTTCTGGTACCCCTATAATACAAATATTGTTCTGTTTGGATTGGTCACAGTTCTCTCAATATTCTTTCATTCCTAGAGATCCTTTTTTCTCTGTGTGTCTCTTTGTATTCCTCTTTTCTACTTTCTACTTCTTTATCACCTCCTCCACCATATCTAATCTGCTTTTAAAACCTTCCATTGTATGTTTCATTTCTGATACTGCATTCCATAATGATTGGATCCCCAATCGGAATTCATTCCTGAGTTCTTGAATATTTTTCTGTACCTCCATGAGCATGTTAATGATTTTTATTTTGAAATCTCTTTCAGGAAGATTCAGGAGGTCAATTTCACTTGAATCTTTCTCTGGTGTGTTCATAATTTTGCTTTGAACCAGGTTCCTTTGGCATTTAATATTTGTATATGGTGCCCTCTAGTGCCCAGAAGCTCTACTCTCTGGAGCTGCTCAGCCCCTGGAGCAATGTTGGGGGTCACAGGGGAGTGGTGTTGGTGCCCTGTTCCATGAGGTTTATTCTTTTCTCCAGGTGTATGCAGTCTGTCACTGCCCTCTTTCCTGTTGCTTTTCAGGATTAGTTGTATCAGTTATATTTTTGTATTATTTTATATGCAGTTTTAGAAGGAAGCCTCTGTTTCACCTCTCATGCTGCCATCTTTTGATAGTGCATCTTCTTCAGAGAGAATTTACATTTGCTTCTGGCAGGAGACATGGGGCACTACCAATCCCAGATCATGTCAATCCAGTCAAGGATTGAGGTGACTCAGCTCTACTCCCTTTGGGAAAGACTATTCATGGCTCTCCTGTTCCAATGATGCGACCATTCATGGTCATAACCTAAACCATGGGGTTGTATCAAAACCTCTCTTCCTTGACACTCTCCTACCTCCCTCAGTATGTTGAGGCTTCTCAAAACTAAAAATTTTAGCTTCTCCAAATTCCATGTCTTCTGGAATTGCCAGATACTCTTAGGAGAAAACTGGCCAGAAAGTCCAGGCTTATCTTACTGAGTTCCCCTCTTCTTAAAAAACTTGGTGGATAATTCTTTGTTGATTTGTGACTTCTCAGGTACTTTAAAACAGATTTTTAAAGATCTATTTTGTCTAGCATTTTTTGTCATTCTCAGCAGGAAGATGGGGCTGAACTGCCAATTCAGCTCCTAGTGAAAACAGCATGTCAGCTATTGCATCTGCAGAAGGCATAAAACAAGAGACATGACAAGAAGGGGTGTGCCTCCCAGCTGAGTCAGATACTTGTGTCAGCCTGCTTGCATGATCCACGAAACACTGATGCTTCTATCTCATCAGCCAGGTGTTAGTCACATGGCCCACATGCCTTCAAGAGAGGGTAGAAGATATGGGCCACTAGCATGACCTACAGCTACCCTAAATAAAATCTGGGGTTGATCACAGTGGATAAAAAGAAAAGAATGGATATTGGGTAAGCAATGCAGTCTCTGCCTCATTCCTCATCTATGAAATGGAAATTATATTAACACCTAACTTATAAAATTGATGTGAGGATGAAAGGATATAATATAGGTAAAACTCTTAGCACAGCACAGTCAATAAATGTTAGCAAGAGAGCTATTTATTATAGAATAGTATATGATGAACAGGGAAGGGAACCAATCCTTTGAACTTCCTTTCTCTAGTTGCCATGGTCACCTAAAGCCTCTTATAACTCGATCAGATCAACTTAGTGATACAATTTCCACTATCATTGCTTTGTTTCAAATAGTTGTATATTTGCTTGACTTATAACAACTGATTATAAATCTATCCCATAGTAGGTATTAAAACACATGTAAGTTTCCCTTATAATTACACTCTGAATTTTTTAGACTGTCTGTATTTTTGCACAGTTCCACTCTTTTCAACCTAATAAATGTATAAATAAATGTGATTTGCTTACTGTACTTCTGCAAGACTCATCATATTAAACAACAATATAACCCATACTTCAAAACAAAACCATTTGTCAGATAAAGGTCCTGATTTTTAGTTGCCTGTAGACAGGTACTCACCATGCTCATCATAGCTTCTATATACTATTTAGGGCTGTTTTGACAGTTCTCTGCCCTTATTTCTACCTCTTTTGACAACCACACCCACACTGTCTTACATACGGTAATGAATATATTACAAGGGTCACAGAAGTTTTATTTGAACAGCCGCAACAAAACACCAGACACCATCACACCTACCTTCTTCCAGGGATCAGATATGAATGAGTGAGTGTGTGTGTCTGTGTGTCTGTGTGTGAGCATGTGTCTGTGTACTGAATCCCCAGCATGAAAACAGTGTCACTGTTGGTGATTATGAGAAGGAGAAAAATTACTGGAGTGACACAAATTACTAATTACTTTATTATGCAGTGAGAAGAATAAGAAGCTGGAAGTTGTTTCAGCAAATTCTATTTTTAAGCAAATAATTGTTAGGTTTCCAATGCTCTAAATTAAGTAATTCTCCTCAAGACCTTCCTTAAGTCTCCCTCTTTGAACTGCAGTGGCTGGCAAAGAATTGCATCTGTCTCTGGGATGGGCTTCAGAGCTTCAGATTGCATTTATAATTACTATTATTTTTTTCAAATGTGCTATCCTCAAAATGAGATCACTTCAGAGGTGTTTTTCTTTCCCCAGTACTTAGTGGTAGTTTTACTGAGTCATTCACCTGTTTCCACCCATGCTATAGGAGGTGGCACTGAGCAACATAAAGATGCTTTTAAAAAGAAAAGAATTTGGAACCAAGTTTAAGACCAGATGCTGCCCCCTCCCTGACTTCGTGACCTTGGGTATTGCCTGTAACCATCACTCATGCCAACAGAGTTAAGTGGGATAGTATATTAGCACTATTTAAACTAAGAAATGCTGTGCATACTTACGTAGTGTTATTAAGATGTCCAAGAGCAGCAACAGGAAGATAGCTGCATAATAAGAATTATAATAATAGCTTACATTTTTTTCTAGGACTTTTTGAGGATTTATAGTGTGCCTGGCCCTGGTCTAAGTGCTTTATAGGTATTAATTAATTCCTTCAGCCCTCACAACAACCCTTTGAAGTGGGTACTAGCGTGTCCCCATTTCATCTATCAGATCCGAGAGGGTGAATGACTTGCCCATGATCACGGACCCAGGATTCAAACCCAGACATCCTGGATCTAGAGGCCACATTGACTGCTATATAACACCACCTGCCGAGGGCTGGCGATGACAGCTGGCGACAGTCCTGAACACATTGGCTTAATTCTCTGACCCTCTGCTTTTCAACCATGGGGTCTGGCACCCCTTTAGGGCCAGCTTTAGGGCATCACAAAGCTGTTCTTATGCAGTGGCAGTTACAAAAAAGGTCAATTTTAACCAAAAGAACTGAGATAGGGGGAGCTCACATGAATAAGTGGTTAGGGTGCAGGGCTGGAGTAGACACGGGGCTGGTGACTAAGTAGGCAGAAGCCCACAGCTGTTCATGGTCCCCAGGCTGCCATCAGCCCTCCCAAAGAGGAATAACCATTCGGGACAATTTACTTCTAATTCTTGGATCCGTTTATCTAGTCACCAACAGATACTGGAAGGATGGAGAAACAGGGTTGGGAAGATTGGACAAGGGTTAGCAGGGAAGGGAAGGACATTCCACTGAGCGGAGGGGCAGACATTCAGTGGCCAAGGTTGAGGGCTGGCATGCCCTTTAGCTGTTTCTAGAAAAGATCTGTGTGAAATGAAATGGGTTCAGGGGATGGCAGTGGGCAGAATAGGGGGATCAAGACAGCTCTGGGGACTTGTCTCTTTCATACCTACACAATTCCCTCAGCAAGAGCTGCCAGATAGTACAGAAGCTGGTTCTGTGTGCACAGGATTGTAGGAAGCTGTGTGGAAAGGATAGAGATGGGAGCTCAGGCATGGGGGGGTGTCCTGGGTTGGAGTCTGTGGGCAGCCTTGGCAAATTGGGTGCCTCACTGAACTACAATTTCCGCTCTACAAACTAGAGATAATAATCCCCAGCCTGGCTCACCACACGCAGGAGTCACGAGAAACAACCAAGACAATGTATTTTGCAAACAGCGTCGGGGAGTCCAGTGAAGATGCTGAGGGATGCGCTGCTCTCCAGTGCCTGGACCCTGGGGCATAGCTTTTCTGCAGGCCAGACCTCAACTTAGCTTGCAACTTTTAAGCTTGAAAGACAGAGTAGAGGAGCTGCCGTGTAAGCAGAGCATGGGACATGTGGAAGATCACCTTGCTTGCATCCTGAAGTCAAGACATGAAACAGTAATGGAACCTCCCTCTGCAATCTGATCCCACTCAAGGAAGGCGTTAAATAGAAGAGGTGTCCCTGGACCCCAGGCAGCTCAAAACATTGGCCAGATTGGCAAACATTTGAGCAGGACATTAGCAAAATTGATGCCAACTTAAATGAACTTCCTTTGTGGCTCTGCGGGGCTCCACATTTGCTCTGCAATATTTTCCGTCGCTGTGTATAGAAGAGATAGTATTCCAGCACATCACCAGCGCAGGCTTAAGTGGGCAAGTGCCTGAGACAGAGGTGGGCCACCTGCAGAAAGAGGTTACAGTCAAGGTGCCCACACAGGGCACTGGGGAAGCATTCCCAGGCTAGCCGGGCATCAGGGGCTATATTTGGCAGCAGCGTGAGTACCTTCAGCAGAGCAGCAACCTGCTAAGAACACAAGCTCACGGGCTCAAATTCTGGACTGCCAAGATCTGCATGAACTTGGGGAAAGTAGCTTCCCCTCTGTGAGCCCCCATTGCCTCATGGAGGAAATTGATATAAGAAACCTAAGCCTGACCCCAACCCAGATTCCAGCTTTCCTCTGGGCTGGCAAAGGAACAAATATCTGGACCCTATGATGATTGAGTGCGCTGATGGATGCACTGAGCCTGCCCCTGGGCCTGTCCCTGCCCAGACCACTGCATTCTAGGGGAGATGATTTCTGACCAGTGACTGAGAGTCCAACTTTAACAAGGTAGAGACACTCTGGAAAGAGAGAGAGGTGTGTTCCAACAGCCTCTTTGGGGATCTCAACCTCGGGGGGCACTGCCAGGTGGGTAGGCAGCAGGGGACAGCCCAGGAAGTCCTGAGCACCTTTCTCCTTAGTCTCAGGAATGAGGCCCAAAGGAGAAAGGGAGAAGGACAAGAAGGGTAAGCAGTCAGCGGGCCACCAGAGATCATGTCAAGCACCTAGGGACTGAGATCCCAAGGGCCTTCTCAGAAGGGTCCCTGTCCTGAGGGCCTGCAGGCAGACAGCCCCAGCTGTGGGTAGCAGAGGGGGGTATTGGGGACACCTGAAGGGGAAGGAAACCCAGGGAAGGGATTCCACCTTGTCAGCATTTCTAGGACTGCTCCCGCCCCTGCCTTATCTCCCGGCACCTCCACCTCCCATGGCACTGTGCACGTTGGCAAGTCAGCCCCTGTGAGAAAACTGGCAAATCAATGGAGTGGGGAGACAAGGGGTCACAGTGGGGCAGAGGACTAGGGCTTATGCACATAACTGAATAATTTCCTTAAATGATAGAGCAGAGATGAAAGCAGTCACCTAGCAGGTAGCGATGTGCATTAATGTAGTTTCTGTCCTCAGCCACAGAGGTCCTTGGGGGCAGATGTCAGCAATCCCAGTACCCACCACAGGAATGGGACATGGTAGGTAGCAATAGGCAATTTCTTGAAAGAATGGGTGAACAAAGGGAAGAAACTCCTACAGTCCATGCAAGGGCTGTGTCCAGTCTACTGACCACCTGCAAGAGGTTAGAGGTGGAGCAAATGTGGACAGAAGCCAAATGAAACCAGCCCTCTGGCCTCTTTTTCTATCCCCCAGGTCTCAGTCTTTTCAAAGCTCACCACTTCCGGGCACTCACGTGCTTAAAACACAACCTCGTCCCGTTTCTTCCTGCTTGAGAACCTACCTTGGCTCCCTATGTCTGCAACTTCAAAAGCCTTTCCTGGCTTTAGTCTTTGCATTCTCCTGCCCTCCTTCCCTGTCCACTGGTCACTCACTCCGGCCAGCCCTGCCCATGTGCCACCATCTCTCCTGCCCCCTCCTGGTTTCCTGACCCAACCCAGATAGTCTCCAAGGCTCTACTTGTCCAAGTGCTTGTGCTGCTATGACTCAGCCTCGCCTCTGACACCTCCAAGAGTCTGGGCCACGGGATTTAGAACTGTCAGTCTCCCTGTCCCTGTCTCTGGATTAATCCTACCTCACCACGGAGACTAGATTCCTCCCCAGGACTCAGTTTGCAATTAATGGATAAATCACGTCGGAGACTGTAATCAATTAAATTTAATTTAGCAAGCACCTACTGGGCTCCAGCACCAGGGATTTGCAGATGTGAAAGACACAGGCTCCCAGGGTGGAGGGACCTGATGGCCAGTTCCAATGTTCTAACACAGTGGTTAGGGCTCAGGTTGCGGGGGCAGGGATGGGGGGATCACTGAGACACACCCAGTTCAATCCACAGAGCTCGAAGGATCTGCGCTCCCCAAGGAGGTGGCGGCTAAGGGACTGAGCAGGAGTTCACAAGGCAGGAAGTCTGTCCATAGGCAAAGGCCACTGCTTGTATAAATGAGAGATGGGGTCAGAGACTGCAAATAGAGCATGTGGCCAGCTGATGCCATAGACAGAAGCCTCACGTGTCCCACCTCAGAGTTTTTTAACTTTACCCTGAAGCTTAATGGGGTATTAATGAGGGAATTGAACTCCTTGGCACACGCTTGATTTACCCACACCTTTTAAAGGAAAATGCCATCTCTTTGGGTTAGCAAGATTAAGTAGCAGGTTTGGCAAAGAATATCCATTCTGAGTTCAAAAGGATTTTTCCCCTCTCTACCTGAGGTGAACTTCTAATCTCAAAGAACACGCTTTATGAAAGATAACCAGTTTTTACTGATTACTAAGAACACTCAGTTTAAATAAATACTAAGACTGACCCCACTAGAGCTGGGAAGTGGCCACCTGCCTTTTCCCAGGCCTCCTGGATCCGTTCACCTCCAGGTCAGCCCCACCCCCCACCCCCGTCTTCCCCCCTCCCTGACTCACATTCAAATTCAACTTTCCCTGCCAGCCCTCAGGGTTCCCAACACTCATCTCCCCTGCTAGATCTGAGCAAGTTGCCTATGTCTCTGGGCCTCTGCAACCTCATTGGTGAAATGATTTAACAAACCAAGCCCTAATCCAAATCTTGTCCCCAACCTTTGCCCTAACTTTGCTCTGGGCAGGTTGAGGAACCATTATCAGATTTGTGTGATGAATAAGCCACAGAAACACCTGCCAACCTCCAGACACAGAAGTGTCAGCCATCACTGGTTCCTTTGCCCCTCCCTGTTCAGATCTCAGTCCTGAAATTCAAGGGCCCAGGCTTGGAAATCTGGGATCTGTGCTCAGTGTTGTTGAGAAGGGTGTCCTGAGAGCCATTTCTCAGCTAAGCAGATGTTCAAGTAAACTGAGTAGGTCTGTTTATGGATTATAGTGCCCAAGAATACACTTTAAAATATATCTCCAGCAAGGGGAGAAAATTTATGGCACACCTGCCAAAGTACCAAGGACTTTATGTAAATTTTCTTGCCTCCCAAGAATAGTAAAAGTGATTAAGACCCCTATTTAACAGATGAGGAAACTGAGGTTTACAGAGGTCAAGGGTATCTCACTCAAGTCACTAATTCCAGCCAGGCTCATTTAGGAGTGAGAGAGAGAGTGTGACACTCAGGTCACATACAGGAAGTCACCATCAGTTCTGTCATTTTACTGCTTGGTTATAAGACTTTAGACAAATTATCTCCCTTCCCTAGGCAATCAGCATTGCTTCTTTGTGTGTGTGTGTGTGTTAAACCTGGGAAATGGTAAAGATGGAGACACCTAGGGGTAGAACAGGGAGGGGCAATACCAGGGGAGCAATCTCCCCTCTCAGCCAACCTTAGAGGATTTCTACACAGTTCCCCTAATTTTTATACAAATCACATTTTTCATTTCCAGAACCCGTTTCTTGAAAGCCATCATCCAAATCAAGCCCCGAGCTATACTGCCTAGCTTTGCAGTCCATACCTTCATCATAACCAGCGCTGCCCACGTTCCTCTAGTAGTTAGCTGGTCAGGGCTCGCTGCTTTCCCACCCCGGGGACCATCACGAACATCAGACAAGGAAATGGAAAAGATAGTACCGTGGCATGTCAGAGCTACGAGACACCTCAGAGACATTTAAATCCCCTCATTTTACAGGTGAGGAGCCCCAGATCCCAGAGGAGTGGAGACTCACCACAGTTCCACCAGCAAAGACACCACCCAAACCCCTTGCTTCCAGGCATTCACAGACTCACCATGGATCATGATTTTACGGAAATTAGATAGATCAACAGCCAGTGGGAATTGAATGTAGTGGGCTATGGGCATGGGGTTGTCAGGAAAGAAATGCTCAGAGTGATAGAAGAATACTTTCTGAATTAAATGTGTTGTGAAGCCGGCATGACAGTGCATAATGGACATGAAAAGAACTTTGCCTGAAGATGCCGAAGCAGAAGTATGTCAGAGTAGGTAGCACAAACTGCTGTTTGTAGCTAGTTGGCTCTGCCAATACCTGACTTCCATTTCTTAGAAATAGATATCCTGATTTTTTGCTGGGTACAGAAACATCCAGAATAAAAACTATATTTCCCAGCCTCCCTTGCAGGCAGATATGGCCAAGTGACTGAGTTTTGGCCCATGAATTATAAGATGGAAGTGTTGTGTGCAACTTCCAAGAAGCGTCTAGAAAAGAATGACTATGCCCGTCTCTTCCTCTTTCTGTCAACTCTAATGCAGCTATGATGGTTGGGTCCTGGAAGATGTCCTGGGCCATGTGGCGGCTTGCTCAGGATGGCAGAGCAGCTAGTGTGGACTGCCTCTTCCCAATTTCTTTACCTTAGAACGTCTATCTTGTTTAAGTCACCCCTGGTGAGTCTAGTTCTAACTAATACAGTGGTGGAAGAGAAGTACAGTCAGAAGCCCCTAACAAATCCAGAGACGTAGAAAGGGAAGTTAGCCTGAGTTGATGGAGAGAACTGAGAAGAATTCTGACACTGATATTCTGGTGGCCCTAGTGGGTGTTCTAGACAGACGGGTGGTTCTCGAACTTGATTGTACATCAGAACCACCTGGACAGCTTCTTAAACCACAGACTGCTGGGCCATACCCCCAGTTTCTCATTCGGTTGGACTGTGAGATGGAGCCTGGAAATTTGCACGTCTAATGGATTACCAGGATGCTAACGCTATCGGTTCAAGGGATCACACTTTGAGAACCAGTGTTCCAGGCTTTTCAAAGATGCAAAGATGCATACCCAAACCCAGTTTTCTTGGGTTGGTCTCAGCTTTGCATCCCTAACATGGAGGTGTGATGATTTCAGAGTTGCTTTCAAAGATCCAGGAATGTTCAGGAGTCAGGAGAGGGTCTGAGAAACAGCTTGGGCAAGCTAAGTATCCAGCAGGAGAAGATTCGTGACGCAGATGACTTACTGGTGTCCATCTGGGAGCAGAAGGGATTTCAATATGGTGAGCCTAATCGAATTCATTACCTGACAATCAGCTCTGAATTAATGCAAGACTGTGCTGTCTGAATGTACTCTAAGGAAGAGGGTCCCTGACAGCTTGAGATGGGCAGGATCTGAGACATGGATCTTAGCTGGATAAAGAGAGAGCTTTTTTCCAGCGGGTCAGTGGACCCTGAGCTCAGAGAACGGCCAGTGCGCCACTTGGAAGCCCTCTCCACTTTCACTCCCTCCAGATTCAGCACCGGTTAACCCAGCTCAACCCAGTCCAGAATGGACTTGGGTCTCCCAATGCCCTTGCACCTCCTAGTTTGTTGCTCAGGAGACTGCCTTGGGCTTCTTCACAGGCTGGCTGCTGATTCTTCAGCAGTAAGATGCTGCAGGAGGAAGCTCATTACGTTTTAGAGGAGCAAACTGGGAGCATTGTGTGAGTATATTTGACCTCCTCAGTGCAAGTTGCAAATCCCTGAAGGATAGGAATTATTTTCCCTATTTCTTTTGTTAATTATCTCCCCATTCTTTCCCTTCCCTCCTCTTCCTTCCCCTCCCATCATCTTCCCAGAGTTCCTCTACTACTTTCCCTTGGGGCCCCTGATACAGCACACATAGAAATATGACAGTAATAAATGATGGCCAGTGGCCTGAGCATCCTTAGGACTACATTAATTCATTCACTAAACATTACATGCCAGGATATGGGTCATGATGGCCTCTGACCACATAAAACTCACAGACTGGTTTAAAAGACAGGCAAGCAAGAAGTTAAAAACAAAAACAAAAACACAATGGCATGCCCTATGGTCCTAAAAAATCATATATAAGGAAGTGAACACAGGGCACTCTGCAGCCCAGTGTTTGCCAAGTGAAAAACCCTTAAGCATTCCAGCTCATGATGTGGAACCTTACCCCTCCTCCCAGTACAACCCTCAGCCCTGCCACCTGACCACAGCTGTCATCCTCTGCTTAGGACAGAACAGGTCACTGTCCAAGGGCATTCTCCTGAGCCCTATCCTGCCTCCAAACCCCCAGGATCATTGACTTCCCAAGTTAAAGTAGGCAAGGCAATCAAAGCAAGCACGGACAGTGGTGCTACTGAGCTAGTTCTGCCCCCTTCCTGTCAACTACCCCCAGACCAAATGCCTGCCCAAAGTCCCTTCCAGTAGGGTCCTTACTTCCCAGTGTTGCCTTATGGTGAGTTCAGGAGCCTCATATTTGCATCCATGGTAGACCTCGTTTAAGGACTAAATTGGTTTTCGCTAATGGCCCCCAGGATTTTTTTGCTTCTTGTCTGAAGTGTGAACCTCAATCAGAGAAAGGAGAACCGAACCCATTTCCACTCTTTGGTCATACTCTCTCTGAAAAATAATTATCTTAGATCATTTGGGGACAGAATCTGGGTTCAAAAAAATTAAGAGATACCAAATTACATGTACATACTGCTTTAGAAAATGCTTTAATTTCCAATGCCTTTTTTTCTTTTTAAATTTTTTTTACTTTATTGTGAAATTGACAAATATAATTGTATATATTTGAAGTGTACAATATCATGATTTCATACACAAATTCATTAAAGAATGACTACCAAGATCAAGATAATTATCACACCTATCACCTCACATAGTTAAGTACTGTGCGTGTGTGATGAGAAGGCTTAGGATCTACTCTCTGCAACTTTCACGTCTACAGAACCATATTATTAACTATAGTCACCATGCTCTCAATTAGATCGTCAGAACTTACTCATAACTGAAAGTTTGTGCACTTTGACCTACATCACTTCATTTCCACCTCCTCCCAGCCTCTGGCAACCACCCTTCTACTCTCTGTCATTCTATGAAATTGACTTTATTTTTTGGATCCCACATGTAAGTGATAACATACAGGATTTGCCTTTCTCTGTCCATGACCTTATCTGATTGCCCTAATCATCCCTGGAGCTCGCCCCGTGGTACAGAAGAGCCGTAGTCAGCCACAGAACTGAAGCTTCAGTGCCGGCCTTGGGCTCTCCCCGCCATGCTCGTCCATAGCCCACACCCTCCAGACTACCTGCAGCCGCTAGTGTACACGGACATGGGCTCACATAGCACGTGTGCATGTTCATGTCAGCTTCATCTCCCACCCACCTCCACCGACACTGCAATCATATCTGTCTGAACTCCTGGATCAAAGAGTTGTCAGGGACAATGAAGAGGGTCAGGACAACATGACGTACTCAGGGTAGCATCTGTACGAGGCAGTGCTGTCCAGAGAAATGGAACCAACAGAGATGTATGTGTATGTGTATGTATGTTTTAAGGAATTGGTTCATGTGATTGTGGGGTCAGTAAATTTAAAGCAGGCTGGAAACTAGGGCAGGGTTTGATGCTATGGTCTTGAGGCAGAATTTCTTCTTCTCCAGGACACCCATTTTTACTCTTAGCATCTTCAACTGATTGAATGAGGCCCATCCACATTATTGAGGATAATTTCCTTTATTTATTGGTTGTAAATACTAAGCACATTTACAAAATACCTCCAAGAGCAATACCCTGCTTAGTGTTTTATCAAATTGGGTACTATAACTGGGTACTATAGCCTTGTCAAGATGAGACATAAAATGATCACATCATCTAAAATGCTGTCTCTATCATCTAGAAGGTGTGAGACAGATGAGCTTTGGGGACACAAAAGTGCCTCCTCTCACCAGAAATGACAGATGAAATACAAAAAGAAACAAATCCCCCTCTCTGTGACTCACGGGGAGGGTGCCTACTTCCATCCCATCCTGACAAGAATTTGAGAAGTGGGTTCCTGCCAGGGAGGACAGTGTGGATTACCTCCCCTGACCCACAGCAATAGCCCCTGCACCCTCCCAAGGGGGCTGCTTCCCTCGCAGCAGATATAGAAGAGATGAGGAAAGACAGCTGCTATCAGATAGGTGCAAAGACCTCAAATCTGCTCACCATCTAGTCACCTTCAAATCCTGGAGCACCAGTGAGCTAAGTCTCCACACCTATACTCACCCTCCTATAAAACAGTCACCCCAGAATTGATTTTCTTGATTAACTCATTTTTTTAATTTGATAAATAACACCTGCCCTGTTCTAGCACTTTCCTGTGACTCTGTTTATTAACACCATTCAAGATTTTTCTTCTCCTATGACGGGTACCAAAGGCACAAAATTCAAACTAATCATGCTGAGGGGCGTGCTCCAGCCATCCGTGGCTTATTTGTCTAGGGCTGACCATGGCAGCTCAGCTTTGATGGAAAGGGTTCTGGTTCTGGAGTCAGGCCAGGGGCTTATCCTGGCGCTGCCATGAACCCTGCATGGCCTTGAGCAAGTACGTAACCTCAGTGAGCTTTGGCATGCAGATCATCTGAAAAGAGGGTTTTCTGACCTATGAAATGAGAATTGTTGCAAGGTCAATAGTGTGGAAAAGCACCTTGAAAGTGAACAGCCCTACTGGACTGAGGTTGAGCCATTTCCCTTCTTCACTGCTCAGATCCCTTTGGAGCCTTGCCACCCACAGTTACTGCCTCAGACAGTCCTACTTTGGGGCCTGTCCTGGTTACTGTTGCTATGTACATACTACCCCAAATGTGCTGGCATTTAAAACAACCATTTTATTAGGTTCAAGGATTCTGTTGGTCAGGAATTCAAAAAGGGCAGAGCAAGAGTGGGTTCCTGTGCCCCCAGGATGTCTGAGGCTCAGCAGGGAAGAGTCAGACTCAGTGACTAGGCACTGGAATCTTCCGAGGACCTGTTCACTCACAAGCCTGGCTGCCAGTTGGGCCTCACTTGGCCTGTCAGCCAGAACGCCTACACGTGGCCTCTCCTTGGGACTGCTTGGGCTTCCTCACAGCATGGTGGCTGGGTTCCAACAGCAGTGTCCCAAGGGAGCCAGGTGGAAGCCATGCTGCTTGGATGACCTCGTCTCAGGAGTCACATGGGGTCACGTCAGCTGTGACCACACACCCACTCGGATTCACAGGGAAGGCATACAGGCGCCACCTCTGCACGCAGAGGCCCACTAGAAGAACAGCATGTGCGCTGGAAGGTATTGTTGCAGCCATTTTTGGAAAGTCAGTGTGCCAGAGCATCTGAGTCATGAGATGAATGAACAAGCTGGCAAGGTAGAATTTTGGACCCGGGATGGAACCTGGCAGATGCTGTACCCATCCTAAGCCCAGATATCCACTGGGACCAGCACCCATATCAGGATTTGCACCCATATGGGGAAACCTGGCTGCCACAAAGTTCAAAGCAAGAAGTGTCCTGAGAGGCTTGGCAGACTGCACTAGTGCCCTTTCCTGCCACTCCTGACCTCTCTGCTCCCCGAGGCCTGAGCTAGTCTTGGAATTTATATCTCCCCATTTTCCAGAATAGGCCAGCCTCCCATTCCATGGTGAGTGCTCCCCAGGGTCTGCCCCTCGGAGGCATCTGTGGTATATATGCCCTTGCTACTGAAAGCATAGCATTACCTGGGAACTTATTAGAAATACAGCGTCCCTGGCTCCTACACCTACAGAATCAGAACCTGCATTGTAGCAAGATCCCCAGGGGATTCGAATGCTTCTTACAGCTGGAACCACATCAGAGTAGGGGGAAGAGAACTTGAGTGGACAAACACATGCAACTGGGTTGCAGTTCTGGCCTTGTCCATTTATTAGCTGGGCAGATTCAGGCAAATTACTTAACCTCTCAGCTTCAGTTTCCCAAGTATGTAAATTAGGTATCAGAGCTGCCTCAGACGGTGTGTGTATGCGTGTGTGTGTGTGTGTGTGTGTGTGTGTGTGTGTGTGTGTGTGACCCTGACCCCAAGGGCTAGCAGCCACCAAAATTTAACTCTGAGAGCCAAGCACAGCTGTCAACCCCATTGGCCCACCCAGCTGGGCTGAGGCCTCTCCCGAAGCCCCCCACTGCCCTGAGGTCTGTGAGCGGACGGTGGGCAGAGCGGGCTAGCAGCGTGGTCTGCTGTGCAGGGAGACAGCAAGAGAGACTTCCCTCGGTAGCCACAGAAGCTGAAGGCTCAGGGAGCCCCTTCCTAGGAGAGAGCTGCCTCTCTGAGGGGCAGGAAGTCTGCTTGCCTTTGGAGAGGTTATTTATTTTTTCTAATAGACACTGTTTATCGCCACTTACAAGAGTTCTGACTGGGGTCTTTATCACCCTTTAGACTCTGGAAATAAGGCTAGTCTCCTCCAGAATTTACTTTCACTGGGAAGCCTGCCTTCCTGTGGCAGGGGGGGTGCCCTGCCTGGGGTAGGGGCTCAGTGGGGATCCACAGAACCAGGTCCCTGCGTGCAGAGGCAGTCAAGGAGGTCACCGAGCTTCTCCCACAGACAAGGCCCAGGCCTGCCAGGCTCCAGAGATGTGGGGCCCTCCAGGAGGGGCATGAGAAGGGGACCATTGCATAAAAGTCATCTGTCAGTACAATCCTGGAAAGCAGGACTGGAAAAACATGTTAACAGGACATGGAAATAAATATTCAGTACCTCTAAGCCTGTATTTAAATGTACACCAAAATGATCCCATCCTTTCCCTCTGCTACAAGCTTTCAAGAGAAATTTAAAAATCCTAAGTAAAGATTATGAGAAGAAAAGTCAGTTCTTACTCTGCAGTACTGAGCTGCAAGTCCTTCCTTAGATCTAACTTCCAGTCTTACTGCTCCAAGTATCCTGTAAGTAACTAGCAGGGCCGTGAATGCCGTAATGTCTCAGCAAGTCCACAGAGGGTTGCCATTCGGGAAGACTATCCCCCAAGGTGGCAGAAAAATCTCTCCAGGTCTTTTGATTTTCCAACAGGCCCGTTTCTTTAGGGTCACATCCAGTTGTATTAAGGGTCTTGCTAAGCCCAGCTGGCCTCCTCCCCAGCCAATAGTCTAGCCAATCACCAATGCTCAAATTGACCTTCAAAGGTGGGCACAACACTGTGGGGACATTTGATTTTCTTCCCCAAAGGAAACTGGCACCGAGGTTACCTAGTGAAGTGGAAATCAAAACTAGGGAAATACTGAACCACAAAGAGCAGGAATTTTCTAGAAGGAATATATTATGGAAAGTGATTCTTCTTCTCATCAGCTAACCACACTTCATTCTGTCTTCTGGGCCTTGACCTTTACGTCAGCACCTCACCAGTCTCTCTGTTAGCTGCCTGCTGTATAGTCTGGGGGGTCAAATCTCTGCAGTTCTACAGACATTGTCCTCCACAGTCATTTATTAGAACATTTCAGAACATTTCAACCGAATGTTCAGGCACGACATAAATGTTAATAATAATAATTCTCTTGCAGCAGGGCCACCAGAACTGAGTGTCTTGGGAGGTCTTTTGGAGCAAAGACACAGAGGTCCCAGCATGGGCTTCTCTGACTCACTGTGTGGCTGGCAGCCAAGGCCCTTCCCCAGACAAGGAGAGAGGGCAGTCAGCCCTGCCTCCCCCTGAGGGAGCCTCACAGAGACACAGTGATCAAGTGAGCTTCCGAGCTTGGAAACAGAGGGCACCGACAGCGGGTCACACCCTGGCCCAGCAGATGGCTCCAGGGAACCAGGCCTCCTCCTCCGTCCAGCTGATCCACAACCACCTCATCTGGCTCCTACGGAGGAGTTGTGGCAATCGGCTCCCCACAGGGATGTGTAAGGGTCAGATCTCCAGGCCAGCCTGGAAGAAGCCCATCTCCTGGAAAGGTCCTCATGCAGCTTTTGGTCCTCACAGAGCCGCACCTGGCTTTGGACTTGAAGGCAGAGGTCAAGGGGTCTCTGAGGCTCCAATAGGGGCTCTCCGGTACCACCTGTCTTCAGGCAAGACTTGGAGGACTTGCTGAATTTTTATCCCAGACTGGGGGCTGATTATGGGCTACAAGGTGAATGTGGCAAATTGACTGGCCAAAGGAGTCAGCACTGTGACCCAAAGCTGACCAGGTGCCTGGTTGCCTCACCCAGAACTGTCTCTACCTTTCTGCAAATTCTCCCCCACCCTCTGGTCCTGACCTCCTGCTCAGGGTTCTCAGTTCTCGGGCCAGCGCTGTCCAACCTTCCAACATGCCTGCAGTCATCAACCCATGGATGTGCCAAAAGGAGAGCCTCGCCTTCCTTCTAGGAGCTTCCCTCAGAGGCTGAGTAGAACAGGGGGAGGGGGAAGCTTGCACCACTAGGGACCCAGCATTGATGTGGCTGGGAGAAGACAGGAAAGGGATTCTGGGCAGACCCAAGGAGGTGGTGCTGAGGACAGACAGGAGCCTTGCAAGGGGATACCTGTCCCTCACAGATGCTAGAGTCAGACGGGTTGGGCGTTTGCAGCGAGGACCCAGGTGCAAGGAGCCATCCTGGGAGGAGCGATAAATGCTTGTGTCATTTCCCATGGTTGTATATACGGGTCTGCCGGTGGGGAAGGCAAGAGGAAGAAAGCTCATGCTACCCACTACAAGAACTGTCCAGGATGTACCCCTGGAGCTTTCCAGAACCCCAAGCTTCCCACCTGTCCTGCCCTGCACTCCAGGCACACCCCCGCCCTGTATCTCTCCACCTCCCAGTCAAAATGTCCTGCCCTAAGTTCCCGGGCTCAGTTTTCCTCTGTAGCTCTCCCCGGGGACTTCCTTCCAGGGGCCCCGTTAGAGTGAGCTCATGTACACAATAAACGGAGTCACTCAGCAGCAGCTGGCGAAGGTTTTCAGTGAGTTGGAAAATCAGGTTGAATGTATCATGAAATATGGTGCTTACACTGAAGCCCAGACATGTGGGCTAAGTGCTTTGTGGTTAGGCCTGCCTTTACCCATTCCCCTCCATCCCCCTCTCTTCACACTGTCTCTCCTTCTCCAGAGTTTTTAAAGTTAAAACCTGCCTTAAGTATTTTATTAATATCTTGTAAGAGAGATGCTTCTTCAGGTAAACGTTTCTTTGCCTTAGGAGCCAATGTGATCTTCTGCGCACGTACAGCAGGGTGTGCTGGCTTGTACATGTGCACGACTTTATGACTGTGTCCCTGGGTACAGTGGTGCTGAATAAATGTTGATGGGTGATACGTGCCCTTACATGTGTTGTTGTGCTTGTGTTTCTGTCGTGTGTATACCTGTGCATCACACACACAGCTTCGCCTCCGGAGCTGCACGTGCTGTATACACAGTTTCCGAATGTCTTGAGAGCTGGTATTCTGTCTAGAGGGGTGGACAGAGACAACACTCGGGCTACCACCAGCATTTTCCTAATAGGTCAGAACCCTGCCCCGGCCCCGCACACACATATTCTCAGGACTCCCAGCTCAGGAGGTCATTTCTACAAAGGCCAGAACCCCACTTTTCCACTTCCGAGCAGATGCAAACTAACCCAGCACATCCTTCCCTCTTCCCTTCACCCCTCCCTCTTCTGTCCTCCTCCTAGACTGTCTCTTTTCCCTCCAGCCTGCTCCTTCTTCATCTCCCCTTCTCCAAAGAGCCAGATGTCAGACAGCCTGACAAGGATCTGCAGGGTGCAGACATCAGAAGAGGAGAGTGACGGAAAAGCCATCACTAGCCTTCTGTTTCATGGATGAGAAAACCGAGGTTCAGAGGTGCTGAGAGATTCCTCCCATTGCCCAAGGAGGTGATGGGAGAGCCCAAACCTGAGCCCGGCTTTCCCAGCCTTTTCTACAATGCTGCCCTCCTCCACTAGTGGAGGAAAACCATTTCACAGGCTCCTTTCCCTCACCGCCAGCCTCCCCATGTCACGATGGGGTGAATGTGGCCAGTGAGTATCATGAAATGAGCCCAACATCCTACCGGTGCCAACAGCTGACCAACCGCTCTCTGGGATGTAGGAACGTGGTAGGGATTCTTTTCCCGGTGAGCAGGAAGGAGGGGGAGCTGGGACAGGAGCAGCGATCTTGCTGCTGTCGGACCTCCGGTGTGACTCAGCAGGGGCAGCCTTGGTGGCCACAGGTGCCCAGCTCTGGCATATGGCCAGCAAAGGGCTGGTGCCAACCAGAATAACCCACAGAAGGAAGTGAGAAGATCCCAGTTCTTAGCCCAGGAAAGGGTGGAAGAGATGTTCCTCTAGTTCAGTCACTCACACTTTTGGGGAACTAGGCACCCAGGGACTCAAAGACTTGCCCAGGGTCAGGCAGACAGGTCCAGAGCTTTGTATTCCCAGGTCACCCTCCTGTTGGCAAACACTTCCCCTCCACTGTCCTCTTACGCGGAGTCGGTCATTATGACGCCACTATAAGAGCTGGGCAAGGCCATAGGCTTGGCCTGCCCTCAGACGAGGCCTCTGGTTCCAGATGACTCACCTCCGGAGCCAGCAGTGTTCCCACAAGCCCTGCTGAGCTGTCTCTCCTCTTTCTACCACACCTACTGTTCCTCTGTTTCACTGGAGATAGAGCAGATGACAGAGGCATACGGGGGGAGGAAACGGATTGGGGACACACAGGTGTGCCTAGGCTTTTCCGTCTGCCTGGGACCCCCTCCAAGGCACTGCTCTCCCCTGCCTCCCCCACCGGTCCCCAGGAAGCCAGACTGACAATGACCCAAAAGGGCTGAGGCAGACAGGATTCGTCTCCAAAGTCAGGAGCGCCCTCTTCTGTTCCAATGGAAAATTGCGGGTCCCAACTTGTGTTCAGAGATGGTCATAAGGCAGCCCTGTGTCCTACCAGAGGAAGGACTCACAGAAAAAGGTCAGTGGAAGTGAACCAGAGCCCTTCCTTTTCCTAGATGTCAGAGCCGAGTCTATCCTCTAAGGACTCAGATGGGGAGGGTGTGGGACTCTGGGAGGGAAAAGAATAGGGGCTGCCTGAATTCTTTGGGGAGTACTTTCACTTGGGATTTAGGGCAAAGGCACCCCTCTTCCCTTGGCCCTCTCCATCTATTTCCAGAAGCTCTTCACCCTCCAAAGACCAAGCTGTGCCAGTGGAGTGGACAGCCCAGTAAGGCCCCCACCCTGTAGAAGTCGCAGCATCTATGGAGATTTACTGTCACCTTACCAGCCCAAGAGTTTAAAAAAATGTTCACTCTGATAACTTTGAATGTGGATCAAAGCACTGCAGCAGCGGGAAGAGCACAGGACTAGGAAACCTGGGACCTAGTCCTGTTTCTACCACTTGTTACCTCTGACTAAGCCACATTTCTCTATGCCTCAGTTTCTTCATTTGCAAAATGGGTCTTACAATACTGTTGGGGAGGAAGAAATTTCCTCTACCCCCTTGAGGTTCTTCTAGCTGGTCTAAGAATCAAATTGACATAAAACAGATTAACAGAAGAAAAAAAAAGTTTAATTCATTCCGGGGAAGCCATGGACAAGCATTCCAAACACAGGGAGAATGAGATACGTATGTCATCCTGAACCAAGGAGGAGTGGGTAGGGGTCTGAGACTTCAAAGGAAAAGGGAAGCAACTCACAGGAATGTGAAAAGAGTAAATGTTTGATAGTCAAATATTCACTGGGCCACACAGTAACAATGAAGAGACATGAAGAGGAATTCTAACAGACTCAGCCACATCCCTGCCTGTCTACCACCCCTAGTTCACATTGTAACAGAGTTTCTGCGGTGCTAGCTTCCCCCTGGGGCCAGTTCCTCCATCAATTCTCTTAATGCAGTTGAGGGGATGGGGAAGTCAAGTTTCTCTGAGACCTTGGTGATTTCCAGCTCTGCATGTCACAAAGGCACATCTTGGGGCAGCCTGCCCTTGGTCCCTACAATACCTCGCCTTACAACTCAAAGACATGTCCTGGAAAATCCATTTCGGTAGTGGATATGCTGCAGCATAAGCAAATAGGGGTGACGTTACCCTGCTCAGTTTTATTTCCCATGAAATGGGCAGTCATGTTGGCATGATGTGGACAGAGCCTAGGCTGTCTTCCCTACACTTCTTTCCTGCCTGGACTCCGACTTTGAAATTTTGCTGGATGATTCCGTCTTAGCTTTTGACGATATCACCAGATCCCCACCTTAAGGAAAGGCATTCCCAGGGTCATGTAAATGCAAATACTGTTGCAGGCGGGGTGGGGGGGAGGGTGGAGCTGGGGGCACAATACAGTGAATAAAAATCATCAGGTGACTCCCTTAGCTATCAGCCTCCTGGCAAGCAGGGCTGTGACCCAGAGGGAGTGCCCCGAGCTGGCCCCAGAGGGTCTAGGACTTGGGGAAGGGATGGCTGCTCAGGGAAGGCAGGAAGGAGCAGGGTCAAGGTTCTGGGGCAGCAAGAGGGCCCTAGGCTAGGCGTGTGGAGGAAGAGAGGGGAAGGATGGCTCTCTCTGAGTTGAGATTTTTCCCTGGACCAGCCCTGAGTTAGGTTTACCTGGCAGAAAGGTCAGGATCATAGGTTTAACTCCAGGGAGGGGAGTATTTTCCCAGCCAGTGGCAAATTACCTTTGAAACCGAAATCAATCAAAGGGAGAAATAAGGTGGGAGAAACCCATTTATTACTCACAAGCAGTTGCCCCTCTCCCATCCAGATAGCCAGATATCATCCAGATAAGCCCTGCTCCTCCATGTAATCTCTAATTGATAAGGAGATGGACTACTTCTCTCCACTCCTTGGAAACACCTATTGATGTGGTGGTGCACTAAGGCCAGATGAGAGATTCTGGAAATATTGCCATTTTATCCACGATGGGCTTTGGCAAAACCAACTGCAAGGGAGAGTTCCCTCTGTCCCTTGTGCCTGGGACAGCTACTGATCTCATCCATACACCAGAACCATTACACCTCCGCAATGCAGGTAACGGCCTCACAAACAGTACCTAACAAGTGCACAAAAATTACTATGATTACTGTTGTGCTGGCCATCATCATCACGTCAGTCCTAGACCTCTTATTTTCTGCAAGATGTTTCCTTATTTGAATTTCTGTTTCCTCACGAACAACAGTGAGAATGATCTTTGTCCTTCCTTTAGCTCTCAGGGCTGTGGTGGGGGCAGAGAGAGAGGTACCCCAGGTGCAAGGTTCCAGAGGGACCCAAAATGCTATTATTGAAGGCTAAATGTTCCATGGCGAAAAGCTGCTGTAGCAATCTTTGCATCCACTTGATTTGAATGGGCACATTACTGTAATGTCCCAGTGCTGCAGTCAGCATGGGGAAGGGTGAGCTATTTGTAACCATGAGACACATGAGCAGCATAAAGATCAAATGGTGGAGGGAAGCTCGTCTGGCTTACCTGAAAAAACAGGGCTATTTGCTTTGAACATGACTGGAATTGATCCATGGCCACCTGCCTCAGATGCCGCTGCTCAGGGCTTCTGGGGGTTGCGGGGAGGGCAAGAGAGACGGGGGAGGGCAAGAGAGAAGGTGGGAGTGGGGAGAGAAGACAAAGGCAAGCAGAGTGTGCAGGCTGGACATCATGAGGGAAAGAGAATCCCGTTATAATTCCAACTCCAGCGCTATTATGGATGTTAAAATCTTGTCTTCCACCTGTTGCACCGGGAACACTGTCTGTCCTCCACAGAGCTCCTGGACCTCCTCAGATCTGGACTGAGACCCCGTCCTTGGTTTCACACTGCTGTGGTGAGCAGCTCCAGGCTTTTTCTCTCCCTGCTCTCTTCTCCAGAGGAACAGAGGACCCCAGGGTGGCAGGTCTCCAAGGTTTAACCTGGGGTGGGGAGGGCAGTGGGGGAGATGCCCCGGACTGGACGTGGGAGGTAGAAACAAGATAGGCAGGACAGGATCACGTCCTCTCAAGGCTAGGCCTGCCTGTTGGTTACGGGGATCCCTCTCTCACCAAGCAGCCCCTTGTGGTCTGGTAAGGCCTCCCAATTTTCCCCATGTTCACTGAAAATGTTCACTTAATGCTCACTTGAAACTGTTTCCAGTATTGGGAGGGATGTCATTGGGCCTAAATCTAATTCCACCCGGCATGACCAGATGCTCATCCTCCTTTTCATTCTCCTTCCAGACCCTGGGAAAATCTCTGGGCCTTGTTCTTGTCACCTGTGAAGTAAGAGTAGCCGACACTGTCCGAGGACCCACCCCAGGGGTCTCACCGCACCAACGCTCCCTCTCCCAGCACCACGGGCAGCAGGCTTGTGCACGCCCATGAAGCACCCACGGCTTTGTTTCTCAGGGCTCTCTCAGCGTGGTGTGCCTTTGTCCTCTGGCTGGCAAGGCCTGTGCCCATGGTCACCTCGTGCACCCTCCCCTGCGGCCTCACACCAGGAACTTCTTCTGACCCATCCTCACCACACCTGCTCCTTCATTTCACTCTTCCTTTTATTGTGGCAAAATATGTATCACTTAATATTTTTCATTTCAACTCTGTAAGTAGGCAATTTGGTGGCATTGAGTACACTCATGATGTTTTATGCTGTCACCACTATCCATATCCAAAAGTTGGTCATCAGCCCCAACATAAACTCTACACCCATTAAACAATAGCTCCACGCTCCCCCGCCGTCACCCCGGTAAGCTCTGTCCTACTTGTGTCTCTATGGATTTATCTATGCTGGTGCCCTGTATAAATGAAGCCATACAGTGTTTGTCCTTCTGTGTCAAGCTTGTTTCACTTAGCATATTTTCAAGACCTACTCATGTTACACCGTATATCAAAATTTCATTCCTTTTATGGCTGAATAATATTCCATTATATGTATATACTACATGTTCTTTATCCATTTACCTGTCAATGGACATTAGGCTGTTTCTACCTCCTGGTTATTGTGACTAATGCTGCTATGAACACAGTGTACAGATGTCTGTTTTCCGTTCTCTTGGGTCTATACCTACGAGTGGAATTGCTGGGTCACGTGGTAGTTTTCTGTTTAACTTTTTAAGGAACTGCCAGATGGCTTTCTCTAGCAGCTGCACCATTTTGCAATCCCACAGCAATGCACAAGGGTTCTAACTTCTCCACATCTTCACCATCACATGCTATTTTGGGTTTTTTTTTTTTTACAACTATCCCGGTAGGTTTAAGTGGTTTCATTTCACTCTTAACTCCCCTCAACAGCAAGGCCCTGGTAGTTTGTCTGACAGTGGTCCTAATCTTACAGCACATTTGGTGTGAACATCACAGTCCAACTGAAAGCTGCCAGAGGGCAGGAGCAGGATGCGGCTCCTTCAGGACACTGGGGGTCCCAGGGTAGCATGAGGTGGGAAAGGCTGCTTTGGTCCCAGCTGTCTCCTTAGCCTGGAGCCCAGCTCTGCCGGTCCTTCCCGTTGACAGACACTGGCGTGCCAGAGGACTTGAAGACAGTGCATGACGAATAGGGAGAACAAGAGATAAACAAGGATTTTTTTAAAGTTGGACAACCCGGAGACTTAAAGGGCAGGACCCAAGAGTGAAAATATGGAGAGGAGAGAGGGACTGAAGGAGGGAACTAATCACAGGATCAAACCTCCAGAGAGGCAGATCCTGCAAACTCCTTTTCAGCACCTGGTTCTTATGCCTCGCGGTTCTGAGATGGAAAATTGCTGAGGTTTTGCCACCAAACTTCCACCACCTTAGCCTCAAATCAGCACCAGCAGCCTGGGGAGGGAGGGTGCAGCTTCCTCTGGAGCTCCCACTGGGGCCATAGACAGCCTCTGGGACTCCAGAATTCCAGTCGGGGCCCCAGCAAACTGAAGAAAGCAGCTGTTGTTAATACAGCTGCTGCCCTGGGCACTGCCACGGCAGCATGTCACTGCAGCCCACTGCGGGGCACAGGCCACTCTAGCAGAGGGAGGGCATGCGAACCAGGCCACAGTGGAAACTGTGTGGTCTGGGCAACTAGACAGTGGCTCCATCCTGCTTCCTGTTCTCTGACAGCCATGGGAAAGGCCAAAGAGATGCTCAGAAGCTCACTTCCCCAAAGGGCAGGATGAGAGGGATGTATGGAAAGAGACGAGAAGAAAGCAGGGACGGAGAAGAGAGGATTGAGAGCAGGCAAGCACAGGGGCAGAGGGAGGGCTGGAACACACTGAGCAAATGTACATCGACCGTGTAGGTCTAAATTGCAAAGCTTTCCCCTCTCTTCCTCTCTCCTGGTCTCTCTCCCAGTTAGTATCAAAGCAAAATTTATGAAGGGCTCGAGGCATTGGATATTCCTTGTATTTCAATCTAACTTTTTGCAATCTCAAGTGAACAGCTTGGCTGCTTCTGCCTGTCAGGGAATTTAAATTGCAGATGGGATGGCGAGCCAGCCGCCCAGCGCAGGAGCTGGCCCTCTGGTGCGCACCATCACTGCCTAGCAACGAAGCTGAGAAGAACTGCGTGAAGCCACAGCAAGTTCCTCTCTGGAAAGTGCCCTTGACCCAGGGCACCTCCAGGAAGGGGAGACAGCCAGGTGAGAGGTCTGCTTGTGTCACAAGGTGGGGGTCAAGAAAAGCCGCCAGGGAACACAACCAGCATTGCTCCCCACAACTACTGTCACTGGTGTGTCCCAGGGTGTCCTTCATTAATACACAGAATTCCCCCTGGCTTCTACACGTTTTGTGGCACTCCACTGTTTTGGGGATTGTTCTCAAACCAAAGATGCCTCGCTTCCTCCCGTATGCCCCTCACAACTCACATACCAACAGTGAGTGTAGAGTCAGGAATGAATAGCGCCAACATGCTAACACACACACAAAATCACATGCACCGACAGGTAGGCGCTTATGCTGCTAAAAAAATCAACCCCAGCAAATACCCAGAGCAGCCTAAAAGGAGGATCACGCCCAGGAAGTCTGCTCCCTTTTGGGCCTCAGTTCTCCAGGATGGGCCGTGTGTGAGCATGGCCTTCAGCCTTGATTGGAGTTGGTGTTAACTCAGTAAAGCGTTTGCTACATTTAGCACCCGAGTCTGAGACGAAAAAACACCCAATGTGTTTAAGGCTATAATCGAGGCATATGCTTCTACTCAAATAATTGGCTTGGAGAATCAAACTGTAAATACTGGTCCAATGGGTCTGTTTTGCAAAGTCTGCACATACTGATATCACCAGCTCTGAGGTATAACAGACCCTCCATGGGCACTCGGGGAAAGACACGCCATGCCAGACACACCCTGCTGGGAGCGAGCCTATGGACTTTAAAGCAATACTAGTTATGTAAGTCTTAAGACAACAGCAATCATTTCTGCAGTAAGGC
Source organism: Manis javanica (assembly GCF_040802235.1). Lineage (NCBI taxonomy): Eukaryota > Metazoa > Chordata > Mammalia > Pholidota > Manidae > Manis > Manis javanica. Next base: position 19,871,338 of record NC_133161.1, read on the forward strand.
AGAGTTGCTCTCCTAGCCAAATCAATATAGATCTTGCAGTCAGATTGCTAAGCAATGTTTCCTTCTCTGTTCTTTCCACTGGCCTTCTAACCCTGCCTGCCAAACTCCTGCTTCTCAAGAACACCCGCTGCCCCAGGGGAAAGCCCCACCCTTAAATCTCCCTCCCAAGGGCCTCCACCCACAAGATGGCGAACTTCCTGCTTCTCTTCCGAGTCCTCGGTTCCCGCCGGCGCCACCTGAAGCCCAATCACCTCTCTACACGTTCCCGCCGGCGCCAACTGAAGACCAATCACCTCTTTACATGTATTTTCGTCACAACCTATATAAATTGAGCCTGAGAAAAATAAAATTCATCAGCTTGATTAGACATCCTGTCTTGCTGTCCATTCTTTGTGTTTCTTGCCCCTTCATTCTCTCCTCCAGGTCGTCGACCCCCGTTGGTAGTCCTGCAGGTCGGGACAACATCCATCTGCAGCCTGTTTCCAGGAGTTAGCTAATGTACTCTCTGTTCCTATTATGGAGTGAATTGCCCCTCCTGACCCCAAAAAGAAATCTTATCCCCTAGTATCTCAAAGTGTGACCTTACCCAGAAAATAGGGTCATTGCAAATGTACCCAGTTCAGGTGAGGTCATACCAGACTAGGGTGGTGAGCATGACTGGTGTCCTTGGAAGAGGACAGAGAAGCCACATGAAGACACAGAGACTCGGGGTAAATGGCATGGGAAGGTGGAGGCAGAGATCAGAGCTATGCAGCTGCAAGCCAGGGAACAGCCAAGATTGCTGGCAAGCCATCTAGAGACCGAAGGAGGCAAGGAAAAATTCTCCCCTACAAGTCTCAGAGGGAGCCTGGCCCCGCCAGCACCTGGATGCTGTACCTTGAGCCTCCGGAACTGCGAGACAATACATTTCTATTGTTTTAAGCCACTAGGAAAGGTATATTTGCAATTCTGTTGAAGGAACCAGGAAGGCCCACTGCTGTCAGTGACCTTGGTGCAAGATAGAAATGAGTCAGCACAGGGGAGGGCTTGGCCCCCCGGATGCAGATTCTGGTGTGGAGTTTGAGGTTTGAAAATCTTTGTGGCCTGGGGTAGAGACATGGATATTAACCTCTGGGCTAAGCAGTTAATTCCCACTAAAAGTTTGTCCAGTAGATGTGCCACGGCCCTTGAGAGTACTTTTCTGAGTACTGAGCAGAGGAGGGCCCAGCACTCCTGCCCGGCTTCCTCAGGCCTGTCTCAGGGGCACTTGTCCACTGCTGCTCAGGCCTGTCATTTAGCTTGCCCTGAACCTCCAGGGAAAGGGATGTTTTCCAGGGCCAGCACCACGTCATATCCCCCACTAGATCCCACAGGGTACTGTGCACCTGACAGGGACTCAGCACTGTGTGGTTAACTGCTGCATGAGGCAACAAGATATAAAAATCATGATTTGCATAAAGGCTGCTGGTGAGTTGCCGGGGACTCAAACCTGTTCATTTCTGAATTGTTATTAGTGCTGTCTTATCAGTACCCCATTCAACATGGGAATAATTGTAATTTTTCTAGCTAATTCAGGGTATGCTCCCATCAGGTGCCCTGACTTTATCCTCCTGGAAATTCCACCAGGGAGGTATAATGGGTGTGACCACCCCTTAAGTCAGAGACCGAGATACATGTGGGATCTGAGCACCAGACCCATGAGGAAGCCAGAAGTGAAGTGGCCGAGAGCTGGAGATGGTTCTAGACCTGCTCACCAGCACAGCGAGTTCCTTCACCTCCCCTATCAGTGTCACCAGCCTGTAAGTGAAGGTATGTTTATACCTTAAACATTCCAGGTATGACCCTTTGACTTCCAATTTCCCAACTGTGGCAGACACAGAAAAGTGTCACCTGGTGCCCCCCGTGTGGTCAGCTGACAGGTCCTTCAAGGTCAGCTTCCACTGCGGGAGGCTGAGCAAGGCGCAGGGACCGCAGGCCAGGTCACCGTCCTGATGAGCAGTTCTCACTCCAGAGCCCCAAGGTTCTTGGGGCCCGCGTCACAGATTCAGTTCCACTTCCTCCTCTTCCCAGACTATTCTACCCTGTCGGAGGCGCTGGTCCCCAAAAACCACCTTGCGGCCCCCACTCCACCCAGGTGTCTGCACCCAAAGGCCGACCTGCAGCACCAACTTGCTCTTCTGGAGACTTTTTCTGAATTGTGATAAAACACATACAACATAAAATTGACCATGTTAACCAGTTTTAAGCGTACATCAGGGGCAGTAAGCTCATTCACACTGCTGCACAGCCATCACCACCCTCCATCTCCAGAGCTTTTTCATCTTCTCCAGCTGAAATTCCGCACCCATTAAACAGTAACCCACCATTTCCCCCTCCCCCAGAAACCAGCATTCTGCCTTCTGTCTCTATGAGATAACCTCTGATAAGGGGAACCATACAATATTTTGCCTTTTGTGTCTGGCGTATGTCACTCAGCATAATGGGTCCAAGGTTCATCCATGTTGTAGCAGGTGTCAGAATTTTCAGAGTAATGTTCCACTGTGTGGACAGACCACATTTTGTCCATCCATTCATCTGTTGATGCACCCCTGAATTGCTTCCACCTTTGGTTCTTGTTCATAGTGCTGTGCAGAGAGATTTCTGTCTTACACCTACTTCCCCTCATGTACAAATGGGCCTTTCTAGCCCCCTTTCAGGGTGACTAAGAGCTAGGAGGAATGGCAGGCATCTGCAGAATTTCCCAGTCGTGGGGTTAAAAGGGGTCATTGCTTCAGCTCTCCACCACCTCAAGGATGGCTAACCGGGCAGTGTCCTAGGCAGAGGCACAGATGTAGACAAACAGAGAAGGCAATAGTTTGTTTTTATAGGTACAAAAAGTACACAAGGCATAGAGTGAGAAATGATGGACAGCACGGGGTCAGCCCAGAAAGAGCTCACGCCCCCTGTCCTTGCTGGGCCATGCACCCTGTAACACAGCCTGCAACATTCCCTGCAGAGGTGGCAGGAAATGGACAAGGGGTTCTCCACTCTGCAGTCTGCCTTGCCCAGCACCCCGTATAAACCCAGCAAGGGAGAGCCCCAGGAATAAAGATATATTAGAAATAATAATCCCTGACCTAAAGAAAAAAATGGACTGCTTATGATAATTATAACAAATAATTTAACAACAGCCTTTTGAATGCCTAATGTGTGCCAGGAACAGCATCAGCACATGTCACTTCATCACTGAGACCACTCTTCCAAGAGCCGGGAAGCCCCCTAATTGGGCCCCAGATAGAACAGGGGCAGCATGACCCTCCAAGCACCGGAAAAGCACCCAAGTACCCCGCCCTGTTTGGGAAGCAGGCTCCATCCCAATGTTAAAGACCCACGTACCTGCACTTCCAGGGCAGTTCCCAGTTCTCTGCCCTGTCTACCCGTCCGTTCAGTCAATTCATAATTGTCCTTTTATCTGCCAGGCACTGTGCTGGGGAAGCACAGGCTAAATAAGCCTGCCCACCTGGGTAACAGTAATGCCACATGCATTGTAAGAAATATTGCTCTATGATGAAGATATGCATATGCCCTCATCTCAAAATGAAAATACACCTCTGACACCCAAATCCAATAGGCATGTAAGCCCACGTGGTCCCCTGCCCACATCGGGTCAGCAGGGACCGGGTTTGGGGTGCCATCTCTGGCTGCTCTCTGTTGGGGACCCTGGGCAGATCAGCATTATTCAACCACCAACAGGGCAGTGGCCTGCCCCCACCTGAAAGGGCTTTCCTGCTATGTCCTTAATCCCCCCTCAGCACCAAGTGGTCCCTGCGGAAGGCTCGGGGACCACCCACCCAAGCAGGGACTTAGCTGCCAGGTCACTCCTCAGGGAGGAAAACCCAAACCGCAGGCATGTGAGCTCCCCCTCTGTTGTGCCAGAAATCCCGCTGCCTGTCACAAGCCAGACATGATGTATAGGAATAATAAGGCCCCTTGAATTACCCATTAAGTGCTGTCAGCAAATCACATGATTTCTTTTTTAATATTGCACATATCTGGCCCCTGGAAAATGATGATGATGCTATCTCTACTCAGCTGGATGATAAACAGAGCTCCCTCCCCTGCCAGGGAGGCACAGCCCTCCTCCAGAGCCTCTCTGAGCAAGGCAAGGAAAGGAGAGGGAGAGAGACATAGCCCACACACGTCCCAACTTTTCTGGCCACCTTAGCAGTGAAGGGCGAGTTCACAGACTTCCCTTCCTTGTACCTCCCTCCAGCCAGCATTCCATGGCTTCCTTGAGAGCATGGCTCCTATGTGAATGTCGCTTGTTATAAGGGGCCTACCCTATTTAACCAGGTACTCCCTGAGTCCCTCCAAGCCCCTGTGTTTTAATTCCTAGTATGCCACCTGTTTGCTTGGCATGCACAGCTCATGAGGCAAGCATGCCCTGTGTGGGCAGGAACCACAGCTGTCTTGTTCATAATTCCACCCATGGGGCCTAGGACATTGCCTGGCACACAGTAGGACCTCAGGAACCATAAGCTGAGTGACGCAGTAGTAAAATGCTCAGTTAACTCTGCTCAACTGAACTGAGCCTCATTTCCTAGAGCCATCAGTGTGCATCTTAAATTTTTGGATGTATCAGAATCACCTGGAAGGTTTGTTAAACCTCAGACCACTAAGCTCATCATTCTTGGTTTCTGATTCAGTAGGAGGGAGGTACAGTGCAGTGGATTTGAATTTCCAACCAGGTCCCAGGTGTTGGTCATACTGCTGGTCCAGGAACCCCACTTTGAGAGTCATTCTGAGAACTGGCCATAAAGGCAGACACCCATTTTCTGCCCATCTAGTCAAATTTATGAGAGAGGCTCACATGAACACAAGCGCCAAGAGCAGAAAACTGGGTTCTTGAGATCGAGTTTGTCCAAACTGAATAACCCTGTTCTTATCCCCAAGAAGGGGGAGGTAGACTGAGGCAATAGATACGAAGTGAGGTGAGTCGTTGAGCAAGTCCCAGCAGAAGTGCACGGAGCCCTGTGTTTCAGATGGTTTCCTGTTCCAGTCACTGGGCTCACTGTAGCAATGAGTTGGCTTCCAAGTGGCTTATTAGAGAACAAATTATTCCCTGTTTTGCCACTCTTTCCATCTGAGTTAATCTGCAAGTCTAAAGTCCAAGCAAGTGCCAGAGTTATGCCTGCAACTGGCACCAAATTGCATTCAGAGAGCACAATTAGCACTTTGCTAATGTGCCTCAGAATGGGATAATCTGCATATTGCCCAAAGGCGGCCTCAGTCCCCACTGCACTTTAATGTGCCAACGTAAGGGTTGCCTGCTAACAGGACTTCGTAAGTCCCAGCATTTACCAGGCAGCAGCCTGACCTCTTCAACCACACAAAGCAGGAATGACCTCCTGGTGATAGAGGTTAAAGGACTAAGACACACTTTCCTCCTCCTTCCTGTTCTTTCTCTTCCAGGGGCCACTAGGAAGCCTGGTGTGAAGGTGGGGCTTCTGTCAGGTGAGGGATTTGAGGGGGTGAGGAAGGGAGTCCTGGCAGGGGCAGCCCAGAGCTGGGTGTGGGAACCTGAGAGGACTGAGGAGGGCTTCCACCAGGTTCAGGGACAACACACACAGCCTAGGAGGCCAAACGGGATGAGGAGGGCATCCATCCAGGCAGCAGTGTGAGCAGCAATGGAAGATTGATTACACACGGGGGAACTGATCAAATAAGAAAATAGGTAAGATAACAGGAGCCAGATTTCCCACTGCTAGAGAAGGAAGCTACAAATGTGAAACGGAAGGAAGCTAAAGTGAATCCTCAGGTATTAGATTGGAATTTGGGGTATCTATGTTGAACTTGTGGTTTTTAGAATATAGGTAGATAAACATAAAAATGCAGATACAACTGTATATGTACAGATACCTATATGTAAACATGCATGCAGATTTTTCTCTGCCTTGTCCACCAGGAGGGCCTAGGAGGCACCCCAACACCAAAGAGCACCACTCAGCCCCCAGACCTTGGTTTCTCGGTATCATTCTCCACTGAAAGGAACCAGGCTCCTTGGGAAGTGGAATGATTTTAGAGAGGGGCAGGGCAAGTCCAAGATGAACCTGGAAATGTCTTATTAACTCAGAAACAAGGAGGTACTCACAGAATGGCAGGGACAGGTGAAAGAGACACTAAAGCCAACTTGAAAGAACTACCACAGGGCACTTCTGAGACAATCTGAGCAGCGGAATAAATAACAATAATAATAAGCTACAATCCAGTGACTGAAATATGAAACCACCAATTCATAGCGATACAGATGAATGAACAAACTGTAAGCAAGGGGATATTTATCTAACCCCAAAGCATCTCCACACAGTTATTTACAAAGGGGGAAGGGAGTAACTTTGCTCTGGCAAAGGCCGGCAGACACCGCCTAGAGCAAGTGATCAAAGTTAGTGTCAAGATTGGAACAAATCAGAATCACATGCCACCTAATAAGATGTGATGAGAAGACAGCATCACTTCCATGAAATTCCTGCCGAAGATGCATAATCTGAATCTTATCATGAGGTAACATCGGACAAATGCAGTGTGAGGGAGAGTAATCAAAATAGTTGGCCTAGAGTCTTCAAAAGTGTCAAGGTCTTGAGAGTTAAGAAAAGCCTGGGGATCTGTTCCAGACTGAAGCAGATTATGGGAACACAACAAAGAAATGCAGTGTGTGATCCTAGACTGGGTCCTTTTGCTACAAAGATCATCACTGGGGCAGCTGGCCAACTTGCTTGGGGTCTGAGGATTAGCTGCTAGTGGTGACTCAGTTCGTTTCCTGCCTTGGTTGATGGGTTATGGTCGTGTGAGAGCACATCCTCGTTTGTAGGCTATAGAAACCAAAGTATCTGTGGGTAACGGGCATTAGGTCAGCAGCATGCTCTGAAACAGTTCAGGAAAAAGTTTTCTTGCACCGTACTTGGATCTTTTCTACATGTTTGAGATGGTTTCCAAAACACCATTCAAGAAGCTCTGACCATAATGACAGCTAAAGATCTGAGTGTCCTCAGCCAATGTCAGTCTGCCCAGGGACGCAGTGAGTCAGCCTCGTGCCACGGTGCTGAGGTCATCACAGCCGCACCCACCATTTACAGCATCTCGAGTGGAGGGTGGGGAGGGGAGATCGGCAGCCTCTGGGCCCTCCTGCAGCCCGACATTGATGTGGGGAAGGATTCAGACCACCTGACTTGGCAACAAGTGGACATGAACTCTGGGGCCTTGGACAGGAGAGCGGCGTCCTGGCAGCCAGTCTGTGTCTGGTCCTCATGGATGCTCAGCTCTCTAGACCTCTAGACAGAGATGCTTTGCCTCCTCCTCCTCATGAGGAAGGCTGGCAGGGCAGGAAGAGCTACGCCAGGGCACATCCTGGAAAGCTTATATGCCCCTCTCAGGGGTCTGACCTGCTGGCCAAGGATGAGAAGCCTCTCTCAGTGTAGATCTGAGTTCCCACCAGTGCACCACAGCATAAACACAGCAAAGACTGATTCACACCCAGGACAAAGCAACCAGGCTGCGAGGGGTCTGAAAACCACGTCATGAGAAGAAAGGACTCCGGTCAGATGGGACACCTGCCTCCAAATATTTGAGGAGGTGGCCCACAGCAGAGACTGGCTTTGTCTTCAGTAGCTCCAGATTAAGAACCCGGACCAATGGTGAAGATGAAAGGAGGTGGAGCTCAGCTCCACACAAGGGAGGAACTCTAATACTGGGTCTACCCAATGTGGCCCAGGGTCCCCTCTGTGTTTGGGACCCTGGAAGGGGTCAAGCACATACAGAAAGACCATCTGTGAGGGGAGCTGCAGTACTGACCTCTGCACTGTTATGATTCCAGGGAAGACCAGACTACCCTGACATGGCTCAGGCTAGGAATATGAGCCTCAGAGGAGTGAAGATGGCCATTCCTGGGCTTTGCTTGGGCCAGTAGGACAGTCCCGCCAAGCCAGAGCACCCCTCTCTCCCCAGCAGCACACCCCCTGCCACCCAGCCCCAACTTTTCCAGTGTCTAAGGTGAGTGCAGGCAACATAAACACTAATGTCAGGGTTTCTGAGAAAGTGCCTGAACATCACTGAACCTGGGTTCATTATGTCTGGGATTCTGTGGTTTCCTGCACGTGGAGCTTCCCCACCACCACCGCGGAGGCTGCCCCTAAGTCCAGCCGGGACAGTAATTCTACCTGCTCCCAAAGGCATCTGGCCTCTTCCAAAGGCAAGATGGCTCGTCTGCATGATGAGCCCTGGACCTCATCCTATCATTACCAGCTTCTCTATGTCAACCTCAACCCACTGTCCTTGGTCATCATACAGGTTCACAATGTTCAGGCTTCAGCAGGAGAGCTATGCTCTTCCATTCACCAAGAGCTGGTGAAGAAGTGAGAAGGACATCTGAGTCACTGGAGAGAAAGAGTAGGGTGTGGCAAGTGTGTCACCATCGTGGCTCACTGGACACAACGGTTAGGGTGGCATGGGAAGTTCCCAGTGGGAAAAGATGTCTGCTGGCAAGTCCAGCATACACACATACGTGTCATGGTTTCAAATTTGCACTGCTTTGGTTGAATTGATTAAAAGAAGGAGACACAGTGAGTTTAAGAAGGCAGAGGAAGGGGCTTTTCAAGAGCACATGGAGACCTTATTAGGCCTTATTAGGTTGTCACATGGGATACATTATTTCCCAGGGGCCTGAATAAAGAATTAGAGCAGGGAGATCTTATTTGACATTTGATGCTTCAATTTCCCAAGAAACATTACACCCATCGAGTTTCAGCTTAGATGCAATACCAAGCTGACCCAGTGGCCAGCCCCTCCCTTCTCATACCCCTACTATGAGTTTTAAGGGAGATCAGTGCGTAAGTGCATATTTATTAGACATTTTTATTATTCAGCTTACACTCCCCCAGATCCACTGGTACAAATGATTTTCACATGACCCACATATTCACATTACATATAGTTAGCAACTTTGTGTCTCAGAGTTGATCTAGCAGCAAAGCCTGAAATTGAGAACTGACAGCCTGGCATTTATATTAGTGGAAACTACACTTAATTTACTTATGTACTATTTCTGCCACACGGCACATTGCCTGGTACTGTTACTGATAACCTCTCTCTGTGGCGTCATCTGCCCAAGGTGGAAATGCCAGAGAATGTGCCAGAGTGGACAGTGGGCTGGACTGGCAGCCCCAAGCCCTCTCCCCCACATTGGCTGCACTGCTAACTTACTAGTAACCTCTGGAAAATCCCTTTCAACTTCCCTACCTGGGATCATCCTGTTCTGTTTACTTCACTGAGGAATGGGGAAGAAACAATGGATATGGAAAGTGCTCAGAAAAATAGGAAATGTCTTAAAGCTATGAAGCAGGGTGTCATTGAGCTAGAATCAAATTTAGAAAAAGGGGTCTGAATGTGGGCTGCAAGGCAGATGAAGGGGTAAGCTATGCCCAGGCCCACTCCTCATGTTACAGGTAAGGAAGCGGGCACTGAGGGTGTCGTGGCTAGTTATGGCTGCTCAAGGACTGCAACGGGGCCACTCAGGTTTGGATGAGACACTGAAGACCCACCCTATACCTGAATGCCCACCCAATGGCCATCTAGCTTCTGCTTGATTGTCTGCATTGACAGGGAGCTCACTTCCTCAAAGGCAGCTCCTTCCACCTTCAAAAGGCTTAGGAGACTTTCAGAAGCATGAGGAAAGAGAAGAAGTTTCTGTGGTCTTTTCTGGTCCCACCACTGGTCCAAGGGACCCGAAGTTCACCCCTGCAGACCCCGTCCGCTCCTTGTTCTGTTACAGTACTGGGTCAGCTGGGCTGCTTGCTATGACACTTCGCCCTCTCTGTCCCTAGTTTCTTTGTTCACCTCATAGAAGCCTCTTGGTTACCCCGTAACAAACATGCTCTAAGTTGTCCACAGCTGGCTCCCAGCTCATTTCCCTGGTGTGGCCACCTTGTCCTGGGCAGCTGGCAGGACACTCAGTCAGCGGCAGTCTGAGCAGTGACTGTCGGCAGCTCTCTAAATTCAGCAGTAAGCCGGGGCAGGCCTGGCTTACTCCATGGAAACTCCACATGCTCCTAGTCTGGATGCTTTGATACCTGGCAAAGAAGGTAACCTTGAAATGACCCAGAGAGGCCTGCGGTTGGACATGCACTCCAGCAAAGCAGCACCCCGCACTTGTAGGAGGTGAGGAGAGAGACCCGTTGCCATGGTGACTGCCTGCCTCCTGTTCGGAGAAGTCTCTGGGAAGGATCGCAGGGAGACACAGGAGCTCACCCACAACTGCCATCCAACCTGCCAAGTCAAGCAGCGCCTGTTTCCATGGTGGTCCAGGGAGCAGGAAGGGGCAGTGTGGACACCAGCTATCCTGCCGGAGGATAGGAGGCCTACAGGTGTGTGTCTGTGTGCAGGGTGATGTGCACGATGTGTATGTGACCGTGTGATGTGCACAATGTGTGTGTGTGTCTGTGTGTGATGCATACAATGTGTGTGTGATGACACGCTGGGCTGATACAGCATCAATGCCTCCTTGGGCCAAGCCTCTTTCCTTTTGAACGCAACGGTGATATGACCTCTCTCGGAGCATATGGAGGGCGGTGCCTTGAGGCTGGGCTAGTCCTCCTCCTCATTGCGTGCACCTCTATTAGTGCTAATTGCACACTGCTCTAATCATTTGTTTACACATCTGGTTCCCCCACTGGAGCAGCTCAGGCCCAGGGCTCCCTCTTGTTTTGATGGCCCCAATTCCCAGCTCTACTATGTCTCTCTCTCACACAGTAGGTGTCCAGTAAGTGTTGTCTGACTAAACAAATCTCTGCCAAGGACAAGATCAGAGTATTTGGACTTAAAATAGTAGCAAGATCAAGGCTCAGTTCAGGCAGCATCCCTGTGGCTCCTGTCATGCCGGGCGCCGTGCTGTAAGGCAGTGTTATCATGGAGCTCACACTAAACAAGAGGAGCACGCACACTTCGTCCCCACTTCCCTCATAGCAGGGGCGCCGCAGTGCTGTGAGAGGAACCCAGAGGACCTCCCCACCAGGGCTTCCACTTAGCGGGTTATGGAGGAAAGGACTGGCCTTATTTCCCATTCATTTCATTGTTTTAAATTTACATACATTCCAACCACTCTTTGGTATGCAGGTTTATGCACTTTTGACAAATGCACAGAGTTGTGTGACTACAGCAAAGATGCAGAACGGTTCTATCACTGTCTTATTAAGTAACTGCCCATATTTTATCCGGCGCTCTTCTTTATTTCATATCCACTTTTCATGGAGCCATGTAACTGAAAACTGAGACAGTTCCTCCCAGAAGCCTAATCAGACCTGCCCCTTCTTTGAGTCAGTCCTGTTTGACATTTCAAAGCAAGAAAGAGCAATACAGGAAAAAGAAGTGAGGTAACATCTGCCCCCAGCTCACCCTGAGAAAGAAGAGGTGTTTTCCTTTAGGGTTCCCCCTTCAGTGGGAAGGACGGAAAGGCCAGAGAGGGAATCCTGTGAGCACAGACTTAGCCGTACACCAGCGGTCCACTCCTGACAAGTTATACATACTTCCAACTTTTTCAAACTATCTGTTGATCTTTCTTTCTGCTGGTCACTGATCTTTGGCCCCATTTCCCTCATCTTTCTACTCACCCACGCACCCCTTGGGGCTTCAGGTAAGCAGAAAATTGATAAAATCACTTGCAAATAATCTTAAATGTGGTGGAGAAATTGCTGTTACTTAGAGGGAACCTTTAAAAATCACTTTTTATAGGAGTAAATATTTTCCCAGGAGAATGAGCATTATGTGAGCATTTTTTAAAACCATAAAAGGTTGGAATTTGTACATTCACATTACTTTGTTCTTCAAAGCGGTCCTGGGGAATGCTGCGGACTCCTCCCAAGCTTGCTGCTGTTATGCTGAGCACTGCTGGAACTCTGCCCCTGAAGCTGCCTTCAGAGCAAATATATGAGCCACACAAGAACATCAACCTCACTTTTCAAATCACATATGTTTTTGTCAAATATATTTCCCCCTCCCCAATACTTGAGGTCTGGTATCCACTGATTTTCATTAACCTAATGTCCAACCTCAAGGTTGGGAGGAAAGCAGTTAAGCATCATTAATTTGGAATCCACTATTTTGGAATAAAAAACAATCCAGAGAATAAACTTCAGCCATACAATTGCTCTCTTTGAAGGGAGGGTTTGCTAAGCAAACTAATTATGTATGTAAATCAGAAGAGAACTGTTTAAAGCTACTTAAGAGAATAAACTTCTCCAGCATTCTCAAGTACACCTTAGATTAAAGCAGTCTACCCAACATATGTGTGGGCTCACTATAAATTGGCTTTATTAACCAGAGACATCCCTCCATGGACTTGCATGGGGCCTTACTTTGTATGACCTACTTTCTGTCACTATCAGCACTTCAATGTAATAAAGTTGCATCTCTTTAAAGGGGTCTCATATTTCAGACATTTTGCTGTACTCCAGCAAATTCAAACCAAGCTTCCCCAAATTAGTCTGAATTAATGAGATTTCACTATGCTAGACTGAACCATATGAAATCAATGCTATTCAACCATTTTCAACCAATACAAATGGCAAGTTCATATGGTTTGGTCTATGATGTTTCTTTTCTGGTGCTCCTTTCCAAGGAATGAAAAGCATTCTGCATTTCCATGATTTCTTTGTATATTTTCAAGACACAAGAAAGAGAGTGGGATTGACCACCCCAGCCCCCAACACCCTGCCCCTCAGTCTACAAGTACAGAAACCGGGCAATTGAACAAAAGAAAGCCATTCAAAACACAACTGCTAGAAAGTGGGATGAAAGGAGTACTGTAATAATAAAGAAAACTTACAAAAACAATCTCTGCAGCTTTCCCATATCCAAACATACACCCTGTCATTTATACCAGTTTGCCCATAGCAGCTGGCTGGGCAATCAAGAAATCACTTCAGGGACAAAATATATCCTGGCTGCCCACAGTGTAACCCATTAGAGCCCAAGGGACTCTGTCTCTGAAGAAAAACTCCAGCGTAAGATTTCTGAAAGGCTTGGGATGAGAAGCAGCAAATTAAAGTTTAATAGAATGGAACCTCAGGAAATGGACAAATGTAAATTAGGAGAGAGAAACAGAAATTATTCTCATTTTTACAAGGTTCCTCATTAACTCACTTGATAGCATCCTGAGAATTTGTTTAAGAAACGCAGGGATGTGCAGATTCAGCTGTATGAGCCTGACTCTGCTCCGGGGCAAGGAAATGGCTTTGCGCTGCAGCAAGAGGGGTTTCTGATGAGCAGTAAGAACTTCCAGGATTGGGACGGTTACCAGGAAGTGAGGACCAGGTAGCCACAGACCATGAAAATGTCTTTGGAGATGTTATAGAAGAGGAGCCCTGCTTTGAGAGGTCAGGGTGGGGCTCTGCCTTCATTTACACCCTCAGCCTGCTGCCAGAGTCCCTTGTGGCAGTGGCATTGCGTGAAGCTCCCCCTCGGCCATGGGGTGCCTCTGGAAGAGAGCTCATCCAACCTGCAGGAGAGCTCCTTCAAGGAGACCCTTGTCCCAGAAGGGCCCCGTTTGCAGGAGCCTTTTGGGGTCTGCCGCCACCAAAGCAGATACTACCTGAGACAGAGATGGAGAAAGAGCCGCCGCGGGGGCACCTCTCTGCACGGTGAGGCACAGGAGTTGGGGGAGTGTTCAGTTTACTTTCCTATGTTTAGTTTACTTTTAACCAAGTGAAATTCAAGACAGGTTTGAAGCTACAACCTTTCCTGGGGAAGCTGCTGCAAAAGGTGCTCTCCACGAGCCAGCCCCATCTCGTTTGCCCAGGGCTGCAGAAACAGAGCCCTTCCCACTCCCGTAAAGCCAAACAAACCTGCCACGTGAGTCCCCATCTCCCAGTGACTTGAGCACAGAGTGGTAGTTTATGGCAACAGAATTAATGTGGCTCTAAAGGTAATTTGAAAACAACCAGAGTAGCGAATTACCGCATGAAAATGCAAACTGTTCCTTATTCGAGCTGTTCCACAGATGCTATGATTCATCATTGACTGTTCAGCTGTATTTCCAAGGAAGATCTCACTGAGAAGGGTAGGAAGGTAGGGCCCAGCCACAATCTGCCTGGAGAGATTTATAGCTCCTTTTATCCAGATGTAAAGCACACGGTGTTGGGAGGAAATATTAAACTTGTAAAACCTCTATTATATAATCCTTCCTTGACGAGGGCCAAAGGACACACAAGCAGCACTTACATCCCCCGAGTGCTCTCTCTCCAGACATGGGCACACCTTTCATGCAACACACCCTCCACTTTAGCTCCTGAGTCAAGGCAAACTCTTTTATCCATCCACCCAGCCAGCCATCCAGTTTCCTTCATTTATTTACTCATTTTTAGTCAGGAGTGTTGAGCAATCCATCAAGCCTTTCACACAAGCCACATACACAGTTTCTGATTAAGGAAAGGGGATTCAAGTGGGTTTTTGCATTTTCTCTTTTGCTAGCTTGTTAAAGAAGAGACGCCACAGGTAAGAGCTGGCCCAGGGCTCCGTGTGTGGACAGAAAGCAAGGGCCTCAAAGCTGGAACTCCAGGGAAGCCATCCCTCAGATGGGTCAGAAGGAACATTTATATCGCTCTCTCTGCACAACATCCCAGTTCCAAGTGTTTTACAGATATTAATTCATTTACTGAGCCCACCAGATGAGTGTCAGCCCGAGTGTAAGTCCCTGACACAGCACACTCTGCTTCTGGAAACTGTCACCGAGAAAACTCACTGAAGCTCAGGGTGCTCCCCGAGGAACCCACACTCCGTGTCCTGGTGGAGCCTCTGCACATCCTCATGTGGGACAAACTAAGATCTGGGTGACTGGGCTGCTGAAGGGGTGGTTTTCCTGGCCTCCCCATATTCCCAGGTATCCTCATGATCCTCAGTGTGCCTCTTCTTTGCCATCTCAGAAGCCTGACTAGTAAACAACCAGGCAAAAAGTTATTCCACAAATACAAGTTCCTGCAGGGGAGGGGTGGATGACAACACTGGAAAAGGAGGCCACGGGCAATGCAAAGCTGTATTGGTCTTGGGGGGCTGCCATAACAAACTGGATGGCTTACAACAACAAAAATATATTATCTCACAGCTCTGGAGGCCAGAAGTCTGAAATCAAGGTCTTGGCAGGGGCACACTCCCTAGGTGCTGGGGAAGGATCCATTCCAGGCCTTTCTCACAGCTTCTGGTAAGTTCCTTGGATTATGGTAACAAAACTCTAATCTTCATTTAGCATTCTTCCTGTGTGCACGTCTGTGTCCAAATTTTGCCTATTTATAAGGACAGCAGTCATATTGGATTAGGGGTTCACTCTACTACAGTATCGCCTCATCTTAACTAATTACATCTACAATGACTATTTCCAAATAAAGTCACATCTTGAGGTACTGGGGGTTAGGATTCAAATATATGAAATTTAGGAGCACACAATTCAACTGTAACACAAGCTAAGGGTTTCAGAGCTTATGAGAGACTATCATGAAACTCCAATTATGGGGCTCTTGCATTTGATATCTGGCCTTAAAAAGCCTTCTGCTACTAGCTTTTCAGATGTCTGGAAATAATAATGAAAGGCTCTGTTAGAGGCCTCCTACCCTGGCTACCTGGGAACATTTCAGTGGGAAAGATGCCATGATTGGCATTCCCAGAGCTCATGTGTAGCTGACAGAGAGACCTCACGCATCCCAGTCATGTTTGCTACCCCTCCATCCCTTTGATACTTGGTTTTAAGAAAGGCACAGAACTTCTCCTTTCCTTAAACACACTAGATCCCAGGAGGAAGTTGCATTGAGGATGAGTTTTGACCCTGCTTCTCATGCAGAGATACACACCTCTCTTAAACCTCCACAGGTCCTACCCTACCCCACACCCTCAAGGATGTCAGCATTTTGCCCCACAAGAAGTCAAGAGCTGGTTGAACCATCAGTGCAAGGTCATCTAGTACTTCTTTCAACCCTCAGAATCTAAACCAGGCCAAGTAGTTACCTACTTTTTAAAATCAGCTCTAATTAAGTGTAATTTACACACAATTCTCCAAATGTTAGAATATAATTCAGTGAGTTTTGACAAGTATGCACAGACAGCTACAATAACAATAGAAAACATTTCCATCACCATAAAATTTCACTCTTGCCTCTTAGCCCTCATCTCCTCCTCCTACCCCGCTGGCAACCATTGATCTGCTTCTTGTCTTCATACTTCTACCTTTTGCAGCAAGTGAAGTAAATGTGATGACAAAATATGTAGTCTTTTGTGTTTGGCTCTCTTCACTTGGCGTAATGTTTTTGAGATTCTTCATGTGGTGGTCATTGCTTCATACAGTTCATTCCTTTTAATCTCTGAAGAATGTCCCATTGTATTTATTTGCCACAATTTGTTTACCCATTTATCTGTCAGTGGACATCTGGATTGTGCCCAACTTGGGGCCAACAAGAAGAAAGCCAGTATGAACATCTCAGGACAAGTCTTTGTGTGGATTTATGTTTTCATTTCTCTTGGGTAAGTACCTAGGAGTGGGATTTCTGGAAGGACAAATAAAAGTACATTAAACTGTATATGAAACTACTAAACTGCCTTCTAAGGTGGCTGTACCATTTTGCATTCTCAGCAGCAGGGTATGAGAGTTCATGCTGCTCCACATCTTCATCAAAACTTAAAATTGTCGGTCCTTTACATTTTAGTGATACTGGTAACTCGCCGTGGCATTAATTTGCATTTCACTAATGACTGATAATGCTGGTCATCTTTTCATGTGCTCATTTGCTACTCATATATCTTCTTTGGTGAAGAGTCTGTTTAAATCTTTTACCTATTTTCTATCACGACATTCGCCTTTTTAATATTGTTTTAAGGATTCTAATCCATGAATGTGCTATATAGCTCCTTTTATTTAAGCTTTTAATTTCTTTTGGCAATGCTATATAGTTTTCAATGTGAAGGTCTTACACATACTTTAAGTCTTCCATAACCACTTCACTTTTTTTTCTGCATTAATTGTGATGATCCTACAGTTTTGCTTTTTCAGACCTATCAATTTTCAAATGTTAAAATAACCTAGTATTCCTGGGATGACCTCACTTAGTCATGATACGGTTTTTGTATATTGAAGGATTTGAATTTGTTAAGATTTTACTAAGGAGACTGTCTATGTTCATATGGAATAATTTTCTTTTCTTGTAATGTCTTTGGTTTTGGTATTAAGGAAAAGTGGGCTTCGTAAGATTTGTTGGGAAGTATTCCCTCCCCTGTCATCCAGTGCACAAACCACCAGGTGCTCCAATTACTGCACAAGAGCTCTGGATCAAGCACAGGAGGAGATCTGCTGCTAAGATCACCATAAAATAGTAACCCCAGGGGGGGGCGGAGCCAGGATGGCGGTGTGAGTAGAGCAGTGGAAATCTCCTCCCAAAAACACATAGAGCTATGAAAATATAACAAAGAAAAATCTTCCTAAAATAGAGACCACAGGACACAGGACAACATCCAGACCACATCCATACCTGCAAGGAACCAGCGCCTTGCGAAGGGGGTAAGATACAAGCCCCGGCCCGGCGGGACCCGAGCGCCCCTCCCCCCGGCTCCCGGCGGGTGGAGAGAAACCAGAGCGGTTTTTTTTTTTTTTTTTTGGCGAGCGCTTTTTGGAAGCCTTAGAGGGACGGGCCCCCGTTGCTGGGGAAGTAGGGTGGCGGGACCGGTGAGCAGGTGCCTGGGAACGGCGCTGGAGGACAAAGAACACCCCGCGTTTCTCCCTGCGGGACCGGCGGGCGGGTGCCTGAGACCGGTGACTGAGGACGGAGGAGGTCGCGCGTTTTTCCCCCTTTTTTTTTTTTTTTTTCTCTTTTTGGCGAGCGCTTTTTGGAAGCCTTGAAGGGACGGGGACCCCAGTGCTAGGGAGGCAGGGTGGCGGGACTGGTGAGCGGGTGCCTGGGACCGGCGCCTGAGGACAAAGAATATCCCACGTTTTTCCCTGCGGGACCGGTGGGCGGGTGCCTGAGACCGGCACTTGAGGACAGAGGAAATCGCGCGTTTTTCCCCTTTTTTTTTCTCTTTTCTGCGAGTGCTTTTTGGAAGCCTAAAAGGGACAGGGACCCCGGGGCTAGGGAGGCAGGGCGGCGGGACTGGTGAGCGGGTGCCTGGGACCGGCACCTGAGGACAAAGAATATCCCGCGTTTTTCCCTGTGGGACCGGTGGGTGGGTGCCTGAGACCGGCACCTGAGGACGGAAGAAATCGCGCGTTTTTCCCCTTTTTTTCTCTCTTTTTGGCGAGTGCTTTTTGGAAGCCTTGAAGGGACAGGGACCCCGGTGCTAGGGAGGCAGGGCGGCGGGACTGGTGAGCGGGTGCCTGGGACCAGTGCCTGAGGACAAAGAATATCGAGCGTTCCTTCCCTGCGGGACCGGTGGGTGGGTGCTTTTTGGAAGCTTTGAAAGGACAGGGACCCTGGTGCTAGGGAGACAGGGCAGCAGGACCAGTGAGCGGGTGCCTGGGACCGGCACCTGAGGACAAAAAAAAAAAAAAAAAAAAAAAAAAAAAATCGCTTGTTTTTTCCTTTTTTTTTCCATTCTTTCTGTTCCCTCTCTCATTGTTGCTGTTGTTGTTTTGGTTTGGAGAGTGCTTTTTGGAAGTCTTAAAGGGGCAGGACAGGTCACTTAGACCAGAGGCAGGGAATCTGGGGATCTCTGGGCACTCTAACCCCCTGGGCAGCAGGGAGCACAGAGGCCCCTTACGGAGATAAATAGCCTCCTGGCCGCTCCCCCTCCAACGGGGCTCCACCATTTTGGAGGAACAGCCCCAGCCAGGCTAAGCCCACAGCAACAGCGGAGATAAACCCCAAAGCAACTGGGCAGGAAGCAGAAGCCCTGTCTGCGCACAGCTGCCCAGCACAAGCAACTAGAGGTCGCTATTCTCCCAGGAAAAGGCTACAAACCAACAAGAAGGGAAGCTCTTCCAGCGGTCACTTGTACCAGCTCTGCAAACTATCTCTATCACCATGAAAAGGCAAAACTACAGGCAGACAAAGATCACAGAGACAACACCTGAGAAGGAGACAGACCTAACTAGTCCTCCTGAAAAAGAATTCAAAATAAAAATCATGAACATGCTGACAGAGATGCAGAAAAAAATGCAAGAGCAATGGGATGAGATGCAGAGAAAAATGCAAGAGCAGTGGGAAGAGATGCAGAGAAAAATGCAAGAGCAGTGGGATGAAGTCCGGAAGGAGATCACAGATGTCAGGAAAGAGATCACAGAAGTGAAACAATCCCTGGAAGGATTTATAAGCAGAATGGATAAGATGCAAGAGGCCATTGAAGGAATAGAAGCCAGAGAACAGGAACGTATAGAAGCTGACATAGAGAGAGATAAAAGGATCTCCAGGAATGAAACAACACTAAGAGAAATATGTGACCAATACAAAAGGAAAAACATTCGTATTATAGGGATACCAGAAGAGGAAGAAAGAGGAAAAGGGATAGAAAGTGTCTTTGAAGAAATAATTGCTGAAAACTTCCCCAAACTGGGGGAGGAAATAATCGAACAGACCATGGAATTATACAGAACCCCCAACAGAAAGGATCCAAGGAGGACAACACCAAGACACATAATAATTAAAATGGCAAGGATCAAGGACAAGGAAAGAGTTTTAAAGGCAGCTAGAGAGAAAAAGGTCACCTATAAAGGAAAACCAATCAGGCTAACATCAGACTTCTCAACAGAAACCCTACAGGCCAGAAGAGAATGGAATGATATACTTAATGCAATGAAACAGAAGGGCCTTGAACCAAGGATACTGTATCCAGCACGACTATCATTTAAATATGATGGTGGGATCAAACAATTCCCAGACAAGCAAAAGCTGAGGGAATTTGCTTCCCACAAACCACCTCTACAGGGCATCCTACAGGGACTGCTCTAGATGGGAGCACCCCTAAAAAGAGCACAGAACAAAACACACAACATATGAAGAATGGAGGAGGAGGAATAAGAAGGGAGAGAAGAAAAGAATCTCCAGACAGTGTATATAACAGCTCAATAAGCGAACTAAGTTAGGCAGTAAGATACTAAAGAAGCTAACCTTGAACCTTTGGTAACCACGAATCTAAAGCCTGCAATGGCAATAAGTACATATCTTTCAATAGTCACCCTAAATGTAAATGGACTTAATGCACCAATCAAAAGACATAGAGTAATAGAATGGATAAAAAAGCAAGACCCATCTATATGCTGCTTACAAGAAACTCACCTTAAACCCAAAGATAAGCATAGACTAAAAGTCAAGGGATGGAAAAACATATTTCAGGCAAACAACAGTGAGAAGAAAGCAGGGGTTGCAGTACTAATATCAGACAAAATAGACTTCAAAACAAAGAAAGTAACAAGAGATAAAGAAGGCCACTACATAATGATAAAGGGCTCAGTCCAACAAGAGGATATAACCATTCTAAATATATATGCACCCAATACAGGAGCACCAGCATATGTGAAGCAAATACTAACAGAACTAAAGAGGGAAATAGACTGCAATGCATTCATTGTAGGAGACTTCAACACACCACTCACCCCAAAGGATAGATCCACCGGGCAGAAAATAAGTAAAGACACACAGGCACTGAACAACACACTAGAACAGATGGACCTAATAGACATCTATAGAACTTTACATCCAAAAGCAACAGGATATACATTCTTCTCAAGTGACATGGAACATTCTCCAGAATAGACCACATACTAGCTCACAAAAAGAGCCTCAGTAAATTCCACAATATTGAAATTCTACCAACCAATTTTTCAGACCACAAAGGTATGAAAGTAGAAATAAATTCTACAAAGAAAACAAAAAGGCTCACAAACACATGGAGGCTTAACAACATGCTACTAAATAATCAATGGATCAATGAACAAATCAAAATAGAGATCAAGGAATATATAGAAACAAATGACAACAACAACACTAAGCCCCAACTTCTGTGGGATGCAGCGAAAGCAGTCTTAAGAGGAAAGTATATAGCAATCCAGGCACACTTGAAGAAGGAAGAACAATCCCAAATGAATAGTCTAACATCACAATTATTAAAACTGGAAAAAGAAGAACAAATGAGGCCTAAAGTCAGCAGAAGGAGGGACATAATAAAGATCAGAGAAGAAATAAACAAAATTGAGAAGAATAAAACAATAGCAAAAATCAACGAAACCAAGAGCTGGTTCTTTGAGAAAATAAACAAAATAGATAAGCCTCTAGCCCAACTTATTAAGAGAAAAAGAGAGTCAACACAAATCAACATAATCAGAAATGAGAATGGAAAAATCACGACAGACTCCACAGAAATACAAAGAATTATTAAAGACTACTATGAAAACCTATATGCCAACAAGCTGGAAAACCTAGAAGAAATGGACAACTTCCTAGAAAAATACAACCTCCCAAGACTGACCAAGGAAGAAACACAAAAGTTAAACAAACCAATTACAAGCAAAGAAATTGAAACAGTAATCAAAAAACTACCCAAGAACAAAACCCCGGGGCCGGACGGATTTACCTCGGAATTTTATCAGACACACAGAGAAGACATAATACCCATTCTCCTTAAAGTGTTCCACAAAATAGAAGAAGAGGGAATACTCCCAAACTCATTCTATGAAGCCAACATCACCCTAATACCAAAACCAGGAAAAGACCCCACCAAAAAAGAAAATTACAGACCAATATCCCTGATGAATGTAGATGCAAAAATACTCAATAAAATATTAGCAAACAGAATTCAACAGTATATCAAAAGGATCATACACCATGACCAAGTGGGGTTCATCCCAGGGATGCAAGGATGGTACAACATTCGAAAATCCATCAACATCATCCACCACATCAACAAAAAGAAAGACAAAAACCACATGATCATCTCCATAGATGCTGAAAAAGCATTTGACAAAATTCAACATCCATTCATGATAAAAACTCTCAGCAAAATGGGAATAGAGGGCAAGTACCTCAACATAATAAAGGCCATATATGATAAACCCACAGCCAGCATTATACTGAACAGCGAGAAGCTGAACGCATTTCCACTGAGATCGGGAACCAGACAGGGATGCCCACTCTCCCCACTGTTATTTAACATAGTACTGGAGGTCCTAGCCACGGCAATCAGACAAAACAAAGAAATACAAGGAATCCAGATTGGTAAAGAAGAAGTTAAACTGTCACTATTTGCAGATGATATGATACTGTACATAAAAAACCCTAAAGACTCCACTCCAAAACTACTAGAACTGATATCGGAATACAGCAAAGTTGCAGGATACAAAATCAACACACAGAAATCTGTAGCTTTCCTATACACTAACAACGAATCAATAGAAAGAGAAATCAGGAAAACAATTCCATTCACCATTGCATCAAAAAGAATAAAATACCTAGGAATAAACCTAACCAAGGAAGTGAAAGACTTATACTCTGAAAACTACAAGTCACTCTTAAGAGAAATTAAAGGGGACACTAATAAATGGAAACTCATCCCATGCTCATGGCTAGGAAGAATTAATATCATCAAAATGGCCATCCTGCCCAAAGCAATATACAGATTTGATGCAATCCCTCTCAAATTACCAGCAACATTCTTCAATGAATTGGAACAAATAATTCAAAAATTCATATGGAAACACCAAAGACCCCGAATAGCCAAAGCAATCCTGAAAAAGAAGAATAAAGTAGGGGGGATCTCTCTCCCCAACTTCAAGCTCTACTACAAAGCCATAGTAATCAAGACAATTTGGTACTGGCACAAGAACAGAGCCACAGACCAGTGGAACAGATTAGAGACCCCAGAAATTAACCCAAACATATATGGTCAATTAATATTTGATAAAGGAGCTATGGACATACAATGGCAAAATGACAGTCTCTTCAACAGATGGTGCTGGCAAAACTGGACAGCTACATGTAGGAGAATGAAACTGGACCATTGTCTAACCCCATATACAAAGGTAAACTCAAAATGGATCAAAGACCTGAATGTAAGGCATGAAACCATTAAACTCTTGGAAAAAAACATAGGCAAAAACCTCTTAGACATAAACATGAGTGATCTCTTCTTGAACATATCTCCCCGGGCAAGGAAAACAACAGCAAAAATGAGCAAGTGGGACTACATTAAGCTGAAAAGCTTCTGTACAGTGAAAGACACCATCAATAGAACAAAAAGGAACCCTACAGTATGGGAGAATATATTTGAAAATGACAGATCCGATAAAGGCTTGACGTCCAGAATATATAAAGAGCTCACACGCCTCAACAAACAAAAAACAAATAACCCAATTAAAAAATGGGCAGAGGAACTGAACAGACAGTTCTCCAAAAAAGAAATACAGATGGCCAAGAGACACATGAAAAGATGCTCCACATCGCTAATTATCAGAGAAATGCAAATTAAAACTACAATGAGGTATCACCTCACACCAGTAAGGATAGCTGCCATCCAAAAGACAAACAACAACAAATGTTGGCGAGGCTGTGGAGAAAGGGGAACCCTCCTACACTGCTGGTGGGAATGTAAATTAGTTCAACCATTGTGGAAAGCAGTTTGGAGGTTCATCAAAATGCTCAAAACAGACCTACCTTTTGACCCAGGAATCCCACTCCTAGGAATTTACCCTAAGAACGCAGCAATCAAGTTTGAGAAAGACAGATGCACCCCTATGTTTATCGCAGCACTATTTACAATAGCCAAGAATTGGAAGCAACCTAAATGTCCATCGGTAGATGAATGGATAAAGAAGATGTGGTACATATACACAATGGAATACTACTCAGCCATAAGAAGTGGAAAAATCCAACCATTTGCAGCAACATGGATGGAGCTGGAGAGTATTATGCTCAGTGAAATAAGCCAAGTGGAGAAAGAGAAATACCAAATGATGTCACTCATCTGAGGAGTATAGGAACAAAGGAAAAACTGAAGGAACAAAACAGCAGTGGAATTACAGAACCCAAAAATGGACTAACAGGTACCAAAGGGAAAGGAACTGGGGAGGATGGGTGGGCAGGGAGGGATAAGGGGGGGGAAGAAAAAGGGGGTTATTAAGATTAGCATGCATGGGGGGGAGGGAGCAAGGGGAGGGTGGGCTGCACAACACAGAGAGGACAAGTAGTGACTCTACAACATTTTGCTAAGCTGATGGACAGTAACCGTAATGTGGTTGTTAGGGGGGACCTGATATAGGGGAGAGCATAGTAAACATAGTATTCTTCATGTAAGTGTAGATTAAAAATTTAAAAAAAAAAAAAAAAAAAAAGAAAGAAAGAAAGAAAGAAGGAAAAGGGGGATTACTCCTTAACAGGATAAAACTATTGGTAAATCAAAGATCAACGCATGCTTTAAATATCCTTAATGTTGATCACTTAAAGGGTGTCAGATGATCAGCTATGGAGGTACTCTTTTCTGATAATATTCCTTTCTCTTAATAAAAAAAAAAAAAAGCAGTTACTGTGTGTTGACCTCCAATGAGTTCTGCACAGTGGTATAGAGGGCATGTCAAAGTGTGGGCAAAGGGTCTGTTTGTTTCTATGCAGGAGATCAAGGCCTAGCTTGGATACCCAGAAAATGAACTAAGATACGATATGAGGAGGAGCTTCCGGCATCAGCACTCTCTGGAGGACTTGTGCCGGGGGATGATCATCAAAAAGCCTCCACAGGGATTCGGACGATGCTGCGGTTGTGGCTGCATCCAGCCCACCATCTCCTGGACTTGCCATAAGAATGAGGAGGGAGATGTCTAGGCTGGCATGTGCATACAGTGAGACAACGAATTTGACCGGATCTGTACTGTTGGAACTCAACCAGGAGTTGGGAGGGGTGCAAGTTGTAGCACTCCAAAATCTCATGACTATAGACTATCTATGGTTAAAAGAACATATGGGATGTGAACAGATCCCAGAAATGGGCTGCTTTAATTTGTCTGATGGTTCAAGTACAGTTGGACAATATCCATCATATCATAGATAAATTTTCACAAATGCCTAGGGTGCCTAAATGGTTTTCTTGGCTTCACTGGAGATGGATGGTAATTATAGATTTGCTTTGTTTATGTCACCGTATTCCTATTATGTTAATATAAGTGTGCAAATTAGTTAGTAGTTTAAAACCTATACATACTTAAGGTACTATACAAGAAGATATGTCAAAGAAATAATCAATCCTCCCATGTTTCCTTCATATGCTACATCTATAGCTTTTCTTCTTCCTTCCTAATTACAACCCTTAAATAGAATTCGTGCCTCATATCGAATTTACCGAGTATCATAATTCCTCCAGGTGGTAAAGATACCTTGAGACAAGTGCTGGGCATAGAAGCCACAGGGCATAAATCTGCAAAGAAGTAAAAAGCTAACCTTTGCAAACAATATGGCTTCTCTCTCACTTACCAACTTTACATTTCCCTGTATGGCCCCGGAAGATGACTGGTTAGCCAGAGACGGGTAAGATTCCTCAAGGGAGGAACAACCTAAGACAGGCACAGTCGCAGGGGGGCCATCAGGTGAGAATTTGGGGATCAACAGAGGTGAGGCTCAGAACCTCACCCCCCCTGCTTTGAGAGAAATCTTCTGCATCCATGGATGTCTTGATGCCCTTGTCTAGCCTGGATTAATACTTAGTCCATAGGCACACACCTGATCATCTGATCATCTACATTTGCCTTCTTACAGCACTAAACTATGTTTTCTACCTTTATCTTGCATCTACCTACCACTTCAGCATTTTATTAAAAATAAAAATAATAATAATAGTAGGAGAAATGGGGGATCAACATATAGATCAAGTACAAAAATCAAACGAATATTCATATTTGACCTGATTGTTTATAGGTCATATTGCATGATCAAAACCGAAAGTTTCTGTGATGACTGCCCTTGTACTGTTCACCATGTAAGAACTTATTCACTATGTAAGAATTCGTTCACCATGTAAGAACTTGTTCGTTATGCTTCAGAAGATTGGAGACTGACGAGAATTAGGCTTGAGATGGATTAATGATTGTACATTGAGCGTTGACCCCCCTATACTGAATTTTATTGTTGTTAACAACCTTTTGATCAATAAATATGAGAGATGCCCTCTCAAAAAAAAAAAAAAAAATAGTAACCCCAGTATCAAAGGCCCCCAAGCTGGCCATAGGACCCCAAATCACACTGCATTCTCAGTGGAAATCTAGTGCAGGAACCCTCAGGAAGCAGAGAGTCATCTTCTGGTTCTGGCCACGCCAGCCCTGGGTGACCTTGAGCAGGTACCTTCTTTCCGGGGCCTTGGTTGCATCCTATCTAAAACGAGGTGCCCTCTGGACCATCCACAAATTCAGCATTGTTGAAAGGACAAATAAGATCAAAACTGAAAGGGCAGAGTTTTCTGAATACAAGGTGATGGTGACAGAGCTGAGATAATTAGCTTTCCTGTACTACAAATACACACACACAGGAACTTTCTTTTCAGGCTGTTAGAAGATAATGTGATTTCCCAGTTCAGAGTTTCTTTGTGTTGTCCTGAAGAAAAAGAGAGGTAAGGAGGTGGGGGTGGGAGCAGATTTTCTCCACCATTGCTATTTTAGTATCCAGAGGAGCCAGGCTTGTTGATTGCAAAGAGATTGTTATCTCTCTTAGGGCTCAGTGAAGGTCACCTTCAAATCTTTTGCTAAACCAGGCATTCCTTTTCTCCCAGTGCTCAATCCAAGCACAACCTGGGGCAGCGTGGGGTCACAAGGCGGCAGTGGCTTGAGAGTGGGGGTATTGTGCAAAAGATGCCCTGGGAGCCAAGAACCCAGTTTTGGTGCGGGGTAGGGAATAGGTTGCAAGGGATTTTGAGTGCCACCTCCCTGCAATAGATATAATAGATGTCTGGGAGGAATCTAAGAAGTCATTGTTAATAATAAACACTCATCTGCACTGATCTCCCCAGGGAAACAGTGTTGCCACAGGGAAGTCATAGATTTTCCAATGGATACAGCCCCTGCCTCAGAGGCAGGGACTAAGGAAAGGGAGAGAGCCAGTGGGAGAATTCCCAAAGGTGTGTGACGGCAGTTGCAGGAAGGGAAGAGAAAGAGGCCATTCAAGCATGGATCCGGGCCTCCTCAGCTTTAGGGTGGAGAAGTGGGCATAATCCATGAAGGAATAGCAGGGGCCTAGAGAGAAGGCCTCCTGGGACAAGACCCACCATTGCCCACCCTGTAATCCAGACCCTCGTGCCGATACTTCTGTGAAGAAAGAGACCAGAGTGGCGGCATCCCGGAGGGGCCATCTGAGTCAGGCTGCTCCTCGCTGTCCACCTGTCCCTGTCTTCCTCCCCCTCCACACATGCCTCCCTCGGGACCCCCACACACTCCTCCTCCAAGACAAATCACAGAGTGCCATGCTGTCCCGACAGCCCTTGCTGGGCTGCCCCTGTGCTCCACAGCAAGCTCAGCTGCTCTGCACAGGGCCCCTGAACAGAGGGCTTGGAAATGGGATCATCTTCTGACTAGAAACAATGGGGTGTTTTCTCAAGACTATATTTTTCCTTAAAGTTTAAGGGATTCCATCTCTGAATCTCCACTGGGCCTGAGAATCAATTAGGTTTGGGAGCAGTGTGGGTATTAGTAAGAATGCAGTCTAGTACACTGTCCTTTAATTCGCCTCACTTCACCCAATATCCCTGGGCCTGGCCTCAGGGACTAAGGGAGAAGTGCTGGTTTTATTTGTGGGGCATGTGTGTGTGTGTGTGTGTGTGAGAGAGAGAGAGAGAGAGAGAGCTCAAATTTGCTTGCTCACCTTGCCCCTGGGGGTATCCCTGGCCTTCAAGTTTGATGCCTTTGATAGCTGAGTCCTCTCTCAGCCTCTCAATCAAACTCTCCCCTTGGTGCAGTAATCTGTCTTTAACAACTCCTACTGCAAGTCAATAAAATGTCAATTTAGTTCCCCTTTAGTTAAATCTTAAATCTGTGTAATACCTCTCCTTCCTCAGCTTGTAGAATCAAGCTCGTGTTACCCCCTCCTCAAGGGCCCTTGTGCAGAGGAACAGAGAAGCTCAAGCAGAGAACTGATAGAAGGGCCTTTGGGGACCAGAGGCCAGAATGGTGGAACCATCAGATGTCTCTAGTTTCCTTCTACTCTTGCTAACCAACCTTCTTTTGTACCATTAGATTCCTTGGTTTTCCCAGCCTGGCTTTTCCGGTGAGCAGTAGTAAAGTGGACAGTATTCAATCCATCAGCATGAAGGACCAGAGTCTGAATTAAATCCCAGCACCATCGTTTACTAGCTGTATGATTTGGCTCCTCCTCTAGATCTGTTTCCTCATCTGTCCAAAGAGCCTGATAATAATATCCTCATTGCCTGGGTAGGAGGGTGAAAGGAGTTAATACATGTAATGCACTTAAGAGTACCCCCTAGCACATTCTAAACACCATATGCCAATTTGCCATGATTTGTGTTTTCTGGTTTCCTACTATTTTCTCTTCAGCTCAAGTCCTCAATTGGAACGACCTCTTCTCTACTGGGTACAGCCTGAGGTCTAGGTAATTAGAAGCTCTACCCTTTCCAGACAATGAAAGGGCCCATGATGCAAACCATGCGGCAGGATGCCCCCTCACGGATCTTGAGCAACAGAGTAGAGTCTGAAAATAACTGGTTGCAGTTGGCTCCTGACCACATGGTGGCTGCTTCCAGGCATTTGAGCTCTGCCTTGGTTCTTGCCCAAGACCGCACCCAGGTCTCCAGCCTCCCTTCCACCCTGGGAGCCCCCTTTAGTGAATTAGAAAGTTGGTTTCCTTTGCTTGCAATCAAAGAATCTTGGCCCCTATGAGAGGAATTCAGGGTTTCGATGCCTCTTCACCACAAGGGTGTCTGTCCTACCATCTCCTGCAGCCATTAACTTTGCCTTAGACCCAACCATTCCCTGATCCTTCTCTCTTTTGCTCTGCAGCAAAAAGGGAGGTTAGAGAAGAGGAGAGAGTCCCAAGAGGTCTGGAGAGAAGTTCCAGGGACACCAGGCTTCCCTTCCTGGAGGTTTGGTGCACCAGCCCCACCTGACTCAGTTTTCCCTCCTGCAGCCTCCCTCCTGTCCATCAAGACCTCTTCATGGTAACGGCGACTGTAGTGGCAGAGCTAGAAGCAGCGAGAGGAACAGACAGCTCTGACATCAGCCACAAACTGCAGAGCTCAGCTTCCAACACATAATGCTGAGAGCAACTGCCTGCTTTGCAGCCGAGCACTCACTAAACCTGCGTAACTTGCATTCGCATCAGCTCAGCTCATCTAGAAAATTCCTATGGGAGACAGGCTCACTTGCCAAATAATTTTCCCAAGACTCAATGGTTGGGAAGCCAAATTGCCATGTGGCAAAATGAAAGTGATGAATAGACTTTCCATGAATGGATTTTTGATGAATTCTCAGGGTCCCTGTGCTCAAAAGTGCACTCAGAGAATCGCCACTCAAAAAAAAAATTTTCAGGGTGGATAAGGAAGTCACCTCACATTCAGAGATCAGTTACTGCATCCCTGGAACCTGTGTACATTATCTCATTTTGCCTTCAGAATGAGCCCAAGGGCTAGGAATCATTAGTTTTAGGTGTGGGAGAAGTGCAGCTTGAGAGGTAAGAAGCTTGCCCACCGTTTCTCACTCAGAATCCCTAGACAGCTCCTTTGTGACATGCAACCTCCTTTTTCATCCACCTCTTTCCCAGCTGAGGCCAAGGTCAAGCGAAAGTAGTCCAGCAGGAGAGAAACAAGTCTCGCGGGCCACACAGGCACACAGAAGGTACATTAGAGCTGCAATGCTGCACATTCACCCAGTCCAGCCCAAGGCCCCATTTCTTCCTCTTGGCAACCAAATAGCAAAGAAAAAAAACTGACGTTCTACGAGAGCGTCCTATGTGCTGGGCACTGTCACATACGCTCCTTAATGTGATCCTCCTCCTGTGAGGTCAGGACTACTAGACATCAGGAGACCAGGGCCCGGGGAATTCATAACACCCAGGCCACACTAAATAGGATTAATCACAGTCCTCCATCCATATAACAGCTCATCATACCCAAGAGACTCACTCAAGTGGCGGTGACAGGCTGCCCAGCTGTAATGTCACTTGCTTTCTTCACAGCATTTTTGCCCACGACTTGAGACTCATTTAGCTCTATACCCATGTTACAAGGAAGTAAATGAAGGTTCGGGAAGTGGGAGCAGGTGGTTGACTTGGTGTCCCAACAAGGCAAGCTTTGGTTTTCCCTGCGGGAGAATGTAACCACCAGGCCAAAACGCTTCAAGCCTTTGGCCTCTGTGGTCTAACATACAATCTTCTGCTAAATTCTACAGACTGAGGACTTGCCTGTTGCCAAATTACCCTCTAGGACCACACTTCCTCTAAGCCCACTCCGTAATCCATCTGAAGCTCTCAACTAAAAGTCAGCCTATGGAAGCATCCAAGGCAGTTATTGATTGATGGGCTGCTGTCAGAGGAAAGGATCTAAGGGGCAGCTACAACACACTCCCTGAAATGCAGACCCCACTCCCGAGCCACTGCAGCCCCCAGATTTCAGCAGCATCAGTTCCCATCAAGGGTTGGTTTCCCTTCAGTATCTGAAGGCTGTCAGCAGGGAGGGTGCCACCAGTTAGCCCATCAGGGAATGAGAATGAGATTTAAAGTTGTAATTGCCCTAGGAGTCATATAAAATTTTCAGCCTTCTATAGGAAAGTGACAGGCCCAAGAGTTTGGAGCAAATAAAGATTCTGGCTCTAAGAGACATAGTAGTCACTAGTGGAGAATAATACATATATAGTTCTTTTAGCTCCTGGATGTCCTACTGTTAAGGAAACAAGTCCTATAAATTCTTTCTTTTAAACAGCTCTCAAATTCCTTGCCTCCCTTCCCTCCCCAAGGCCACTGCTTAGGCTCTGGTCCTCCGTGACTATAGCTTCCTAAATGCTCTAGAGAATATTTTTTGACTTCTACATCTGGCGATCTATCTAAAATGCCAATTCATCTTCCACATGCCAACTGGTGATCCATCTAAAATGAAAGTTGGTTTAAAATTTCCTTAGCTTAGGGCAGAGGTATGTATATACCCCCAGGAAATACACAAGACACACTGAGCTATAGGAAGAAAAAGAAAAGCAGAACTTTCATTTCTGTTTATTTTTCTAAAAACAAATTTAAAAGAAATTAAGCTTTACTAATATAGGACAAGCTTCTTGACACTGGTCCCCCTGAAATGTCACGGGGAGAATGGGAGCCCCACAACAAAGGGGTTGACAGTGGTGTCCTCATTCAGTCCTTCATTTTCAGCCTTTTGTGTGTAACAGGCCTAAATTGCACTAAATCAGCTTAATCATAATCCTTGATCCTTATAACATTCATTACTACTCATTCATTCATGTATTTATATATTTTTAACAATGCAATAAACACCAGAAATCTACCACCCAACAAGAAAGCCAGAGCCTTGACAGAACCTTCCACCTAGCCCTGGGCCATTCCCCATTCCATCCTCCTGCTGTTCCCACCCAAGGGGGCCACTATCCTGAATCACAGGTCCATTGTTCCTTACTTCCTTTTAATACAATGCCCATCTGTATGTATTCCTTAAAAGTAAAGCATTTTATTTTAGTTGCTTATACCATTATAAAAAAAGGCATTGTGTAATCTTCTGATAATTTTCTTCCCCCACTTAATGATCACTTTGCTAATATTCATCCATATTGCTTCACGTCACAGAGGTTCATTCATTTTGACTGCTGTGTAATATTCCTTTCTATGACTATACCACAGTTTACTCATCTATTCTCCTGTTCATGGCATTTGGGTTGTTTTCATTAATAAATAAAATTAAAATTTATTTTTAAAAATTAAATGCAAAGATCTGAGAACAGTCAAGACTATCTTAAATACATATATCCTCCAATTAATATATATATTCTCCAAAAGGACTCATATATGGAATATATTAAGAACATGAACATTCAATGAGAATATGACAAATTACACCATAGAAAAGTGGTGGGTGAAAGACTTAAAGACTTCATGAAGAAAAATATTCAAGTGACCAATAAATAAATGAAAAGATGCTCAACTTCAGTAATCTTCAAAGAAACACAAAATAAACGACAGTAAGATCCAATTAAAGTTTAAATGACTGACAATACTGTGTTGGTGAGGATGTGAGGAGAAACAAGATCTCTTAAGTCCGCTGGTAGCAGCACAAATTGGTACAACCACTTCAGAACACTGGCATTATCTATCAAAGTTCAGCACACATATACTCTATGACCCAGCAGTTTTACTACTAGATATACAGACAAAGAAATTTGTACATATGTACACCAGAAGATATGCATAAGAATGATAATGAAAGCACTACTTAGGATAGTTTAGTGCCAGTTACAGAGGTAATTTCTGCCCCAGGGGCATACATACTTTATACATCCTTGAGCACACCTACAACAGGATGCAGGAGAGATTGGAACTTGTCTACCCCAAAAGGGGGTATGACAAGGGTATTTCTGGCATAGTGGAAAATAGAGGCACCTCCAGCCTCTTTTGAAAAATGTTACTGCCTTTCTAGAATATAAACTTGAGGATCCAGTGCTAAGTATCTACTCAACATCAAACTTTTCTTTACATGAAGAAAAAGGTATTTGGGACTCCAGGTATACAACCTGGACTAGTCATAATCCTTGCTTATAACCCTTGTGCCAGCGTTGGTTCATACAAGTCCTGCTCATTCACTTATTCATTCAATTTGTTCACTGTTCAACTGCAAATCTACAACAACATGAATAACTTACCTGCGTGTTCCTCACCCAGCCCAGCCCCCTCCCTCACTGCCCCCCACCTGTGCCAGAGGCAATGATTATTCCAAAGCATGTTCTTACCATTCCTTTGTTTTATTTTCCAGTGGTGGCACCTATATATATGTATGCCTAATAGTAGATATTTTTCAGTTTTAATTTTGAAATTTAGAAAAAGGGTACTCGTGATAGCCTTCTAGAATTTGCTTTTTTCCACTTACTATGTTACTAAGATTCACCCATGTTATATGTAGTTTGTTCATTTCTACAGCTGTAAGCTCCATTTTGTAAAGATATTGTTTATTTATCCATTCTTCATGCTGTGGGGCTTGGGAGTGTTTACAATCAGCGCTGCTGTGTCCACCCTTATTCATGTCCTAGCCCTCATCACCTCTCACAGCTGTTGTTAAGGCTGTTATGTTTCTGAACATGTATTTCTAGGAAGGTGATGATGGTAGTGTGATGGTAATAGGTGATGTTTGTCTGACATAGTACTTTTATCAACGTGATCTAATTCAACAACTGTGGGTACAGGCCAGCCTGTCACAGGGTTGGGAAGTGGCCAAATGCATGGCCTCCATATCTTGTTTAGTGTATTGCTCTGACCCACTTTAGGGATCATTTCACTGCATACACCTTTGAAAATGGGTGGGACATTTTATGTCAGTGGGCAATTGAGGAAACTGAGACATATACAAAGGCTATCAGAGAGTAGCCAGGCCTAGTGCCACATAAAGGTTACAGGCTGCTGGGCCTGTGAACACCCCAAGGCTGCCTGGAGGGTAAGATTCCTCCTGGTACTGCCCACCAGGCACCCTTTCTCCCAAGATGGGAGCAAGTTGCCCTTGACACTTTCCCAGTTGTCCTACTCAGTTCCCACATCACCTCTTCTCCTGGGAGGCTAGGCTCCGGCAGAATGCCAGCCCTTCTCTGCTCCCCATCCCCGTCACTGAATAATGAATACCAGCTAAGTGATGGGCTGGTGCCAGAGAAGTCCTAGCAAACCTTCCCCTTGGAGTTTGGATCAATAACACTTAGCTGCTCCTTTTCAACTCGGAAAGCAGGCAGCAGGAAACCCAGCCTGGGCCCTTCCCCTCAGGGAGACGCTGTTCTGATAAGCCCCCAGCCCACACTCACAGGCCCTTGCTGATCTCCAGCCCCCCATGGGGCATGGGTGCAGGACTGAAGCAGAGTGTCCACAACATACTGATGACCCCTTTGTCCACAGCCCAAGGACCCCATCACCCATTAAATGTGATTGTTGCTCTCCATCAGGAAAAGGCCCTTGTCCCAGGAGCTCCAGCCTGGGCAGCCCACAGAGGCCCAGGGGAGACTGTGGTCTGGATCCGCTGGGAGCCCTTTGGCATCCCATAGCCTTGAGCTGCTTAATGTGGAATTAAGGAGGAAGAGACAGAAACAGGAGCTAATTACACAGTTAATTCAACACCTTTTGCTGTGCTCTGTGTCCTGTCTAGGACTGTGAAGTCCAGTCTGGTTCTGAGAATCACATCCTTTGTGCTTGAGAGGTCAAGTTGTGGACTGAAGGAGTGACAGCTTCCTTTGTGCCAGGCTCTGCTCCCTGCCTTGGCTGTAACTCTGAATCATCACAGTAACCTGACAGGTGCTTACCGGCATTTCCTCTTCAGAGCAGAGGAGCTGAAGCACTGAGAAGTGGCACCACCTACCCAGGCTCAGGAGGCTGGAGCCAGGGGCCAAACGCAGGCAGGCTGGTCTAGAACACGTGGCCTGCAGCTACACCAAGCCGCCTCCCATGACACTCCACCCCCGGGGCAAGAACAGGGGCTCTGGAGGCAGATATTCCCAACTCTGAATCCAGCTGCTACTAACCTACAGTGTGATGGGCAAGTTTCTCAATCTCTCTATTTATCTGAGTATCCCTTTCCTCATGTGAAAAATGGAGATAATATTTTTCCTGAAGTATTTTCCCAGGCTGTCGCAAAAATAAAAAAGTGTGGGAAGCTGAAGACAGGATAGAGGCCGGGACAAAAAAGGAAGTACATAGCAGATGTTCAACAGGTATTAGCTTCCTTTGAGAGGCTGGAGTCCCTTAATCTTCACTGCGGAGACAGGCCTTCAGATCTGGGGCGGGAAAGCCCCGGCCCACACATGGGGTCCTGTTGTTAAGAATCTTTCATCTTAACTTCTTGGGTTTTTTCAAAATGCAATTTTGGCTTTAAGGTGGGATCTCCCTGTCTTTATTAAGCTGTTTATAGGTGGGCCTTTTAGCAGGCTAGAGTAAATTTCACAATGATCTCATTGACACAGTGAAGACATGGGCTGTGCTCAGATACTTCTCTTTATCTGGGGAATATTCAAACATTCAAGGCCAAGTTGCTCTTGACCTTTTGAGCTTTAACCTGTTAACTCTAACTCTGAGTCTTTCCTGGCTTTCTAGTCTTAACCGGTTAACTGAGTCCTTTCTAGGGGGCATTACTGACCTTGTTCTCTTTCCACTCCACTCATATCTATTTTCCTGCCTAACACTGTGATCACCTCCCTAGCTTGGTAAGTCTCTCCATCTTTGGTCATATTTCCAAGGTCCTTTTCCTGACACCTTCCCAATATCCCAGTGGTCTTCAGGAGTGAAGGGCTTTAACCACTCCATCCCTTGGCCCTGTGCCCCTGCAAGCCTGGCCACAGCCCACTCCTGCCTGCACAGGCTTCTGGGGCCACAATCCAATACTGGCAGGCGCTGTAGCCTGGCTTGAAGCCCCACAAGGTGAGACACACTGCCCTGCTGATGCACACCTCGATCTGAGCTCCTCCAGATGGCATCCCCTTGACCCCAAATTCAACATCTCAGTCACAGCAGACCTGGTGCTCTGGTTAGATAACGCTGCATGATAACAAATCATCCCAAACAGTGACTCCATATAACAGTAACCATGCATCATCTCGTAGTTCTGGTCAATCAGGAATTTAGATAGACACCCAAAAGATGTCTTGACTGTGCTCCATGACGTCTAGATCCTAAGCTGGAGAACTTGAAGGCTGGGAGTCTGGAATCACCCGACAGCTTGACTGGGGTGAGAGGACCTGCTCCCGAGGGGGCTGACTCCTGCAACTGCCGGCCTGACCCTCTCCATCCGGCCTCCTCACAGGGCTTCCGGAGTGCTGCACTAGTGTGCTCGGCTGCCATAGCAAAATACCACAAAGTAGAGGCTCAAACAAGAGCGATTAATAGGCTAGAAGTCCAACATCAAGATATCTGAAGGGTAGGTTTCTCCTGAGGCCTCTCTCCTTGGCTATAGATGGTGTCTTCACAGGATCTTCCCTCTATACCTGATCCCCTTTTCTTCTTTGGACAGATGTCATATTAGATTAGGGCCCTTCCTAAAGATCTCATTTTACCTTAATTACCTCTTGAAAGATGCTGTTTCTAAATACAGTCACATTCTGAGGTGCTGGAGTGTACAACTTTAGCATATGAATGGAGGGGCATAATTCAGCTCCTAGCAAGTGTCTGTGACATGGTGGCTGGCTGCCCGCAGAAGGAGCAATCCCAGAGACCAAGGCGGAGGCTGCGATGTCTTCTGTGACCTAGGCTCAGAAGCCATGCATCATTCTGCGATGTCCTACCAGCCAAGAGGCCAGCCCCACTCGTGTGGGAGGGTGCTACATGAAGACGGAACGCCAGGAGGTCAGGTTCTGTGGGGGCCAGTTTGGAGTCCACCCACCACGGTTAGACAAATAAAGGCCTCGTCCCACCTTTAGCACATGGCAGAGGGGGAGATGACATGCCTAAGAACAATCTTCTCTGAAAGAGGGAACCCAGAAGGCACAAAGCATCCCCCTTCAAAGGCTCCTCTCACCTTCAGCCACCTGGTAAGTGGCTCCTGAGAAGGACATGGACAAAGGGCTGGAAGTATGCCTCTCAAACTATTACTTCCTGGGGAATATAAGTTTCAGTCCCTCTATGGAAAACTGGGGCTAACATCCCAGCTGTGAAGACCGGTTCAGCTGGTCCCTGGCTCACCCCACCTGCTATGTTGTGTGTGTGCCATGAGCAGTATCAGCCAAGTCTCAGGAAGAGTGGACACAGATTAATAAATCACATGTGAATATGCAGGGAGCTTTAATGTAGCATATGGCATAATACATGTGACAAAAAAATAACTCGTTAGGCTGTGATCATTCATACCCAGAGTACAACAGACACGTTGTGTCTGAGGAAGGGGACGTTTCACTCCTTTATCCTGAGTAGATGTGACTTAAAAGCAGAATTATAGCATTCTTTCTCCCTTATCTGGTTCTTTGTGGAAAAACAGAATCATCTAGAATCTAGCCATCTAGAATCTGCTCCAGTTGACCAAAGGGTCAGAGGTTTGTGTTTGGTGATCTAGTTCACTTGCTGATGCCTCACTGGGTGTGTCTGTGGTGATAGGGAATAGGTTTGCAATCCAGTCCCAGCACAACTTGACTTAGAAGGAGCTGCTGCACCCTGATTGCCCTCTGATGACAGCTGGCTTTCTCCAAGCAGATGTGGGCTTGCTACCACTGTGGCACTGGAGTCGTAGAACACAGTTCTCGGTCCTGCCTTGGAGTCAGTCCTCCCCCGGGGCTGCCAGCCTTCCTCTCCTCCCTCATCACATATTCCTGAGGCCTTACACCAAAAGAGACAGTTCTCCCCGAGGAGCCGCTACTACATCCCCCTCACCTTCCTTCCAAGCCAGAGCCACCTGTCTCAAGTATCAAGGGACAGGGAGGACAGCTCATCCTGACATGGTGCCTTCCCTTCCTGGGAATCTCTGGGCCTGAAAAAAAGTTCCCACCCCCCACCCCTACTGAGAAGAGGAGAATTCCTCAGCCTCAGCTGGCCACATCTTTCCTTCACCTCATCCATCATCTGGACAGGTGGCCCTAGAGAGAAGTCACAAGCAGGACAGGGTAATTAGGATCCATTAAGGAGAAGAGGCTGGGCTGCAGGGGCGATGGTTCACTCCCCAGCCCCCAATTCTAAATGGGGCCATCAGCCACGCTGAGCCTGCTTCCTGCTCCCCACCGCCCTGCAAGTTCCCGGGGAGGCTGAGGCTGCAGGGGGGTAAGTGAGCATCTTGAGGACAAAGAGGCCTGGAGTTGAAGTAAGGAACCACAAACTATAGTCCAGAAGGCAAGACAGGCAGGGAGAGGGGGAACCAGGATCCTCAACAGGCTCCAACATAGCTCGTTCCCAAGGCAAGGACTCAGCTTACTGATCCCAGGGCCAGCCTCTGCGGCTGCAGGGAGGGCGGCTCCCTGGTGCCTGGGTTGCTCTGTGGCACTCTCAGAAGGCCCCGCCAGACAGCAATGTGCTTCTTGAGAGGGGTTACAAATTAACCTCTCAGCTGTCTCATCAAGCACCAGCTTCCTGATTAATTTATCAGATTGGCTGCCTCCCTGAGAGAATGGGAATGCTCAACAGCCAGACTTGGATTTTTGTCTGTTTTGATCAGATCAGAAAATGTGGGAAGAGGACAGTGGCAGGCAGTAATGAAGCAGAAGGTAGACAAAGGGGTAAAGTGTGAGAAGCATCAATCGGAGGGTAACCAAGGTCCACACTCCCCTCCTTTCTCCCAAAACCAGGCCTCA
Source organism: Manis javanica (assembly GCF_040802235.1). NCBI lineage: Eukaryota > Metazoa > Chordata > Mammalia > Pholidota > Manidae > Manis > Manis javanica. The sequence continues at coordinate 19,909,733 of NC_133161.1, forward strand.
GTGGGAGGAGGAATGGGAGCAGTTCTCCCAGGACACTGGGCCGGCCCTGGAGAGGCCCTGTGGCCTGCACGTGCTCATGCGCACCCTCTGTGCACAAGGTCATGACTGAAGGGTGGGGCTCCCAATCTTCAGACAATGCCAGTCACCAGAGGCCCTCAGGACCCCCAGCAATAGACACTGGTTGTCTTGTCCTGACAGCCCATCCTGGTGGGGCAGTGAAGATGGACACGAGAGCAGCCACAGTCCAGACTCAGGTCTGGAGAGAAGATGAGAACAACGGTACCTAAACTGAGGTGTGGCGACTCCTCGCCTTCCACGACTGGCTCCCTCCGCATGGTGGTGGCAGCGACATTCATCTCCACCTTACCCCCAGGAGCAGGTTCTGAGATGCTGAGTGACATGTCCAAGATCACACAGCTAGTAAGTAGCAGAGTCTGGACCAAACCAGCCCATATTTCCAGAGGAAAACTCAATTCTTTGATACATAAGACCTGTTTATATGTATCATCTAAACCACAGCAAATCATCTAAACTTTCATAATCTAGTCCCTCCTCTGAGTCTGAACTCTTCACTCATTCATTCAGAAAATATTTCAGAGCTGATAAGAAATTGATACTACCCTCCTGCCACCTACGTGCCACACCCTTGGTGGTACTGCGTATCCAATGGCGAAGCAGCCAATGCCTGAGCCCTGACGTGAGCCAGACCATGGATGGACAGGAGCATGGAGTTGCTGAGGGAAGGTCAGTTGGCCATGGTCCCAGAGCAACACAGTTCATGGTTTGACCTCCCCACAGAGGCCAGAAACAAAATTTTCCCCTTTAGTCATTTAGTTGAACCCTGTATTGCTTACACAAAAAAGCAAGAAGATACATCTTAAATATAATTCATTGTTTTTAATGTAGACACAAATGCTCCCTGAAATGTGTTTGTTGGGTCTGTAGCAGAACTTTTTTTAAGGACTGGGGACATCTAGTTTCATAATATCTGGCTAGTTCATGTCTGTATGGTGAAGCAAGCATCATGGTTCAGGACCACAGACAGCAGCTTGGGCCCCCCTCCACCCGCTATACCCTGAATCCTGCCGCCCAGCACCCTCTGGAGGGCACTTCTTAGCTTCCCCTTTCCAAAGTCCTTACAGAGAAGAATTGGGTCAGAGTTGAATTTGGATGCTTTTGTCTGGCTGAGCCCCCTGCAGGATCTGAGTTATTTTGCCTGCCTTTGCTGGTTTTAGTCAGGATAGCAGTTAAGACCACATGAGACCAGGAGACAGGAGAGGTCAATTACTAATGTGCTGGGAAAAAAATAATAATTATACAGAGGTGTAATATTAAGCATAGGAGGTCTAATAATTCAGAGAGAGACACTGGTGACTACCAGGAGGCTCCGCAAGGCAGAATGGTAGTTAATGGCCGCTCATTTGCATAATAGCTTTCTTGTCGTTCCCTTTGTTCTTTTGTTGCTTCAACTAATTGCTTTTAAGACTGTTATTTCCTTCATTCCTCTGAAAGGACGGAGCCCCAGTGATCTGGAAAATGGTAACTTTCACTGTACAATGCTGTCACACATTCGTAAATTTGGGAAAATGAAAGGAGACGAAAACTCTTGATCAAGACAGCACCAGGAACCTCTCCTTCTGCCCTTTAGGAAACGGGCTGTGGGGGCTTTTCTCCAGGCCTGACTTCACAAGTGTACCACCTGTGCAGCTGTCCCATGCATGCTTAGAAGACCCTGTGATCAGAAAGGCCCTGTGCTTGATTTAATGCCCTGCAGTGACTGTCTAAAATTTCTCAATAGTTTTTTAACAAGGGGCCCCACATTTTCATTTAGCACTTGCCCTGCAAATTATGCCTGCTTATCTGAGTCAGGTTTGGCCAGGATGTGGCCTGACTTCAAAGACAAAGTAGACCCCACGTGACAAAGCCTCCCAGTAGTCAATCCATCACAACATCTCTGCCTCTGATACTCACATTGTCTACAGTACCCTTGACGGCCATGACTCATAGAAGAGGGACGAATCCTATTAGCCAGGATACAATCTGATGCCAAACTTCTTGGACTCAGCTGACAGTCTAGCCTGGCTCATTCATGAATAGAATGAACAAAGAGAAACACAAAAGATTTTTGTCTGGATGGAGCTCTTAATAGGTGAAGTCACTTCCTTTGTACATAAGCCCTGAGTTGACAGTGATTTCCCTGGTCTAGGGACTCTAATGGTCCCACTGAAGAAGCATGGGACATCCCTGCATATGCTGCTCATTCCTGCTCCCTCCCACTTCACTGATCAAGATAAACATCATTCATCTAGTCCTGCAACAAGCATTGCTAGATGACTCCAGGCTATTGTAGGCATTGGGGATACAAGTATAAACAGAGATCTGTTTATATCATGGATCTTATGGTCTCATCACAGATGAGACCCAAATGCCACACACATCCTTATGAACACTCATGTGGAAAGCATTATTCCCACATTCCTGTCTTAGAACCTGTTGTTTTCCAACTTGGAATGTCTGCTCCTCTTTTCTGCCAAACCATGCCTAGTTAACTTGATCTCCATAATCCAGCTCCAAATATTTCGAGCATGAGGCCTTCCCTGACTCCATGCTGATCACCACTCTGCTCATGCTCCACTCAGCCACCTCTGTGCTACATCTACCTCAGGGTTCAAGTGTTTCCGTGACCCTGTGATCTTCAGTTCTTAGGAGGATTGTAGGCGTCCTGGCTTGACAGGAAGTTCAGACAAATACCCAGGGTCTGTTTTCCCGTGTATTCTCATTACTATGCCCAATGTAGCAGGTACGGTTTGTTGCCCACACAAACCCATCATCTTCTCGGCCAGCAGATTCCAATTTTGTCTCCATATTCCACTTTTCTCTGGGGCCACCTTCTTGAGAAAGGTGACTTTATCTTTGAATTCCTTCCCCAAGAGGGTGAGGCATGGGTCTTGACTGGTCTATACTGATCCCATTCTACTTCCATCATTAGGCTCAAATGGGTCATGTGACTTAGTTTTGGCCAACAAGATGTGAGAGGGATAATGGGGATGCTTGCACAAAAAAAGATTTTCAATTGATAAAAAAAAACTCCTGGAAGAAGATGGGCCTTTTTCTTCAGCTGGATGTGTCATGTCTACAGGGATGCCTGGAACTGTGACAGCTGTCTTGTGACCATGGGGGAAAAAACCAACAGGTTGAGGATGACAGCAAACAGTGGTGGAAAGAACCTGAGTCCTTGATGACATGGTTGAGCAGATATTAACTGATCTGGAGCCACCTTACCTACTTCCAGGATTCTTGCTATGTAACTTAAAAGATTTCTTTATCACATAATACATACTTATTTAGGTTTTCTGATTTTGTAGCTGAAAGCATCCTAAGTGATACACAGGATTTTGCCTTACACGTTTTTCCTGACGGCACGGAACTGAGCTAACGGGCCTACTTGTAAGGAATGTGAGTGGCTCAATAGGAGAAAAATGTAGGATGTAGGCATCCCCATGCTTCTGAGGTCCGGTTCTCATTCTGTCCCTGACTGTGACTTTGACAGGATGGAATACAGGAAACTAAGGCATAAGGAGGAAAGTCTTGACCTCGATCACATAAACTAAAATAACTCAATCTAGACCACCTACTTGGAACCAATCCCCAATAAAACTGGGATTTAAATAAAGTTTATCTTTCATGAATCAAGATTCTCCTGCATAAATCTGTTCAACTCTTTGATGACAAGTTTAGGCCAGGTAATTATTTTCTACCCATTTTCTATACTATTTTATGCTCATAAAAAGGGCCTACCCATAGAGATACTGCATTTTAATGATTTTTAAAGACAATTTATATAGCCAAAAGAAAGAATCTCTAATGGTGGACCTTATCAGTTCTAGATGGTATACTTTAAGACAAAGTGCTGTTCCTAAAATCCCATGTGTCAATAGCCACCAATTTCTCCCGCTTGAAGGCAAGCTTCACTCCTGTCTTACTCAGCTGTGACAGCTAAGCTTATATTGGTTGTCATGACTGCCTACTCTCTGTCCTAAGGCAAATTTTGGCTGACTCCACTGGTCATTGTGGATATTTTTGTTTGTCCCAATTAAAAAGGTCTAGGCTGATAAAGGGGAAAGAACAGGGGTAAGGAGGCCTGCAGGCATTGTTGGATTCTCCCAGAGGAGGACGCCACCCCAAATCACTCACGAAAGGCGTCTCTTGATGCAACAAGCAAGAGGAATTTATTCAGGAACCAGCTAGCTGGGGTCCAAGTGTTAGCCCGACGCAGCGGGTCTCAACAAGGACCCCGAGCAGTCAAAGCCGGAGGTTTTTATAGCATTTTCTAAAAAGACAGTATTGTTCTACAAGCACACAACAGGGGTTTTTTTTCTAAGGACGCATAAATCTTCGGTTGGCGCCACATCCCAGGGGTTTCACAAGATAAGAACACCCTCAGCCATACAGTGTTTCAGCAAGATAAGCTTGGTATGTATGACTAACTGACCAAGGCTAGCTGTCTGAAGGCCGCAGCTGCCCACCACCTGGTGTTCATGATTAACTTGTTTTTCACCTTGTTTTTCAAGGGCTTTCTGAACATATTCAGAAAATGGCCTCTGGGTTTCTTAAGATGGCTGTACTCAGGCTAACCTGCTGTCTTCACTGAATGTTTAGGTCCTACAGCGTGTGTCTGGCAGTGGCCCATTCCCTCTCTACCTCCAGGAAGTGGAAGAAACAATAACAACAAAAAAATCACTTTGGCTAATGCAATGGAGAGGCCAAAACACTCTGGGCTGCCCCAGCAGGGTAGAGAAGCTCACAGATGTGGCAGCCTTCTTCAGCATTCCCCTGCTTCAGGGAAAAAAGGGTGCCTTTAGCTGCAGGTCTTATTTCTTCTGCATTTCCAAATCTTACTCATGGCCCTGCTGAGAAAGTCCAGCCCCTCCAAAACCCAAAAGGTTTCACCAAAGAGGTATAACTGTTGCCAAGGAGACCAGAGAATGGTGAAGGAGAGGCATGGGCTCCTTTACCCACTGTTGAGTCTCCACAGTGGAAGGGAGGGAGGGAGAGCTCAGGCAGACAGCCACTTTCTAAGTACGAGTTCCTGTGTGGAGGCTTCTCCCACAAAGATGTCTACCCACTTCCTCTCAATGGTCTTTTCTCCAAGTGAAGTTCTGCTCTTAAGCCTGTGTCTGGACTCAATTCAGCTTGTGAAGAATCTTTTTAAAGATGGAGAAAGTGAGCCTCAAGCAGCAATTCCCCGGGAGCAAGTCAGACCTTCAGCAAGGAGTGAGGCTTCCCAGCAGGTGGGCAGGACCACCTGGGCTGCTGTGCCGCTTGTCCAGCTGGTCAGCGGCTTTTGGAGACCATGGAGCAGATGGAAGGGCTTGGCAGGCCAGTGCCCAATGCTAGGGGGCCACCACCGTCAGCCACCACCTTGTCAACACACAGATGAGGTGAAGGTGGTGTAAAAACTGACCCTGTTCCGAGTGCCCGGCAGGGTCTTCTCTGCAGGTCTGATGTCCCTGTAGAGAAGGAGCAGGATGGTGAGGGGAGTGAGCTAGAGAGCTGCACCATGGTCCGGGCCGCCTGGGCGCTCCCCAGCTGCCGGGGGGGCTCTGCTCTGGACCTGCAGCTGCAGGACTGCAGCCCTCGCTGGGCCTTCCTCAGGGAGCCGCCTTCCCTCTTTTGGCTCCATCAGCCTGGGACCCCTCGGCTCCTTGCACAGTCCTAGTAATATCCAAGAGGCTGCTGTGGGCTGGGGGCTTCCTGCCCTCCCCTCCCTTAAGGTGCCTGGTGGTTCTGAGTCTCCAAGAAGCAACATTTAAGAGTGGAAAGATTGTGGGTCCCACACTTCAGGCCCTAGAACTTTCAAGAAATACCTGGGTCAGACTAACACTGGGCTGTCCAGGAGAACTTTGTATGCTGATGGAAATGTCCCACGTCTGTACTCTTCAAAACATAGCCACCAGCCCCAGAGGTGGCTAGTTTGACTGAAAAATGGAATTTTTAGCTTTACTTAATTTTAATGAATTAAAATTTAAATTAAAAAAGCCCCACATGGCCAGTGGCTGCCATAATGGCCAGAGCAGTAAAAGCTAAGGCCTCCACTGCCAGCACCCGTCATAGGGGAATACTGTGCTAGCCTCTTCCCAAGAAGAAAACATCAAGGGAGAGCAGCTTCTCAGGGGAAATCAAAAGACCCTTTACTAAGTGCTGTCTCCCTACTAAAAATTCCAAGCATTGACTAGGCTACACAAACCCAGAAATATGTAGAGAAAGAATGCCTACAAATCTGTGTCAGCTCAACACACAGGAAGAGTGGGCATAGGTCTGGGGAAACATACTGAGAAGGTTTGCAGAACAGAAAGCATGGAACCCTGTCAGTCCACACGGGTCCTGCAGGTTTGGCTGCAATGAAAGAGACCAAAGTAATCATTCAAGCCCAGAGTATGCAGACATTGGAGGTGTGATGCAGTGAAACCTTGCTAGCCCTATTTTGTGGGTCCCTGCAGTGGAGTTATTTCCCAGGTGGGAGCCCCACTGTCATAAGACCCTTCTGGCTTATCAAGGTGCCAGGGCTCGGCTGAGAGCAGACTTTTCTTCTATGGCAGCACATCAAGATAAAGCAAGGTCTCAGCATATTCATTTTGGGCAGTTCTCTGATCACGTGTGAGCAAACAGCTATCAGCTCCTCATCTGCATTGAACTCTGGTCATCTGGGTGACTTCGGGAGATTGCTCCAGGGAGAAAGGCTGGGCATTTGGCCCATGGGGAACGTGAGGCATGTGCTCCAGACAAGCAGAGCTGAGAAGGCACTGTGGTTGCTGGGGGAGCCAGGCAGTGTGGCAGGACTCTTCGTTTCCCACCCTAGCCCTGTTCTCTGTCTTGTGTCCCCATCTCAAGAAGAGAACTGACTTCCCAGAGAGAAATCCGGCAGAGATCCTCTCTGATACCTCCCAGACACTTGCCTTCCCTTACTCCCACATCAAATCGGGCACCAAGCCCTGCTGATTCTGCTCCAGAAATGTCTCCAAACCCCTCTCATCTCGGCCATCACCGCCTCCAGAGGACCCTGGCCCTTTCTCACCTGTGCTCCACCTGTGTCTGACCACCAATTCCCCTCCCTCAGTCTCCCCTCCCTCACTTGCTAGAGTAACCAGACTAAAATCCAAACCACTGGGTGGCTGTCCCTCACCTACTAAATGGGGTTGCATTCGACCTAAAGGACAATGCCAGCACTCCTGTGTGCAGCAAGCAAGGCCTCTCCAGAGCTGGCCACGCTGTTTCTCTCCAGCTCACCTCAAACAGGCCCTCCTGCACCGGCCCACACTCTAGCTGGCCATGCTTCTCACCACCTGGCCCACGGGCTCACATGTCTGCATGTGACCCCCGCTTTGCACAGATGTTCTTCCCTCCCCAACAAACTCCTATCCATCCTTCAATAACCAGCTCTACTATCTCCTCTTCTTTGAAGGACTTTTGGGTGCAGGTTGAATGGTGTGCATCCCTCCTTTTGTGCCCCTGCAAACCTCTAGTGCAGATTGTGCTCATCGGTGCTGAGGTCTGCCTTCTCTCCAGATGGGGAGTTCTAAGCTCCTCAATACTGGGGACTATGGTTTTTTAGTCATTCCTACTTCCCTCTTGCCCTGCATGCGTCCAGAATATAGTGGCTACTTGATGATGGAGGGAAGGAAGAAAGGAAGGTGGGATACAAGGGAGGAAAGGAATGAATTATGAATGAAAAGTAGGTTCATCAGACTAAAACCATAGGACTGGACCTGTGCTTCTCAAGCCTTAACATGCACATGAACCACGTGGGGATCGTGTTAAAAGGCACATTCTGACTAGTGCGCATTCTGCTTTCCCATCAAGCTCCTGGGTGGTGCTGATGCATTAACCACGCATCACGTTGACCACACTTTCAGTAGCGAAGACATAGAGTGCCTGCAAGTGGGGAAACAACACACAAGCAAAAACCTCATCTGTTGTTCAGCCATGTAACAGGCCGCATTTCGTCTATTCCAAATGGGACTCTAATTAATGATGTTGAGTTATGCTAGGTGACCAGATATGGAAAAGACGCCAAATAGAATCTTATATTGTTTAAATATACCTAGATAAATACAAAGGATGGCAGAATCTATCAGTTAGATGATGGAAAGAAAGGCAGGATGAAACAGAGAGAAGAGAGGAGAAAGAAAAAGGCTTATATTAAAGTATGGATGCAGTTATCTCTGGGGGGTAGAATTGCAGGCATTTAATTTTTTCTTTATAAGAATTTGAATGTTCCCTTTCTACAGTAATAATGCATTCTTTTATAATGTTAAAGTTATTTTGATTGTTAAGTGCACTCTCTGAGTCCCCTAGAATACATCTACTCATTTATTGCACCCCTAAAAGCAAGATGGCAGCTACAGCTGGGGCTGGTCCTTAGCCCTTCGAGAAGGGATGTTACAGGTCAGGCAAGAGCAGTGAAAAGCTCCCAGCCAGGCTGCTGCCACCTCCCCAAATAGGTGCCCTGAGCGTCGCAGCATCCCAAGTGAGTCGTCCATCCTGCCACTGACTCTAGCCTGTGGGGCCCCAGCGACAAGAGAAGAGGTGACTCTGGGCCCTGGGATTGGGCCAAACCTGTAGCTAAAATAAGTGTGTGGATGTTCAGAGGGAACAGTGCCTGTTCGTGTCCTTGACTGACAGGCCCGTTAGCATTCCTGTCATATCCTCTGGCTTCTGCCCAGGGCTCTTTCTTTCTGCACCACATTGTTTCACTCTCTCCCCCTTTAAATAGTGTATTTTAAGTCCCTAAGAGTCTGTCCTTCATAAGTCCTTCCTTCTTATACCACAGGGACACAGATCACCCTGGATATTTCCATTTCTCTATTGGGAAAACAGGCTAAGCAAAGGAAGAACCAAGGGTGAGCAAGCCATTAGGATCATATTCTGACTGTAAACCCGGGAGATGTGTTTTCTGGGAGAAAATCACCTGACCTTTTATCTCTCTGTGCCTTTCTCTTAATCCTTTGGGACCCAGAACCCAGTGCCTGCTGTAAGGGTCTTGTCATCAGAGGTCTAAAGGAGGGGAATATGCATCTAAGAGCTGGAGGGCTCTTCTGCCCAATCCAGCACCTTGTGCCCCATGAGCATACAGTCTCTCCTTGTGATCTGGGCACAGGGTGAAGGCCCACAGTCAAGTGCATGGTGGATATTGGGGGAACAGACCCAAAGCATTCAGTGGCTTGAACAATAAGCAGTCTATTTCCTGCTCATTTAACAATCCAGGTGGGTTTTCAGGCTGAAGGCACAGCCCTGCTCCACGTGGTCATTCAGGACCCAGGCCAGCAGCTGTTCTGCTGTCTTCAAGGCCTGGCTTCCAAGGTTTCCATGGACATTATCATTCCAGTCAGTCAGAGGGAGAAGAGAAAAGGCATGGAAGGCAGCAGGAGGTTTTGACAGGCCAGGTTTGGAAGGAGAACACATCATATTTGTTCATACCTTTGTGCCATTACAGTCCGACAGCCAAATCTAACAGCAAGGGAGAGAAATTATTCTAACTGTGTGTCCCGGAAGAAGAGAAGGGTGCATTGTGACAGACACAGCAGTCACCACCACGTTTTATTACCTAAAGTCAGACCCCAAACTTTAGGTTCACAAACAATTACTGTCTACTGTGTGCCAGGTACCATGTTAGGCACTAGAGACTCAAAGACAACTAAGACACAGTCTCTGCCCTTCAGGGGTCCCCACACAGGGAAGGTCTCATGGTAGTGTGTAACTGCAACTACATCACAAGGCTTGGGGATGGAGACACAGCCAACCCAGCCTCCTTGCACACTCTACAGTTGCAACACAGATAATAAGAAAGGGGATTCATGCTCCACAGGCATGTAAATGGGGACTTGTAGAAGGCTGAAGGTGACAAACTTGGGCACGTATCTATGAGCAGAGTACCCCAGACCAGGTGTGTATGTGTTTCAATGTGTGTTTAAATGTATATGTGAACATGTGCCCAGATATGCATGTGCTTGAGCATATAGACACGTAAGGGAGAAAGAGAAACATCCTCAACTAACATGAGCATCTCCTCTCTCTTCTGAAGTCCAAGGGCTGGATTCTCTTTATCTAGAAGTCTAAGTAGTTGCAAATCAACTTTATCTCTCCCTTTAATATTCTCTCTTATTCTTAGATTCCTGCCCAGAATGACTCAGCTATATGTTGCAGACTTTAATAAAATCCACTGCCATAATCCTGTAGTCAATGTCAGACTCTCATGTCCCTCAATTCCCCATTGCGATAGTAAGAAAATGGCAGCTGTGACGGAGTGGAGCACAGTGACCCGTGGTCCAGGAACAAGAAATGTCCAGGCCCCCCAGGGAGTGGAAGGAAAGCCTTTGACCCCTGAGCTTTCTCAAAGACCCAGATACATGGGCCTCCTTGGCAGAGGGCTCCCAGCCACAGGTAAACTGGCAATGGACTGAACCATATCCCAAAGAGTAGGCGAGCAGACCACACTGGGTGATTTTCTATCCAGAAGAGAAGGTACTAACGTGTAAGAAAAATGTCCCAAGCAGATGGAGGATATGCATAGCTTGACAGAATCAGGGATAATCAAACATCCTCATCAGAGGCTGGGGACAATAGGCTTGCCTGGAAAAGGGACCTGCAGAGGAGCAACAAGGGGCCGCTACAAGCTGAGGGCTCTGTGAGTTCTCAGGGTTTTTAGGCAAAGAGCAAGGATCCGAGGCATTTGGCTCCAAGGTAGAGGTGGGGTCCCCTGCGAGACAGGGTGGGCACTGCCCAACTGCAAGTCCCTCGGAGAGGTGCTGTGCTCGCCTCTCGGCCACCCAATCTGGCCCAGCAGAGGAGCACCACATGGGCTCCAGCTTGCTAGATCTGGAGTGTTACCACTTTCCCCTCTACAGGGGGCAACCCTACTAGCGAGCCTCTTGCCAGCACACAGGCCTCCTCCTGCTTCCACGCTGAGGACTGGGACGGGGACACAGTCACTCCCTGGGGATCAGCGGGGGGGGTCAAACTCACTCCAAGTCTGGTGGTGCTGGGGGAAGCGGGAAACCCAGAGGCACGCTAACTACAGAAACAGCGGTAATCACAGTGACTCGCCCTACCTGCCCAGAGCTTTTAGCTAGCAAGATCCTTTTGCTTTTATTGTCACCACCACCCCACACCATGTTCCCGGGTGGCTGGCTAGGGAAGGGGGGGCAGAGCCCCCTACCCCACCCCTCCTCTGCCCAGGACTCAGGCCCGCCAGAGGCCAGCGCCTCTGGTGGAGGAAGACAAGCCACATAGGGGCAGGCCTGTTTCTACCACTTGCTCTTAGGTCTTGGCTTGGCTGTGCCCTCCCCACCTGCTGGGGTGCCGCACGCTCTGGTGACAGCCCTGCCCTGGGTCAAAGCCCCCTGGAGCTAGAGGGAGCCTCCGGGGACCTGCAACAACTGCTCCCGCCTCTGGGACAGGCAGGCAGCCCCTGGGCCGTGGCAGGCAGATGGGAGACTGCCCTATTTCTGCAAAGTGTCTGCAAGAAATGCCACCATCTGCTTAGTAGTCAAATGTGTCTGATGACCTGACAAGGCCAACAGGAAACTGCAGCAGCTCCACTGACTGCTGCGTCCAGCAGCCCGGCCACCCTGGGACGCGGGAGGAGTCCCTCTATCTCTACAGCTCTTGTCAGTTTGCCAGGTGCTTTGTGGGGGACTTCACAGTTTTCAAGGGACTTATTTCTGAAGCTTTTACAAGCAGCCTTACTTTCTCAGTGTGGATGCCCTCCTCACGACTCTGAAGGACTAGATCTGGAATGTGACCTGTGACCTCTTTGCAGTTTTGAAAAGGCCCCCAGATGATTCTGAGACGCAGACAGAACTGAGAGTCCCTGGTCTGCATCATCTCACTACCTCCATGAAGAAACAGACTTCCCTGACAGAGGGAGGACACGGACTGTTATTCCCAATCTGTGGATGAGGAAACTGAGGCTCGGGAGACCTAAACGGCTTGCCCAGGGAACCCCATTTAGCTAAGCCTATGTATAGGAGCGAGCTCCGGTCTGTGGCCCACTGGCCCATCAGAGGCAAACCGCCCATCGGAGCGGAAATGGGGAGGATGCCAGGAAGCTCCTCTTGCTCAAAAATGTACCTCCCAGAAGTGCGGATCCTAAGCGGCACTCGCACCTTAACTAACCTAACACGCTCCCTCGGCGCGCCGTCACGTCAAGCTTCCACGTCACGTGGGGAGAAGGCAGACCCATGAAACGCAGCTTATCGTTCCAAACCCTGGGCAATGGTCAATGGAAGAGCAGTCCGTCCAAGACTGGGATATGCGTGCTGAAGCTTTTTGAGGCCATTTGCAAGTCTTCCTGATGATGATTATCACATGAGACATTTACTCAAACTGCAGATTCCTTTTTTTTAAAAAAAGGTATATTTAAGAAAAAGAAAAAAATCAGAATCTCCAGGAGAGGGGATGGAGAAACGACAGCTTCAACAAGTGCCCTGGTGATTCCGTGTCACAGAAGTTTGGGGGACGCTGCTCTAGGGCAGTGCTTCCTGACAACATAAACAACCCGCAGCACACACAGAACACACACACAACCACAAAAAAACACCACAAGACACAAAATACACAGAACAGAGACAACACAACACACAACCACACACAGCACACACAACATGACAACACAGAGAAGACACACACCATCAGCTAGTCGGCGGGCCGGGACTCCCACTCAGCACTTTCCCCTTGAAAGTTGTCCTGGAGGCCTCTCGGGTGACAAGAAGTTCCGTGCAGAGCGGGTTTCACAGACTTGGAGGGCAGATAATTCTTCACTGCGGTGGCTGCCCTGTGCTTGTAGGAGGTTTAGCAGCACCCTTGGCTGCAACCCACCGGCTGCCAGGAGCATCCGATGCAGTGGAGACAACCAAAAATGACTCCAGACATTGCCAAATGCCCGGAAGACAAAGTCCTACAGAGTTGAGAACTTCTGCTCCCACAGAGAGTGGGGAGGGGTGCCCCGGTCTCCGGCCTGCCCTGGGGCTGATCCCCTGTGTGCACTGAGGCCACACGTAGAGCTTTCTGAAGCCTCATTCCTCCATCCCTGAAGCAGGGATGATGTCTGTCTTGCAGCATTGTCGTGAAAATGGGTTATGATCCAGAATATAAGGGTTCTCATTTACTCAGCAAAAGGCATCGAAGGTGGAGGGATCCTCAAAGCATCTAGGATTAATTCACCACTAAATGCCTTAAAGGCCTTGTTACTGGCTATGCTGTTCCCCCACCCCAAATTCATATGTTGATGCTCTAAGCTGCAGTGCCTCGGAGTGTGACTGTATTTGGAGACAGGGCCTTTAAAGAGGTGTTTAAGTTAAAATGAGGCCAACAGGATGGGCCCTAATCCAGTCTGACAGGTGTCCTCATGAGAAGATGATGTAGACACACAGAGAAGCAGGGATGTGTGTGCACAGGGAAAAGACCATGTGAGGTCATGGTGAGAAGGCGGCCACATGCAGCCAAGGAGAGAGGCCTCAGACAGTCAACCCTGCCAGCACCTTCACGGCCTCCAGAGCTGTGAGAAAATTAATTTCTGCTGCTTAAACCCCCCACAGTCTGTGGCATTTTGTGATGGCAGCTGAGCAAATAATACAGGCCTCCTCCTTGATTCTGCCAGCAGAGCAGACACCTGCCTGAGCAACAGTTCTCTTGGCACTGCTGGTCTCCACTACTTTGCAGGTCCCCTCCGCTGGGTCAAGGTTCCCTCCAGCCTCCCCTAGGAAGGGCAGAGGGGGCAGGAGGGAGCCACAGAGCCCCTTACAAGCAAGTCACTAGGGGCTTGGGTGATCCTCCGTGACCGGTACACCCACTCTCTCTGCTCTCCAGAGCCTTTCAGAGGAGCTTAACAACAGCACACACAGCTGAACCTCAGCACAGATTCTTTGCTAAACATAGGTTCTCAGCTCAGGGTAATAACACCCTACATGCCTGTACCATGGTGATAAAAAGTCATCTAGATGAAAGTGTGCTTTCCCAGTGTTTAATCATCAGCATTTCTGTAGAAACTGGTTAGAAATTTAACTTTCTGGAGAGGGCACCTGGGGACCTGGCTTTTCTTAATACATTAAGAGCAATATACCACACAGGTGAGCCTCAATTGACGTAAGACATATAAAGATATAGAGCGTGTCCTAACAATAGTTTTAACCACCATCAGTCACACTGTGAACCAGGCACAGCTTTATGCACTACACCCACTCAGTGCTCACAGCAACCTATGAATTGGTACTATTATTATCTCCATTGGAGATGGGGAAACTAAGGCTCACAGCAGTTACACAACTTGTCCAAGACCCATAGCTAAGCGACTGGCCAGATCAGAGTCAAAGCCAAAGAGTGCAGACGTCTTGAGGAGAGGAACTGAGTCCTGCTCATATGAGATGTAGCCACCCCCGAACACGCGGTCATACCCACAGAGTACCCATCAGCTCTCATGCTGCCCGAGCCTTCCCAGGTGACTAGCATCAGTGATCGGGGAAGAGCCTGGGCTTCAGAGTCAGACGGACTCAGGTGGGAGTCCCAGCTCCTCCCCCAACTCACACTGTGATCTTTGGTAAGTTACCTTAGTTTCTTCCACTGAAAATATGAACACATCTTATGCAATTATTGAGGAAAAAAAGTGAGAGCATCTGTCATAAAACACCTAGCATGGCACCAGACACCTGCAGATCCTCCACGAACATTAGTTAGTTCGCTTCCTTCTTCCTCACATCTTGCCAGAGATCTTTGTCACCAACTCCTCAATGGGGAGAAATCTTTCTCTCATGTCAGGAATCATCCCCCAAGCCAGCTACTCAGTAAGAGACAACCAGTGTCTCCAGTTGCTCAGACTCAGGCTGACTGGTGCACATGACAAGAAGCTTATTATTCTCTGCTTTGGATTTGGCTCCACAATTTACCTTCAACCCGTAGTTGAGCATCTACCATGTGCCCGAGTGCTCCAAGCCATAGGACAGTGAACAAGACACATGGGTCACCACCCTTGCAGAGTGTGCCTTCTACACGTACAGTGAACTGGAGGTCACTGGTGCCTAAATACTGACGACTGTCTGCTGGGTCACAGTCACATGGGCTCTGTCCCAAGGACTGCTATATGGTCCTATAGAACATTTGAGAGGACTTGATAACCACCCCCTACCAAATATACTACCCCTGGGGAGTCTTTCTCTTGGTTTAGGGATTTATGGCCTTGAAGCCTTACCTGTCATTAACACCTGGGAGTGAAAGAATTTATCCAAGGGACACAGCCCCGTATCCTGTCTCCCCATCCCTCAACCCAAGTCTTACAATGTGGCTCCTGAGCAACTGGGAGCCCGAGTAGCCATTTCTGTCATTGCGGGTGGCGGGGGGGGGGGGGGACATGAGAGGGGGGTGATGACAGCCTTTGGGTCTTTACTCTGCAATGGGTCTGTGACCGTCGCCCTGATGCCTCTGTCTCACCCCCCTCCCCGGGCTGTGTGGGAGCCTGGGGCAGGAGCACTCCGACTGCCACGAAGTAGACATTTTAGGCTTAGAAACCAGCCTTCTTTGGAAAGCGCAGTGCCTCGCCCTGCTGTCTCCAGATGTCATGGATACGAGAGGAGTCATTCCTTGCCCTGGGGAGAGAGAAAAACTGAATCTAGAGATATCACATGGATCATCTTAGCAGCATCTCTTATGTTAAAAAAAGAAGGGAAGAACACCCCACCAAAACAGCAGCAGCCAAATTAATTGTTTTCCTGATGAACAGAACACAATTAAGCCCCAGACGCTGCTGCTCCAGGGAAGGTTATTCATGGCTTTTTCTGGGGACCATTCTGGCAATGGAGCAAGAGCTTCATTCAAATCCCTGCAAGAGGGACCGAGAGAGAAATAATGTCACAGACTCATTACGGCCGCACTGCCTAATTCCTCTCCAGGGAAGCCAGAGGGAGAGGGAGCGCTGTCACCTGGCAGCCAGTGAGCGGCGCCCCGGGAGTGGGCAAAGGGAGCGGAGACAGGTGCAGCAGTTTCTGGCTCTTGGATGGCAAGGATCCTAAAGTCAAATGGCCTCAGACTGCTCCTTGTGGAGACTAGCCCCTCAGGGACTATTTGTTCAACTTGGATAAAGTGGGGAAGAGACTGGTTGCCTTCATGAAACTTCACAGTGGGGCCACTGAAGCAGACTTCCTAGTTTTGAAGACAGTAACAATAATCAACAACAATAATAACAATACCCCTCATTTAATGAGCACCTATTATGGGCCAGGCCCTCCACTGAAGGCATCCACTGCCTCATTTCACCTTTCCAACAATCCTGCTCTTTGAAATGTAAGCAAACCTAGGCTCACAGAAGCTGAGTAACTTGTCCAGCATCGCATCTAGTGAGTAGATTTGCACCAAGTCGCTAAGACTCAAACTCCCATGCTGTCAGCCAGAGTCTGAGCAGCCATTCTGTCTGAAAAGCTACCAGCCTCAGAGAGCACAAATGCTCACAGGCAGGGCAGGGGAAGGCACTGTGCCAGCTGCTCCATCCTGTCTCACTGGCTCCTTTCTGCTGGCCCAGTTTCCACTGAGCTAAGTCACAATGGTTGCACAATCCTTCAGGAACATGGCCTGAAGACACTCTTCACCTTCCTGCTGGTCTCCAGCGCTGAAGGTGCCTTGCTGCTGGGGGGATATGCAGCTGGTGCGGGGACAGGCAGGAGGGCAGAGGGGACAGCAAAGGGCAGAGGAAGGCAGAGCAGCAGGCAAGTCAGGCGAGCAAAGTTGGGTTTTGTAATCGGTGAGGATGCAGAACATGCCACCAGACCCTGCCACACCACAACCCCTCCCGCCCAGGCTCCAATCCCTTTGGCAGGACCCATTTCTGTCCCCGTGTGCTCCCCACCGATCTATGGCTCACTTATCCAATGTCCTCAGCCACACAGAAAGCCTCTGAAGTCCAGGTCTGGAGCAGCAAAGCCTCCTGGGGAGGAAACTGCAGGGACTTAAACAGGCGATGACATAAAGCTAACAAGTCCAGACTCTCAGCTGGAGCTGCATTTTGACAGTAAAAAAGCATCTAAAGCCACTTGACTTCACTGTAGCATTAAATATTTTAAGCATAAAATAATAGCTCGATCTTAATGAAAGCTGGTTACATAAATTTGGGGAAAACAGCAACAAAAGCACTTCTTACAGCACAAGATGTCATCTCCTTTCTTATTTCATTGCTCTTGGCATGAAAGCCAGTGACCGAGAGCAAGTCCTGCAGGGGGATGCATTTTTGGCATTTTTCACCTTACCACCACAGGTAGTGACTCCAAAAATCACTTCCCATCAGCAAAGAGCAATCCATTTCCAATATCCTTTTCTTTCCCAATCTCCTTTTTTAACTGATTCAACACTGTCAACTCATAGGGTACATTGCTCAACTTTATCCACAGTTCTGGAAAACACATGTGCTGCAAAAATGACTTGGGCCACTAGAATCTAGACTCATAAGAGTACAACTTCGGAAGTCATACAAGGTTTTGTACCAATTCCAGCATAATGAAGTCCAAGGAGATGAACCAACATGTGGGGTTGCAGGGGGAGCAGTACAGTGTTGGAGTTGGGCTGAGACCCTGGTTCTACCACTTATTGCTTGTATTCAAACAGTATTAAAGCATCTTAAGCTACTGGACTTCATCCCACTCTTCTAATATTTGTTATCCATATATGGATAACAATTTCTGTCCTGCCTCATTTCAAGGGATGTTTTGAGAAGCAAAATGAAGGAACTTTGTGTGAAAAGTATTGTTTAAATGTAATCTATTTATAAAGGTTTTGTAACTCTCTTGTGTTACTTTCTGTACAATTACTTTGGTGTATGATTATTTAGACCTCTTTAGGGTTCCTACAATCCCTCTGGAGGTTAAGAATAAATAAAGTAGGAGTAAGAAGAGGAATAAACAGAGTTTATATTCTCGGGATTGGATTAAAGATGTCAGCATGAGAGGTGAGACACAGACCTCCTCCTAAAACCACATGTAATACAAAAATATAATTTAATACAACTAATCCTGAAAGAGCAATCAGAAAGAAGGCTGCACCAGACTGCATACACCTGGAGAAAAGAGCAGACCTCACGGATCAGGATAATGTACCAAAGTGTGACCCAGAGGGCCCAAGCCTTCTCCCACCCCAGCTCACAAGAGGGAGGAAGAGAAACAGAGCAGGGAGGGAGTGGAGGCCTGGAACTGTTGAACACCTAGCCCTGGAGATCTGCTCTGGGAGCATGAACCTATACTGCATGGTGCTCTGGTGTTTTAGTGTGGATGGAAAGCTAAATAATACCTGGAGAGATGAGGATTCCTGCTGCTTATGGAAAACAGGGATTCATATCTGGCTGATCTGGGTGGGCAGTGTGAGATGCTTCCTAAAAGTGAGAGGGCTGCTAAAAGGGCAAGGATTGCACAGACCTTACTACTCAGGAGAAAGGACAATTAGACAAAATTGTCTGAGTACACTCTGCCCAACAGGTTGGGAGCTTAAATGATCATCAGGTGCTCCAGATCCCTGGCTGGCTACACAACTCCAAGGCCCCCACTGTGATATACACCCTACTGTGTCTTCCTCCTGGCTAGTCTGTACCTGGCTCAGGCTTGCAAACTGGCAACCCCTGCTCTGTCATCAGGCCAGCCAAAGGGATGCCCCATCTACATCAACTAAAAGCACAAAGCATAGAGGCTTATGCCTGTGTGTTCAGCCCACTGTTTCTGGCAGTGGAGACAGGCATAGCAGCCAGGAAGCAGGAAACAGCTCTTTTCTCCACCCAGGCACCAACACTGCTCCCCTAGAACCCCCAACATTGCTTCAGTGGCTGAGCAGCTCCAGAGAGTAGAGATTCTGGGCACTGGAGGGCACCACATACAAATATGAGACGTCAAAAGAACCTGGCTCAAAGTAAAATTATGAATACAACACCTGAGAAAGATTCAAATGAAATCAACCTCATGAATCTTCCTGAAAGATTTTTCAAAATAAAAACCATTAACATGCTCATGGAGGTACAGAAAAATATTTAATAACTCAAGAATGAACTTAGGATGGAATACAGTTGTTGAAGAACACAATGGAGGGTATTAAAAGCAGATAAGATATAGTGGAGGAGACAATAAATGAAACATAAATTAGGGAAGAGGAATACAAAGAGGCTGAGGTACACAGAGAAAAAAGGGTTTCTAAGAATGAAAGAATACTGAGAGAACTGTGTGACCAATCCAAACAGTACAATATTCATATTATAGGGGTACCAGAAGAAGAAGAGGGAGAAAAAGAGATAGGAAGTATCTTTGAGGAAGTAATTGCTGAAAACTTCCCCAATCTGGGGAAAGAGATAGTCTCTCAGGCCATGGAGGTGCACAGATTTCCCAACACAAGGGACCCAAGGAGGACAACACCAAGACATATAATAAGATCAAGGATAAAGACAGACTATTAAAAGCAGCCAGAGACATAAATAAGGTCACATACTAAGGAAAGCCCATCAGGCTATCATGAGACTTCTTAGCAGAAACATTACAGGCCAGAAGGGAGTGGCATGATATATTTAAAGCAATAAAGCAGAAGGACCTTGAGCCAAGAATACTTTATCTGGCAAGATTATCATTTAAATTTGAAGGAGGGATTAAACAATTTCCAGATAAGCAAAAGCAGAGAGAATTTAGCTCCCACAGACCATCTCTACAGTGTATTCTGGAGGGACTGCTATATGTGGAAGTGTTACTAAGGTTAAATAGCTGTCACCAGAGGTAATAAAAAGGAAAAGACAAAGAGTACAGAATATGATACCCAATATATAAACAATGGAGGAGGAAGAAAAGGAGTAGAAAAAAACCTTTAGACTGTGTTTGTAATAGAGTTAAGTTAGATTCTTAGATAGTAAGGAAGTTACCCTGGGTTACCTTTGGTAACCACAAATCTAAAGCCTGCAATGGCAATAAGTACACACCTATTGATAATCACCCTAAATGTAAATGGTCTGAATGCACCAATAAAAAGGCATAGAGTCACTGAATGGAGAAAAAAATAAGACCCATCTATATGCTGCCTAGAAGACACTCACTTCAAACCCAAAGACATACACAGACTAAAAGTGAAGGAATGGAAAAAGGTATTTCATGCAACTAATAGGGAGGAAAAAAAGCAGGTGTTGCAGTACTTGTATCAAACAAAATAGACTTCAAAACAAAGGAAGTCACAAGAGACAAAGAAGGACATTGCATAATGATAAAGGGGTCAATTCAACAAGAGGATATAACCATTATAAATATCTATGTGCCCAACACAGGATCACCTACATATGTGAAACAAATACTAACAGAATTAAAAGGGGAAATAGAATGCAATGCATTCATTCTAGGAGACTTCAACACTCCACTCATTCCAAAGGACATATCAACCAGGCAGAAAATAAGTAAGGACACAGAGGCATTGAACAACACACTAGAACAGATGAACCTAACAGACAACTACAGGACTCTCCACTCAAAAGAAGCAGGATACACATTCTTTTCAAGTGCACACAGAACATTTTCCAGAAGAGACCACACACTAGGCCACAAAAAGAGCCTCAGTAAATTCAAAAAGATTAAAATTATACCAACAAACTTCTCAGGTCACAAGAGTGTCAAACTAGAAATAAATTCTACAAAGAAAATAAAAAGGCTCACAAACACATGGAGGCTTAACAACATGCTCCTAAATAATCAATGCATCAATGACCAAATTAAAACAGAGATCAAGCAATATACGGAGACAAATGAAAACAACAGCACAATGCGCAACTTCTGTGGGATGCAGCAAAGGTAGTTCTAAGAGGAAAGTATATAGAAATCCAGGCCTATATTAAGAAGGAAGAACAATCCCAAATGAATAGTCTAAAGTCACAGTGATTGAAACCGGAAAAAGAAGAACAAATGAGGCCCAAAGTCAGCAGAAGGAGGGACATAATAAAGATCAGAGAATAACTAAATAAAATTGAGAAGAACAAAACAATAGAAAAATTAATGAAACCAAGAGCTGGTTCTTTGAGCAAATAAACAATACAGATAAACCCCTAGACAGGGTTTTCTTATAAAGAAAAAAAGAGAATCTACAAAGATAAACAGAATCAGAAATGAGAAAGGGAAAATCACAATGGACATCACAGAAATACAAAGAATTACTAGAGAATACTATGAAAATCTATATGCTAATAAACTGGATAACCTAGAAGAAATGGACAATTTGCCAGAAAAATACAACCTTTCAAAACTGACCCAAGAAGAAACAGAAAATATAAACAGACCAATTACCAGCAATGAAATTGAATCAGTAATCAAAAAACTACCCAAGAACAAAATCCCCAGACCATATGGATTCACCACTGAATTTTATCAGACATTTAGAAAAGATATAATATCCATTCTCCCTAAAGTTTTCCAAGAAATAAAAAAGGAGGAAATACTTCCAAACTCATTCTATGAAGCCAGCCTCACTCTAATACAAAAACCAGGCAAAGACATCACCAAAAAAGAAAACTACAGACCAATATCCCTGATGAGAGTAGATGCAAAAATACTCAACAAAATATTAGCAAACCAAATTCAAAAACACATCAAGAGGATCATACACCATGATCAAGTGGGATTCACCCCAGGGATGCAAGGATGGTACATTTGAAAATCCATCAACGTCACCCACCACATCAACAAAAAGAAGGACAAAAACCACATGATCATTTCCATAGATGTTGAAAAAGCATTCGACAAAAATCAACATCCATTTGTGATAAAAACTCTCAACACAATGGGTATAGAGGGCAAGTACCCCCACATAATAAAGGCCATATATGACAAACCCACACCCAACATCATACTTAACAGTGAGAAGCTGAAAGCTTTTCCTTTAAGATCGGGAACAAGACAAGGATTCCCTCTCTTCCCACTTTTATTCAACATAGTTCTGGAGGTCCTAGCCATGGCAATCAGACAACACAAAGAAATAAAAGGCATCCATATTGGTAAGGAAGAAGTCAAACTGTCACTGTTTGCAGATGACATGATATTGTACATAAAAAACCCTGAAGAATCCACTCCAAAACTATTAGAACTAATATCTGAATCCAGCAAAGTTGCAGGACACAAAATTAATACATAGAAATCTGTTGCATTCTTATACACTAATGATGAACTAGCAGAAAGAGGAATCAGGAAAACAATTCCATTCACAATTGCATCAAAAAGAATGAAATACCTAGGAATAAACCTAACCAAGGAAGCGAAAGATCTATACCCTGAAAACTACAAGATACTCCTAAGAGTAATTAAAGAGGATACTAATAAGTGGAAATTCATCCCATGCTCTTGGATAGGAAGAATTAATATTGTTAAAATGACTATCCTGCCTAAAGCAATCTACAGATTCAATGCAATCCCTATCAAAATACCTACAGTATTCTTCAACAAACTGGAATATATAGTTCTAAAATTCTTATGGAACCACAAAAGACCCGAATAGCCAAAGCAATCCTGAGAAGGAAGAATAAAGCAGGGGGCATCTCACTTCCCAGTTTCAAGCTCTACTACAAAGTCACAGTAATCGGGACAATTTGGTACTGGCACAAGAACAGACCCGCAGACCAGTGGAACAGAATAGAGAGTCCAGATATTAACCCAAACATATATGGTCAATTAATATTTGATAAAGGAGCCATGGATATACAGTGGGGAAATGACAGCCCCTTTAACAGCTGGTGTTGGCAAAATTGGACAGCTACATGTAAGAGAATGAAATTGGATTACTGTCTAACTCCATACACAAAAGCAAACTCGAAATGATCAAACACCTGAATGTAAGTCATGAAACCATAAATCTCTTAGAAGAAAATATAGGCAAAACTCTCTTGAATATAAATATGAGCAACTTCTTCATGAACATATCTCCCTGGGCAAGGGAAACAAAAGCAAAAATGAACAAGTTGAACTATATCAAACTAAAAAGCTCTGTACAGCAAAGGACATCATCAGTAGAACAAAAAGACATCCTACAGTATGGGAAAATATATTCATAAATGACATATCCAATAAAGGGTTGACATCCAAAATATACAAAGAGCTCATACACCTCAACAAACAAAAAGCAAATAATCCAATTAAAAAATGGGCAGAGGATGTGAACAGATACTTCTCCAAAGAAGAAATTCAGATGGCCAGCAGGCACATTAAAAGATGCTCCACATCACTAGTCATCAGGGAAATGCAAATTAAAACCACAATGAGAAAGGGGAACCCTCCTACACTGCTGGTGGGAATGTAAATTAGTTCAACCTTTGTGGAAAGCAGTATGGAGGTTCCTTAAAAAATTAAAAATAGAAATACCATTTGACCCAGGAATTTCACTCCTAGGAATCTACCCTAAGAATGCAGGAGCCCAGTCTGAAAAAGACAGATGCACCCCTATGTTTATGCAGCACTATTTACAATAGCCAAGAATGGATAAAGAAGATGTGGAATATTATTCAGCCATAAGAAGAAAACAAATCCTACCATTTGCAACAACATGTATGGAGCTAGAGGGTATTATGCTCAGTGAAATAAGCCAGGTGGAGAAAGACAAGTATCAAATGATTTCACTCATCTGTGGAGCATAAGAACAAAGCAAAAACTGAAGGAGCAAAACAGCAGCAGATTCACAGAACCCAAGAATGGACTAACAGTTACCAGAGGGAAAGGGACTGGGAAGGAAGGGTGGGAAGGGAGGGATAAGGGGAAAAAGGGGCATTACGATTAACACACATAATGTAGTGGGGGGGGCATGGGGAAGGCAGTACAACACAGAGAAGACAAGTAGTGACTTTACAGCGTCTTACTATGCTGATGGACAGTGACTGTAATGGGGTATGTGGTGGGGACGTGATAATGGGGGGAATCTAGTAACCACAATGTTGTTTATGTAAGTGTATATTAATGATACCAAAATAATAAAAAATAAAATAAATAATAAAGAAAGAAGAGGAATAAACAAAACAAACAAAACTTCCTCTGGAATTTAGGGACCTAGAGTCTTCCTGCCTCGTCGGGACAAAGCTCTTCCCCTCTTGAATGTGACTTTCATCCTAGCAGACGTAAGAGTAAGTAGGAGTCGAGGTACTGCCAACACAGCCCCTATAAAATCTAACCATCTTCCCTGTCAATGAACTTTGCCCCCAGGTCTAGGACTTGACTAAAAGGCAAGACAATTAAAATGTATAAAACAAGTCTATCTCCCCAAGTCACAGCATCCACTGGAAACATGGTCCAGGTGGTGGTCAAAATCCTACGTTCTCTGAGTTGTGGGTCATATGCCTCTCAAGCCAGAAGGAACTTTCAGGCAGGACATGATAATGAGCCATCCTCATGATCACTGTTTACTGAACATGTGCTACAAACTTGACCTGTTTAACAATTAGCTTTACTACATCTTTATAGGGCCCATGGTGTTAATGGTTAGAGCAGCGCTTTTTAAACCTCAGCATGTGCCAGAAGCACCTAAAGGGCTTTTTAAACTCAGGTTGCTGGGCCCCACACCACCCCCTGAGGTCATGATTCAGTCATTCTGGGGTGGGTCCAATAATTTGTATTTCTAACGAATTATCAAATGGTACTGATGTGTTGCTGCTCAGGATGCCCCATTCAGAGATCCACTAAGTTAGGTGTCCAGAAGATTCCATTCAAATGAAGTCATCTACTCAGGGTCATCTACCCATAGCCACACAATTTAAAAATACCTGTGCTGAGATTCAAACCTAAATCTACTGATGCCAATCCCTTGCTGTTTCATTGTCTCTTGGGGCTGAACCCAGTATGGGTGAAGTGTGCAGTGCGGGCCCGAAAGTTATCTAGTGCCCAAAGCTTTTTGAAGTAGGGCAAGGAAGGGGAGCAGGGCCAGATGTGTGAGTCTTGGAAGAAGCGTGGTGGCCATTTGAGCCAAATTCCACAGGCAGGGAAGTTTACGGAAGTCATCCTAGATGCTTTCTTTCCATGCCCAGTTTCACCACTGGCTGGATGTGGTCCTCATGGAGAGCGTGTCTAAGATCCCAAGTCAAGTGGTCAACCCATAGACATGCTGGGAGGTCAACCTCTAAAACTCATGCCAAACCATGGGACAGAATCCAAGCTTTAATGAAGTCAGCGCAACTGACGGCTAGGACTCAGTTTCCTTGTTTATTAAAAGGAAAATGCTTCCTGTCACCTCAAGGTCCCAGGACTAACAGCTCTTCTGCCATGGGAGTTCTATAAATACCAGGCAGTATCTCCGTGTTAGTGATGTGGAGCGCTCTGTGAACTGGAAGGTTTACAAAGCACTTTCCAAATGTGCTCCTCATTTGTTGATGTTGGCATGAGCTTGGAAAGATTCCTGGATGGAAGTATTTCCTGTAGATTTTAACTCAGTCCTCTGTCCTAAAAATTTGATTAAAAGAAAATTAAACAACCATTTGTTTAGTGGTTTCAATAGCTCCATCTTCCTGGCCCCCAGCCACCATATGCTTACCACCACCAAATGCCATGTCAAGCATTCATTAAAAGCAAATCAGGTTTTTGAAAATAGTGAGCCATCTGCATATAATGTTTTATCATTACAATTAGGCAAATTGGCTTCTAAACCAAATGCAAAAATCATTTCAAGGATATTTACATTCAGCATAAGACCAGCAGGGCAAAGCAACCCTGGACAGGTCACTTCCACCCTTGTACATCACCCAGCAGAGCCACTGGAAAGGGAGCAAGAGGGAGAATATGGTGTCGGCACTTTGGCACCGTTCTCACTGCATTCACAGTCCCTGTGGTTCTGGGTGGGGTGATTCCTCTTCGAATCCTGTAGAAGGTAGGGCCCTTTGAACTGGGTCCTTCTGGGCCCCTTCAAATCTCACCCAACCAGGAGGCATCTATTTACTCAAGCTTTGGGTGATGCCAGCCTGCTACTAAATCCTGGGAGCAGAAATCTCTCTTTATCCTGCTGCTGATAAGCTTTCGAAACTCTAAAGGCAATTTTCAGGGCCAATCTCATGGGGAGAGCGGGTAGGCCAAATGCCCCTCTAGGATCCTTATCTATAAGCAACTAGTAAATGCCTTTTATATTCATCATTCCCTTAAATAGTAAATATTCCCTTACAAAGAGGCATGCCTTCTTAAATCAGATAAGTTTTTGTCATCCATTCTATTCCCCTTCTTTGCCATGGCTGCCAGACATCTCAAAACTAAATTGAATATTCAATTATAGTCACTTAAGTAGCCTACAATTTTAGCATAATTATCTCTGCTCCTTCTTCACTATGATTTTGAGCTTTTATTTTATGTCTTACTAAACACAAGCCAGGCCCAGAGCTAACATCCACCCTGCATTTCAGCAGGGAAGGAAAGGATCTTACAATGTTTTAGGGAGCTGGAAGTAGCCCAGATCCATTAATGAGCTGAACCATAGACCAATATTCCTAATAAGGGTTATTGTGGTATTAGAACAATCCCAAAAGAGAAGTGAAAAGAGAACGTTGATACTCTTTACTGAGTGCCTTCTCTGTCACTGTCATCTTAAACATCTCACTTTATTTAATCCTAACTATGACCCCATGAATTTGGTTCAACCAGTCCCTATAACCCTCAGTAGCCCCATCTGTAATCTGGGGACAGGTTTCTTATTCAAGTTCTCATGGTTAATTAGACACAAAGGTACATATGGCTGCACAGCATATACTAGGCCACTGGCAGCCTATACTGGACTTTCGTGTAAAACGTAGCAAGGTGCCCTTCTGGGAAGACAGTCTGAGCCACTGGAAAGGGACATGGTCTTCAAGTGAATAGTATATACGCCATAGAAAGGGCAGGGCCCTCTACTTCATTCTCAGAAATAGCCCTGAGATGGGCAGAGTGCTAATTCTCACAGAGATCCTGTTCCTTCTCTTTCTGGGCCAATACACTGAACCATATTTCCCAGTCCCATGCACCTAAGTGGGGCCATGTGACTACTTCTGTTGAATGGCATGAAGACGGGCATTATATATGTCACTTCCCAGCTTGGCTCACAAGCCCCTAAGCAGCCGTCTACTCTCTTTCCCCAACTCCACTGGCTGATGGGACACTTTGAAGACAAGGGAAGCATGGAATCTTGCTTGAAAGAATCTTGAGTCCCTGAAAGACTTTGTGGAGCTGAGCCCATTACATCTCCTTCAAACTGCATTGGACTGTATATGAATAAAAGTGCATAATTTTATTGTGTTTAAGCCCCCCAAAAATTGGGATTATTTGTGATGGTACTTGACTTACTCTAATGCAAGCGCGAACTATCTTGCTTCCTTTTATTAGGCTTGCCTGAAAAGATTCAAGTGACCTATGGCTAAAAGCAGTAAGCTTCTGATTCAAGAGGATGGAGGCAGTGGGGAGATGGTTCCATTTATTTGTTCCTCTAAGTAAAGTTCTCCACAAATCACCTCTATTTGAAACCCAGCCTTCAAGAGTATTTCAAGTTAATCTTAGTTTCCGTTTAGAGCTTCAGGTATACTTATGCTGAGTCACAGAACTGCAGGGTGTTTGAGACAAAAGGCACCTCTGAGATCATTATTATAAATTTTGAAGATAAGGAAACTAAGGCCAAGATGTATGGGGTCTCAGAGCCAAGGCTGAAACCGAAGGCTGTTGACTCCAGGTCCGGGGCTCTTTGCTCTCCCTGAATGGAGAAGCCACGGTCAAACAGCAGAACAGAGGAAGCCAGCACAGGCCTGCCTGGAAACCCGCACCAGGAAAGCAGGGGAGAGGGTTCCCAAGGAGGCAGCTCTGTGGGCGGAGGCTGCCCGCTGGCGCCCTCCACTGGACGGACTTTCTGTGTCCTCCGCTGCCAGGCCTGCACAAACTGCTTCAAATCAAGAGCAATGGAGCTATGGCAACGCTCTCTGGGTGTCCCTGGCCAAAATCAGTGCCTGTGTTAAAGCCCCCTTGAGCCTCTCTCTGGCATGTCCTCATATTTCCCAGACAATGGATCCTGCCTCCTGTACAAATGTAATGTCATTCCAGGCAGGGGCGCTTGAGTCTCCTCTTTCACACCAAGAACAGGGAGCAGGGCTCCCCCCAGTCGCAGCACTCCCCCTTCTGGTCCTTGACGCTATGAAGAAAAAGAATGACCTCCCTCTAGGGTCCCCACTTCCATTTTTAAAAATGTAGTCTCCAGTTCTCAGTGAAATTGGTATTTGTCCCCTCTGCTTATATTTGCAGCAGTTCAGAATAGGAAAGAGAGGAATCCAAGAGAAAAGATCATAAAAGCTTCCATTTAAATGACACCACAGTGGAAAATAAGGAGCATGACTGAGAGGCCAGGGGGCTTGTTCCAGCCTCTCTGCATGCAGCTGTGAACTAAAGCTTGCTGGGGACCGAGGATGGTCTGGAGGTGGCCAGTGTGAGGAACAGGGAACCAGAGAGCAATTGTAATTCCACTCTCTATTCAAAGGGCAATTTTTTCAGAGGTGTTGAGAAACCTCTGCCTGACACTGAGCCTCAATTTCCCCAGCTCTACAAAGCAAATGACTAAATAATCATGGAAAAACAAAAATGATATTTCACCTCACCAGTTCACTTTACAGAGGAGCAAACCCAGGCCCAGAGAGGGAGAAGACTTGCCCAAAATCATCTGTGGCAGAGGCAGGCTGGTGCCCAGGTCTGCAGAACTCAGCCCTGCCTCCTTCTCCTCATACAAGAAATGTAGCTCTCCACCTGCCTGGGTTCTTGTCCAAGTAGGCTTGTCCAAGAAAGCAGTTCTTGTCCATCAACAGAGGGACAGAACGACATTTGTGAGCTATGTTAGCCACAAGATTTTAGGAATCAGGATATTTGGTGGGCACTGAACATGGTGTAAGGGACTCATTCTGTATGTCTTGGCTGAGCCTGGAGCTGTGGCTCAGGGGACTCCAGATCGCTCTACCAGTAATGCCCTTTGTGAATAATGAGCTGGGCCTCTCTGCTTCCTAAGATTACCAGGAAGAATGGTTAAATAATATAAACCAAAATTTTATTTCACTTTATTTCTAGAGGAAAGACACTTAGGATGAATCTCATCCAATCCCTTTAGGTCAGGACCATTGTAGAGAACCAGAACTCAGAGAAGGTAAATGAAATGAACTTCAGAACTCGCTCCTTATGCCTGCTTGGCCCCGGTGTTGCTTGTCCCAGGAAGACCTCCAGATTCCCCAGGACCTTCCCAGAGCATAAAAGGAGTCTCTCATCCAAGCTAATGACAGCTGGGGTCCAGGCTGCTGCTGGGAACCACAATTCCCCTTACCTGGGGTTGAGCCATGTATTTTACCCAAAGCCTCCTTCTGTGCCAATTCCTACTCAAAAAGGCAGGCTCTTGGCTAAAGACTTAGTGGTCTTTCTAAGATTTACTACTGTTCATAGACTTCCAACTCCAAAACCACCTGGATAGTGTTTTTCAAGGCTTTGTAATAGACTCACTGAATCAAAATCTTCAGGAGGGAGGCCCAAGAAATCATGCATTTATTCATCCTAACCCAGTAGTTTCCTGTGCATTTAAAATAAAACAAAATCCAAATGCTTTAGCACCACCTACAGGGCCCTATGAGAGCTCTCTACCCTCACCTCTCACCACCACCACTGATCTGCGTGGCAGATACAGTGGCCTGCTTTGTGTCCTCACGCCAAACTCATTCCTGCTTCAGGACCTTTGCACTTCTTTTTCTCTCTACCTGGAGCAGTTCTCTTCCTGCTCTATTCATGGCTGATCCCTCTTCGTTATTTATAAAATAAATGTTTATTCAAGTATCACCCTCCGTTATCTAGGTACCAGGCATCTCGTTTATGAATACCTGCTTCAACCACCCTGTCTCACACTGCACCCCACCCACCAAGTCCTTTCCTAGGGGTCAGAATGTCCTTGAAAACAGCAGTTTTGTTTTTTCCCTTCTGTAGACCCAGCAACAAGAATAATATCTAACATGTCACAGATACTCAATAAATATTTGTTGAATGGCTGAATGAACATTACCCTGTTTTGTTCTGAGATTCTCTTATCTGTATACTTGCATATTACTGATCTCCTCAACTAGAATGGCAATACCCAGAGAACAGACACCTGTTTATTTTTTTCCCATCATATCCTTAGTACCTAAAATTGTATCTGACCCATAGTAGGTGCTCAACAAAGAGTTGAATGAATGGATGCGTAATGTTTGAGAATCCTTGAGCTGGGACCCGTTTGAACTGGGGACAAGATGACTGCTTCAATCAAAACCCATATTTCCAGTCCTGCGTAAGAAGCTAAGAAAAAATTTTAAAGGTTTAAAATATCTACATTTTCCCAATATTGCCCACAAGTTCATGGAAGAGATAGAGGCATGAAGAAACAATTTTTTCATAAGTGGCTCCATAAATTTGTCAGCAAGATGTTTTGGAGATGCAAAGCAAGAAGCCACACCTACTTTGGGCAACCAGGAAGTCTTTGGAGAGGATGCAATGCTTGATTCTGGCCTTAAAGTAAACATGTATGTAAAGATGAAGTAAAACTGGAGGGTGGAAAAGCAGAAAAAGACATTCAAAGAACAACCAATTTGGAGGTAGATGGCACCTTCGGGAAAGTGCTCAGTAAGCAGGAAGTGTGAGGTGCTGAAGATGGAAGAGCTGGTTAAGGCCAAGCCATGCTCAGAAGTTTAGCTGTGGTCTTTAGGCCAATAGTTCCGAAACCATTCAAGTGGAAACAATTCTCCCCCATTTTAAAGTCTTTTTATAAACAAGCTGTATGGAGATCAAATGTTCACACATAATAAGAAAAACTCTGGAGTACAAAAAATTGTAAAGTCCACATTTTTACTCCAGAAACATGAAACAAAGATCAGGATCAGAATTTGAAAATCAAATCATTTCTCTGTTTCACTGGCCATCATTTGATAGGTATATTTTTTAAGCTGATTGACTAGGAAAGTAAGAAGAGTATAACTCTATTACATACACAAGGCTTTTTAAATGAATTTGTTTTGCATTGGATTGATAACAATGGCATTTACCTGTATTACAAATGGCATTCGTGTCTACTGGATGTACTGGAAGTGAGTGACACAGCTAGGGCACCGAGCCCCAGGTCTCTAGGGCATCCTCTGCAGATCTGGAGCCACTGCTAAAAGTAATAAGGAGCCACAGAAGAATGGTGAGCTCCTAGGAGCCTGTTTTGATGGATCTGGTGTTGGGAAGTTAACCATCAGTTAACCTGTAGACTGGAGAAGGTAGAGACTAAGGTAGAGAGGTCAGCCAGGAGGGGGCTGTCATGTACATGTGCCCTGTGGTGCAGGACAGAGGTGACCTCATCTGTGGGACACACGATTTTATGAACAGAAGCACAGATCTCATCCCCTTCTCCCTCTACATGCTACCCCAGCTCTAAGAAACAAAAAAACAAAGATGTCCCATAGGTAGTAGTGAATCAAAATGTGCTTTCATGCTGATCTTCAGCCACCAAGTCCTGACCATCAAAGGGAGAGATTCTTAAATGAATCGCATGCAGTCTTGCAAGCTGAGCCCCACCCTCTCCCAAGCTCCTAACATTTTGGTGAATTTCCCTCTAGATGTTTCCCTGTGTATATTAGGATCACACTGCCACATATCTTTTTTTCCCCCACTTTCTATATTATTCACACCACTGTATAATAAAACATTCTTCTAAAAACACGATTTTTAGTTGTCACATAATATTCTACTCTAAGAATGTCCCATAATTTACCATTCTCCTGTTGGACACGTCAAGAGTTGCCAATATTTCTCTATTATAAATAGCACTGTGATGTACATCTTTGCACATAAATCTCTGCACATATCTCTGATTATTTCCTTGGGGCAGATTCCTAGAAGTGTGATTGCTGAAACGCTTGCCGTTTTGATGGATTTCATGTCGTACTTTCTCCCCGCCGCCTGGTGTCTTGGTAGCAAAAGATAAATACCCATGATTGGATGCATGTGAGAAAAAGGAGCTTAAGTGAGCACTGGCTGATGAATCTCAGCAGAGAAGAGACACTTCCCATGGGCTAATCCAGGTGTCAACAAGGCTATTTATTTATTTGGTCATTTACCTGACCCCTTCTGTCCAAAGGGGCCTGACCTAGAACAAGATCTAACACATCACATGGAAATGTCAGAGGGAGGGGGAAAGAAGAGGCTCCCAAGAGTGTGACTTAGCTGCCCGAAGAGAAGGCAGCTTTTCATAGTTCTTGTGCCAGTAGGATTGCCAGATAAAATAATTACAAGATGCCTGGTTACATTTGAAGTTCAGCTAAACACCAAATAATCATTTTAGCATATGTGTGTCCCATGAAATGTGGGACATATTTACACCACAAAAATGATCACTCAGAAATTCCCATGCGACAGGTGTGCAGGGTTCTTACGTGCTAAGTTTGGCAGTTGTGTCTGCAGCACCAATACTGCAGAGCAGCTCTGAAGAGAAAGACAAACAACCACACAGCAAGGAGGGTGACTGAACTGAGGAAATTGAAAGCACTAGTGCCAGGAAGGGGGGTTGCAGCTTCTAACCAAGGAGGGGATGCATATGGGGGGCCTCAGCTCAAGGATTCCCGCCCTTGAGAAAGCCACCGAGACACCGGGAGACGCGGCTCTGTTTGCAGCCTCACTGGGGCACCACCAGGGCTCTGGGCATGTGTGAGGATCCCAGGGTGAAGATCTGGATGAAGCACATGCACCCATGGTCAGGAAAGGCTGTTCCCATTGCAGTTTTCCAAGTGGAACGTGAGGGAAGTCCATGGAAATCAGACTGACAGGACAGACTCTCTAACCTCACTTCTGCAGCAAACTGCTTTACATGAAGGAAAAGAAAAGCGGCTCTCTGTCTTTACACACACACACACACACACACACACACGCAGCACCTTCCTGTGGTCGTGCCTTGGCAGTCCCTTGCACAATATGCTCTAAATGAACAGCTTTAGGGAGATAATGGTTTATAAAGCAGGAGTTTGTATGCAACCAGGCAAAGTGTTCTGCTCCTTATTATACAGCTTTTTTTTTTTTTGCTGTTAGATTATGAGCAAACAAGGTTAAATGCACCCAGGAACACACACATACGCAGGCAAGTTGACCTCAGTTTTCTGCTCCATGATCCACTGCCTCAAGCTCCTTTTTTTGGCTTTGTGGTGCTATTTCCCTTGCTTCCATTTGCCTCCTACATCTCTCCTTTCTTCCAATGGCTCATTGTGCTTCACCTTTGTTTATTTTCTTTCCCCTTTTTTTCCTAATCCTGTGCTTTCTTGGTTTTCTCTATTCCTTCTTTAGCTTCCTCTGTGAGGGAGAAGGTGGCTCAATCGAAAATAAATTTAAAATCACAGAGGGATAGAACTGGAAGCAAAACATCTGAGACTCACACTGGGGAAGGGGCTCTGTTGAGATGACATGGTTCCCAGCATTTAGGATCAGGGTCCAGTCTCCTCTCTGCAAATTCCCTTCCTCTTCCACTGCATTAAACTCCTTCCCATAAGGTAGGTCTCCATTTGGTAGACTGAGTAACTTTCTGTTGTACGATGAATTGTGTCCCCCAAAATAATTTGTCCATATCCTAACCAACCTCCTCCCCATTTCTGTGAATATGACCTTATTTGGAAATAGGGTTTCAGCAGATGCAATCAAGTTAAGATGAAGTCATCCTGGAGCAGGGTGGGCCCTAAATCCAATGACCAGTATCCTCACCAGAAGGCCATGTAAAGTCACTGTGACACGCGAGAAGGCAATGCACACAGGGACATAGACACACAGGGCCTGGAGCCATGCGGCTGCAAGCCAAGGAAGGCTGAGGGCTGCCAGCCACAGCCACAAGCCAGGAAAGAGTCAGGGAACAAAAGCTCCCTCAGACCCTACAGAAGGAACTAACCCTGCCAACGCCTTGAGTTGGGACTTCTAGCCTGCAGAAGTGTGGGCCAACCACTTTTTGTGGCTTTAAGTCACCCATTTGGTGGTATCTTGTCATAGCAGCTACACGAAACAAATACACATTCCAGTGCTGACACGCTGCAGACACCGCAGCAGACCAGGTCTAGGGCCCGTCTGAAAGGGCTCGTTCCCCGCCCCCACGCTGCCTCGATCATCTCGAGAAAAAGTACCAACTGAACATCTCACACGGGCAAGAGGCTGAACCTGGAATTTCTGAGATGTCCAGCAATACAAAACATGGTGCCTACCTTCTAGATGCAAATCAAAGGGCTTCTCACATGAAGCTCCATCCAGAGGAAGGAAAGGGCAACCCCATATTTCCATAGTAGATGCCCCTCAGACTCTGCCTGAGAGGAAGCCAACTTTCCAGGGGTGACAGAGCACCTTCCCTGTGACCCCCCACTGGGACATTCCTTTGAGCCAGCAGCTACCCGAGGCCTAGAAATGCAGGCTCAGGGCTACGAACCCAGAGGCCAGAGGCCTGCCTCACCACCCACCTCTGTATGCCCCTGAGGAAGCGGAACACCCCATAGGGCTGGCCTTGCTTGACCATGAGCAAGTAAGGAAGGATGGGGGAGGCTTTGGGGGCTAAGAGGAGGGAGGCTCCGGGCTGAACAAGCCCCCTCCTCGAGCAGGGACTCACCCGGGCCTGTGTTTGCTTCAGCCTCGAGTCTCTGGGAGGTTGCTCTCGGCTCCCAGAACCACCACTCAGGGGTCTGCCTGGCCTCATAGAGGCCCAGTGACTCCCCCGGGCCCAGGGAGGAGCTCTTTTCCTGTGGGTGGGGGGGTTGTGGTGTAGGAGAGGGGCTCTGCCGAGGCCCACACGGCGACCCAGAGCCAAGGCATGAGTAAACAGGTGGGGGGTCCTCTGCCCTGCGCCCTTTGCAATTTTGACTCCAGGTGATTTGTTTGTTCTTGGCTCCCAGAAAATTAAAATGTCCTTTATATTTATAACAGGGGCAGTAATCCGCCTTAGGTTTTGAAATCAAGGTGGAATTGAGTCAATTCTACTCTCTTATCAGATGCTAATCTGCCTCACTGATAATGAAAAAGGGAGAAGAGAGTAAGAGGCAGAAACCAGGTTGGTCTGCGTTGTTGGATGACCTACCAGGGAATGGGGGACTTTGAATTAAAATGAAAGATTAGAAGGTGGAGAGATCAAATTCTGAAAGACTGGCCGGAAAGTGATACAAGCGTTGATTTGAAGAGTGGGATGGGGGATGACAGCTGGGCCAGCTTAGGCAGAAAAGAATTGGAAGGAACAGAATAATAATGCTGCAGGCGGAGGAGGTCTGAAACCAGATTACAGCTTCCCCTCTTGAATGAGCTCTGGGGACAGTGCTAGAGGGTGGGGGCTGATGATAGCTGGGTTTTCATGAGCATTTTTTTTATTTTAGTTTCTCCTAGTTTAGATCTTGAATTTGGGCTCCTCTGGGAGGGGAAGGAGGTTGGTAAAACATGAAGAGCTAAAGGGGGAAAAATTAAGGGGTCTTCTGGTGATGACTCAAGAGAAATTTCAGGATCAGATTAGGCTGCTTTTGCTCCATTTCTTGAATTAGAAAATTAAACAAAAAAGTATATATTTTTTCTTTTCATCCAGAAAATGGGGAGTGCAGGAGAACAGTCTCTTCCCAAAGTTTCAGTTTACACACAGCTTGTCCCTCCCAATCATCCCATGAGTATCTCTTTATTCCTCAGTTCTGGGGAGAGTATAAACTCTTTGAACTACTGTGGAGATGGTCCAGGGAAGATGTGAGTACTTCACACAGCATTGTTTTAAGACAAACCATTCCAAACATGCCCTCCAAATTCAGTAAAAATTCATCTAGCTGTGGGGGGAAGCAGTAATTGTATTTATACATGTAAACTCTGTCCTGTTGTCAAATGACTGTAAGTGTAAGGAAGTGATCCCTTGTATACATTGAACTTCAACCAGCGTCCCCAGAATTTTCACCCATTGGCTGTCTATTCCACTTGCTAGACAGCAGCTGCTCCCATACTGGAAGGTGGCTATCCTACCCTGTAGGTTTCTCCACGCTTATAAACCTGGGTCCCCTGACTCTTCACGAGTGTCTTATTTAGCTTGGGCTGCTACAGCAAAATAGCATAGTTCAGATGGCTTATAAACAACAGGAATTTATTTCTCCTAGTTCTGCAGGCTAGAAGTCTGAGATCAGGGTTCCAGCACGGTTAGGTTCCGGGGAGTACCCTCTTCCAAGTTGCAAATTGTTGTCTTCTTGCTGTGCTGTGTCCTCACTGGTAGGAAGTGGGCAAGAGAGCTGTCTGGGGTTCCTTTCATAAGGGCACTAATCCCATTCACGATGATTCTGCCCTCATGACTTGATCGCTTCCCAAGAACACCACCTCCTAATATCATCACATTAGGAGTCAGGATTTCAATATACAGATTTTTGGAAGGACACGAACATTTAGTCCACTGCATTCATATAACATGTTTTCCAGATTCCCAACCATCCTGGTCAGCTACAATTTGTCTGTGTCCCCTTTAAAATATGGTCCCTATAATTTAATGAGCAACTGGTCTTCTTTCCTCTGACCCACCCTTTACACCGCACTGGGGCAATCATTAAAAATCCATATACCCCATCAATTACTCCCCTGTTGGTCAAAACCCTTGAATGGCTCTCTAGCCACCTACAAGAAAAATACTCCTTAGCATCCCCAAAACTCTCACCACATCTCTGGCAAACTCCAACAGCACCCTAACAGGTCCCTGGGTCCCTGGTCCCACTCTTACCCACCCCATGATGCATTCTCCACAGCTGGGACCATATCGTATAACCTCCATCAAATGATACCACCTGTTTACAACTCATTCAAGAATCCCCATTGTACTAGGGATAAAATCCAAATTCCTCCCAGATCCTACAAGTCTTGCATGATCTGGCCCCTGCTGCCCCTCAGTGTCCTCTCCTCCTCCCCACTGATACCCAAACCTCAGCCTTCTTTCAAGTCCTCACACAGGTTGACCTCCTTCCTGCTGCAAACCCTTCTCAAATACTGTTCCCTTGGCTGGAATGCCCTTCTCTTATTCCACACTAGGCCAGTTCCTTTACCTTATTCACGGGCCAGCATTTGGATGCCACCTCCACAGAAAGACCTTCCCCTATGCCCAACACACTCACACACACACACAGTCTTCTTTCAACCCACTATCATTTTTCATTGTAGCAATGTATCAAATTTGTAATATGGGGCTTGGCTTATTTGTCTATATATTGATTGTCTGACTCTCCCACTAGAATGTAAACTCCACACAAACAGAAACCATGATAGTTGGTTGACCACTGTATATCCAGTATCTAGTTAATATCTTGCAACATGCATGGAAGATACCCAATAAATAGTAGCTTGGGAAAGGCCTGAATTACCTTTATCTTCTGTCCTCCTCCAGCAACTACTCATTCTCTAAGATCCAGATCAAAAATCCAGTTGATAGTTGCCCCTGACTGCAGTGAATAGAAGTTGTCATCCCCCCATGCATGCAGGAAACAATGGTCACATGCCCATTCTCTGCCAAGCATCACTGACAGGCGCTGGGAACAAAGGATAAATCCACATTCATCCCTTGGCCTCAGGAGTCCACAGCCTAGCAGAAGATGTGTACATATAAAGAGATGATTAAGACAAAATGTGGACTAGTTGTGGATGGCACAGAGATGTGTGGGGTATCAGCAAGACAAGGGAGGCAATGAGTAAGGTTTAGACTAATGATAGTGCAGGACCAGATAACAGGCACTTTTCTGCCCATGCCGCACCTAGCAATTGTTTGACAGCATTACCATTCATTCCTTTGCCTCTCGGTGTTCACTCAAGAGGCCCTCAGGACAGCGATGCTCTTGGGTACAGCCTCAGGTCCCCAGGACCTCCCAGTGCATCCATTCCAAAGGTGGGCATACCTGGGGAATAGACACCCCGGTTCTTGTACTCTGCCTTAGGCTGCTTGGGGCCCTGCTGTTCTCTGGTGTTTGCATCCATACCAAAGACCCCCCTCACTCCAAAAATAAAGTCCTCCCTGGAGAAAGCTACTTATTGAGTGCCACCTGCCACATGGGTTAATCCAGACCTAGATTGTTCCTTTATGGCCAACTCCATTTCAGCCACAGCTGATATCCCATCCAACCCTTCAGAGTTGTTGAGAAATAAGGGGCAATAAATCGCCGTCTGCTCGCCCAGCCCTGGCTCACTGCCAGGGCCACGGCTGCTGCCTCCACTGCTCAGGAGAAAGACTTGGAGGAGCCGCAGATGATGCTGAACTTCAATGAGGCCCTTCTGGCAAATTAGTCACGCA
This sequence comes from Manis javanica, assembly GCF_040802235.1. Lineage (NCBI taxonomy): Eukaryota > Metazoa > Chordata > Mammalia > Pholidota > Manidae > Manis > Manis javanica. The sequence continues at coordinate 19,948,013 of NC_133161.1, forward strand.
GGAGGACATTTTCCAATCATGGAACATTAGCATCCTTCCTAATTATGAAACTGTGGCTTTAACATGTTTGAGAGCAAGTAAGACCAGGGATCCCAGCATCTCGAGTGTGCACACCCATGCGCACACACATGCACACACAATGCCACAGGACAATGGGATTCACCTCTCATCTGATGTCTTTTAATAGTTGGCTTTGCCTTTTTGCTTAGAGGGAAGAGGAGGGCCCACAAGAAGGCAATCCCTAAATCTCAGGAGCATCTCTAAGGATTCCACAGGTGAGAAGAATTGCACAACACAATAGCTGTAATGCTGAGAGTACTAAACCAGTGTGAGATGAAACTGCTCTTTCAATTCAGGCCTGGTAGCCAAGGGCACTTTTGGGGATGATATGCTGCAGGCTCGCTTTGCCACCCACCTACTCCGTGACTCAGTAGAACTCATTTAACCTGAACTCCCCTCCCTCACCTGTAATACGTGAACACCTACTTCTCGTCATTCATGCATTCAACAAAGACTGACCGAATGTCTGCTGCATGCCACCACTGCTCCCATCCGTGAAGACTGTGGTGAACATGGAAGCAGAAATGCAGCTATACAAATGTGAGCCACACTGCTCCTGCTACTGAGATGACACAAGATGCCAGGCACCATGGCAGGAACAAACGTCACCCAATGGCCAGCGGGTAGGGCTGCCTGATGAAGCTGGCTTGGGGTTTCCCTCCCACTGAATAGCTCTTTCCAGGTCAAGCATCTGTTCCAACAGCTCTCCCTGCTGGAACCTCCATTAGCTGAGGATAAGATACATTTTGTGTCACTAGAAAGGAATGAAGATTTAGAGAATGTAAAAAGAAAAATCTAAGTGTAAAAATGTGTAAATATAGGCATTTCCAAGATAAAAGAAATAGAGGGTAATGATTTGCATGTTTTACATATATGTGTGTGCGTGTTTATGTAAGTATATATGTATAAACACATGTATGCATATATGTGTATGTTTACATATGTGTATAGATGTGTTTATCTATATGTAAATGTGTGCATGTATTCCTATATCCCCGACCATATTTTATTTACCTCAGGGTTACTTTAAGGGATCAATACACAAATTCCCTAGCAAAGGGTCTAGCACACAGTGGGAATTCAACAAGCATTACCGACCGTTGCTCCTGCCGCCTCTGCTGCATGACAGCCAGAGCTGATGATGCGCCTGGCTCCTCCATGCTGGCTCCTCTGTGCTGGGCCACCCGGCGCTGCATTGCTAAAGCACATCTGCACTTAAAGTTCTACTAAAATAAAGTCTCCCTCTCCCGCCACTTCTTCCTAACACCACCTCCTGACCCAGCCTGGATGCACCACGTGCCTCCTTCCCAGCGGGATCTGCAGTATCCAGCCCTGGGGGTGCCATGAGCAGTCCCCACTGGGGCAGAGACAGCCACCATCTTGCCAGCAAGCCCAGTGCTGCCTTGCTTCAAGCACGAATACAGTCAGTCATTTGGATTTACTCTTTGTCACGTCCTCCTTCTTCCCTTCTGACATCACCTCTCTATGCACACTCCATCAGACTACGAATGATTACAGGAGCCCTGCGTGCTGTGAAGCTGGCTCGGGCTCTGGAGCTTTGTGGCACTGATCTCCTGCCTGCCCCTTCCATTCCTCCAAGCCCACTGGCTCTGGTTACCAGCCAGAGGCACAACTTCTAGGCCGGTGTTTGTTCGACCTCTCACTCCCTCCCCTTCACTGCTGCATCAGAACAGAATATCCCAGACAGAGCCCGGCCACCTCCCCGCGGCATGCTGCCAGTCATGAAGACCTCATTGGAATGTCTCGTCTTTTTTTTTTTAATGCTGCTCCTTGTCACCACAGATTGATCTGCCAGTTAAATATTAAGACACGCTCCTCCGCCTTTGTCATAAAACACCGCTTGACTTTGAGCGATGAGCAAGGAGGTACTGAGGCTGTAGCTGTTCCTTGCCTGGGACACAGGGAGGCAGTGAGAAGAGGAGCTGTTCACCCCAGGATCTGCACATCTCTGTCAAAGTCAACCAACCCAAATTCAGCAAACTGGACACTCAACTTCCAGAGCTTGAGTAGGGCTGAGGAGGAGCCAGTTCCCACTCTTAGACGGCGAAGTTCGTGAGTTCTGCTCACGCAGAACCACTGGCCTCGCTCAGCCAGTCCGGTCCTGCCCCAGCCTTCCCAATTATCAAATGGCTTTCAGGTCAGTTTGCTCATGGAATCTTCACAGTATGAATGGTGACAGTGCCAGCAACATGGCACAACACACGCTATCTCATTTAATCATCACAACTGCCCACTAGATAGGAATTATTGCCCTAATTTACAAGTGAGCAGTTGAGACTTACAGAAGTTAAATGGGTGACCAGCCGGCCATGGTCACTCGGGAGGAAAAGCGGGCTTAAGAATGGAACTCAGCGATCCCAGCTGCCAAGGATATGCTCTTTTCACCAGGTCTCCGCAGAAGGTCACCACCAACACGGACCCTCTAAACTCATGTTTGATTGCCTCAGCCAAAAAGCGCCTTTATTCCTCTGCAACTTCTGCAGAGGCTCAAGACCTTTCCTGGGAACTTGGGCTGCTTTCTGATCACAGGAAGAGGCCAAAGGAAAGCGAGACTGAACCACTCAGGTGCCAGCCTGAACATTTAAACCATAAGGTCCTCTTCAGAGCCCTGGGACCCGGCTCCACACTGACTCCAGAAGATGAAGCTTCATCTTTACGGGCCGCCTGGAAGGCCTTGAACAAGGTGAGGTGAGGTGGTCCCACGATGGGCCCCACAGGACAGCACAGTCTTGATGCCCTTGAAGCTTCCCAAGCCCATAGGGCTGCATGCCCAGTGCTGCTCTACCAGCAAAAACAGTTTGCAAAGAAACCTTTCCTTCCATTCCTGTTTCGGGAGCGAGCAGGAACTCTCTCACTTAAGCAGCTGGGCAGGGAAGGCAGGCTAGAGCTGTCCAAGGAGACTAAGGCGAGCACTGCCTGGGAAACAAAGACTCCCAACAAGAAGCAGCCACTGCCAAGCATTGACAGCGAGGGGAATGGTTCCTGAATCCCACCCTCTCTCTCCAGATGGGAAAACTGAGGCTTTGAGAGAATTCTAAGTGCCTTACAGAAAAAATCTGTAGCAAAAGCTCAGATTTTCTGACTCCCAGTCTCGCTCTAGCACCCTCTCTCTCCAGGCCTTCTGTCTCTCAACAAAGCTTTCTCTCCATGTGCTGATTTCAACCTCTTTCCTACTGCATGTGACCTTCCACAGGGTGGAGAGGGCCTCAGAAGGCTGCAGCTTGTGCGCCTTCCAGTGGTGACAGGCAACAAAGGCTTCCGGCTCCCAGTCCAAGCCTGCCTTGCTGAGCCACATCCACAGTCCTTGGCGCGGTCAGAGCAGCCACAGGCGGGAGGGATACAGATACTGTAACTTGCAGCCTCCACCAGCATGCCAAGAAATGGAAGAGAGACGGTTTCCCGAAACAAATGATAGTGCCAAGAAATAGTGACAGATACAACAGATGTTCACATACAAAGACAACCTAGCCATTCTTGCTCCATGAGATACATTTTAAAAAGCAGACTCAGAATTTTCTGCAGAATGCTTTACATTCTAGATTCAAGGAACAGGGAATGAGGAGCCAAATGTGGGCCTCTTGTCCTCATATTTTCAAACCAGATATTTTCCAAAGAAGGCCTGCCTTTGGAGTCCTCACCTCACAGAGCCACTAATAAAGTGGTATGTTTTCCCATGACTGCTGTTCCTTGTGAACATCGTTCCTCCATCAGTAACTTTGAAGGAGAGGGATGGTAAACACTAGATTCCACCCAAACCTCCCAGCCAAATCCCTGGCAACCGCTCAACCTTTCGCGCCCTGCCACCTGATTGTGAGCAGTCGGCTCACCCCCTCCCAAGCCTGCACTTGTAAGAGCCAAACGGAAGAGACCAAGAGGCAGACAGAGGAGAAGGGGAGAAAGCAAGCTATGCAGCCAAGAGGCATTGGCACCTACTCCCACTCAGAGGCAGATTTCAAAAGATGCCAAACAGAGCGTCAGCACGCTCCCCCACCACACCCCCTCTACATTATCTCCCAGGGAAGCTCTGGATTGGGAGGGTCCCGTAGATCATGGTTGATGATGTTGATGGTAACAGACAATGTATTAGACAATTCAGGGACTAAGGTTCATTCCATCACTTCTTGCTGGGTGACCCTGAGCAAGTTACCTAACATCTCTGATCTTTAGTGTCCTCGTCTGTAAAATAAGAATAGTAATTCTTAGCTATCAATTATCTTGAGGAGTACATAAGATAATGTCTTAAAAGTGCTTTCTTAGAATGATGCCTGGGACATGGTAAGCACTCAAAAAGTGTTAGGTGTGGTGGTGTCATTAGCAGCCACATTTGTGTTCAGTCCCTGAACTGAAGAAAAAGTAGATCTCAATCAAACATACACTATTTTTCAAGTGTGCTATTTTAATAACTACAAACTCATCAAAAACTGTTACTGAATATAGTGTACTTTATAGTAATTCTATATTTCCTCAATCAGTGAGCACTCAGAGTACAGCTACACACTCCCATGTTCTTTCCTGTATTTTTTACAATTAAAAGAATCCACATATTCAAAAAGGTTGAGAAGAACCAATCCACACCACTGTGCTGCCTTTATAGTGACTTAGATTTCACAGAAGTTATAACTCAAGTGCAAAACTTAGTACTTGATCTCCAGCATTTTCAAAGAATGATGCTTTTTCTCTGTTGCCCTTTGTTACTATTGCTTACAAGAGATTAGGTAGAATTCATGGCATCAGCAAGCATTAACTATCCTCATCTGTCCTTTTTACCCTCAGGGTTTTGCTCACCTGCATTTTTCTCTCCTGCCCACGCTGGGTGGCCAGGAGCCACACCATCAGATTGACTTCCAATCCATAAACAGCTCTGCCATTTAGGTGCCATGGGGATCACATTAATACCAAACACAAAGACTAAATAAAAAGCCTTTAGCAACCGAATGGCCCTTAGATTTCAGAGTTATCAATCCAGGGGAGCCTGCTAAATTATTGTACCTACAGTTCTGCTCAGAAAAATCTGTGATCCTGAGAAAAGTTAGCAGAAGTCACAGTCATCTTTAACTACAAGCCAAGCAAAAGGGTGGAGGGAGCAGCTCGCTGCCCCATCTACACCAATCTACCCAGGGCTGCATTTGCCCCCTGACTTTCAGAGATAGCCTGGAGAACAGCTCTGTGGCTCCGTTTCCCCAGACCAACAAGACCTCAGAATTTATGGAGCTTCTTTTTCATCTCACAAAAGCTCTCCAAGATGGGACAGCTATTATTACACTTCAATGTAATAATGAAGTAATCAAGGTCAAGTGATTTGCCCAAGATCAAGCACTAAAGAACAGCAGTCTTCCCCAGCTATGGAAGCCCCCAGATGGCTCCTGGACCCTGCATATATCCCTTCCCGGACTGAGAGCTCAGATCCACGGCACTGAGTGTCACCTAGAATTATCGATCCCCTTTCCCTTAACAATTTCCCCCTCCTCCAGGCTTGGACTGTTTATCACACTACCTCAGACATGGGATCGACCAAAAGGCTTGGGGTGAGGCCCAACCAGCTTTGCTTGGCGGCAGCTGGAACTCACGGTGGACAGGACTGATGTGCACAGGCCCTCCTTTTTCCAGGCCTCCTGCACAGAGGCATGCTGGGGCTGGGTTGCAGATTAACACAGGGTGGGACTGAGTGTCAGCAAAGCAACCCCACACCCTGGGGTTCTCTTTTCATGGGGCGAGCATGGAAGCGGCCTTGGAAGGTAAAACCTGCCTGAATTTGGGTGCCAAACGCTGTTGGCTTGGGTACAGTTATTTACAGGAGTCACAGGAAATGCTGGCTGCCTCGCAGTGGAGAATATGGAGGCCGCAGAAGTTGGGTGCATGCAGCACCTCCTACTGTAAGGGACAAGGGAGATGCTGGCCCCAGTTAGCTTCTTACCAAACCACCCCAAGAGACCTTGGGGACAATCAGTGGCCAATACTGCTTGCTCTCCATGCTCGGGTTTTCAGGTGGTCAGGCTGTCCTTATGGTGGGAGGTGGTATAATGGAGAAGGAGATATCCAAGGCTTTCTAGGGCTCCAGTGAACTTCTCTGTCTCTTCTTCCCACAAGTCCTCCAAAAGGTTGTGTGATTTGCCCATGCAATTATCAACTGTAAAGAAACCACAATGTGGCAAAAGTAAAGGAGAGGTGACTCACTCTCAAGAAGTCTCCCTTCTCTGGGCGCAGTCCTGAAACATGCAGATTTGACTCCGCACCTGACCACGGCTCAGAGGTCCATTTGTAGACTCCCAAGTAAAGCTAGGTCCATGCCATTTTCTTCCAACTTATGGAGTAGTCAGATCCCAAGCCTGGAAACGCAAGCACTGGGTTGCTCAATGGCAGTGACCAGGGGAAAGGTCCAGGTCCTCCTAATATGGGGTCTCCCGACACACCCTAGTTTTTCCCCTTTCTGGGTTTTGGTTGTTTAACAAGTTCCTTTGAACCATAAGATCCCCCATTATACCTCCAAAAGAAATTCCCTTTTTGCTTAAACCAGACAGAACTGGTTTCTGCTATTTGTAAATAAGCAAATCTCTTAATTACTATACATGGAATAACTGTTTTTAGATGCTTCTTCTATACTGTTCTCATATGTAAACTATTTTGAAGGAAAAAAGTTGGTTCCTGGGACAAACATAAAAAAAAAAAAGACAAATCTTACAATTAGCAGAGAACCATGATTTCCCAAAATTTCCATTAATGTTGAAGATATGTTGGTAAACAAAGAGAAGAGTTACCTGGGAAAGATTTGTCATAAGCTCAAAAAATCACACTTTAAGGGAGTCCTCTGTTTGCAATAATGGAAGCAAGATAGGAGCAGAGGTCAAGGACAGAGCACATGACTGTAGGCCGAGAGAGCCGAATTTGAATCCACTCATCTCCCACTTCACTTAACTTCTAGGAGGAAATGAGGATCATGGCTCAGTTGCCACATCTCAGCTTTAAGGTTCTGGGTACCCTCCCTGGCTGGCTCTAACACATTTTGCATTTGTGTCTGCTATACACACAGTGCTTGACACTGTTGCCTGGTGTTTAAGGACAGGTTCTTATGAGTGACATGGTCCACACTTGAATCCTCACTGTATATGGACCTTGAACAAGCTACATAAACTCTCTGAACCTCAGTATCCTCATCTTTAAGTGAAGTGGTGACAACAGCAACCTACCTCGCTGGTTTTTATAATAATTAAATGAGATTTTAAATGTGAATGGCTTATAAAAGTAAGAGCTTACCAATAAGTAAGAGCTCAAAAAAACATTAGCTGCTATTGTAATTGCATTATATTCTAGCACTATTCTATGTTAGACAGCTAGCAAGAGACAGAGATAGGAGAGGCATTCTAGAAGCCAAACTTAGAGAAATTTTTTGAAAAATGATTAATGTTTGTGAAGGAGCTGTTATCATCCTCTAGAACTAATTAGAGAAGTGATAAAACACTTAACACTCGCCTCCTCCGATAAATCCTAAGTAGGGTTATTAGATGGATCCACAGAAGCAGACTTAGAAGTAATTTTCTGAAAAAAACCTATACACCAGGCGAAGGACATTTTTGACACTTGAAGCACCAAAAGTAAGTTAAGTATTTCCCCTTGTGGTGGAGTGGGGAGACCAAGATGGGTAATTAATGGCCGAAGAGGATGAGATGAAAAGGTACTTAATCTGAAGACAGATATTTTTATTTCTTAATATTGTTTCCCCTCATTTTACCTCATCATTAAGAACTCGTAGCTATACTGACGAAGAATTGTGTTCTTGGAGGAAAATGCATACGAGACTTGATCAAATGGCACCCTTCTATTTCATTCTGATAAGTCATACACTGGATAACACCAAACTCTTTTGGGCAAACTGCACTATTCACCTGGTGAAGGCTGAATCTTTAGATATTTTATCATTTATCTTATTTCATGCCTTCTTTCACTTCATTAGTTCATTTAATACAAACAACTCTATGTGATAGGTATTGCTATCCTCATTTTACAAGAAGCAGAGATATAAGAACTTGTTTTAGTTTATGCTAACAGGGCATCAAAATAAAAACTGTTTTATTGAGAGCTTTCCATGGGCTAAGCATTGTAGAAACAGTCTTTCAAACATGATTTCTTTTCATCTTTATAACAACCTATTATTATTACTCTCCTGATTTTTACAGAAGAGGAAGCTTAGAGAGGTCTGTAATTGATCTATTTCACATGGCAGGGTTTGGGGGGCGGTGAGAAGCTGGATGTGAACCCAAATCTTGGGTGACGACTTGACTCCAGGACTGTAGTAGAGCAAGATCCAAGCCCAGTTGTTTAGTGGAGACCCTTCTCCCCAACTCCTCTGTGACTTTAAGGCCCCAGCAGAAACAATCTGCCTATCTATTCTTGATATCCAAGAGATGGCAAACAAAACTATTTTCGAAACAAAAACATTTTCAGAGTGTTTTGTGAGTAGCTCATTCTGTTGCTCAGAGGAACATGTGGGGGCCCTGAGCATAGCCTAAGCAGTGATTGTGCAAAGTAAGGGTACTTAGCAAGAAACCCAGTGCTTCCACAGCCATTGAGTCCATGCAGAGGCCTCATGGGGTTTGCACACAATTTGCATCCACCTACTTACCTCCCCTGACTGGCAGCTGCAGCTGGAGCCAATCAGAGAATTCATGTAGATCTGGGCCCCAAGGAAGAAGGCTGAGACCTGTCTTTTCAGTTAACAAAAATCATCCAAGGATGAATGTGGAGGCAGAAAGTTTATTGCACTTTGAAGCTAACAATAATGGAGCTAATAATGCCAGTCTAAAAGCTCAGACACAAGCAGAACAGTTAGCAGTTAGCAGTGTCTCCTACTGAGACCTCTGCCCTTCCATTTGTGTTCTCTCTTACCCTTGCTTATTTTTGTGGCCCCTTATTGCCTCCATGCCTTAACTAGTTTTATATGGCCCTCAACAAGGAAATGTCTTTTGTTATTTTAATGTATATGTGGATAAAGTGAAGGTTCCTATGGCCAGGATTCTCACCTGGCCCTGGTCGGCTAGCTCACTACACAAGTGTGGGCAATACGTTGTTATTGACTCTTTATAAAGAGCTCCACCCAGTGGTCTGGACGACACAGTGGCACGGCTGCAAGGCTGCAGGAGAGCCAAGTCTGCTCTGGAGACTGGAGTGGTGGCAGCGCCGAGGACAGAGACTGAGACGGCTGCAGGGGCAGAGAGGCCCAGAGGCAGGGACTGGCTTGCTGCATGCAGATTTGCTCTGAGTGAACGGGATTCTAGAGATTGACCTGCCACCTTCAGATTAAAGTTGGGTATAAACCCTTTCACTGCAAGAACGTTCCACTGTCATTTTTCAGTCTCATTGAATCCATAGAGAATTTGCCCGGAGCTGAAACCCATTGGCAAGACAGTATACAAGTCCAAATAACAGATTGGGAAATGTTGAGGAGGAAGCAAGCAGGTTAAACTGTGGCGGTGTAGGTGCTGTGAGTAAGCACTGGTGTGAGCCCTGGGCCTCTGAGAGCCACAGCAGAAGCTAACCTGCCTCAAGCTGGGAACAGACACCTGAGAGCTGGCTGCATGGGTAGGAAGGAAGAGCCCCGAGCAATGAGCTGCTTCCAAGGAGAGGCTTCCATGTTGGAGACCTCATTCCTGCAAAGTCCAGGACGCAGCTAAGTTGGTACTTATGGGTGGGATGGAAAAGCAATTTTTAAAAAATTTCTCACTTCTCTGGCAGAAAAGTCCTTTGGCCTATAGACCAAGGGCTAAATGTCAGCTGCAGCAGAGGCTACCAGTTATGGCCCCAAGAGAGTGCTCAGACCAAGAAAAACCCACCAACCAAAGCTGACCAAAGCTCTCCAGCTCTTCCTCCATCCCTTATGCAAAAACGTACAGGCCAATCAGTGCACCTGAAAATGTAACTAGGCATCTGAGGCATGACTTTCCAGACAGGAGGCTGTGTAGGCTCCCAAGACACTGGGGTTCACAGTCGGGATTTCTCCAGGATTCTGAAAAGCCACCACTTACAAATACAGCCTGCCCAGAAGTAGAAGCCATGCATCCCAGACTCGAGAGGGTGCTGACAGGTTAATGGCAGAGCTCTCCCCAGCACTTCGACACCATACACCCACTCATTCTTGTCCCCTCCCTGCAGGGCCTCTTGCTAATGAGAACAGATTTATAAGGCTGCTCCTGGGAGAGAGCTGCTCAGCTGTCAAACTGGCTTCCCCCCAGGTTCTCAATGGGGCCTCCAGTTTCCATGGCCAAGAGGCAGGGTTTGACTCACTTAATATACAAGAAATGCTGGCATGGCCAGATGCTGAGCAGAATTCCCAGGACACAAAGAAGGACAGGTCCAGCCCCCAGGAGCCCACAGCTAGCAGGGAATCAGACACACACACACACACACACACACGGATAACTGTCATACCAGCCATAGCTGCCCTGCCTGCCCCAGCAGGCCAGACCTTCCCAGGAGGCTCAAGCTATACAGCCAGCTTCCATGAAGGGACTCCTCAGGGAGGCCCCCTGTAAGCGAGCTCCACTCACTTCACTTAGCTGCACTCAGAAATCAGCAATTTGTCCAGCAAGAAACTGGGAGGGCAATGTTTCACTCTGTCCCCAAAGCAGTTTTTCAAGTTGACACTAAAGCAAAAATTATGTATCAAAAAGAGACTTGATGTAAGTCACTTCAGTCAGTTTGAACTAATTCAGAATGGATGAGCCCCGACTGACACGGAAACACAGTGGGCCTGATGAAATGGGGAGGTCAGAGCGGACTGGCCACATGATTCTCCCCTTTCCTCAGAAAGAAACAAAGGATCAGAACCAGACCACCCCTGCTTCTCCCCTACTCCATCTCACACACTACATCCCCTAAGGGACCCTCCTTCAGCTGGCTTCTGTTTCAGCCCCAGACCTCACTGTGTTGAGCCACAGAGAATGTTCTGAGGGTGGACACTGTGGCTTTGCTGAGGACAGATTGAGGTGCCGTGGGAGGGGCAGGAGAAGACCCCGGAGCAGTGTGGCAGGTACGGCAGAGTGTTCAGTAAAGGGAGGCAAGGACAGCACTGACAGACAGGCCACCCCCCTCAGAAGACAACCCTTCTCCCCCAGCTTCCAGCCCAACCTTACCCAGACCTCCCTCCACCTGCCCTGAAACCTTGTATCTTCCATGTAGACATGTCACGCCACCTGGATCACTCGCCTGCCACAACCTTCTCCAAATTAGGTCGTTTAGTTTCCTAAAGTAACTTTGCTTTACCCTGAGGAAAGAGTTTATCCCATTTCATTGTGCAAACCTGGGGGATGGTGGGCCTTTTTAGAAAGCTATGATCGTCATCTGGCCAAAGAGAAAACTGAGGCACAGGGAGACTTAAAAAATTTTTAATTAAATTAAATTAATTGAAATAAAATAAAAGCAACTTTACAGATGTAGGACAGAACCTAGGCCTCCAAACTCTAGGCCTTTGTGCCTCCTGTGGAAGGCCATACACAGGCCACTTACTGAGATTATTTTCCATTCCTGTGCCTCTGTCTGCCCCTTGCAGAACCTCCAAGATGGCTAAAGATGTGACCCCTGTGCCAGTGCCTAACTACAATGAAGGCCTCATGCCTTTGTTCACACGGACCTGCTGAGGCACTATGGGTACTCTGCATGTGAATGGACCAGGACAGGAACTAGCGGTAGAAACAGCACTCTGGGGAGAAGCCCAGCACCCAGACGGCAGGACAGTCAACATCTTGAAGTTGGGCATGGGGAGATGAGACTGCTCCTGCAGGCTCCCAAACACTCCTGGACTCGTGGCCAGCAGGGCAGTGGGGAGAGGCATGGAGCAGGGTGGCTGGGGCAGGCAGGAGGCAGTCAGTGGTCCAGGCGTGCTTGTCTGTGAGCTCAGAAGCCTTTTGCCCAGAGGGGCCTCTCTTCTCTCCTGGGCTGATTTCTCAAAACGTTTGGGTTAGAGCCTCCTCCTTGATTTTAGCACTTTTTTCTCCCAAAATCCTTAAATGGCAAGCTCACCAAGTAGGTGGCTCCAAAGAAAAGATATCATCTGTGCTAGGGGCAGAGACACCCACTACCAGGTAGAAAGGACGGGAGAGGGACATGGGAGATAGATGTCGGGGTAGCAATTGGCCAAGAGCCCATCCTGGTCTGGAGGCAGGCTGGACCAGGGTTTATCTGACCTTCAGGGTCAGGGACTGGGGTCAGGAATGCTATTCCCAATGAAAAGCCGGGGTCCACACAGGACCCCAGCCCAGAAGAACAAGGACCAGGAAGAAACTCAGGCCCAGAGGAACAAGCCTGGTCAATGGTGGCCCACAAGCCTGGTCACAGTGAACAGGGAAGGGTCTGCTTCTGACAGCAGGACAGGTCACATCAGGCTAATGTGCTGAAATCTCTAAACTGTTGGCCTAGGCTCCTTTGGTCCTGGTGAGCAGCCCCTGCCAATGCTGTCTCTGCCCATGTCCCTTGACCTTCCTGGGGCCCTGGAGCCAGTTCCTGGACAGCCCTGGCCTCCTGTTTCTTTGCCCTTGGGAATACAATTGCAAGGCATGTCCCAGCAGCCTCTCAGAGGGCTCCAGGGGGAGGGAGCCCCGGCTGCCCACGGTGAGGCCTCACCCATTAACCCACCCTCCTTGGTCATTCTTCCCTTACCACACACCCTGAGACACCTCCCAAGTAAGCTACTTGCACCAAAATACTTTTCTCAGGGTTGGTTTTGAGGGGACCTCAAACTAAGACATCTGTTATGGATTGAATTGTGTCCCCCAAAAAGGTACATTGAAATCCTAGACCCCAGACCTCAGAATGTGAGTGACCCTCTTTAAAAATAGGGCCACTGCAGATGTAATTAAGATTAGGTCATCCTGGAGTCAGGTGGTCCTTAGTCCAAAATGATTGGTGTCCTTATAAGAAGAGGAGAGAGACACAAAGGGAAAAAACAGTCATATGTCAAAAGAAGAGAAATTACGGTGATACATCTACAAGCCAGGGGATGCCAAGGAACACCAAAAGCTAGAAGAGGCAAGGGGTGATTATCCTGTACAGACTTCAGAGGGCATGTGGCCCTGCCAACACCTTGATTTTGGACATCAAGCTTCCAAAACTGTGAGATGACAGGTTTCTGTTATTTAGGCCACCAGGCTTGTGGTCCTTGTTACAGTGGCCCTAGGCCCCTAGCACAACCCTGATGACAGGATTTGAGGGGAGACGAAGCCTGAGTCTGTGGGTCAGTGGCTGGCTCTCTCGGTGAAGCTCAGAGAGCTTTGAGGTCCCCATGAGATAGTCACCCAATCTCAACAGTCCCCTCACGAAGTGTGGGGACAGAAGCTACTGAGCCCGCAATGGGCTCTGAGAAGCAAAGACAGCTCCAACTATGGGCTCTGGGACCTCCATCTGTGCCCCCTCTCCACCCCCACTTCCATCCCCCTTAAACCTAATACCACGATCCCTTACTGATATTAAAAACTGACAAGGAATTTTGCCACCGGCACTAGCGTTTTAATATTGAAAGGTTGTGAAATCTAATAAGAGCTACAAGGAGGTTGATGGGGGTGGCGTTATTCGACCCCCCCTTTCCAGTTTCAATAGAACTGGAATTCAATAAGCAAATGTGACAGAATGTGTAATTTCCCTTTGATCCACCACAGCCAGGCATTTCCTGTTTAATAACCTTAAACCAGCACTCCCCCCTCACCCAGAGCATCGCCCACCCGCAAGCCGCTCTCCTCTCCGTCTTATCAGAATAATCCTTCATTTGAAAGCGGCTCAGACTGGCACTTTGGTGGCACCTTATCACCGCTTGAAGACACAAAGGGAACACACTGAAATATTATTTTTCCCCTTTGTGGAAAGGTATTAATGAGATCTTCCTGCCATCGCCCTGCCTGAGATGGCGGGAGATCCTTGATCCCAGACCTTTTTGGTCAAATCACAGCCTTTAAAACCTGTCCATAGAAGAGGGCGCTCCTGGCCGACACCCTGCCCAGACAAGGGAAGGCTAAGACAGAAAATGTCCAGCCAGAAAGTGATAAACAGTGGGAGAAGCCCACACTTGACCTGGGAGACTGAGCTCTGAGTGTCAAATACACTCGTGAGAACTCCAGGGAGGGGTCTGGGTGGCTGACAAGCACAGAGTGAGTGGCACACCAGGGAGGTGTCCTACAGCCTGGTGCGGCCACTCGCCCCCAGCCTCTGAGTGGGGTCCCAGCTCAGAAGAGCTGAGAGGGGTGCTTTCAGATAAGACATTGTACAGGCAGCACGAAATCCTTCGTTCCTGTTGCAGTTTCCTGGAGGAGAAAGCCAAAGAGAGCTTTGCGAGTCCTCAAGCAAGGGAATTTGAAGCCTGTGGAGTAAGGAAGTCATTAACCATCTGTTATGGGCTGAACTGTGTCTCCCCAAAATTCCTATGTTGAAACCCAGAGCCCCAGTGTATCTATACTTGAAGACGGGAACTTTAAGGAGGTGAATAAAATTAAATGAGGTCTAACATGATCCAATAATCCAATATGACTGGTGTCCTTATAAGAAAAGGGAGAGACACCAGGGATGCATGCATAGAGGAAAGGCTATGTGAGGACACAGTCAGAAGGTGGCCATGTGCGAGACAAGAAGAGGGGCCTCAGGAAAAAACAAACCTTGACCTTGAACTTCTGGCCTCCAGAACTGTGAAAAAATAAAATTTTGTTGTTTAAGCCACCCAGTGTGTGGTATTTTGTTAAGGCAACATAGCATACTAATAACACCATCCTTCATTCTTTCTCCAATCCCCTCCTAAGTCACAGAGAGGTTAAGTTACTTGTCCAAGGTCACAGAGCTTATTCACGGTGGAACTAGAATTAAAATCCAGGGCCCTGCTCTCAGTTCCAGGCTAATTCTACTACACCAGCTTCTCCCAAGAAAACAAAGGACTTGCACCCAAAAGTCAGCACTGCCCATTCAACATGAACACACATACTCAAAAGCACCTTAATTTTTAATAAATGAATAAAAATTCCCCTTATCTCTATTGCTCTGGTGCTCTTAGGCAGGAATGATAGAGCTTCTTCATTCCCTGCTACACAGACCACCAATGGTGGGGACTTGGTATTTACTTGGATAAGCAGTAATCTCCCCCAGAATGACAACCAGCCTCTGAGGGTCACCTGACTGATAACATTTGCAGTTGCTATGTTACTTCAGCTCCTACTTTGCCGTCATTTGTTACTAGGAGTTCCTGAAATTCTCTGCAAAGCCTGAGGCAGGCAGGAAAGCACGCTGGCCTGGAGTGAGCCCTCACTCCTGGATTCCTAGCCCTGCTAGTATCCACGCCACGGTCCCTGGTCCTGATGGGCAGCAAGCGTCCCCAACACTGTCCCCGCTGGATCCCTTCTCCTTGGGCCACAAGAGGAAAAGATGCTAACAGGGGAGGGGGAACCCTGGAGGCTGCCCCAGGTAGACTGAACAAGCAGAGAGGGAGACCAGAAGGTGTGCTTGAGAATCAGTTACCATTTACCATTATTAGACTGCAGAGACCCTGTGGTGTCATGGAAAAGAGCCCTAGATTTGGAGCCCAAAGACCTGAACAGAAGTGTGCCTTGGAGAACTGTTTAGACCTCTCAGAGCTTTGGTTCTCTACCTATAATAAGGAGATGGAATCTACAGTGTACCTGGGAGCCTTCAGCAGTGCTTGGTAATGTGATGGGCTCTATATCAATATTTGGCCCTTCTTTTGTCTTACCCACCAGTATGTCTTGGAGGAGAGGTTGGCCTTCAGCTCCCAGACGGCTGGGAATGAGAAGCTATGACAGAGAGAACCCCAGAAGGACAGAAGCCAAGTAGGGACAACACCAAGCCCCACCATCCTGGGAGCCCAGGACCCTCCAGGCAGGACAAGGGTACTCTGCTTCCTCTCTCCCATTAAGTCATGGAAGACTTTTGAGGCAGAGTGTTATCAGTGCAGAGAGTAACTGCTGGCAGATGTAATGATAAGGCCAGTGGGAAGCTGATGGAACAACGGCGAGGGACAGGGATGGGAGGGGAGGGACATGGTGGGGAGGAGTGGGGGCACACTCCATTCTCCTCCTGGCCCCTTTAGCCCCACACCAGAAGCTGTCCCAGTAGAGGCCTCCTCAGGCCATGTCCGTTCCAGTCACCCTCTTCTGCAAATGGCCCTGAGATGGAGAAATAGGGAGAGATAGGGGGTCTAAGGACAGGGTTGGGGTTGGCATGGAGGATCTTTCTGGTCCCCTCTGCCAGCTCTGAGACAAGCAAACATGAACCAGTAATGTGAACTGGTCTGTGTACAGCAAAAAGGCTCCCTACAATTCTGATAAAGTGGATTACATGGAGTTTTCCTGGAGGAATCTCATTTATTCTTCTGCAGAGCCTGTGAGACTTCTGTTTGTATATATTCTGCTGCAATATTTGGAAACAAGTTCAAGGAAAAGACCCAACTCCTAGCAGAGTGATCTATTTATGAGGTAATTTAGTTTAAAATACTTAAGTATAAACAAGTTGGGGTATGTCTAAAGCTATCTCGTAGTGCACTTTCAAGATGGTTAACAACTGAGGCACCCTAAAACTAACACTCCAGAATGGTCAACTAGCACAGAGGCCCTAATCAGGACCCACTCCTTCAGAGCTGATTATTGGCATTTAAAATATAAGTGTCAAAAACCTACTAAGTCAGTTTGCCACATGAAGATTGGCATAAAGTAGATGAGCCAAATGACCAGCGTAAGCGCCCATAATTTGAACAGTGGCTTGGAGACTGGGAAATATCCAAGACTCAGCAAGGTGACGAGAGCAATCCTCAGGACAGGCATCCAGTCAACGGCTTTGCAGAGCGCCACCATTACAAGGCCGTGCTCCATCTTCTAGACTCTCCATGCAGGATCTCATTTCTGTAAACACATTCCTCCTTCCAGGCTTCTCCCAGTACTGACAGGGGAGAGAGGCTCTGACTATGCCCAGGTGTTCTGATCCATGTGGTAGGAAGACCTGGGGAGCTGGAGATGCAGAAGAGCATGGTCATTAGGGACAAGCCCTAGAATCAGACTGGCTGCTTTAAATCCCACCCCCACTGTTCATTAGCTGTGGGCCCTGGGCATGCTGCTTAACCTCTCTGTGCCTCAGTTAATATAGGTAAAGGGATTAGAACCATGCTCAGCAAATAGTAAGTGCCATATTACTCAGCATTATTATTATCGCCCCAAAGAGGAGAGTTGAGCACTGGGCCATCCAAGCTGCAAGATACCAGGTTTTATTATGATAATAACCACCTTTTAATGAGAACCTTAATCACTATAAGCACACTCTACTAGCTCCTTTACATACACGCCCTATTAGCTCCTTGAATCCTCACAACTCTTTAGGGGTAGCTATTATTATCTCCATTTTATGGATAATGAAGGGGAAGCTTGGAAAGGTTAAACAACTTGCTATCTGCCCTCCTAGACTGAAGCAGGGGAAGCAGGACAGAGACTGAGTCTCATGTGACCCCAGAGCCTGGATTCTTAACCACCACAGGGCCCCTGCCTCCCTGAAGAATGCCATGCTACTTTCCGGGAATAGTTTGGCTCTCCATGTGGTTTTTCTACCAGGTAGAGGACTTCCCCTCTTGGCAATTCCACTTCTCACCTTGCATTAGTAAGTGAGCATTTGGGTTCATGCATCAGTCCTTTGTGACCTGGGTTGAGGGAGTGGTTCATGACCTTGGCTGCACATCAGATTCAACTTTAAAAACCCCAATGCTAAGGCCACATTCTGGACCAATTAAATCCAAATTCAGGCACTGTGACCCAAGCATCTGTACTTTTTATAGCTCCCCAAGTGATAACAATGTTCCCCAAGGTCATGATCACTGGATTACAGTGAACCAGCCAGGCGGCCTCTAACCAAGTCCCGTGAAACTAAGCACCTGATCCTGCACCATCCGCAGCTCGGAGTCAGGCACCATTTGGCTAGGCACACTCCTGCTGACGACAGCATCACCCTCCTGACTGTCAGAGGGGAAAACAGGGGTGAACACTGGGCTCAAAACCAAGGCTTTGTCTGCCTTTCCACAGAGAGAAGAATGGCCCCTGGGAGTCTGGGCTCTCCGTGCACAGCCCTCGCATCCTCCCCCAGTAACAGCCTCAAGGGCCACCCCTCCAGGCAGCTCAGATCAGGGCCCCTCATCAGTCTCCCCAAGTCAGCCGCAGACAACACAATTGAATCTGGACATTAGGTTATTATCACAAAATGAAGGATCAGGCTTTGCCTGGGACATAATAAGTTGAATAAAATGTTATGGGTCTCTCTGGGAAGACTGGGTGGGGGGCTGGGAACAGAGTGGGAGGGGAAAGGAGAGGGCAGATGGGTAACAGCTCCTGGGTCTCTCTCCAGGGCCAGATAGAAAGGCTAAAGCAGGGTCCCCGGAAGACACAGGCAATCAGTGGCATTAGCATACAAACTGCCTCCTCCACAGGGCAGCTCCTGGCAGCCAAGGACCCATCAGAGGTGCAGGCTCTTATCCTGGTAATAAATACTTATGGAAGCTGCTGATGCCAAACCTCCTGGGTCGTCTGTGGAGAAGAGAGTGCGGCCCAGAGCCGAGGGCTCAGAATTCGGAAATGGTCACAGAGAGAGTGCCAGGCTGAGGGGAGAGGGTAGATGGATACTCCTGGAGAAGCCAAGGCAGATCCGGGGACCACGTTAGTGCCCAGAGAGGACCTGGGCGAGGAGTGAAGGCCCCGGCCACTCCAGGGGTGCTGTGGAAGCACAGCACTATGACTGAAGCATCTGTTTATTGAAAGTTGTGGGGGGCTAGGGGGCGCCGGTGCCCACAAGGTGCCATAGCAGTGACCCCTCAGCCCTCACCTACAACAGCGCACAGCAGAGATGGCCTTGACATTCCCTCAGCTTGACTCATGTGCCTGGCTTGCCTGAACTTCAGACAGGTTTCTCCTGAATGTGGCTGGGACTTCCCTTCTCTTAGAGCATTTACTCCAGAAAACTTGCCATTATAAATTCTTTCTCCACCCCTTTCAGATGTAGGTTTATCTCCCAGCCACTTGCCACTTTTCCAACCCAGGAATGGAAGACATCCCTCTGAAATGTAATCGTCTAAGGAGAGGGCACACCACTATCTGAGTCTCTGTGGGAGCAGAGCAGCCTGCCTTCATAAGCAACAATTAGCAAACACAGATATCCTAATCACATTAACCAACATCCCCATAACGTCCTCCATTACTTTTCCACTTGCTCACCCCAGTACTTAAAAACTTTCCTGCCTTTTGTTTCCACAGAGTTGAGTATAATCTCTCTTTCCTATTAACAATAGTCATGAATAAAGTCTTCCTGCCTGTTGAACTGTCTGGTGCAATTTTCTTTGACGCAAAGACAGAACTCCAAAAAACAGACAAACCAGAGCCTCTGAGCTCTAGAAATCACGGTCTGGCCAGTTAATCCCCACAGACCACCTTAGGGGAAATACGATTGGCCAGGGATGTTCCTTCAGCAAAGGGCATGAACCCTGGGACAGGAATCTGGAAGGTCCCTATTCCAACCCTACCTTCTTACAAAGGAGAAAGCTATGGTTCAGAGACATGGACCAGATGCCTAATTTGCAGGGCCCACTACAAAATGAACATACAGGACCCCTCGTTCAAAAGGCAGGAATAACACCATTTACCTTTCTTCTGCAGTCCTTCTTAGCATGTCTTGGTGTTTTCATGTGATATTTAAATGCCATGCTCCCTTGGGCATGAGACAGTCACTGGATAAATACAGACTTCCCAGGACAGACACCCACTATCAACTACCACTACCTGGAGCAGAGGACAGCAGAGGTCACTGAGCTGGAGGCAGGAGCAGGCAGCTAAGAAACCATCCCAGGAAGGAAGGAGGGTGAGGAGGTAACAGGAGGTGGGACCGTGCATAAGCCAAGGTTCCCTGACCCCAGGGCACACTCCACTGTACGTCACTTACAAAACTTACAAAACAAAAATTCAAAGAGGAAATTCTTACGAATTTCAAGAGAGTGGCCACAGGTATTAAACTCCAAGCACAGGTCCCCCTTCTGAGCACAGGCCCTGGTACTACTGCACTGGTCATACCCACAAAGCCAGGCTTGCAGACCTCAGTAGTTTGCTCATGGCCAAGGAACTGTTTGTCAGCCAAATGAAGACTAGAACCAAGTCTTTGATTCCAGTTCATCACTGCCAGATCTTTCCACTGTAGCAGACAGTACCATGGGGGTCCTGGGCAAGCAAAGACCCTTTCCCCAGATCCCATGCCTGAAGAGCCCCCACTTTGGAGTGACTTCCTTAAAATTTTCCAGGTATTCTCCTGGTGCCTAGGACTAGGTGAGCCAGTAGTGCCGTCTAGCCAGGACACTCCAAGCCAGAACCAGGACTCACAGGGGCTCCTGTCCCCAGAGAGCTCTAGGACTCATGCCCATGGGTTGTGTGTGACTAGGTGCCAGTTCCAGTTCCATAAGAAAGGCCTGGCAAGTGGACTACTCCTGCTGGCATGTGTGGCAATTCTTTCACATGATCATGAGAGATGAGGAAGCCAGAATGGCACAGATTTTGGATGGACTCTTCCTCAGATAAACACAGGATGAGTTCAGGATTCTGGGATACCCATAATCTACCACCAAGCCTTGAACTTAAGCTGCACGTTGGGACCTGTGCATTTCCAGTCTGCCGCAGTGGGACCAGGTGGCAGCCGATGTCCCTTATCCTGTGTGACCCTCACACTGGGTGAAGTCAATAGGGGACACAAGATGTTCCCTCTCCCTCTGCAGGCCTCACACCATGTGTCAGGAAGTCCTCAAGCAATGGCTATGCCTATGCCCTCCCAGGGTTTTCCAGAATCCTGCTTAACAGCAGCAACAGGCCCATTCTAATGGGTATGCTGACATCATGCTCTGCTGGGTCAGTCTTAAGCTACGGCAAAGCAAGGATGGACATTCTTTG
Source organism: Manis javanica (assembly GCF_040802235.1). Classification (NCBI taxonomy): domain Eukaryota; kingdom Metazoa; phylum Chordata; class Mammalia; order Pholidota; family Manidae; genus Manis; species Manis javanica. The sequence goes on from NC_133161.1 coordinate 19,969,027, forward strand.
CATGAATGGGAATGTGACTAGAGGCAAAATAGGGGTGGTCACCAGTAATAGGGGTTACACCACACCAGAGCCTCAGCTTCAACCCCACAAACCCTACCACACGGACTTAACCCTCTGCTGTTTTTAACTCTGATTTAATAAAGTTGATTTTCAACTGCAGCCTACAGATTTGGTCATATGACCTTATTACCTTATACTTGCCAGTCAATTATTATAGACTCTCTTTGTTCAGGAATCCAACTGGATAAAAAAGAAATACCTAGTTTGTTAAGATATTTAATTAGAGGATGCAAGACTAATAATGATTAAAATAAAGAATTTTATGTAGCACTTTCTTTTCTATTTTCCAGCCACTGTGCTAACCACCTTATGTGGATTATCTCAGTGTTTTCAATGACCTTATCAGAAAGGTACTAAGAAAATCTCTCTAACATAAAAGAAAAACTAAGAGAAGTTGAGCAATTTGCCTAACATCATACAATTAAGTGAGGTCTAGACATGAACCCAGAGAGCCTGAACTCAGAGTCATTTCTCTCTACCATCTCCTCATTACAATGTTTGATTGCCTATCCCCTAGATTTAAGTCATCTCTCCCATCAGTATCTAAACATATCCTCTCAGCATATTTTCTTCTGCTGAAAGAATCAACAACATCAAAAAGATCCATTTTTTAATTGGACTCATCAAACAGCAGACCACTGGTCTATCACTAGCATTTTTTTGATATGTATTACCACACTCTCCCAAAGCATCTTATATCAACTGTTTCATAATACTGTAATTCCCACATAGCCTGGATTTTCCTGAGTAATCTTGATTTCAATATTGTGACCTATTTTTTGCATGACCCTCAAAATGTTAGAGAGATCAGTAACATATTCACATCCAAACTAGATTCCCAACTCTGTTTCTTGCATCCAAAAGGTCCCCAAATTCCATTGTCACATTTCCTTTGTCTTAGGCTCTGAAAATACAGTGGTGGTATCATGGCGATGGAGGAGTTTTCATTCACTTCTTAGTCATGACTGAGGCTAGTTTATGCTTTAGCAAAGCCATCGTGCCACATGGTGTCATCACCACAGCTGAGTCACAGCAGCTCCCGTCACAGACTCTGATGTCCAATAGCCTCAGTACTGAGTCAACCAGCCAATTCTTATTCATATGGACTTCTGGTGGTGGTACCTCCTATTTTCCAGCAGCCTGATTTGCGCACCCCCGCCCCCAGAGAACAGACAGCAAATTGTTATAAAGGACTGAAGCAAGTCCTTGCCACTCCCTATGTCATGCTGCTGTGTGGTGGCACCGAGCCCTGTATAAACCTGGCCAGGTCACACGGACTGGAGGCCTAATTGACACTAGGAACACGTATGACCAGGCATTTTGTTGGCCCGTGGAATTCACCCACCCACCCTTCCCATGCACATGTGTTTACACAACCCCCTTTTTTATGTGTCCAAGAAATGGAAAATAACCTTGGCCAAGACTCATGGAGACCAGCAGTTCTAAATGACTGATTCTCAATTGAAAGTGGGTAAAAAGCAGAATTTATATTTTCTCCTAGCTATCAATATTTGCCCTTCAGGTAATCCTGCGGCCAGTGATCAATGTCACCAGCTTCCTGGAAGCTGTCTCACTCTGTTGGATGGAGCACGGTTCTCATGACGCAATGGTCATGGGATGAGCGTCCTAAAGTACCGGGCTCCCCCCTCCACTGCCAATAGCTCATATGTACTCGGATACATACAAAATTACTTAGCCCTTTGCTTTTGAAGTAAAAGGTAGTTTATATTAAAACATATCAGTACATGTAAAGGCATTAAATAAAAAGCAAAGGCTCTCTGTGTTGGAAGTAGAGGAGCAAAAACAGACGGGGTCCATATCCTCTAGAGCAAGAGCTCAAGCCTGGGGCGGAGAGGGTGGAGAGCTGACAAATGGTCTGTGGAAGCAGCAGATTGAGGCAAGCTTGACTTTATGTAGCCACTGCTGACCCACACACAAGTTCAAGCAAGTGCAGCCTCTACGCACCACTTGGCCTGTATGGCCATGTAGTAGAGCAAGACCACTACAAGCTGTCAGCAATGAGCTGAGAGTAATGAGGGCGAGACCAGAAGGTTAGCAGTGTGGTCAGAAACTGAGAGAGCAGCAGGGAGATGTCAAAGCCAAGTTCACATGGCAGAGTGGCATTCAGGGCATGGCCATGGTGAGAAACAAGAGATGCCGAATCCAGTGAGGGTATAAGTGCCAATGTACCTAAGATCAGACTGGCAGGTGTCAGTAGGATTGCAAGATACTGAGATGAAACAGAAAGACAGTCCCAGTGAACCTCCACAGAGTCACTGTGTGGGGGGCTATTCTCTCTCACTCCCTCATAAGCAAACATTTTACTGTGTTAACGTACCTCCTTGAATTTGGGTATGTTCCTGGAAAATGCATACTGTGGTTTTGTGTGCATGCATTTTTTACTTACACAAATGCTATCATGCTGTGGATCTTATTCCCTTTTTCTTAACTCTTTTTAGGGAGCACTCTATTTTTAAGAACCTCCTGTGATATTATGTGTCTGTTTCTGCAGGGCAGCACCCAAGTCCACACAGCAGCTGCCATGCTGCACTATACACCCCCCTGATGATGGTGACCCAGATGGCCTCCAGCTCCCACCCCACAAGATGATGGGACTAAGAGCATCCTCACCCACACCACTAGGGACCCGAAAGAGATTTCTTTGGATATGTGCCCAGGAATGAAATCGCTGGATCATATGGAAAATACATTGTTAATGTAACTAAATATTAGTGTGAGATGGCTCTCTGGAATGGTTGCACCATCTACGTGCCCACCAACAGGGCAAGGCAGTTCCTATAGTAAAGTCTCTCTCTTGAAGGTCTGGGGCTCGGCCCCTTTCAAACTCAACCCTTTCTGTACTAGACATCTAATCTCAGTCAGACAGAAGCCCCTAATGGGAGCAGTGATCGACTTCTTCCCTAGGATGACCACATAAGTATCCTAAAAGACAATGCCTGTTTGCCCACAGCTGTGAAATTCTTCTAGTGTCTACCTAAATGTTCCCTCTTTATCACCAGGATTTCAAAGCACAAAATAACCCAGGCTTATTTTCAGGCAATGTGATTCTAGCCTGTCCCAAGCCCCTTGACCTACTGGCTCCAACTGCCAGCATCAGTAGACACCCATAAAGTGACTATTCAAAAATCCACACTTCTACAACCATAGCTTTGTTAGTCCAGTAAAATTCTGTGCCAACACACCGTGCTTTATACTGGCATTTCACGTAGCATGTCTCATCTTTCTTATGGTGAGTTGTTTTCTCAAGCCCCTCTTACTCTGCCTTTAATATTTTCCTTTTATTAGTCTACTCTCCTCTAGTTAAATATATGTATGTGGGGATATGAATAATCACAATATAGACAGATTTGACTTGGCTTCTGCTGCCAAAACCTTAAGACATAAAACTTTGTCTTGAACCTCTAGTCCTGGGGCACAAAGCTCATTTTCTTACCCCTCTCTGACTGCATTCTCTCCTGCCTACAGGTGACCACCATCCTGCATAAGGTAGAGAACCAGTTGGTTTCTTTAATACAAATGGGCTTCTGGTAGAAGCTTCTAGTTGTTCCCCAGCAGCCAATCTTCATGTTTCCATGGTAACCAAACTTTTAGCTAGCACATAATAGCCCAGGCAAAGTCTGAATTTCCTAGCTTTCTTGCAGGCAGGTGTGTCCATGTGAAACAAATTCTTACGAATGGGAGGTGTAGAACTTTGAGGTCACATGCTTAGAATGAAAGCACCTGTGTAACACATCCTTCTTACTCCCCTCACACCGGCTGGGAGGGGATGTAATAGAGCTGAGCGTCATCTTGGATCATAAGATGGACGTGGCGCACTGAGGCTGACAGAAAGCCCACAGAGAAGCACCTTGGGCCTCCACTGATTGCTGAGTACCCCAGAAACCCTGGAAGGCTTACCTAGGTTTTCAAATGGGGAAAAAGAACCTTTTTTCTTATGTAAGCCACTAATGTTATCTATTAGCCTAACCAATACACACATGTGTATTGGGGACAGCCACCTTTTTTCTGTAGAGGGCAAGTAGTAAATATTTTGGATTTTGCAGGCCATGCTGTCTCTGCTGCAGCTACTTTCCTCTGCCTTTGCAGCATGAAAGTAGGCAGAGATAACAGATGGGTGTGGCTGTGTTCCAATAATACTTTATGAAAATAGGCATTCTTTACATCGGATTTGACCCACAGGCTACACTTTGCCACTCTTGATATATAGTATCATTTACATTGTTTTTAAACTTTTATGTAAATGGTCTCACACTATATATATATATATGTCCTACTACTTGCTTTCTTCTCTCAACATTATAATGCTGAGATTTATACATGCTATCCATGTAGATTTAGCTCTATCATTTCCATCATCAGAAACTATAGAATTGAATGAATGTGTCACAATTTATTCATTTATTCCTCTGCTGATGGTCATTTAAGTTTTTCCTAATTATGTCATTCTCATACACAGAGTTTAAATCCCTCACTCATGTAAATATCTCCCCAAAGTTATCTTGGCTATTCCTGGTCCTTCCTTTGCTCTCCCAAATAAATATTAGAGTCAGCTTACCAGGTCCTATGAAAAAAGTTGTTGGGATTTTTCCTCGAATTGCATTCAGTTTATGGATTCACTTAGAGATAACTGACATCTTTATAAATATTGAGTCTTACTGACCACTCTATCTCTTGTACTCCCTCAGCATGAGATGATGATAATTTGAGGTAGATTTATGGATAATGGAACTGCTGTAGCCAAAGATTGCTGATTAATGTTTCTGTGTCAATACAGAGAGAAGTTTTCACTGCTATGCTATGAGATTGTGTCCTTGATCCTGTCCTTTTGAAAAAATGTCAATCAATTATTCAGATGACACTAAGCTGGTAGGGACAGCACATGCCATAGATGACATAATCAAAATTCAGAATGATCTCAACCCTAGAATGCTTGGCTGAAGCCAAGATAAAATTTAACAAGTATAAATACGTAGCCCAGCAGCAATCTCTGAAATTCACTAGCACAAACGCAGAATGGTTGCAGAGGGGGTAGCAATTTGGCAGCAATTTATGTGAAAAGGATTTTGTGGCACAAGAGAGGCAGTTAGGTAGTCACTGATCACAATGACTTGCCCCTAATCTGGGGCAAGAATATGATGTGGCCATTTAAAGTGCTAATGTGAATTTATTAAGGTACAATATTCAGTTCATGTGAATTACGGGCTCCCTGTGCTGTGACACAATCTGATCCCATCCTCAGCACTGGATGCCACACTGCCATACCTGAGAGCATCTGCAGACAGATAAAATGGCAAGAGATGTGAGAAACTGCCCATCCAAGGTCTCCACAGACAGGCATCCATGCTATCATGGCTCCTGCGGGGAAGCAGCAAAGTAAAAAGCCACAGCTCTCCATCCAATGTAGGAGAAAACTCTCTCACTTAATGACCCTGACAATGGCCCCAACAGTGAACAGTCAGGTGTGCAGGAGGTAGTGAATTTTCTGCTGCTTAGAGTCACACTAGCAGATGTTTAGTGACCATCTCCCAGGCAAGGTGTAGACAGGTTTCACTTCCCCTTCATAGTCAGTGATTGCAGCTTAAAAATCTGACTCTCTCTCTCTCTCTCTCTCTCTCTCTCTCTCTCAGCCACAAATTTGAAGAAGTAATACACAGGTAAGCAAGTGCAGGAACATAAAATCCAGTTTTGCCTAGATTAGGAGGGAGTTGATTATCTTTCTTATTTAAATAATGCATTTATGAAACATACAAAAAGTACAGCAAATAACTAAACAAACACCCATGTATTCACCACAGAGAACTAACAATTGTTAAATTTTTCCATGCTGCTTAAGGTTTTTTAAGAGAAATCAAACATGACATGCCGTGTCCCATTTCCTAAGAGACAACTCTCCTGAAGTTACTGTGTATCCTTTCATCTACATATTTAAGTGTTACTACATGTGTTTCCATAAAAGCATATAGATTATTTTATACATTTTTGATTTTTAGAGAATGGTTTCATGCTATTTATACTATTCTGCAACTTGCTTACTTAGGAGACCATTGTGAATAAGGCTTTAACAATCATCTTTATAACAAAACATCCCCCTGTTTATATATGACTGTCTCTGGAGTATATACACCTCAAAGTGGAACTGCTGGATCACAGAGTCTGGATATCTTACATTTTACTAAATACTGCTGAATCAGCTGTATCCACAAGCATTATAAGCAAGATCCCTTTATTCCACGTTCTTGTTGCTACTTGGTATTAATTGCTTCAAATTTTTGCCAAACTGATAGCTAGGAAGTAGCATCTCATTGGTTTTTTTTCTTTTCTGGATCCTAGTAAGATGGAATATTTCAGATATTTACTGGCTATTCAGGATTCTTCTTCTGTGAACTGCTTCATCTTTATCCTATGATCATTTTTAGTGGCTTATTTATCTTTTCCCTATTAATATGTGGAATTCTTCATATAGCCTGGATATTTATTCTCGATGGGTCACATACAGGCAAATATCTGCTCCCACCTATGACTTCATTTCTTTCCAGCTGTGCTCTGATGCAATTCTGTCTCCACACCAAACCACTCTTCCTAAATCATCTGTAATATTTGCTGTCACTTATAAGGCATGGTTTTGCCAAGCAAGTCTTCTGGTGGTTGCTTGTTTTTATCTTTGGCATGAAGCTTGCAATTCTAGTAACTTCCATAGGGGGTTGATTTTGTTTTTGGTGTGGGAGTTCAAGGATTAAGCAATTGAGGGGTTTTCCCCCCATTCCAACCAGTTCTGGTTCTTTAACACCAACCAGGTGTCCAGTTCAATTCTGGCACTAACTACCCAGAGTCATCATCAGACTCTACAGTTTTAAGCGCTCAGTCCCACAAGACCACCCCCACTCCAGTAGCCTGTCACACGTATTGGGTCCCCAGGACACCCACCATTCTGTCTGGCTACTAATTCAGGGGCACCCACAAGCCCCCCTCAGTTTCCAAAATGCACTAGAACAATTCACAGAACTCAGAAAAGCACTTTATTTATTATAACCAGTTTATCATAAGGGATACAACTCAGGAAAAGTCAAATGAAAGCAATAAACAGGGCACAGGATGGGAGCTTCCACGCCCTTTCCAGCAAACCGCCCACCTAGCATCTCAACGTGTCACCATTCCACAAGGTCCCCAAACCCCGTTGCTAAGAAATTTTACAGCAGTTCCATTATGCAGGCATGGGGGATTAAGACATTGGCAATTGGTGATTGAAAATCACCAGCTCATCTCCCCTCCCAGGAGGCTGGGGCTGAAAACTCCAGCGCTCTGATCATGTGGTTGGTCCTCTGGTGGCCAGCCCTGAAGCAGAGGCAATCTAGGGGCCCACTGGAGTCACTTCATCAGCATAAAGCCAGGTGTGGTTGACTGGGACTCATTATGAATAACAAAAGATACTCGTATCGCTCAGGAAATTCCAAAGTTTTCAGAAGGGCTGTGCCAGGAACCAGGGACAGAGACCAAATAGTATTTCTTATTAAACCACAGCCATTAATGAGAAAGATGAAGCCAACTTTATAACCAGATCGATTTTCATCTATTGAATTTGTTAAAAGATTACATTCCTTGTTTCATAATTAACAATTAGTTATCTAATAAGCTAAGAGCAGAGTTTACAGAAATATGACACCAAGGTAAAGGTCACAGATACTATTGATAACCTCAAGAAAAACAACCATTTGTGCAGTACCTCTAGGTTTTCACTTCAAGAGATTAACCCTGATCTGTGGCACCTTCCCTGACGTCAGCACCACAGGCAGAGCAGAGCGCCCACCTGAGGCTGCCCGCAGCACTCGCTGCACTGAGATGGCAGGTCACCAGGGCTTGAGGGAAGGAGTCAGAGCTGAGAGGGATTAGCTTGCTTCAGTTCCCTTGGTTAGGACTTCCCTCCATTCCTGCTTCGGGCTAACCTTTATTACCTATATACAAAGTGTCCCTGTGCCAAAACCCAAACGAAGCTGGACAGGAGTGTGCTGGGTCGTGGGCATCCCTGGATTCCTTTCTTTGTCATTTAAACAGATTACTATTAGCAACCAAGTTGCAAGTTCATTCATTCAACCTAATCCTACCAGTGGCCTTCACTGCAAGAGTTTGTTTTCTAACATCTACAACCAAGTTCAGACTTCAGATAGACACACTCCTGTCCCATATTAAAGTGAATGCTTCTTAAGCATTCACTCTCTGAAGGTTTAAATTTACAATCTGAACACAAGAAAATCTTTGTTTAGTGTAAAAGAAGTATAACATCCCTTCTGCAACCTGTCTCTACTCACAGACCAGAGATGCCCTCCAACTCAACCTATTCTCCACTTGATTTCTTCTTTTACCTCCCATCCTATCACTTTGCTTCCTTTATTATTTCACAGCTCCTAGACACCCAGAGCAGGGGGGACTCAAAGCCATACTTCTTGCATACCTACGGATGAATAATCATGAATTAAAGATACTGCATGATAAATATCAGATAGATATGATCAACTGGGGCCTTGCAATGGCTCACCTGACTGGGACCAAAACAAGGAAACCAAAACGCTTAGATCGCCCCAGCCACGAGTGGGGTCTGAAAGCCTGTCCCAAAGGTTTGCCATTAACTTCGGGAAGCGTGAGCCTGACCGTGGGAATGGACTTCCATCACGAGCAGCATGACTCACTAATGAGCCCTAGGGCCGTGGAAGGGAGACACAGGAAGTGTTTACTGAGTGCTTGGAGTTAGGGAGTGGGGTCACTGTGTCCCCCTCTTCAGCCTACTGCGCTGGCCTGTCACACTGAGGCTTTCTGCCTCTGAGCAACAGAGGAGGGGTGCTGCTCAGCTGGGGTGCTGCTCAGCTGGGTGAGAGTCTGTGACCTCCACAGAGCCCTGCTCCCCGGAAGCCAGGCTGCTGAGCTGACAGGGGATGGGAGTGACGAATGCTTTCTCTGTTCCACTCAGGCCTGGGTAACACTGGGTGAGCCGACCTCACCCATGCGGCTGGCTGGCTAAGCCACAAGGCTCTGAGTTCAGTGTTTTATAAGCATTACCTTCATTTACAAAATGGAAATAAGCCACTGTTCCTCAAATAGCACACTGTCAAGGAGACTTTTTACCACCACTCTGCTCTCCAGCTTCTCTCCTCCCCCAGGGCAACTGCTGCCCCTGCTCTCCGTGCTGATGAATATAACTATTTAGACGCACCCAGAGGCTGCTGTTAAGAAATGCTCTCTCTGAAGGCGCAGAGCCAGGCCCAGGGAAGGCAGGGGCCTCCTCAGCCTCGTCCCCTCTACAGCTCTCTCATGCACTGGCTGCCTTGTGTGACGGGTTGCTTTGTATTCTTCATGGCTGTGCATGTATGTTGTTTTTATGTTACCCAGACATTTTTTAAAAGTCTGTATCCTGGGAATGTTATTCAGCCTAAAGAAAGACAAGAATTCTCCCACCTGCTACCACACAGATGGTCCTTGAGGTCATTATGCCAGTGAAATAAGCCAGACACAAAGACAAGTACTGTATGATTCCACTCGTATGAAGTGTCTGGGATAGGTGGGTTCACAGAAACAGAACGCAGAGAGCTGGTCGCTGAGGACTAGGGGTGGGAGCAGAGGTTGTTGCTTAAGGGGCTGCACAGAGTCTCAGTCCTGCAAGATGAAAAGGTTCCTGGGATTGGTTGTACCACAGAGTGAATGTACTTAACACTACAGAGCTGTACACTTAAAAATGGTCATGTGTATTTTAACACAGTTTTAAAATAAAAGATCCTTTTCTCCTATTTTTTGTGTCGATTTCTCAGTAATACGTAATACCATGCACACAAATGGTACCCCAAGTCTTCATCAGAACATTTTTATCAGTCACTGTAGGTATTTCCACAACTACTATCTTACTTGATGTGATTTATCCTCATGGTAACCTTGCAACGTGAGTATTTTAGCCCAAACAGACTTACAACTTGCCCAAGGCTACTTGGAAAGAAAACTAGGGGGAATCCCAGTCTCTGTTTTCAAGTGAATATTATTTCCACCATTGTACCTCAGCTTTTTATAACCTACAGATCCAGAATTGAATTCCCCAGGCTCAGACTCCCAAGAAGTGTTCCAGAAACTCCTCCCACATCACCAGCTGAGGATACTTACTCACATGCCAGCCAAGGCTCAGGAAGTGGCTGCTTGTGTGCACTCACGTGATGAGAGAGATCATCACGCATACATGAGAGGCGGAGCTCTAGAGAGAATATTGCCAGAAAAGAAAATTACCACTTCATGCTCAGAGAGGGAAAGTCCACAACTCTCAAAGCCCAAAGGTCATGCAATCATTGTCAAACACAGGCGCAACCAAGCCAGAGAGAACCGACCTCTGCACAGGTTGCCATAGGCAACATAATGCAATCCAGTTTCCCTGTCCTTGGCATGTATGTGGCTTGTTCTCAAACCTCACAGCCTGAAGTATCTGAGCAAGCACCACAGTGAGGGAGAATGACCTTTCCCTCACCCACTACCCCTTGTTTTAGCTCCAGAATGGGATGGAGACAACTCTGAAGATACAGCCCTGGGGTGGAGCTCCTCTCTATGGAAGTAGAGGGCAGAGGCTGGAGAGTGACAGGGAGATGGTGAACATGAATGGCCAACAGATGGTGTGAGAATGGGAGGCAGTGGATGTGGCTCTGAAAACTTGAAGGGATTCTTCTAAGGCAGACAATTTTGTGGAGACGCTGAGCGACTGCTGCTGACACCGAAAGTTTACACAGGCAAGCTTTGAGGGCTCTGCCTGGGTCTCTACCTCATTACTCTCCCCTCATTACTTACAGGTAAGAGGTTGTAGATAGGGAATTCCAAAATTTTTTTCATTAAGGTCTCTATTTGAGCATCTTAGTTGTCTCTAAACAAACACTGTGACTCACTACATCCCCTTCTCCCCGGGGTCTTTCCTCTCTGTCTTCCCTCACGCTTACCTTCTCTCTTGTCTGCTTCCCTGATCTCCTGTCCCCTGAGAGGAAACCAAGGTCAGTGGGAGAGGGGCAAGGAGGTGGGCCCCACAGAATGACAGAGGAACAGGATTCACCCTGTCCTGGAATCTTCTAGGCCTTCTCAAGAGGCTGCCTTACAGGGGAAAGAGAAAAACAAGACCTCAGGCTTTTCCATTTCCAATAAAACCCACTGACTTCATATCCCAAAGCATGTTGTCTTCTCTGTCACTCAACAGCTAAAATATAAAGTTAAAAAAAACACACAAAAAAGTAGCAAAGCTAGAATATTTTTATCAACAAGTAAATATCTCTGAAGTCCCTAGGTCCATCTGTAAGGTACTTACACCAAGCTTGGGTAAACAGGGTAGATGCGCAGGAAGTATGTATTGTCCTGGTAAGCATATTATTAATGAGTTGTACCAGTCAGGTTCCAACCAGTGATCTTAGGTATGTCTCCAACCCTGTTTCCCCACATATGAAATTGGAGAGAGGCATGGATGAGGAAGAGAATACCTCCCCTTCTTCCCAGAGTTATGTGAGATCAAGGCGTCTGCAAAAGTTGTTGGGATAAGGCACATGGGACCCCATCACTTGTTTCTGAGCCACATTTCATCTCCATCCCATCCTCCTGCCCTCCAGGATCCCAGAACAGCGTGTGGGGGGTTGGGGGTGGAGAGGTGTTAGATGGAGAGCAGAGGGAAGGGAGGTGGGTTGGTGGGAGCCAAATAAAATGATGACAGCAACAGGACAGCAGGCACAAATGAGCTCTGCAAATGCTGATCACATTCCGTGCTGACAGTGAGTGCAGGGGAGGTGTGAGGTGGGTGCACATGTGCCACCTTCCAGTACCAGCTCCCGACCAGGGCCCCCCACTCGCTGTCTGATTTCCATGCCTGCTCCCCTTGACTTCCTGTCCTGCACAAAAGGTCCTGAGTGCTCAGCAGACAGTTCCATCACCTTTGAAGCTGGCTGGAACAGGCCTCAGAAGGCAACTTGAAAGCCAGGGGGCCAGGACAGGCAGGCTCTCCAAAGGGCAAACAGAAGGCTGGCTGGTGTCCTTTGAGTTCCAGGTAGGGGCAGTGTAGGAAGCCCTGTCTCACTGCAGACACATCTGGAGGCTGCAACTTGTCCCTTCTGTTTCACTGCACTTTATTAAGGAGACCTCGACTGAACCCTCAGAAACAGCTTTTTCATGGCTATTATTCCATCCAGAGGTTGTGGAGCAGAATGAGGTGGCATTCTGCTCCAAGCAGTGCCAAGCTGCCTACAGACCTGCAGAGATGTCTGAGGCTAGTCTGCAGGGGGTCACTGTAATTTCCAGTCAACCAACTGATCATTTCTGTTCATCTGTCAAATAAGATTCCTAGACAAGCCCACCCAACCAAGTTTGGCCCTTTTTTCTGGACCACAGGGGCATCAGGGATGCCTGGGGATGGAAGGGCTGTTCCCAGGCCATCTGATCAGCCCTCTCCCTGCACCAAGCTCCTTCATGACCCGAAAGGCTCAGGAACTGGAGGTCTCAGGCTATGCACCTGGTGGCCTGCTTAGCAATGATCTAGAAGAAAAACAGCTAATACTACTTCCCCCACCAAAAGACATCAGTTTTTTACCTTACCTGGTAATAATAATGGCAGCTAACACTTACAGAGCCTTTGATCTGTAGCAGGCTTTCTTTTGACTGCTTTTCTTTTCACATATTAACTACTTAATCCCCACCCTGGTCTTAATGAGGGTTCTCCATTTCAAAGTAAGGAAACAGTTTGGGTATATTTATATTTTAAATTTTCAGAGAGGATTCTGTGATCAAGAAACCCATGAGATCTAAAGGAATAAGCAGCCAAGGGTGGAGTTCCAAGCTCCTTGCTAGGCAGTCTATGTGAGGGGGTCTGGCTGGGGATGCTGGTGCCCACCCCATCCACCCAGAAAACAGGACTGAAGTGCTTAAGGGAGCGTGGTTCAAGGACATTTGCATGCCCTGTGGTGAAGCCAGCCTAAATCACCCAGACCAGGGGCTGACTACCTGGGAGGAGCCTGCTTCCAGGCCTGCACAGTACCCATGTGAACATAATGTTCCTGTGGATAAAGTGAAGGTTCCTGTGGCCAGGATTCTCACCTGGCCCTGGTTGGCTAGCTCACTACACACATGTGGGCAATGCATTGTTATTAACTCTATATAAAGAGCCCTGCCCAGTGCTCTGGGTGACATGGTGGCCTGGCTGCAAGGCTGCAGGACAGCAGAGCAGAAGCTGGAGTGGTGGCAGCGCCGAGAACAGAGGCCCAGAGGCAGAGCCCGGCTTGCTGCGTGCAGACTCACTCTGAGGGAACGGGATGTTAGTGATTGACCTGCCACCGTGGAAATAAAGTTGGGTATAACCCTTTCACTCCAAGAATGTTCTACTGTCATTTCTTTGGTCACATGTTATCCATAGTGAACTTGCCCTTGCCCGGGGCTAAAACCCATTGGCAAGACAGCTCCCTTGAGTTGAACAGGAACCCAGCTCTTTGGGTTCCCACTGTTGTGGGCTTGTTACTCTAAAACAGCTGGCTGTATATCCAAGGAGTACAGTCAGCTCCTAAGCGACTGGCCTGTGGGCTGGCCAAGGTTGCTGGGGTGCCGGGGTGCTGGGTAGAGCAGGCAGTGACCATGAATCCAAAAGGAGAAGGAGACTTGTATTTCTAGCTTCAGGGCCCAAAATGTGTGGACAGAACAGTGTCAGGGACTAGGGGGTTAATCCAGCCCTGCTCTCTGCAGCCTGGGAACAGCCTATCAAGGTGTGATTCTTAGCTAGAGGTGGGCTGGCAGCAGCCTGAGGGCTTCTGTGCTGGTTTCTTTTTTCTTAATCTGCAGCAACAAAGACCTGCGGTCCTGACCCTGGCTGGCCCACCCTGTGGATCAAAACGGATTTGCTGGGTGAGGAGCAGGGACCATTGTGGTCAGGCCCCTTGGGAACACAGGTTCTTAAACTTACCAAGACATTTAAAAAATGACCTTTAGTGTGTGTTTACGTGTGCACTGCCCAATTCCATCCTCAGAGATTAGAATTCAGAAATATTGAGAGAAGCTCAGGAATCTGCATGTTGGTAAGCATCCCAAATGACTGTGATCCAAGGAACCTGGGGACTCTGCAGGCAGCACGACAAGCAGAGCAGAGCAGAGCACCCTCCTCCTTGAACATGCGAACATGATCAGCATACACGCCACATTTGCATCATCAACTCAGAAGCTCTGGCCTCACCCCAGGGAGACCGAGTCTGCATGTACCTTCTGGCAAGATCCCTCCGTGATTCACAGGCAAACTGCGGTTTGAGAGTGCACAGCTCTCAGGTTCTCAAATGACATGAACCAAAATCACCTGGAGAGCTTGTTAAACTACAGATTGCTCAGGCCCGCCCCAGTCCAGAGCTGCTGATTCAGGGGGCAACAGCGCAGCAATTTGCATTTCTCACAAGTTCCAGGATATGCTGGTACTGCTGGCTCAGGGACCACACTTTGAGGACCACTGCTCTAGTCTAGAGACATTTTTCTTAGCCTTGCTGCACACTACCATCACCTGGGGAATTTTAAAAGCTATACTACCCGAGTCCCACCCCCCAGAGGCTCTGGTTTAATTGCTCTGGGGCCCAGCCAACGCATCTGAATATTTAGAAGCAACCCACGTGACTTTAATGGGCAGATAGGTGGAGAACCAATGTCCTGGAGTCAGACAGCCTGGATACAAATTCCAGCTCCACCAGTTAGCAGCTGGTGACCTGGGAAAAGTTACATAGCTAGTCTTTAGTGCCTAGAAAAGAGCCTCATTCCTCCATGAACCTAGTGATAGGCATGGCATGGAGATTTAACATATATGCTTGTGGATAAAATGAGAGTTCCTGTGGCCAGGATTCTCACCTGGCCCTGGTTGACTAGCTCACTGCATACCTGTGGGCAATACATGGCTGTTGACTCTATATAAAGAGCTCTGCCCAGTGCTCTGGGCAAGACACGGTGGCAGGGCTGCAAGGCTGCAGGAGAGCAGAGCAGAGGCTGGAGTGGTGGCAGTACCGAGGACAGAGGCCCAGAGGACGGCTGTGCAGGATGACTGTGCAGAGACGCTCAGAGAACAGCTGTGCAGACAGAGGGGCCCAGAGGCAGAGACCGGCTTGCTGCATGCAGACTCACTCTGAGTGAATGGGATTTTAGTGACTGACCTGCCACCTGGAAATAAAGTTGGGTAAAACCCTTTCACCCTGAGAATGTTTTGCTGTGATTTTCTTTGGTCACATTGAATCCATGGCGAACTTGCCCTGGGCTGAAACCCATTGGCAAGACAATGCTTCAATGGGATTCAAACAAGATGTCAGCAGGCAAGTCTTTCTCCATATCTGCAGCTCAAAAATATCTGCTGCCCTACCTTCCACATGTTGTATATTTTATCTCCTTACATCAAGATAAGAAAAGTGACCCCTGACTGAGTGTTCACCAGGTGGCAAGTACCTTAAGCACATAATCTCCTTTAATTCAATCTTTGCAGCAACCTATAGGGTTGATATTATATCCATTTCCCCAGTGAGGAAATTGAGGCTCCAAGAGATCAACTGACTTGCCCAAACTAGCATGTCTGGAAAGCAGGAGTCAGAGTTTGAATTTCAGACAGACTCTGGAGTTATCACTGCCTCCTGTCCCCCAGTGGCTCTGCCCCTTCTCCACCCAGAAGCTTCTGCAAGGCACTGGGCAGGTGAGGCGGAGACCACCCCAAGGGCACACCCTTCCCTCACAGGTGTACCTGACACTGCCTGCGACTTGAGTTGATTTACCATCATTACAGGCCCAGCAACACATCCCCAGATGCAAATAAGATTACATTTCCCAACTGAGACAAATGGATTTTTTTTTTTAAAGACATCAGAACAAAGCTGCTCTACTAAGCTCTCCACGAAGGTGCAAATTGCTAATCTGATCTGAATGTGTCACTGGTTCACTTGGGCTTCAACAAAAGGTTTTGATACAAGAGTCAAAGAATAATAAATAAAAGTTTCTGATATGAGTTCTACTCATATTTGAGCTTAAAATGAATTCTTGCTTGTCTGTTGTGGGAGCCAATTTCTGTATTTAAAAATGGAGTTGGCAAGCAAAACAAGGAGACAGAAATGAACCAATACAATCAAGAGTAGGGATTAATTAAGGTCCTAGAGTTTGCCGCAGAACAGGAACAAAGGAAGGATGGTAATAGTGCTTTTCCCAAGAAAGACAAGTTGGATTTTTATATATGTATGTTTCTGGAGAAATAATTTAATTTTGACACCATCTCCACAAATCAAGTGGGTTTATCTTTCTCTTGTGGAGAGTGAAGATTGCCCTTTTTCTGGCCAGAGGGGAATCTCATTTCCCCTCTTCTTATCAGTTATTAGAAATCTAAATATTGTTTCAAATGGATATGTTTAATATTTCAGACTATATAATGTGTCCAGCACAAAAGGACAACATCAGTAGGCAGGTGATAAAGGGTAGAAAGGAGATGAGAAAGAATCCTGAACTGCATGACCAAAGATTTGTCTCCAGTCTATCCCTCCTCATTCTAGGAGGCTTGGCTTGCAGGCTGTCTTCTTATTCTTGAACTTCTTCAATACTGAAAGTGAAGAATATAACAAGGGGGATTCCCCCCACTTCCCGCTCCACACTATAGATACGGTCCAGTAACACTGATTTAACATCCACTGTATAAAGCAAATTACCAATGATTCCAAATGATTTTGTATATACAGAAACTAAGATATAGCTCACTAAAAACACTACCCCCTAAAATATTCTGACAACAAAATTCTGACAGTAAAACTTGACCTACATCATATATGGGGCAGCTTAGTGGCACATTTTTCCTTTGTAGCCTTTTCCATATCTCAGAGATGTCCTTTGCCATTGGCTGCCACCTCTCTCACCTCCTCTCCTATCTAAAAATCTGGTGGCATCTCACCTCCTCCTGGACTGTAGCTGCCCTGTTTGCTCTTTCTGGGTACTTAAAATGCCTGACAGAGCTAACCTTCAGTTTTGTGCGCCATTGCTGAACACCTGATGAACTCCAGACACCAAATATGTTACATTCTAGACTCCAAGATAAGTAAAATGTAATTCTTCCACACAGGCAATCTGGCAAGTTTAAAACTCAGCATGTCAAGTTTACCTGTAATGAGGGAAGCCTCTACTAACCCATATGATGGGATCAGCATGAGGGAGAGTGACAGTGCAGCCCACTCAATGACCAAGCGTGCTGAGCGTGTGAAGTGCTATGTGAATGCCAAGTAATAATGTTATGGTTTCATATGAAAGATGTGCATGTCACCCAGGAGCATCCGCAAGTCAGTAACATAATTTGCAATAACTCATCATTAATTAACGCTAAATTACCAGGCCCTTCCTAGGGAAGCAGCATATTAAACTGACATCAGTATGTGAAGAGTTCATTACGGTTAATGTTACGAGAACACAAACCAAAGGACTTAATAGTGGATTAGAAGGTGTTTATGTCCAAACACCTCCATGTGGGCTCTACAGCTGCCACACACCAGCAAAGATACTGGCTTGTTGCTAAGGAGGATCATGGGAGACGTGGAAGCTTAAGAAGAGTCTCTTCCAGCACAGAAAAATGAGGGATTTGGAAGCCATGAAAAAAAACAGGAGAGTGAGACAGCTCGCCCCCCTTCCCCTCCTTCTTCCCCTCTTCCGCACCATTTCCACCAGAGCCTGGGAGAACGACTTGGAAGCAATGAGATGAAAGGGGTCCTTGTCAACCTAGGGGAGCAGAAAGGATCAGATTCACCTAGGGAACAAGATAGGAAGAGGTGTCAGGTGAAGATGGGAGATGGAATATTTGGAAACTCTTCAGGGGATTCAGTTTTGCCACTTACCTTCTGTCTGCCCATTCCCCCTACCCCCATGTGCTGTCATGTAGTGATTATTGCCACAAAAATAAAAACAAAATGGTTCTAACTAACATAAATCTGTGAGGCACATGATTATAAATCAACACTGCCATCCCTAATATAATCACACATCTCTAGATACATTATCATAAAATAGAAAGACTGTACATGGCACACATGCTGATTCCCCAACACCTGAACTTCAATTCAGTAGCCGTGAGCCTGATCACAAGAAAAGGTCAAGAGCGCGTGAACCACACGGCGCCGCAGTGCACTGTGGCTGCGGCCTCGCTGTGACCATGAGTCCCCAGAGGGAAAGGACCTGTGGCAAGTGCACTTTATGCCCGCCCAAGTTTCTTTATTCAGTCATGGTAAGCGCTTATTGAAAAGAAAGATCATTCTTCCTGCTACTAACAAAATATTAACATAAAGACAAAAAGTCCAAAGCTTCTGTTTGATGAGATCTATTTTTTTCACCCATTTATTCACTCAGCAGACATTTACTGAGCACTATGCCAGCTTTCAAAATACAAAAAGGAGAGACAAAAAGCCTTGCCCAGAAGGCACTCCCACACCCATGCTAGTAGGACACAGCATCAAGGACATAAATACGCAAAGAGCGGTAAGACCATGAGGGGAAGACGGGTTGATAGGTTAGGTTGAGCAGAGCTGGTCAGGGTTGGAGAGGCCAGGAGTGTGGCTGGGATTGCCTCTCAGAGAAAGATTCATGTGGGCTGAGAATCTTCAGGGAGTCAAAGTGAAGGCCATTCCCAGTAAAGGGAACAACCTAAGTGGAAAAACAAAGGCACAACACCCTCTACAGCCCAGAGGAGGAAACCCTTCCTACCACCAGTCCTGCCCCTCTGCCAGAAATGATTGGACCAGAGGTGGACACCAGTCTAAGCCAAAAGCTGGGCCAGTTGGTCTCCTCTTATAAGATAACCAGACTAAATGAATTGCCTGCCTTGAACCTGAAACTCAGGAGTCAAGGCTGCCATTTGGGGCCATGGATCCAGAGGGCAAGGAGAGAAAGGGGCCTATAGACAGAAGCAGTAGGAAGATCTACTACTGATCCCAAAGCAAGAGGCAAAGAGAATGTTGGCTTTCCAGGACCCAGTTCTAGACCTGCATAAGGCTCAAGTGTTTTTATGGGTCTTGAGTTCTCTGAAATACTCTAGATTCCTTTGGATAAAGACCCCTTAATCTAAGACTGCTGGAGTGAGATCATGGACAGGGCACTCATACACAAGAGAGCAAAGGGTCCTGGGCAGAAGTGGGCTATCCTGCACCCCAGTATATAGTGTCTGATGCAAGGGTGATCACAGGCCCACTCATGTCAATCATCAGAGCCAGAAGGAAATTGGAGGACTGTAGACACAATGATTGGATGAGGGACAGAGGGGCTGAGTTCACAAGAAGGTCTTCACACCTACCCATCAGTTTTTGATAAAGATAAAATCTCTGAAGCACTTGCAGCTTCTCTGGAGAAAGGCATAAGATAAATTCAAGGTATTGTTAACAAAAGAGTCTTTCTTCTTTATTAGAAAGCTATTGGAAAGGAATTGCTTTACCAGACCACAGGGAGCTGCAGCCCTACCTCAACAGGTAACCTTGGAAATCAGACCCAATAGCTATGCCTTTCTTGGTTCCATTCTTCCTTTACCCACCACCCCCTCCAAAAGCACACTTCTACGTTAATAGCCTTTCATGGAACGAGATGAAGACCTCCTTTTCCCCTGCAGACAGAGCAGTTGCAGCTGCTGGCTGGGCTGGCCCCAGCCCTGCTGTCAGCTCAGCACCCATCACTGCTTGTTCTCGGTAGCTGCTGAACTATGGGTGGGAGCACGTGTGGCCGAGAAGGGAGACTTCTCACCTGTTCTTCCACAAGGACCAGCTCCTCAAGCTGAAGATGACAGACAGCAGCTTAAGGGATTCTGCTTCTGAAAGAACAAAGGGAAAGTCCCTCCCGGGTTGCATGATTTTTTCAGAATTCTTTCTGTGGGACAGGATGTTCGCGTCAGTAACACTACATTTAAGTACTTCAAATGTATATCACCATTGGAATGCAACATGTAGACCTAACAAAGGGCAAAGAAGAATAGGGAAATATCTGGTGTGAGGTAGATGAGGTGCCCAAGAGGAAGGAGTTGGATACATGGGCTTGTAGAAGCTGAGGCCAAGAAGGCTTGCAGTGGAGCAGAGAACTGAAGGGCCCAGCAAGCATTTTCCTGGTACTCTTGGTATTTTCTTGGCAGAAGCAGCAAGCAACTATTCTCTCCAAACATAATCTCTGTGAGCTTATTCCCCAGGAAAGAAACATCCTAACAGATGTGGACTCTGTGGAGGATACAGGATTTGGAGGAGTCTTTTCATGAAGCCCTCCTGAAATGCCCTCCTTGGGATACTGTATGGGGGAGAGGCGGGACTTGAACACTCTCCAGATCTCTGAGCCTGACCATGCCCACATGAGATGCTGAGATATAACAGCCTCCCACGTCAGACCTTTCATCCCAGGGATGCTCCAGAAGATGGTCCACATCAGCCACATGGGCACCACAGGGCCTTGGCATCCGCAGGCACATACTCGGATTCATTGTCCTTTGGAGCCGATAAGGACACGAGAATTCTCCAAGTGCAACCCTCTACACATGTCAGATATTACAGCACAGGCCAAAACATTTGGCTGACACCCAGTAAAACAAAGTGCTTCCTGTTTGCATCTTATACATCTACACCTCCACTGTTAGAACCTAACTTCTCCTGTCCAGCCAACCGCATGGGAGACGTGGTTCTGCTGGACTTGAACTTGCCCACCATGCTGACAGAGACTGGTACTTTGGTCTAAACGAGTTCTCCAGAATAGCTCTTTGGGACACATGACCTCTTACAATTTGTTTTGAGGTGAGCCGGGGTCCTGTGCTTCAAAAACAGCATTATTTAGGAGACTAGATATTCACTATTCATTGCTATGCAACAAATTATTCTAAAATCTGGCTGCCTAAAAACAGTATCCACAGCTTCTGTGGACTGGGAATCCAGGAGGGGCTTAGCTGAGTGTTTCTGCCCCAGGGTGTATCAGACTCCACAATCAAGGCACCGCCAGGGCGGCAGTCATCCCAGGGCTCCAACGGGAAGTACCCCCGGCTTCCCTAATTGATGAATCTGGTTGTTGGCAGTACTCACTTCCTCAAGGCTGTTGGCCAGAGGCCAGTTTCCTGCTACCATCAGACAGCTCATACATGGCATTTTTTCCATCAGAGCGAGCAAGTGAGAGAATAAGAAAAGGCACAGAAGATAGACACCACAGTCTTTGGGTAACCTAACTCAGAAATGACATCTCAGAGAATCCTAAATTCATTCCACATTGAAGTGGAGGGGATTACACAAAGACATAAATTCTAGGAGACGGACTCATTACGGGGTCATTTTAAGAGCTGCCTACCACAGACTACTTTACATGTGACCCTCTTCACATACATGTCTCTACCATGGGGTCTGGGGGAAAACCCAACAACCTCTGACTTGATTCCCCTGATCCTTGCAGTCATCAAACATCCCCCTTGAGCCTGTGCTCAAGGGCAGATGGGTCCAGGTGGCCATGTTTGTATATTTGACCTCCCTTCACACCACATCGGCTAGGAAATCTGACCAAAGCTGGGCCAGTCAGATTCCTCTCCAGGGGATGAGTCATTTAGATATACAAAGTTAAGCTGAATGGTACGTAGAAGCGAGGCCACAGCCAACACAATGTACCGAGCCAAGCCCTGCTCAAGCCGAAGTTAGGAGCCAGTGGAAACCAGGCAAAGCAGAAGGAGCCAGCCTGCCAAGAAAAGCCTGGAAGAAGTGCGCTCAGAGAGATGGAAGGACACGAGATCGCCAGACCTGAGATGGAGACACGGAAACAGAGAGAAATTGCCTCCGCCTCACCTCTTTTTATTTTTTTCCTGTCCATTCAATCAAATAGGGGGTATATTCCCACCCTCTATTTGAGCTAGCTAAGTGGGTTTTGTTTCTTTGCAATCAATCTCTGACTCAGCCAAGTCCTCCCCAGTCTATTTCTTCTGGAAAATGGTTAATATCAGTTCAATTTCACTCCAGAAAGTGACCTTTGAGATGGGAAGTAGTGTGCACATTCCAAGCAAAGCACATTTTTGTTCAAAGCAGAGATATGATTCATTTCCATAGGCCCGTTTTAAGAGGGGGGTTACTGTTGTCTCCATGAATCAAGGGGAAAATATAATTAAAGCAATGGGAAATTGACTTACCCTAATCCAACTAACTGTACAGCGGTCATGAAATTAGAACTACAGGGCCAATACACTTAGTCCTCTAAACCCACAGTAACTTCCAATGTAAAAATACACTCATACCGTGTGCATTCACACATTCACATACACACATGACCACGAACACTTCACCAACTAGGAAAATAAAGGTCTCAAGCACATAGCAACCTCTCTTCACTTCTCTTGATGTATCACAAGACAGTATGTATCCCTTGAGTGAATTCCCATGTGGATTTGCTTTCCAGAGCACATTTTCTAAGCATTCAACAGTCTGTCAATAAGAAACCACCTCACAGAGTGGCTTACAGGACTACCCCAGGCAGTTCACGTAAATATTGCAAACAGCAAGTTTATACTGCCAACTCACTGCAGAAACCCAGAAGAATAAGATTTTACAAGTTTTCTTTCTGAATGAAATCAGACTGAAAATACAGTGATAGTAGCTAGAATGGTGCTGCCCCCTCAATAGATGCAGCCTAAAGAAATGTCTTCTTTTTGTCTTACAAATAACGGTGGGTTTTTTTTTTAATTGCAATGCTAACATATACTCATTGTGGGAATTCTGAAATTCCAAGAGGCACAGAGGATAAAATAAAGCTAGTTATAAATGCTACCACCAAGAAATACCTAAGGCCTTCTAGTCCTTTTTTCATACTTATATATTTGGAAAAAAACTTCTTGTTTTGCCTTTTTTTTATTTAATATTATATTGCATAGGAGGCATGGGGAGAGACTGCTTGTGGATACAAGACTTCTTTAGGTAAGATATAAATATTCTAAAATTAGATTATGTTGATGGTTGTACAAATCTCTATACTAAAAAACACTGAGTTATCCACTTTAAACAGGTGAACTTTATTATATGTGAATTATGTTAATAGAGCTGTGTTTTAAAAAACCATATGAGATATCACTACATACCTATTACAATGGCTAAAATTAAAAACAAAGACCAAAAAAAATAATAAACTGACTTTTAAAAACAGACAATTCCAAGTTCTATTAAGTGTGTAGAATAACTGGAATCCTGGTGGAAATATAAAATGGTGCCACTTTGGAAGAATTTGGTATTTCCTTACCAAGTTAAACATATACTGGTCATACAACCTGACAACCTTACTCCTACGTATTTACCCAGGAGAACTGAAGGCATATGTCCATACAAAAACCTGTACACGTATGTTCATACCCACTTCATTTGTGTTAACCCAATACTAGTAACAGCACAAATATCCATCAACAGTGAAGTGGATAAAGGAATTTGGAACATTGAACAGCATACTATGTAGTAATATGAAGGAACTCCCAATAGTGGCAACAACATAAATGAATCTCAAAACCATTAAGCTGAGTGAAAGAAGCTGTACAGAAGAGACAAAATATGTATTGTTCCAGTCATATGAAATCCTAGAAAAGGAAAGTCTATCATGACAGAAAACCACTTACTGGCTGCCTGGGCCTGAGGGTGGAGAAATGCAAAGGGAAACAAAGGGGCAGGAGGGCATTTGGGGAAGTAATAGAAATATCTGTTGTGATTCTGGTGATAGTTACATGGTTATGTACATTTTCCTAAACTCATCAAGTTGTATGCTTAAAATTGTTACATTTTATTGCATATAAATTATACCTAAATGAAGTTCATTTTTAAAAAAAAGAAAACTATATACCCGAAGTAGGTATATTTTTGTATGTAAATTGTACCTCAATAAAGTTGAATTTTTTTAATCAAAAAAGTATATATTATATGGTGCCCATTTTCACAAGCCATTAAATGCTTTTCAAAAGTACCTTAATCTGAATATTATGCAGTTGTATACTATTCAGTGTTATAGAAGTACCACAACTTAATTAGCCAGTCCTTTATAGCTGAGTACTTAGGTTATTTTCTTTTCTTTTTGCCACTGAAAATATATTGTAATGACTATCTGTGTGCATAAAACTCAGTCTGTGTTTTAGGTTCTTAGACAAGGAACAAGAGGGTCAAAGGATAGGAATATTTTCAAGGTGCTCAACACATTTGGAACAATATTGTCTCAAAGTTGATTCCCTTCAACAGTAGGGATAGGAAGCCACAGTGATGGGAAGACGAGGTTGCTTTTCCTTCAGCATCTCTATTAGTGAAGAGAAGAACCTTATGTGGATTCCCAGTGAGAGGAGAATGGGGTTAAAGAGGCCGTGGGCCATTGTCCTGGTCGTGTCACCTGCTTGGTAAACTTGAGTCATTTTCACTCTTTGGATCCTGTTTTTTTAATCCCCAAAATGGGAGTGGTAACTTAGGTAAATATTTACTAAGCAGGGCAAAAAAAGCACCAACCATAAAATAAACAATTGATAATTGAAAATAAAAACTTGTGTTCATCAAAAGACATTAAGAGAAAAGACAAATCACAGACTGGGAGAAGGTATTCACAAAATATATATTCAACTAAGAACTTTTATCCAGTATTCCTAGAAACAATAAGAAAAAAGCAAGAACCAAATAAGTAGGCAAAAGACTTAAACATTCACTTCACACACAAATAGATGCAAAAATATTCAGAGCCAACAGGCAGATGAAATGTGCTCAACATGGTTAGTCATATGGGAAATGTGAATTAACATCATACGATCACTACAGAGCACCCAACAACATGGCTGAAATTAAAAAGACTGACAACACCAATGTTCAGCGAGGAGATGAAGCAATGAGAAGTTGTAGATTGCTGGGGGAGGAGCATATTGGTAAAATCACTTTGGAAAACTGGAAATAGCTACTAAAATTAAATGTATATACCCGTGTACTCAGCAATTCCATTCCTAGGTATGTATATACACTAGAGAAATTAATGAACATGTCACCAAAAGGCATGTCCAAGAAATTTCAAGGCAAAAATCAGCCAAAAGTAATAGTAGCCAAAGTCTGAAAACACAAACGTCTACCAAGAGAATAATAGATAAATTATGGCATATTTGTATAAGATAACTACACAGCAAAAAAAAACACAAAAATCCAAACTTCTGGTATTGTGACATTGTGAGGCAATGAAGGCATTAAATCTCTCAATGTTGAAAAAAAACAAGCCGAACTTAAAAGAACACACTGAATGATAAAATTTGTGTAAAGTTCAAGAACAGACAGAATGAATCTATGTTGATAGAAGTCAGAATAGTGATTACTTTGGCATGGATGGTGGAGGTACTGATCAAGAAGACGCAGAAGGAAATCTGGGGTCATAGAAACGTTCTGCATTCTGTTCTTGGCAGTTGTTACAAAGGTGTATACATGTGTCATTGAACTATTTAAGATGTGCACACTTTCCTGTGTGCGTGCTGTACCTCAATAAAAATATAAATGAAAATTAGGTAAAATGAAAGTATTGGACCAGATGATAGCTAAGGTCTTTCCAACCTTGTAAAGCCTCTTCATACCCTATTCGCTTTCCCTGTCTTCCAAGTTCCCCTACTCTAAAAGTTTTAACTATCACTCTACCCAGAAGGATTGCATATCGGCATTACATACCCTGAGCCTGCTGAAGTTCACTCCATCTGTTGATGTGGGATGAGCACTTCCAACACCGCACCCACACCACAACTTGTCCAAAACAAAACTCATCCTCTTCTTCTTCCTCACCCCTCCCCAGAGCACACACAGATCAGTTTGGCTTCCTGGCTCACAGCGATTTCCCTTTCTCCATGAATCACCACCAGAGAGCACGACTATGTGCCATGAATCTAGCTCCAGGCCACAGCAGACTGACCCAGGAGCAGGCACCACGTTAAACTGGGCCAGATTCTCTCTCCTGTGAATTTAAAGTTTGCACTGAAAGCCCAGAGGCTGCTGAGGCAATGAAGGCAATGTCACAAAAAGAAAGGCCCACAAGTTCCTCCCACTGAAGTTTCAGCAGCTTCCCTAGGTAATCCCACTGGTGTTCAACTCTTCCTTTTGGTTTGAAGGATTCCTTCTCTATATTCTAGTGTTAAACATACGTTTTTACTTCAACTAACTAGAGTCCATTGCTGTTGCTTGCACTCAGAAGAGCTTAACCATCTACCATCCCCAAGGCCAAACCTTGTCCTCTCTAATGCTCTGTTCCCAAGAATTATTCATGACTTCACCCTTTGCCTTTTTACCTAGTCATCTTCAGTTTTAGTTCCCCTCTGTTTCCTTTGAATCCCATCTGACTCACACCTTCTCAAAGGTCTTTGCCTTTCCAACCTTCTAGACCCAAGCCTATGCTCAGACCCTGATTGTCGTTCATCTGAGCTGATTTGAAGCAGGCTCCTCCTTGTTCTCCCTCTAAATCTCTCTTTCATGTCCAATCCATCCTCACAGTTCTGTTAGAGGGAGCTTCCTAAAGCCCAGCTCTGACCCTGCTATTTCAAAGTCCGTCAGGTTTGCTGGCTCCCCATTATCTACTAGAGTACAATTTCAATCTCCTACTGTGGCATAAGAGCCCTCAACAATGGTCCCAACTTGCCTCTCTGGTCTCATCTCTGGCTCTGTTATTTCTCCCAAAACACATGTGCTGCCTTCCAACTTAACTAGACAACTCCCATTCTCCCAACATGTAGGTTCACACCCAGGGCCTGTGATAACATTGCTCCCTTAAGTTTAAAGGGACCCTTTAAACCTTCCCACCCTTCCCACCCTCACGTCCTCTGTGCTTATTGAAACCTCACCCATCCTTTGAGACCAGATAAAATGCCAGCATGTATATGAAGCTTGTGTTTGTTAGAATTCATCAACAAAAGTGCTTCATTCACACTGCTGTTTTGGGCGTGTAATTGCGACCTCGAGTGGCAGGCATGTACATGTGCGTATGTCTGTCTCCTCCAGCAGACTTGTTTCTTGCAAGCAGAAACCAGGTCCTGTGTCCTACTGAGTCCCTTCTGCCCACCAGGGTTACTGGTATGGAATCCATGCTCTATAACTGCACAGGGTATTGAATTTTCTGAATCGGCCATGAACATGGGAGAGGAGGGATGTGGGCAGAGATGTAGGGGGACCCAGCAATCTGAAGAAAAGAGAACAAAGAGCAGAAGGAGAAAATCCTTAGGAAATGGGTTTCTCCTCCAGGACAATTTTATGATCAAAAGGGACAAATGCTGCCCCACTTGTCTCACTCCACCCTGGTATTAGTACTGGGAGATGAGACAAGACTGCAAACAAGAGCGTGGAAGAAAAGAAAGGGCACCTGCTTCCCTGCACCTGGCTCAGAGGCACCAAGGCCCTGTGACTATAAGCATCACTTTAGCTGTCACCCGTCTTGAGGGGCTGTTTTGTTCTCCAAGGCCCAGGGGCACATCAACCAGCTCTTTTTAAAATCAGCAGAATAAAGGAGGAAGATAGATCCTTCCACAGTGTTGCTACCCCTGGCAGAGAGTGATGGAGATAAAAGAAAGAAGAATGGGGTGGTAAAGCTGATCTGAATCTTGATAAAATGCCCACGAGGCCTAAGACTTCCAGGTGATGGAGAGCCGGCAAGCACAGCACAAGTCTCCCTGGGAAAGGGTGCTAGAGTGAAAGTAAGGAGGGAGGGAATTGAGTGGCTTTTTATAGCCCCTAATATCTTTCTGACAGCAGCCTGCACAGCTTCCATGTGCCAGGACACGGAGAAGATGAGTGGATTTGTCTTTCTTTTAGACACCATTACCTGGAGCACTGGGGGAGTGAAGAATAGGCTGCAGACTCACATCCCAGCTTCCCTCTCTTTTCTCCTAATTAAGAAAAAAGCTACAGAAACAACTCCCACATGTCCTCTACAACCCATCTCCATCACCTACAACATATACAACCTCAGGGGAAATAGGCAGCCCACTGAGCTACAAAGATTTCCTCCCAGCACCAAAAACCAGCACACAGCCAGTCATGAAGAGGTGAAGTTCAAAGCCAGTCCATCAGCACATCAGGTCATCCACACTAGGTCAACAACATACTTCAAGATGCATTAAATCCCTTGTAGGAGCCTATCATCTTTAAAGTCCAACAGCACTTTCCATTAAGAGGAATCACAGAGGTTCGCTCTTCGCAACATGTACAAATGATTCTGCTTGTTGATGGGACTCGGTTGCTTGAGTGTTCTGAGCCCTCTAACATGCATCGCAACAAAGGAAGAAAAACAAATACAATTAATGGGCCTACCTCTAGCAGAGTTCACGAGCACAGTCTTCAGGCCAGTGGATCTCAGCCTCAGCTACACCATCGAAGTAACTGAGGAGCTTAAAAAACACGAGTGCCTGAGCAAAAAATAATCAGAAAAGGCAATGATTTTAAAAGCAGATCAAAAAAATCTTCAAGATAAATTTAAAATACATGCAAGACCTGCACATTGAAATGCAGGTATCTCAGGTCAAGTAATAGAACTAATATGTGAATTTGGCAAGGTCTTAAAAGACAAGGTTAATATACAAAATCAATTGTATCCTTTTATATTAGCAGCAATCAGTTGGAAAATGAAATTTTAAAAATAATTCCATGTACAGTAGCACCAAAAACATAAAAGACTAGGAATAAATCTAGTGAAAATTGGCCAAGATTCACCCCCAATTGAAAATTATAAAACATTGAAATAAATAAGACCCAAATAAATGGAGATGAGCCATGTTCCATTTGGAATACTCTATGTAGTTAGGACATCAGTTCTCCCCAAACTGATATGTAGCATCAGTGCAATCTCTATCAAAATCCCAGCAAGCTTATTTTGTGGAAATTGACAAGCTCATTCTAAAGTTCGTATGAAAATGCAGAGGATCTAAATAACCAAAACAATTTTGAAAAAGAATAATAAATTTAGAGGTTTTTATGCTTTCTGGTTTCAAGACTTCCCATAAGGCTACCACAACCAAGGCAATGTTTATTACTATAAGGCTATATAGATCATGGACTAGAATAACAAGTCCACAAATAGATTCATATATATATATATATAGTCAATTGACTTTTTTCAAAAAGGTAACAATATAATTCAAAAGAGAAAGGATAGCCACTTCTAAATGATTTCAACTGGATAGTTGTTCCATATGAAAAAAATAAACCTTTACCTGTCCCTCACACCACACACAAACATTGACATGAAATTGATCACAGACCTAAGCATAAAAGTTAAACTATAAAACATCTAGAAGAAAATATAGAATAAAGCCTTTGTGGTCAGAGATAAGCAACAATTTCTTAGGATGCAAAAAGCATGAATCTCAAGAGAAAAAATTGATGAACGTCACCAAAATTTTAAGCTGCTGCACTTTGAAAGACATTGTTTTAAAAATGAAAAAGCAAGCCGTAGGAGAAACTATTTGATGTGTGTGTGTGAGTACAAATATATACTAAAAACTTATCAGGAATATGAAAAGAACTCTCAGAACTCAATAATAACAGAACAATTCAATTAAAAGAAAGACATGCTACAAAAGAAGATATGAATAGGGAATAAGCACACTAAAAGATGCTCAGTATCATTATCTCAGAGAAATGAAAATAAAAACCAAAATGCTGTATCTACTATTACACTCCCACTAGAATGACTAAAATATAAACACTTGAAAATATAAACTGTTGGCAAGAATGCAGAATAACTGGTACTCTCAGACATTGCTGGTAAGAATGTAAAATGAATTAAGCACTTTTCCAAAGTTAAGCATGCACTTTACTATATGACCTATGGATTCCATTCCAAAGTATTTACTCAAGAGAACTGAAAATCTACATTACCACAAGGTCTACACAATATTTAGAGGAATATGTTCATAATAGCAAATAACTGGAAAAAAGCCAAATGTCCAACAACAGGTGACTAGCAAACATTGTTGTATTCCATCAATGAATACTACTCAGCAATAAAAAGAAGTCAACACAGATGACTCTCAGAAACATTTTTCTGTGCAAAAAATGTAAGATTTCATTTACATGGAATTCTAGCCAAGGCAAAATCAATCTAAGTGACAGAAAGCAGATTAGTATCCTCCTGTAAGAGGAGGAAGGGGACTGGCTGCAAAGAGACATGAGAGAATTTTCTGGAGTGATGGTAATGTTCTATCTTGATTATAGTGGTGATGATTACATAGGTGTATGTATTTGTCAAAAATTCATGAAATTCTACCTTAAATGGGTGCATTATACTGTATATAAATTATACCCCAGTGAATTGGGTTTTAAAAATACTAATATTTTTTAAATACTGATATCCCATGAATATTATTTAATTGATGTGAGATATGCCCTAGGCATCAAGACTGTTGAAACTTTCCAACGTACAGCCAAAGACGAGAATCACTACTCTAGAGGCTAAGGAGAAAAATGAATGACTTGGTGTTTTGGGATGCCAACAAATGACTATGGCTCTTTTCATATGAGCACAAGCCAATATTAGACGTCACAAACTATCCACCATTGTCACAGGCCACTACCAGAGTACTTGTGACTCCCTTGGGTTTGCTGCTAGTTACAACAGAACTAGGGCATGCTGTGGCTTG
The DNA here is from genome assembly GCF_040802235.1 of Manis javanica. Taxonomy (NCBI): domain Eukaryota; kingdom Metazoa; phylum Chordata; class Mammalia; order Pholidota; family Manidae; genus Manis; species Manis javanica. Next base: position 19,999,706 of record NC_133161.1, read on the forward strand.
GATCCAGGGCAGATAGTCCCTTCAAAGAACCCTTGTCTTGTCTAGCGAGGTACCCAGGCAAGAGTCACGCCAGTTCCTGACTGAGGGCCTTCATGCTGCAGTGGCACTGAGGCCCAAGTGTGATACTAAATACTCAGGCTGGCCAGGGAAATCAGGAGGGCCTTCTAAGTAACGTACACGGGGCTACCCCCTTCCCTGACCTGGAGCAGACACAGGAAGAACGACTGCCAAGAGAGTTCAGTGTTCAGAGGGCCATGTCCAGGTCAACAGAGGCCAAGCTGGAATCTCCAGGCTGGTGCTCATGAGGCATTTTTCCATGCCTCACTTTGCTATCTCTAAAATACACAGAAATAGCAGTGTCAAGTTTTAGATATTTCATTTGTAAACACAGGGACCACTCTGAGGAGGAAGACATTTTTCTCCTAGTGCTGGTGAAATACCAGAGGCTGTCAGCCTGGGGCAGACTGTCTCAGTATAGCTGTGAAACTCAAGAGTCTTTTCCTCCCTGCCCTCTCCAGTATTATAACTTACCCACCTGTCAACATAGCTAGAACTTTTCACCCACCCACTACCCTCTTTGGAACCATCCAAGTTGGCAGGGGGCCACATGACAGTTTAGCCCAGAGTCCCAGCCTGCACTCCCAAAATGAGATGCCCATTACTCGGGATGCTTGGGTTCAAACTGGCTTTCTCACTCCTACTAAAGTCACTACATTGTTAAAACAAGATGCTGAGCTTCAATGCGAGCTGTGGAGTAAGCACATATCAAGAAGACACAAAACTGAATACAGTAGGGCACCACCCCTCCAGGAGCTCATAGCCTTAGAAGTGAACTATGAGGAAACTGGGAAATCTGATGATGTCAAGTAGATGGAGGTAGCACTATGGGAAATGTTTAAAATGCAGTCCATGGGAGGCCTGAGGGGAGAGAGTGCACACCTATCACTGGGGGCTTTCCTCTCCTTTAGTGGATCCCTGACTCTCATGGGATGAAGCCCAGATTCTTCAGCATGGAACTCAAAGCACTCGCTAGCCTCAAGCTCAATGCCTCTCCCTATGCATGCCACTCCAGGGCACCCACAAATGGCACTCTCTCTCCTCCAAGACTTTGTTCTTTTTTTTTTGGTATCATTAATATATACTTAGATGAACAACATTGTGGTTACTAGATTTCCCCCATTATCAAGTCCCCACCACATACCCCATTACAGTCACTGTCCATCAGTGAAGTAAGATGCTATAGAGTCACTACTTATTTTCTCTGTGCTATAGTGCCTTCTCCGTGCCCCCCGTACATTATGTGTGCTAATCATGCCCCTTAATCCCCTTCTCCCTCCCTTCCCACCCATCCTCCCCAGTCCCTTTCCCTTTGGTAACTGTTAGTCCATTCTTGGGTTCTGTGAGTCGGCTGCTGTTTTGTACCCTCAGTTTTTTCTTTGTTCTTATACTCCACAGATGAGTGAAAGCATGTGATACTTGTCTTTCTCTGCCTGGCTTATTTCACTGAGCATAATATCCTCCAGCTCCATTCATGTTGCTGCAAATGGTAGGATATGTTTTCTTCTTATGGCTGAATAATATTCCATTGTGCATATGTACCACATCTTCTTTATCCTTTCATCTACTGATGGACACTTAGGTTGCTTCCATTTTTGGCTACTGTAAATAGTGCTGTGATAAACATAGGGGTGCATATATCTTTTTCAAACTGGGCTGCTGCATTCTTAGGGTAAATTCCTAGGAGTGCAATTCCTGGGTCAAATGGTATTTCTATTTTTAGTTTTTTGAGGAACCTCCGTACTGCTTTCCACAGTGATTGAACTAATTTACATTCCCACCAGCAGGGTAGGAAGGTTCCCCTTTCTCTGCATCCTCGTCAACATTTGTTGTTGTTTGTCTTTTGGATGGTGGCCATCCTAACTGTTGTGAGGTGATATCTCATTGTGGTTTTAATTTGCATTTCCCTGATGACTAGCAATGTGGAGCATCTTTTCATGTGCTTGTTGGACATCTGAATTTCTTCTTTGGAGAAGTGTCTGTTTGCATCCTCTGCCCATTTTTTAATTGGGTTATTTACTTTTAGTTTTTGAGGTGCATGAGCTGTTTGTATGTTTTGGATGTCAACCCCTTATCAAATGTCATTTATGAATATATTCTCCCATACTGTAGGATGCCTTTTTGTTCTACTGATGGTGTCCTTTGCTGTACAGAAGCTTTTTAGTTTGATATAGTCCAACTTGTTCATTTTTGCTTTTGTTTCCCTTGTCCGGGGAGATATGTTCACGAAGAAGTTGCTCATGTTTATATCCAAGAAATTTTTGCTTATATTTTCTTCTAAGAGTTTTATGGTTTCACAACTTATATTCAGGTCTTTGATCCATTTCGAGTTTACTTTTGTGCATGGAGTTAAACAGTAATTCAGTTTCATTCTTTTACATGTAGCTGTCCAGTTTTGCTAACACCAGCTGTTGAAGAGACTGTCATTTCCCCATTGTATGTCCATGGCTCCTTTATCAAATATTCATTGACCATATATGTTTGGGTTAATGTCTGGACTCTCTCCATTCTGTTCCACTAGTCTGTGGGTCTGTTCTTGTGCCAGTACCAAAGTATCTTGATTACTATGGCTTTGTAGTAGAGCTTGAAGTTGGGAAGTGAGATCCCCCCTGCTTTATTCTTCCTTCTAAGGATTGCTTTGGCTATTGAGTTCTTTTGTGGTTCCATATGAATTTTAGAACTATTTGTTCCAGTTCTTTGAAGAATTCTGTTGGTATTTTGATAGGGATTGCATTGAATCTGTAGATTGCTTCAGGCAGGATGGCTATTTTAACAACATTAATTCTTTCGACCCAAGAGCATGGGGTGAATTTCCATTCATTAGTATCCTCTTTAATTTCTCCCATGAGTGTCTTGTAGTTTTCAGGATATAGGTCTTTTACTTCCTTGGTTAGCTTTATTCCTAGGTATTTTATTCCAGTTGATGCAATTGTGAATACAATTGTTTTCCTGATTTCTCTTTCTGCTAGTCCATCATTAGTGTATAGGAATGCAACAGACTTCTGTGTATTAATTTTGTATCCTTCAACTTTGCTGAATTCAGATATTTGTTCTAGTAGTTTTGGAGTGGATTCTTTAGGGTTTGTTATGTGCAATATCATGTCATCTTCAAACAGTGACAGCTTGACTTCTTCCTTACCAATCTGGATGCCTTTTATTTCTTTGTGTTGTCTGATTGCCATGACTAGGACCTTCACTACTGTGTTGAATAAAAGTAGGGAAAGTGGGCATCACTATCTTATTCCCAATCTTAGAAGAAAAGCTTTCAGATTCTCACTGTTAATTAGGATGTTGGCTGTGGGTTTGTCATATATGGCCTTTGTTATTTTGAGGTACTTGCCCTCTATACCCATTTTGTTGAGAGTTTTTATCATGAATGGATGTTGAATTTTGTCGAATTATTTTTCAGCATCTATGGAAATAAACATGTGGTTTTTGTCCTACTTTTTGTTGATGTGGTGGATGATGTTGATGGATTTTCAAATGTTGTACCATCCCTGCATCCCTGAGATGAATCCCACTTGATCATGGTGTATGATCTTTTTGATGTATTTTTGAATTTGATTTGCTAATACTTTGTTGAGTATTTTTGCATCTATGTTCATCAGGGATATTGGTCTGTGGTTTCCTTTTTTTTGGTGTCTTTGCCTGGTTTTGGCATTAGAGTGATACTGGCTTCATAGAATGAGTTTGGAAGTATTCCCTCCTCTTCTATTTTTTTGGAAGACTTTAAGGAGAATGGGTATTATGTCTTCTCTATATGTTTGACACAATTCAGTGGTGAATCCATCTGGCCTGGATTTTGTTCTTGGGTAGTTTTTTGATTACTGATTCTATTTCATTGCTGGTAATTGGTCTGTTTAGAATTTCTGTTTCCTCCTGGGTCAGTCTTGGAAGGTTGTATTTTTCTGGAATGTTAGCCATTTCTTCTAGGTTATCCAGTTTGTTAGCATATAGATTTTCATAGTATTCTCTAATAATTCTTTGTATTTCTGTGGTGACTATCATGATTTTTCCTTTCTCATTTCTAATTCTGTTTATGTGTGTAGATTCTCTTTTTTTCTTAATAAGTCTGCCTAGGGGTTTATCTATTTCATTTATTTTGTCAAACAACTAGCTCTTGGTTTCATTGATTTTTTCTATTGTTTTATTCTTCTCAATTTTATTTATTTCTTCTCTGATCTTTATTGTGTCCCTCCTTCTGCTGACTTTGGGCTCATTTGTTCTTCTTTTTCCAGTTCAAATAATTGTGACTTTAGACTATTCTTTTGGGATTTTTCTTCCTTCTTTAAATAGGCGTGGATTGCTATATATTTCCCTCTTAGAACTGCCTTCACTGCATCCCACAGATGTTGAAGCATTGTGCTGTTGTTTTCATTTGTCTGGTTATATTGCTTGATCTCTGTTTTAATTTGGTCATTTATCCATTGATTAAATTTAGGAGCATGTTATTAAGCCTGCATGTGTTTCTGAACCTTTTTGTTTTCTGTGTACAATTTACTTCTAGTTTTATACCCTTGTGATCTGAGAAGTTGGCTGGTAGAATTTCCATTTTTTTTGTATTTACTAAGGTCTTTTTGTGGCCTAGTATGTGGTCTATTCTGGAAAATGTCCCATGTGCACTTGAAAAGAATGTGTATCCTGCTTCTTTTGGGTGGATAGTTTTGTATATATCTGTTAGGTTCATATGTTGTTCAATGCCTCTGTGTCCTTACTTATTTTCTGTTTGGTTGATCTGTCCTTTGGAGTGAGTGGAGTGTGGAAGTCTCCTGGAATGAATACATTACATTCTATTTCCCCTTTTAATTCTGATCGTATTTGTTTCACATATGCTCCTTTGTTGTGTGCATAGATATTTATATTGCTTATATCCTATTGTTGGATTGACCCCTTTAACATATGTAATGTCCTTCTTTGTCTCTTGTGACATTGTTTGTTTTGAAGTCTATTTTGTCTGATACAAGTACTGCAACACCTGCTTTTTTCTCCCTATTAGTTGCATGAAATATCTTTTTCCAACCCTTCACTTTTAGTCTGTGTATGTCTTTGGGTTTGAAGTGAGTCTCTTGTAGGCAGCCTATAGTTGGGTCTTGATTTTTTTCTCCATTCAGTGACTCTATGTCTTTTGATTGGTGCATTTAGACCATTTATATTTAGGGTGATTATCAATAGGTATGTACTTACTGCCATTGCAGGCTTGGATTTGTTGTTACCAAAGGTTCCAGGGTAACTTCCTTACTATCTAAGAGTCATTTAGTACGCTATTACAAACACAATCTAAAGGTTCTTTTTTTTTCCCTTCTTTTCTTCCTCCTCCCTTCTTTATATATTAGGTATCATATTCTGTACTCTTTGTCTATCCCTTTTTATTATCTCTGGTGACAGCTATTAAATGTCAGAAACAGTTCCATCTATAGCAGTCCCTCCAAAATACACCGTAGAGATGGTTTGTGGGAGCTAAATTCTCTCAGCTTTTGTTATCTGGAAATTGTTTAATCCCTTCTTCAAATTTAAATGATAATCTTGCTGGATAAAGTATTCTTGGTTTGAGGCCCTTCTGCTTCATTGCATTAAATATATCATGCCACTCCCTTCTAGCTTGTAAGGTCTGCTAAGAAGTCTCATGATAGCCTGATGGGCTTTTCTTTGCATGTGATCTTATTTCTCTCTCTGGTTGCTTTTAATAGTGTGTCTTTATCCTTGATCTTTGCCATTTTAATTATTATATGTCTTGGTGTTGTCCTCCTTAGGTCCCTTGTATTGGGAGATCTGTGTACCTCCATGGCCTGAGAGACTATCTCCTTCCCCAGAATGGGGAAGTTTTCAGCAATTATTTCCTCAAAGGCACTTTCTATCTCTTTTTCTCCCTCTTCTTCTTCTGGTACCCTTGTAATACAAATATTGTTCTGTCTGGATGGTCACACAGTTCTCTCAGTATTCTTTCATTCTTAGAGATCCTTTTTTCTCTGTGTGCCTCAGCTTCTTTGTATTCCTCTTCCCTAATTTCTATTTCATTTATTGTCTCCTCCACCATATCTTATCTGCTTTTAACACCCTCTCTTGTGTTCTTCAATGATGGGATCTACATCCTAAATTCATTCTTGAGTTCTTGAATATTTTTCTGTAACTCCATGAGCATGTTAATGATTTTTATTTTGAAATCTCTTTCAGGAGGATTCATGAGGTCGATTTCATTTGAATCTTTCTCAGGTGTTGTATTCATAATTTTACTTTGAAACAGGTTCCTTTGGCATTTCATATTTGTATGTGGCGCCCTCTAGTGCCCAGAATCTCTACTCTCTGTAGCTGCTCAGCCCCTGAAGCAATGTCGGGGGTCACAGGGGAGCAGTGTTCATGCCTGGTGGGAGGAAGGAGCTGTTTCCTGCTTCCTGGCTGCTATGCCTGCCTCCACTGTCAGAACTAGTGGGCCAAACACACAGGTGTAAGCCTTTATGCTTTGTGTTTTCAGTTGCTGTAGGTGGGGCATCCCTCTAGCTGGCCTGATGCCAGGGCAGTGGTTACTGGTTTGTGAGCCTGAGCCAGGTACAGGCTAGCCAGGAGGAAGACACAGTAGGCTGCATACCATGGTGGGGGGCCTTGGAGCTGCATAGCCAGCCAGTGGGATGTAACGCCTGAAGATCATTTAAGCTCCCAACCTGCTGGGCAGAGTGCACCCAGACAATTTTGCCTACCTGTCCTTTCTCCTGAGCAATAAGCTCTGTGCAATCTTTGCCCCTTTAGCAGCCCTCTTGCTTTTAGGAAGTCTCTCAGTCTGCCCACCCAGATCAGCTGGATATGAATCCCTGTTTTCCACAAGCAGCTGGAATCTCCGTCTCTCCAGTAATTCTGCCTGTCTTAGCTTTCCAGCCCCACTAAATGACCAGAGCACCATGCAATGTAGGTTCATGCTCCCAGAGTGGACTGCCAGGGCTAGGTGTTCATCAGTCCCAGGCCTCCACTCCCTCCCTGCTCTGTTTCTCTTCCTCCCACCAGTGAGCTGGGGTGAGGGAAGGGCTTGGGCCCCACCGGTCACAGCTTTGGTTTGTTACCCTGTTCTGTGAGGTCTGCTCTTTTCTCCAGGTGTATGCAGTCTGGTGCAGCCTTCTTTCCTGTTGCTCTTTCAGGATTAGTTGTATTAAATTTCATTTTCATATTATATGTAGTTTTAGGAGGAGGTCTCTGTCTCACCTCTCATGCCTTCATCTTTATTCCAATCTACACAAAATCCTCCTCCATGACTTTTTATACGTTCTTCTCTCTCCACAGCGTATTACCAATCACCATCTGCCTGCTCATGTCTACTGTGTCACTCTGAGATGCAACATAGGGATCCTCCTCTGTGAAGTCCTCTCCAATCCTGCCTCTCTCAGTCCCACACAGAATCAGGCATTCCCTTCTCTCATTCCCATAATACATCTACCTTCATCGGTTAGGGTAGACAGCATGTGATCTTGTACCTTTTTACCAATTTGCCTTCCCACCAGACTGCCATATTTCTGGTGGCAGTAACCAGGTCTTTGAACCATGCATTCATTCACTCAGCTTCTTTTCAACAATTACCTAGGGAGGACCTGCTACATATGAGGCACTGTTACAAGCTGTCAAGATAGAGACAGGCAAGGTCCTTGTTTCTATGGAACCTGTATCATTGGAGGAAATGCAGATAGACAGCAGACTTCCTAAAATAACCCCAGAGTGCACTGAGGAGGAGAGAAGGTGGCAGTGAGGCTTGGAAAAGGGCAGCAGATACAATGCTATTGCAAGAGTCCAACTAACAAGTTCCAAGAGCTTGAACCCTTCTAAGAGCAGTAGTGAGGGTGCAAAAGAGGATTTACAAGAAGTCAATACAATTTCATAATTGAATGGAATAATTTAAGTTGACTCTCATGTTTCTGGCTTAATTTGTTTACTAGTTGTCACAAAGCAAGTCAATGAATGTAGAAAGTAGAGCTGGTATAAAAGGAAAGATGTTGAGTCTGATTTTAGACATTCAGAGGCTAAGGTGCCTTTAGGACATTCAAAGGAAGATACATAATATGTAATTAGAAGCATGGATCTGAAAGAGAAATAAACATAGTAATAAAAGCTATGGGAGCAGAGAAGCTCACTCAAAAGAAACTGGTTTAAATGAGAAGGAAGACGCTGAGAGAAGGACCTACACATATAAGAGGAAGGGGGAGAAGGAAGAGGTCTCAGTAAGGGGCTGTGAAGTTTGAATGGCCAGAGGTTTACCCAAAGTGCCAACATTTAGTGAAATGATCAGACAGTGGATTAGGCAACAGGACTTTGGGAGCCAAACCTATTAGGGGAACACTGAACTAGAGTTTCCTTTGCACTTTCTGTAAAGGTGAAAGATTCAGAAATTCCAATTCTTCGGCTCCCAGGGATTTTGTGGAGATGAATATGGTCTCATGAACCTTTTCAGAGAAGTGTTCATATGTGATAGGCATGGGTGATCCCAGGGAACACAGCCCAGAAGACCCCAACCATCTACATTTACGTACAAGACACAGGAGGCTCCTTAAACACAGAAATATTTTGTCTTCAATTCAGGATACTCACTTTTCTCCCATGGGCCAAATCTCTGTGATTTTTATTGAAAAGGAAAATTCAGCCCTGAGAGTTGCGATTCACCTAAGCATGAGCTCTGAAAGCTTCAGAACATGACTAGGAAATTACCACCTCACATATCTTCAGGCTTGATTATTGGGGCCTCACGGAGTCACTTTTATTGAGATTACTGATGACATCTGATGGCCTCTAAAGTGTTATATAAATCAAAATGCATCCCTCAGCCTGTTATCTTATCGCCTGAATCAATGAGCAACCTGGTTAGTTTTTAGGAAGGGACAAGCAGACCATTTTACAAATGAATGACAGGGTTTCTCTTCTGAACGTCTCAGTGAAGAGGGTCAGGGAACAGGAATGGTAAGGACAAGGACCATGAAACCCTCACTGGTCCTGATTCAGGTCCTTGAAGCTACTGAGAAGCTATCCCCGCCAGGCACATACCATCGGTGAGTGATCTGTCAGAATTACCAGAAGCTGGAAGGAGGCAGAGCAGTGGGCTTCCAAAAAAAGAAAAATAATAACAACAATCACCTCACACTTTATGGATCTGGAGTTTTGCCTTCAAGGAATATGTATGGAGATGATAATTTCACTGGAAAAAAATGCACATGGAAAATAGCTGGCCAGACAAACATTGACATGGATGTGATGTAGGCTTACATATTTATTTGCAGAACACAATGTAATAGAAATGGACATCATACTTTGCATTTATATAGCAACTATTTCTCCAAGGACCTCAAAGGATTCTGCAGCCATTACTGGATTCATCCTCATTACATGCTTGTAAAATGAAGGAGAAGCAAGGCTCACACAACCCATTTTCTTAAAGAGGAAGCAGGACCCAAGAGGATACATGGATTGGCCAAGGGCATTTTGTGAGGCATTTATTTGCTCAAAACCATGTAGAGACTGAAATTAGTCCCAAATTGTCCTTATACTTGCTGATTTTTACCTACAGATTTCTGAAAAGGAAATGATTCCATTTCTCAGCCTTATGATTCAGACCATCAGGTGGACAGTGTCCAAGACAAGGTCTGAACTGCAAAAGGGAAGAGTTGTCAAGTGTTTAGAATTGCGCTTTCCTTCAGTGACTTGCTGACACACATGTTTTTATGGACACACACATGGTTCTTGACAAGAAAGAGTGGGAAATCTTCCTGCCATTATTTTGCACCAGAACCAAAAGACAGGGCTCCATATTCATCCCTCACATTCAATGAATGGCCACAATGCACATTTTCAACATGCACTCAATACCCTTTATCATTTATTTCACAACTACTATATGAGCTACATATTATATCCTTGTAAAGGCAAGGAAACCAGCTTAAAAAGAGTGAATGACCTGCCCATCCATGGTCATAGAACAAGCCAGGCTCAGGATTTGAGTGCATTTTTGCTGATTTGAATAGCTGCAGACCTCTACCATGTTTTACTGACATGATGTCACTCCCCCACACAATGGGAGGCCCCAGAGTCATAGCCTAGAAACCTCTAAGAAAGCTGGAGCCAACCTGGGGCTCCAGTCCTGCTCCCACAGATATTCCAAACGACAGCTGTAAGTGCCAGTTCACTCCAGTCTCCCTGGACAGAGCCACTGGATACGGCCATTCTGAGCTCTCAGATAGTCTGAGCCTTCCTGGTCCCAGATTCACACCTTGGGTCCGAACCAAGCCTGAGCTGGTGGCAGAGCCGGCTGAGGTCCGCAGGCAGGAGAAGGATGGGGAGACGCTAGCCCGGAAGCTGCCCCCCTACACTCTTCTTTCCAACACCAAACACAAACACTAGCTGGCATCTGAGTTCCAACCATCACTGGGGGCACATGCAGGGCCTGTCTTCCAGGGTCCTCATGTCCTTCACAAAGAGAGAAATTGAGGTGCAGACTTGTCCCAAGTTACCAAGGAAATCAGAAAGTGAAAAAGCAGCAGACAGTTTTCCCTCATGTTTCCTCTAATGTGGATTTTTCTCACTAGGACATGGTATTGCAAGTGGTAGAGAAAGCCATTCTCTGAAAATAGCGGTTGGAAGGGAGAAGACCAACATCTTTAATGGAAGCTTATTCTACTTTAAGTGCCTTACATGCAACATCTCATTTATCCCCACAACTCAGAGGTGTCAGTGTTATTATCTGCATCCTCCAGACAAGGAAAATGAAGCTCAGAGGTTAAATAGCAGAGCTAATATGCAATAAAACCAGGACTCCAATGTGGATCCATGGGGCTCATGCCCCTCCCGCTGAGCCTCACTAACCTCTTTCAAAGAGTCTGACAGTGTGCCCTTCTCCTGATGACATCACCCCAGAGGTGCAGGGGAAGCTTGTGGCTCAGTCTTGGAGCAGGGACGTGAGTCACAGGTGCAGGCAAGGCTGAGCACGGGTGAGATGTCCTCTCTGCAAGGCACTGTAGTCACGGGGCCGGGGGCTGAGATGCAGCCTCAACAGCACGGGATGTCTCAGGGTTTGCTTTTCCTCTGGGACTGATGGTACAGAACAGTGCTGTCCACAAACCCAAGTCACATAAAATAGGGCAGATGAGGAGAAAGGGTACTTCATATTGAGAGTGCAAATCAGTGCAGCCATAATGGAAAACCTTATGGAGGTTCCTCAAAAACACAGAACTACCATATGATCCAGTAATCCCACTTCTGAGAATATATCCAAAGGAAATGAGAACATAAACTCAAAAAGATACCTGCACCCCCCTGTTCACTGCAGCATTAATTGCAATAGCCAAAACACGGAAGCAACCTAAGTGTGCATAAAAGGATGAATGGATAAAGAATTTGTAGTTTATATACACAATGGAATATTTCTCAGCCATAAAAAAAAAAAAAGAAAGTCCTACCATTTTCAACAACATCAGTAGAACTTAAAGGCGTTATGCTATGTGAAGTCAGGCAGAGAAAGACAAACACTTTATGATCTCACTTATATATGGAATCTAAACAATTAAAATTAAGAAAATATAAACTAATAGAAAAAGAGATCATACTTGTGGGTTAACACAAGCAGGGGGAAGAAGAAGAGGGAACTGGAGGAAGGTGGTCAAAAGGTACAAACGTGCAGTTAGGAGATAAATAAGTACCAGGATGTTAATGTACACAAGATGACCACAGCCAACACTGCGGAATGATACACAGAGAAGTTGTTACGAAAATAGATCCTAAGAGTTCTCATCACAGGAAGAAACTTCTTTTTTCTTTCTCTTTTCACTGTATCTATATGAGATGATGGATGTTAATTAAACCTACTGTAGTAATCATTTCACAATATATGTAAATCAAACCATCATGGTGTACACTTTAAACTTACACAGTGATATGTGTCAACTATTTCTCAGTAAAACTGGAAATACACATACATTTATAATGTGAGCCACAGATGTAAGCCACATTGGGAACTTGTTTACTTGTTACATTAAATAAGTACAAAGAAACATATGAAATTATAAAATGTACAATTATAAAAATCATAAAATTAATTATAATAGTGCATTTTACTTAAACCAACACACCTAATAGATTATCATTTCAACATGTAATCAATAAAAACAATATTCATGGACGATTTTACTTTTTTTTGTGCTAGGTCCTTGAAACCCAGAGAATATTTTACACTTACAACACATCTCCACTTAGACACATTTCAAGTGCTCAATAGCCATATATGGCTGGTGGCTACCGTACCGGATAGCAGAGGTCTAGAAGGAGAATGCATGGATGGAGGTTTGGAAAGCTTGCATTGTGGGTCCGGACTCTGACCAACTACCAAGGTAGCTATCATAATAGTTGAGAGCTTGGACCCTAGAACCAGACTTGCCTGCCCTTGAATTCTAGTTCTTCCCCATGCAAGCTGTATGTTCTTGGGCAAACTATTCAGCCTCCATTCCTTCATCTGTAACATGAGGATAACAATACCTACCTCACAGAGTTCGTGAGGATGAAATGAGGAAGTGCTTAGAACAGTAATGAGAACACAGGGAGCAATACAAAGGCATTTGCTAGTAGTAGTGGTAGTAGCATTCCCACTGGGACTCAGTTTCCTCATCTGTAAAACAAGGATGTTGAAAATGGATGATTATTGTGATCCCTGTTTCTCTGCTATTTAAAGGAAAACTGGGGTGGGAATCTAGTGCCATGTCTTCTCTCTGCACCTAAGTTCTGAAATGTGCCTTGGGTAGGGCCCCAGATCCAGCCTGTTTCTGTAGGGCACACTTACGAGGTCCTCCTATGGCTGCCATGGGGTGGAATGGGCAGGACTTCCACCTCATTTGTCATCAGTGTTAGAAACTTGTTCCTGCCATCCTGGGCTCCCGTTGGCTTGCTCTCTAGACAGCCTCCACGTTCTCACAGGTGTCCTCCAAAGACATTCACAAAGTCTCCAATTATAATCCCTCCACCATTTGAACCTCTGAGCTAGAAATCCAAGCTGGGCTTGCAGGTTGGAGCAAAACTCATTATTTTTTCCAAGCGCCTCCAGCACCAGCTTATAGGAGAGAAATAGAAAGAATGATGGCCCTGCAGCTTTGTCCAGCTGTCCTTGGGGCTGAGACATGAATGGGAAGCTGAGTGGTCAAAAGGCCAAATGCTTGAAAAGCTGCGAATGAAGACCCCAAAATCATAGCAATAGCTCTCCCAGGGGCCGCAGCCCAGGGAATCCCAGCTGTCTGGCTTCTTTCCCAAGAGACCAAACTTATGAGTTGTAGAAATTCAAGGTGGAACAGTCCAGTGGTTCAGGAACCTCATCTCCAGGGAGGCTGATGGGGGAAGCACATCTTCAAAGTCATCTCCAGGGATTGCTCCAATCCCTCCTGGAATGACTCGAAAGCCAGAGCCTCTGCTACACCTCTTGGAGAGCAGAAATTTGCAGTCTAATTTGTCTCAGCACCAGGAATTCTTGCTCCCCAGGACACTGACCAGACAGATGACAGGGCTGCTGATCTCGGAAAAAGCAGCACAGCTGAACCAGTGCCCTTCCTGCCGAGCTGCATTTCCTCCCAGCTGTTCATTTGCTGAGAGCTGTGTTCTTCCCTATCAGCAAGCCTGGAGCCCACCCTGGAACAGAGATGCCAAACAGGTGGGAATCACGGGCTCACCCATGAGAAAGGGTGCAAGCCCAGGCACTGGGCGAGGTAACAAGAACAAAACACCATCTCGGCCCTGGAGGAGGCCGGAAGAAAACTCAGAGACCCTCATGCTCAGGCCTATCAGCAGCACCAGGCTCTGAAGTCCTGTTCTCCGAGGCTGAACTGGAGGGATGTCTTTGCATGTCCCAGACACACTTACTAAATCTGAAATATTTCAGTATTCTGGCCTGTTTCAGGACCCTCACACCCACTGCTAAGGGCCACGTTCTCCCTTTATGACTTTTCTGTGAGCTCCTTGGCAGCAGAGCTGCACCCATAAAGAGCTCCAGAATCCCACCATCTAAACCAAAGAGGCTGGAGCTGAGGCAACAAAGTTGGCAGCATTCCTGTTGGCACCACCACCTCACACCCATCAACCTCACCCACCCACAGTCCTGTAGCACCTCTTGGATGAGCCAGAGGCACAGGTCCCCAGGGGTGCTGCCTGTCTGCCCCGTGAGGGGAAATGAAGGTCCCACAGGGCCTGGACCAAAGAGAGCTGCAAGTTTTCCACACTGCAGGAAAGACAAGAGTTTCCAGCTCTGGGGCCACCTGCGGTCCCCAGTCTCGGGGCCTCTCCCGGCCTGTTCCTTCTGTTCATTAGGTAGATGTGCCAACACAAGAAAGAAATCAAGGTCTGCTTAGCTTTCCCCACCGGCCCTGTCAGTCGTTCTGAGGAAGACAGCTCCTGCCACACCGCTCAGGAAAGGGGCCCCAGAGGTCCGGGGACAGCTCCGGCCCGCATGTGTATTTACACAGCACAATACTTGCTCTTCACGTTTTGCCAGCAGCCCACCTCCCCTGGGTGCCTCAGGGCAGTTTTATCACCTGGGAGGGCTCTCCGCTGCCACTCTCACCAAGTCCCTCCCTGATCATCAGAAGAGACAGATCGTTGGCTGTGCAGAGTCGCAGCTTTCCCCGCAGTGAGCTGTCTCAGTGGCTGACAGAAGGTTCTCCAGCCGGCAGGAGCAGGCTGGGCCAGGCGGCCTCGGCAGAACATCTCTCAACACTCTCTGTGCCCGGCAGCTGGGGCTGCTGCTTCCCTTGGCTCTCTAATGAGATGCTCTGTTCGAGATGGAGGGAGCAGACACAAATTCAGATCACGGCGTCGTTAACAAAGGCACCCCCTGGAAATGTGGGGAATGAGAGAGGTACTGGGGCATCAAGGTCAAGGTCAGACAGGCAAGACTGAACAGAAAGGATGGATATATTCCAGAGAGTTCAAAGACCATCCAGTCCTGCCACCCCCTGTATACAGATGAGAAAACTGAGGTCCAAAGAAAATAAGAAAGACTATTACCTAGCAGTTAAGAACAAGGGCTTGGGACTTGGTCGTCACCCCAGCTGTACACTTGCTTGCTCTATAATCTTTGACCTAATCTCCATGAATCTCTCTTTTCACATCTTTAAAATGCATATAATAAAGCCTACCTCACATGATGGTTTGTGAGGCTCGCATGGGATAATGAAGTAAATAAAGCACCTTGCACAATAAGTAATTGCATAACTAATGGTAATTATTATCAAGTAATTTGACCAAAATCATCCAGAATTCATCTCAGACATAGGACTCAAATTCAGTTCTTCATGTTTCTACATCTGTGTTCATCTTCACGTGGTCATAGACTTCAAAGCTAAGTCACCTTCTTAGGTGTTAGAAAGTCAGTGAACACTTTCATACCCCTACTAAAAAAAGTGGCTTAAAGAAACTAGGGGTGTATTCTTTTCATGTAATTAAGACCAAAAGTATAGCTCTGGGAAGGGGGTGCCTTGAGTCCAGACTCCTATTTTTCTGCCATCCTGAGCTCTTGGCTTTCAGCCTCAAGGTCACAAAATAGCTGCTGGGGCTCCAGTCATCAGGAGGAAATGGAATAGGAAAGGACAACAAGGCATTCCTTCCAGTAGAGACAGCCCCCTTTCAAAAGATCTCCTGGAAGCCCCATTCTGTAACTTCTGCTTATAATTAGACACCCCTGGCTGCAACGGAAGTTAAACAATACCTGATAAAGCCAGGGTTTTGTTAAAGAAGGTGAGAGGACTACTGTGAGTGTAATAAGCAGTTTCAGCCTTTCAGCCACACTCTTTGAGGTAACAAATTAAGTCACTCTTGCATCTGCTTCCCACCCATGAGCTCTGAAGGAGTCTCTGGATGTTCCCCATCTACACCTGCAGCTGCCCAGAGGCCCAGCCTGGTCAGGATGAGTGTCTTCCCACCCCACAGAGCCTGGCCCATGCCTTGCTGCTGAGAGCAGGCAAGGACTTCGTGGAAGGAAAGAGTGAATGAAGGATAGGCTGATCTGGGCAGCCCTGAGCTGCCCACAGCTTCCCTTGGTGCCTGTAGGTTTAGAGGTTGGATTCCTTCTCTTTTCCCTGATTACAGCAGATCTGACAGCACTGAGATGACGCCTTCGTAAGTTATGTTGTGAGTCCAGCTGTGTCTCTTCTACTCCAAACCCTCCAGAAGTGTCCCATTTCTTTCATACTAAAAGCCAAAGTCCTTCACACTGATCTGCCAGGCCCTGCATAATCCACCCCCCCCCACACCCGACACCTGTTTAGCTTCTCCCTCACTAAATCTCCTTCTACCCCAACAGCCTCCTGGCAGCTCCTCAAACATGCCAGGTACATTTCAACCTCAGCGCCTTTGCACTTGCTACCCTCTTTCCCCAGGTATCCAAATGGTTCCCCCCTGACCTCTCGCAAGGCTCTGTTTAAACGCCACCCTCTCAATGAAGCTCACACCAACGACTCTATTTAAAATTGCAAGCGCCTTGGTGCTCCCAACTCTCACCCTCCTGTACCTCTCCTCCTTCTATAAGGTCCTACCATGAACTTATTTATTTATTACATTTAGTCACTATGTCGGTCATACTTCCATGCAATTTATTCATCTCTTGTGTTTATTTATTGATGTATTGTGAGGACAGGGACTTGGGTCTGTTCTGTTCCCAACTGCCCCTCAGCACCTAGAACAGAGCCTGACACACATAACAAAAGCTTCATAAACATTTGCTGACTAAATACACGTATTAAAGTAGTTCTGTCTTGGGTAAAATTAGAATTGCCGATTAAGAAAGGCAGTCGACAGGAAAGGCATAGTTAAGAGTCCAGAGTAACTATCAGTAAAGACACAGGCATCCATATTAAGTCAGATTAAAAAAGACGAGCATTCCAAGACAGAAAACTGGTGATAGAGATTCACGCTATACCTTTCCCAGACAGATGAGTGAACACATTCTCTCTCTGTTCTGCAAACAAGTGTCATCATACTGCTTCAGTAGATGGAGAAACCAACTCCCAGCAACATTGAGCCCAGTATCTCACGTGGTCCTACCAAACGACTCACACCTTAGCCCTGGCTCACAGTCCTATAGCCTGAAAGGATACAGCTCATTTTCCAAACCAGGCACCACTGGGGTAATTATTCATTTTCTTTCACCTACAACTTTCTGTCCCTCCTCCTGAGCTTCTCTTTGCTATGTAGCTTTCACAAGCACCCTTTCACCTACAGGTGGGCACTTTTCAAAATAAGACCACCACGCTGCTGAAAGCAGAAGGGACTTAATATGAACATGAATGAACCATCAGGCCCAGGCAATGTCCCCTTCTATTTCTGTGCCGCAACGCCCATGGTCAAAGGATGCCTAGGTGACAACAGAACCAATTTTCTGTCCCTAAATCAGTGGGAAATGGGTTTTTTTTTTCCTTTCCTGCTGAATAATTTGGAGTGATTTTGAAAATGCAATGCAAAGAGAGCGGTCTTTTTTCTTTCTTCCAACCATGAAAATACACACTGCTTCCCAGAGCCTGATTACTGTTAAATATGACCTTTTGCAAAGTTTCTTGGCAGGTTAATTTATGATACTTCCAGATTCTAATGTACCAGGCAGTGGCTGTTTATGTGTTTGATGAAGTATTCTTTGTCCAGAGTTGATATGTTTTACCAGAACTTCTGCAGCTCACTCCCCCTTTCTCTCTCTTGCTCTTTCAATCTTTTACTCTAACTTTGTGCTTGGATGTTTAATCAATCTTACTGGGAAGAAAACATGAATATATTTATGAATTCTCAGTCCCTAAGTTGTCATGCACACTGTATTAGCTTATTACTATATCTCCCAGACAATTCTTCCCTCTCATCTCCTTACACCTGTGCCTTTGAGTTCAGGGAGATCGCAACTCAACCAAAATTACATTTAATGTACAGTTTGCTACAAGAGCTGCTTTGAGGGTCTGCGTCTTGAACAGGTGTATCTTCTCCTTACACCCTTATTGCCTTTACCTTTCTTTGTTCCTCCCTGTCTCAGAAAAAAAAATCTAGTGAACCAGACTTGAGCCCTGTGAGAGAGTTTCAGCCCAAGAATATAACTAAGCTTAATGGGCATATAGGTCCATTCGTGCAAGAGAAGCCAACAAACGTGAGTCAGGGATGGAGGGGACTCGGGAGACACTTCACCCTTAGAAGGTATGTCATCGAGGTCAACAGTGACTTACATGGAAGTGCCATGATAGCAAAGATTTTAGCCTTCCCTCTACAGAGCCTAGAATAGTGCTGACACACAGTAGGTGCTTGATTTTCATTGAGAGAAAGAAGGAAGGTCAGAGAGCAAGGGAGAGGAGGCAAGAGGACAGAACTGTCTAATGCACACTACACGCCTCTGCAGGCTCTTCTCACCATACCCAGGACTCCAGAGCAGATGAGCCCCACTTGTGAGAAAAAAAGACAGATGTCACCTCTACAGTGTGATCTGAAAGGCAAAGGGAAAACTGCCTTGCCTCCCTGCCCTTATCTTCTACCAGCCTGCCACGGTGCCTGCAATGTTCCTATTATTCAGCACTTAGGTTTACTACATGGAAATACTAATAAAGCACAAATTTTATCCAAAGGAAGTCATGCAGCTGGGGTGGTAAAAAACTTGAGACTCAGTCCAAGCTGGGTTTGAATCCCAGCTCTCTCTCTGTAACAGTATGATATCTGGCAAGTTATTTAGAACCCCAAAGTCTCTTGTTTTGCCAATGGGTTTCAGCCCTGGGCAAGTTCACTCTGGATTCAGTGAGACCAAGGAATGACAATGGAACGTTCTTGGGGTAAAAGGGTTTATTACCTGGCTTGTTCTCCTGGGGATAGGTCGAGCACTAGAATCACATCTGCATCCAACAGTCTGCAGGTCTGTAATCCTCCTTCGTCTCTGCCTCCACCCAGAGCACTGGGCAGAGCTCTTTATACAGTGACTCAGTCAATAATAGCTTATTGCCTATGGGTGTGGAAGCAGTAGCCTAGCAGCAGGCCAGTTACATCAAGTAATTTAGGTTCAGGTGAGGATCCTGGCCATAGGAACTTCAATTTTTCCCACAACTTTATATCCTCATTTATAAAAATGTGAATTCTATCAACCTTGAAGGGTTGTTATAAGGATGGATTAACTAACATGTAGAGAGCAACTGGCACAGAGACTGACAAAGACTGGAGACTTGAGAAATGTTTATTCTTTTTACCTTTATTGCTATGAATGTGTGGTAGGAAAAGCACTGGACAAGAGTCAAGAGCCATGAATTCTGGCTCCTGCCCTTCCATTAATGAGCTATGTGACCTTTCTAAGTTAACTTTACTTCTCTGGGTTTCACTTTCCAGAGGGACTTGACCTAGACTCATTCATTTAACAAGTGTTATTGAGTTCCTGATATGTGCCAGGTGCTGGTCATCTACTTGCATGATCAATACATTAATAAATATGTATGTGAAACAGCAGTAAGTAATTAGTGGTTAATTAAAATGTCATCCTACAATGGAGAGGTACCGGGTGGCCTGTTGAGATTGAGTACTCCAGGAGGACCCATGTGTGGAGGTGATTTATATACTGAGGTCTCCAACAACAAGAAGGAGCCAGACATAGGAAGATCAAGGGGAGATGCCATACAGAAGAAACAGAAAATGCAAATCTTTCCCCTAAAGAAAGCAAATTCAGATGACTTCTAAAGTTCCCTCTAGGTTCAACAGCCTTTGTCTCATGTTCTCTATGACTTTGTATATAACATTGGGATAAGTCAAATGACCATCCTTAATGGGCTGATTACTGTCATTTAGAGGTGGAGAGTGATATAGTTAGACTAGTTCTAGGGTCCAGTTGAACAGTGGGAAAATCAGAACAACACTGGAAAGGAAAAAGTATAGCTAAAATAGCAAAGAAATAATTGAGTGGTTGGGCTAAAAGGGGTTTTGTGACTGGAACCAGCTTCCTTCCAAAGCAGGTCCTTATCATAAGACCTAGAAAAACAAAGACAGAAGTTGGTTGCTTAAAGAGCTGGATGCTTTTCTGAAGCCCCTTCAGTAAAGCTGAAGAAAGGTAGAACCAAGGCAGACAGAAACTCCTTAGGTGAACATAGAAGTAAGGGTCTAGGCTAGGAAAATTCTGGTCTTGGGTGACAGAATAGAGATATTCATTCATTCACTTGCTCATTCACTCATTCAACAAATATTTATTGAGGGCTCACTCTTCTGGGCCTTGTTCTAGTTGCTGGTGCTAAACCACTGAACAAAGCAGGCAAAAAATCCCTAGTTCACATCCCCATGGGACAGATACATGGGAGTTGAGTGGCCAACATCCTTAACCTGAACAAATCTAAACCCTTTATTTGTTCTAAATACTGAGTGACCAACCCATGCCTAGTGCTGAATTGGTTCCTGAGCTGTATACTCACCATATCTGGGTGTGCAAACACACAATCACATATATTTATAGAGTTTTACAGCTTTCAGAGCACTAATTTTTCATCCTCACTCCACCCTACAAGCTCACAAAGGTGAAGGGGTCTGTCAGGGCTTGTCTCACTGAGAATCTGGACTCTAACCTGAGTCATCTTGGAGTCTCGTGGTCGTCCAGTTATATCCCTTTCTTCCATAGTACAGCACATGTCACATTGTTGAACTACTCTACATGACCCCTCCAGACTTCAACTTGGCAGCCGGGACTGAGAAGCAGAGCTGAGAACCCATCCTGTTCGTGTGTGACAGCAGCCATTTCCAGTTTCCCAGGGTAGCATACAGTGGTGGCATGCAGGGCAGTCTGCACTGTCAGGGCCCTATAGCAATGACAGTGGCATCTTGGTTGCCTTCATTTTGCTGCATAATTTGGAATATTGTTCCTGGGCATGTAGCCTACCATCCAGGTACTCCAGGCCTCCTGCAGTTATTTTGAACTGCCAATGTTCCTTTTAATAATAAATTCCCTTTCTGCTTAAATTAACTAGATTTGATCACTGTTGCCCAAAACTAAGAACTATGACTGCCACACTTAACAAAAACCTTTGTCCCCATTTATCTACAGGGTAGGCTAGTTTTTCTACAGTTAAAAAAAAAATTCTTAGTGGCATAAACCAGCAATCGTTTCCATCTTGATCATGATTATTGTGCAGCAGGTTAACTAAATTTTCCCAAAGGAAATTTAAAAATATTTGAACTGAATAAAAATATAATAACTCATCAAAATTTGCAAGATGCAGCAAAAGCAGAGTTTAGAAGGAAATTCATAGCATTGCATGTATACAATAGAAAAGAAGAAAGACCTAAAATCACTCATCAAGGTTTCAAATTAGGAAATTAAGGACAAGAGATAACATAAACCCAAAGAAGCAGAATTTAAAAAATAATAAAATTAGAGCAGAAATCAATGAAATTGAAAACAAGAAATCAGTTGAGTAAAGTCAACAAAATCAAAAGCTGGTTCCTTCAAAAGATCAATAAAATTGATAAACCTCTAGTCAGGCTAACCATGAAAAAGAGAAGGAAGATACAAATTACTAATATCCACCTGCTTAGTTACGTCTTCACTCTGAAAACCCTCCTGAAAAACCTAGCTCCTTTATGAAGATCTCCCTTGGCTTCAAACCCTCAGTATCAATTCACAAGAGGGGAAAAGTCCAAAGAGAGACAGAGGAAGGATGAGAAAAGTATGTGTTTCAAAAAACCCATGTGGGTAAGAAGATCAAGGACCTTGGGACCAGATTTCACTCCACTGAGTATTGCTCAGCAGGCTGCTGGACCTGTCCCTTCACCTGCTGCTGCAAAAGCTGATGGCAGGCTACAAAAGGACACATTAGTTGTTAAAAACTACAAAGTTGTGTTCTATCGTGGTCAAGAACACCTTAAGCAATTTAAGCTAAGAGAAGTGGAAGAAAAGGTATTAAACAAGGACTACAGCAACAACAAGGAAAGAATGAGCTGGTCCATATAACCAGGGAACCCAAGGGCAGGGCTCATTTCAGAAATCTAGATGAAGGGATCAATCTGAACCATGTCATCAGACCTGTCTCTACACACACACACCCTCGGTTGATTGACTTTGCTTTTCTGTTGATTTTATTTTCAGGTAAATTTCCCTCATATGCTACAAAATTGGTCACTTGCACCTCTACTAAGTGAGTTTAATGTATCCCAGACAGTTAGTTCTTGCAAGAAAAAAAAAAAAACAGAGGGAGAGACAGAATACTTCTGCCACTGGTTCCAGCAACAGTACCAGAAGGACACTGATTGATCAGCCTAGATTCACCTGTTATCCTTGAACCAATCACCATGCCCACTGTACTCTGATCTCACTGGATGCACATGGAATTGGCTTCTTGGGAGAAAAGGAATTTCTGCTTCCCTAGAAGAGAGAAGAGACTAACGCTACAGTTACCAGAGCTATCACAGTGGGGAGATAGGCTCGAGCACACACACACACACACACACACACACATACACAAAGCCCTTCCATCTTCAAACTGCACATCTTGAAAATTAGTTATGGCTCCAGAATCTTCTGAAGTTGAAGAAGACAGAATCACTTCTCCAGAGCTGCAGCCCCAATCTCATCTTCCACAAAGGTGGCACTTGCTGTGGACACTCAGCCTCTCCTCAGTTCAACATCTTTGTAACCTACCCCACCAAGAGCCCATGAGCATCTTGAGGAAAATGCTGGTCTGTATTTTTCTTTCCATCCTTTTACTTGGCCCAGGTATAATCATTCAACCAGTCTTGAACCGATGCCTGGACCTAGGGATCCACGATACACAGAATAAAGGATTTCTAAAAAAATAGAAGACAGTCTCTGACTCCAGGACCTTTTTACTTTGTCAAGGGCAATGAGAATGACTTTCAATGTAACAGAACAGATTTATAAATAAAAGCAGCAACGAGTGTAAATCAAGTCCATATGATTTGAATACAGAGGATGATCAGAGGATACCAAGTTACTGAATAGACAAAGTCAAGTTTCCACAATTAGAGAGCTCACTTAGAGACAGCTTTTGGTTCTTGTCATTTGTGCTCAAATCTTAATCACCATCAGTAATGTGATCCTCAAATGAGAGGGACACATGGTCTATGCAGAGAGCAGCTTGGATTGAAAGAGCCCATGGTGCTTTGATTACTACAGAGGAACAAGCCCTAGGGCTCTAATTCCTGCCCAGCTCTAGAAAACGCGAAGGCTGTTTCCCTTCCCTGGCCACCAGTACCCCACTCATCTCAACTGTCTTCCGTCTGGGAATAGGGAATTTCTCCGTTTGCAGAGAGTAAAAGTCCCTCCAATTCTTCCTCCTCTGACATATGCAGACTGCACATTAGCATGGTAATGTCTCATGCCATTAGTGAGTAACGTGCTGAATAATTAGGCTATGAAAATCTAACGGCAGGGATTTTTGTTTTATTAGCAATTTTCCATCCTATTGTGTTAATTTCATCTCATGTCAGCCGGCCTCCTAAGTAAACAATGATCACAGGCAGGCATCATTTCCCAGCACATTGTGCTGCCATGGGTGACTTAACAGACCAGAAAATGTCTTAAGTTGTCTTTTGTCTTGCAGTCTCTGCCTTCTGTTGATGTCACAGTATCTGTAGTCCCGGGTTTCTTACGGCCCTGGAATATTCCTTTCCTTTTTGTCTGTGTGTGTCTGCCTCGCCCGTCTGTTCTCAGTCTAAGCCCATGCCCACCCATGTTTCTCCTCTCCCCCTCCTCCTCCTCCTGCCTTCCCCTTGCCCACGCCCCTGTATGCCTACCTGTAATGGCAGTGCACTTCTCAGAACCTTTTTCTACTCAAAGAATTTTCACATCCACCTTGCATTCTGCCCCTCTGCCCTCATTGTCTCCATACACCTCCTTTCACTTCCTTCACTCTCCTCCCCAATCTGCCTGCTCTTCTTCCCACTCAGCCGACTTCGCATCATTCCTTCCTCTCCTCCTCCCCCTCCTTCCACCCTTCCTTCAACTTAGCTCTTCGGGTGCTATCTCTCAGCCCCCCAGCCCCCTCGCCAATTCATTTTCTCCTTCCTGCTCACTGAGATTCCAGGCTGACAGATGATTAATATGTGGCCCGGCCATATTGGAAAGTTTAATGCTTTTTCTCTGATATCCCCACAGTCATCAAACATCTACAAGTTTCTCCCAGATCTGAGAAAAAGTTACATTACTTAGGATGTCGTCACTGTCCAAGTTACAAAAGCAGTTGCAAAGGCCCTAGGAAAGACGGTGGAGAAAGATACTGGAGGCATTTCTCTGGGTCACCATGTGGGACAGATCTGGGAGGGAAGGGGTTACGCTGATCAGTGGCCCTTCTTCGGTTCTGCACCTTTCTCTCTGACTCCCACAGAGTATAAATCGGGGTTCCTCCAAGGGAGGACAGCGCTTACTGGAACTACTCAACTATCCAGGGCAAAGAACAATGAGGTAATGGCTACTTTAGAAAAGATATGGCCAAATGCCAATAACTCACTTCACCCATGCATCCAGAGAAGATCAATAACCTGGCAGGCCGCCATCTCAGGCAGTTGTTTGAGGCAAGCCACAGCAATCCATAGTTTTCATAATTAACCCATAAAATGAAACACACTCTCCCTCCTAAGGAGCATACATATTATCCCTTTTATTTTACCCACCCTCAACTCCTCATCATTAAGCCACATTTATCTACATGTCCTCTATAATGCCCAATACATACATAGCTATTTGATTTCTTAAAAATTTAATTAACTGGCTTACCAGATGCAATTTTAACCCTCCAAAGCCTGGCGTGACTCTTGTGCAAAAGAGATCCAGGAAAGGCGCAAGGAGCTTTTGAAAAGCACCAAGACCCAAAAGGACGTGATACTTTGTCACTGATGTTTTTGTGAACTATCAGGTACCCAGAGCTCTGCATGGAAAGTACAAGAAATGAAGAAGAACATCTATGATATCAAGAAAATACCGATTAGACAATAGAGTAAGAATAGATGACTACTAGATTGCATTAAAGAAGCTACACGTATAATTGTACTTCAAAACAGAAATACTTAATGTGGTTTCAGGAAGTCAATGTCTGACTTCAACCAAGTTTTAAACATTGCTGAGTAGAGGAACAAAACAACTGAAACACAAAGGTGGAAATGTATGTGGTCTTGGGTCACAGAAAAGGCAGCCTTGCTGATGTGAACAGTAACCACTACTGGGCAGTAGGAGGCTGGTAGAAACTGCCAGATACCATCCTGGCACAGCCACCTAGCAAGTATCACCCCAGCATTTGGACAACTAAGACCATTAGGTTTAGTTCACCATGGACACATCTTAGAATCAGAAATGGGCTAACCAGCTCTCACTTCTGACACACCTATCTTTCAGCTCTCACCACCTGTCCACATCAATATCCTGCATCAGGCACACAAACACCTTGCTCACAATGACTGCTGCACTAGCAAAAATCACCAGCCAGAGACAACTTCTCCCAGAGTCCCGCCCATCAGCATTCAGCACCGCGGCCAGCGCCTGAGGCAGCAGGAGGGGCGGCCAAGAAAATACAATCCCTCTCTTCCTCATCAGCCACGGGCTCCCTGGCTCTTCCTCTTGTCTAGGATGCTTCTTCCACAGGGTCCACTCAGGACCACTCTGTCTGGGTGTCCATAGAGACTGTGCTGTCCCAACATATTCACGGATTAACCTGAAGAGAAAGAGAAGGGGAAGCACCCCACCCCTACAGACACACACAGCTCCCTCTCTTCTCTAAGAAGCCTACTGCATTTGACAAGTGCAAACTCCTTCCCGCCCTCTGCTGTTTGGTGCCTGAGAGCCGGCCTCTGGAGTCAAGCTGTCTCGGACGAAGCTCCCCACACTGCAGGTGTATAACCTTGGGTAGGTTACAGAACCAACCTGAACTTCAGATCCCTCATCCACAAAATGGAGATGATAATAGCGTCTATCTGAATGGATCAGTGAGGACTACAAAACAGGGTGTCTACAAACCACTTAGCACAGTACCAGGAATCCTACCTGGCCACACCGGCCTCCTTCCTGCTGCTTGAGCACACTCCTGCTTCAGAGCATTTTAATCTGCTATTTCCTACGCTTGGAAGCTTTCTCCCAAAATACCACATTGCTTTCTTCCTCACTGCCTTCAGTTTATTAGGAGGTCTTCTCTGACTGCCCCCTATGAAGCAATACCTCCCTTTCCGCTGTGTCCTACCTCCGTTCCTGCTTCGTTTCTCTTCCTTAAAGTATATTACATTCTGAGAAACTAAATTATTATTTCACTTTTTTTTTTCTCTTTCCCTTTTTAGAATATAAGCTCCATGGGGTCATGGCTTTGCTCACTTCTGTATCCCTAGACCCATTAAACAGGCCTGGGTGTCATCAGTGCTCAAAACTAGATGCTGAGTGCATTATCATTATCATCATCTTCATTATTATTATTATCATCAAGATGAGGACTCCGAGATTTTGTTTTAATCTTTTATACACGCGCATGGCTTCTCTCACTTCCTGAAGTGAAAATAAAGGACGTTCTGATGCTCTGCTCACCATCGTCTGCTGTTGCCTGGTCCAGCAGAGCCACCTCCAGAGTTAGAAACTGGCAAGGGAGCAGGCCCTGCCTGGCCTGGCCTTTGCATCAGACGGGGGCTCGTCCTCAGTGCCCTGGGACAGCGGGTGGGGAGAGGGAGAGGCCAGGTCACACTGACTCACTTCCACTTCTCACCATATACATACAGCACTTTTTTATTTCTCTCTTTCTTCCTTTCTACTCAAGAAGCACAGACACTCATGTGTAGAAGGAACTTTAGAGGCCGTCCAGCTCTGGCCCTACCCAATACGTTCTGTTACTCACTTCCCTGTTACCTTCCTCCTATGCTAAACGTGAGGTCAGCCCAGGATCAGTAAAAAGCACTTGCTGTCTGCAGCATTTAGCTGCAAAAAAGGCTGTTGACCCATATTCTAGAAGCAGTAAAAGCCACTGTGAGAGTCTGGTATATTCAAAGTCTGGCACCTAAACGGCTAGTACAGCTGCCTCCACTTCCCCGTGAACAGTTAAACAGACTACGTGGAAGTCCAGCCTTCCCCAGAGAATACTGGGGGCATGTTGTGTTCTCTTACATTATTTTTTTTTATTTTGGTATCATTAATCTACAATTACATGAAAGACATTATGTTTACTAGGCTCCCCCCTTCACCAAGTCCCCCCCACATACCCCTTCACAGTCACTGTCCATCAGCGTAGTAAGATGCTGTAAAATCACTACTTGTCTTCTCTGTGTTGCACAGCCCTCCTTGTACCCCCCCATACTATACATGCCAATCGTAATGCCCCCTTTCCCCACCCCTGCTTATCCCTCCCTTCCCACCCATTCTCCCCAGTCCCTTTCCCTTTGGTAACTGTCCATTCTTGGGTTCTGTGATTCTGCTGCTGTTTTGTTCCTTCAGTTTCCTTTGTTCTTATACTCCACATATGAGTGAAATCATTTGATACTTGTCTTTCTCTGCCTGGCTTATTTCACTGAGTATAATACCCTCTAGCTCCATCCATGTTGTTGTAAATGGTAGGATCTGTTTTTTTCTTATAGCTGAGTAATATTCCATTGTGTATATGTACCACATCTTCTTTATCCATTCATCTACTGATGGACATTTAGGTTGCTTCCATATCTTGGCTTTTGTAAATAGTGCAGCGATAAACATAGGGGTGCATCTGTCTTTTTCAAACTGGGCTGCTGCATTCTTAGGGTAAATTTCTAGTAGTGGAATTCCTGGGTCAAATGGTATTTCTATTTTGAGCATTTTGAGGAACCTCCATACTGCTTTCCACAATAGTTGAACTAATTTACATTCCCACCAGCAGTGTAGGAGGGTTCCCCTTTCTCCACAACCTCACCAACTTTTGTTGTTGTTTGTCTTTTGGATGGTAGCCATCCTTACTGGTGTGAGGTGATATCTCATTGTGGTTTTAATTTGCATTTCTCTGATGACAAGCAATGTGGAGCATCTTTTCATGTGTCTGTTGGCCATCTGAATTTCTTCTTTAGAGAACTGTCTATTCAGCTCCTCTGCCCATTTTTTAATTGGGTTATTTGCTTTTTCTTTGTTGAGGTGCATGAGCTCTTTATATGTTTTGGATGTCAACCCTTTATCAGATCTGTCATTTATGAATATATTCTCCCATACTGTAGGATGCCTTTTTGTTCTATTCATGGTGTCCTTTGCTGTACAGAAGCTTTTCAGCTTGATATTGTCCCACTTGTTCATTTTTGCTTTTGTTTCCCTTGCCCAGGGAGATATGTTCAAGAAGAGGTCACTCATGTTTATGTCTAAGAGATTTTTGCCTATGTTTTTTTGTAAGAGTTTTATGGTTTCACAACTTACATTCAAGTCTTTGATCCATTTCGAATTTACTTTTGTGTATGGGGTTAGACAGTGATCCAGTTTCATTCTCTTACATGTAGCTGTCCAGTTTTGCCAGCACCATCTGTTGAAGAGACTGTCATTTCCCCATTGTATGTCCATGGCTCCTTTATTGAATATTAGTTGACCATATATGTTTGTGTTAATGTTTGGAGTCTCTATTCTGTTCCACAGGTCTGTGGCTCTGTTCTTGTGCCAGTACCAAATTGTCTTGATTACTGTGGCTTTGTAGTAGAGCTTGAAGTTCCCTTACACTATTTTGATGTCCCTCTATTTTGCTTTCAAGCTTTGCTTCCCAAAAGACACCAATACTAGAAGTGCAGTCACTTCTGATTTCTACTCATCACCTCTAACCCCCCTCAGGAACTCTGGTGTCACAGTTAAGTCACTGCTCATATGCTTGTTGAGGGAGGAGCATGGAAAAACAGCAGTCAATAATCAAAGGCCACCATCCCTTCAGCCTTGGCCTTCATCACTGCAGATACGTCTGATGTTCAAGTCATGTGATCTTTCACTGATCAAGGGCAAGGCCATGTCTGTTTAGGTGCATCAACCTTGTTGTTTAGGCCATGATTGGGTCTTTTACAAAAACTCAGTGAAGACAATATGCAAGAGCCTATGAGGCAGAACCTGGTAGTCAGGCTTGGCAGACAGTATAGAAGCTATAGCTCAGACCAATTTCCCCCTGCTCCATGGAGGAGAGACTGTGGGCCACCATAGTTACTTCAGTCGCCTTCACAGACATCAACTGGCCCAGCCAGCGGTTCAGCAACCACCATGAGGAACCATCTGTTGAGCACGCTAAGCAGCCCTGGTGACACAGGGTATCTCAAAAGAGGCTTAAATTCAAGATCCTATTGAATTAAAGAATTTCAACAAAGAAGCAATGTCTTGGGACTAGAAACCTGATTTAGCCATTAACATGTTATGATCTCCCTGGTCTCTGTTTCTGAGTCTGAGAAATGGGGGGCTTGGCAGTGAGGATAAATGAAATCATGCCTTTGCTCCTCCCAGAGCTCTCTGGAGAAAGTAAGATACACAGGCAAGGTTATATTATTAATGACATACTCAGGTGCCTCATAAAGGTTGGAACTAGTGTTAAAGGGTGGTGTTTAACCGCTTCGTCTCCTGACGAATACATCAAGCAGAATGTCCCGGCATTGGAGGAATGGCCTGCTCTCAGCCTTATCTGGATTCTCACCACGTGCACTGGCTTCCTGAGAGCAGAAGATATTGCTAAATCAGTTGCTCCCAAGGATATAAATTGTCCTCCCTGTTTGGTGACGCTCACTTGCTCATGTCTCTCTTCCCTGCCGCTCTTTGTGGAGTTGATACAGGCAATACCTCTACAGCCGTTGCCACGGCAGCCACGGCAGCAAGAGGCAAAGCAGCCTCAGCAGCAGAAGAAGCAGCGGTGAGCACAGCATCATGAGCTTTCCCTTCTCTTCATTTCAGGAAGTGAGAGAAGCTACGCCAAGCGGTGGGGAGGGGCTGGCGGCTCTAGAATCTCAGGTCTCCTCCGGGAGCCTGGCACTTGGCACAGGAACTGCCACGTGCACACAAGCCAACGGGGCAGCTTCCAGCCAGCACAGGGAGCACTGTCGCAAGGAGATGGAAAGAACAGAGCCAGAGCCAGCTTCTAGCCAGAGCTCAGATGTAGCCGTGACAAGACTGGGGAATCTCAGAGCCATGAGGTGGCACCAAGGAGCTGGACAGGTCTCTGACAAGGAAATCCATCTGTTCTTGAGACTCAGGGAAGGAGAATCCTTTCCTGAAGGTCACATGGTGATGGAAAGGAAAGGCCAAACTTTTCAAAAGGACTCAGGCTCTGCTTCGCTGGAAACAGACACAGGCGGAAATAAACACAGAACCCCACAGTAAACAGAATCTCTCAGCCCTCTGGGTACTGCCAACCTGAGCCATGCTTCTAGACAAAGCCTCCAACAATATTACATGCCCTCATAGTACATAACATTTGGATAGTGCAGACCTGGAAAAGCCTTCTAGAAAAGGCTTTTAAGTGTTGGCATCTGTGCCCAGGATTGCAGACCCTGCTCCCCACAGAAACATCCTCTGTGGGTGCAAGCCCCAACATCCCTCTGGATCCAGCTGCTCCTCTGTACCTTTCCCACCATCACATCCGGGGACTTTGGGCTCCAGGGGAGGGATCCAGGCCCCTCCCACAACCCACACCTGACCAAGATGCCCCGCATTTTTCCCAGCAGACACTCTGCTCAAACATCTGAGAAGCAAGCACCCAAGGCAAGGTGCAGGAACGAGAACTGTGCAAGCGTCTCTGATAAAAACACAGGGGGACCAACGCAGACAAGGGTTAATAGTGAGTTCTGAAAGCAGGCAGCCCAGGTTCAGGAGCTGCCTGCATTCCTACCAGCTATGTATTCTTGTATGCTATTTAACTTCTGTGCCTCAACCTCCCTATCCAGAAAACGAAGACGGAAACAGCAGCACTGATGCTCCAGCAGTATTGAGGCGCTCAGGCGAGACACTGCAGGGCAGTGCCAAGCAGGTGCCTGGCCCCTCGCCACTATGCAGTGACTAAGAGCACTGTGATGAGAGGGGGTGCGTTTCTGCAGGATGGGCAGAGGCCTGCAGTCAAGGAGGCGACTCTGAACTGTGGAAGGTAGAGGCAACAAGCCCTTCCTAGACCACCTGGAAAATTCCTAAAAAGAAATATGCCTGTGGACACATACCATCACTGACACAAGGCTCCCATTCTCTCACTGAAATGCCCTTTCTTCCTCTTCTTGACCAGAGGGACCTTCAGTGTTTGCATAACTCCTGGGCTCCTTGGTGAAATCAGGCTCTAAGGAAAGCAGGCAGGAGAGGCAGAGGGGACTCTCCTTTCCCTCACTCCTCCTCCGTGCACCCCGTGACTCTCTGCAGAGCCAGGCACCTTTCTCTCCATGGTCCTCTACACCTGTTGGGGTGAATGCCAAGTCTTCTCCCATGCCTGCCCCTCCCTCCATCCTGGGATCCCTCCCTAGCCATCCCTGCACCTGTATTTGTTAATCAAGTCACAGAGGACGCAGTAATTGCCCAGCAGAAAACACGGGTGCAGATGTTAGGGAGTGCTGGGGCAAAAGCACTAAATGAGATTCTTGTTTTCCAAACAGAGTCTGAGATTTAATTACAGCCTTTCCAAGCGCTTATTAAAAACCCTTATTTTTTTCCTTATTGTTTTCCTGCGTGGTGCATATTGAATCAGCCACTGCTGTTGTCTTGTTTTTGGAGCGTTCATAAAAAGAACCGATGTGGAAAATTGCAAACACAGATTGTACCCAAACAATATCTTCTCCCTTTGCTTTTCTTTCTGGTCTTTCTTCCTGCTGAATAACAACATTGGAGATTGTATTCAGTGCACATCCGGGCTCTTTCCCAACAGCCAAAGGGGGTCTTTACGACATGCTGAGATCATCGTTCCACCTGTCTGGAAGAGCATGCAGGCCAGGAGGAACAGGGACACACATCTGTGGGGAGGGGGAGACCACACGAGCCAGGAAGGCCCCCAGCAGGCAGGGCCACTGCCTCTGGACAGGTGTAGAAGCTGCTGGCCCCCAGAGGTGCAGCACTGCAGCCAGACCATGCCAGTTCTCCTGCCCAACCTGACTGGAGAACTTCCCATTGAAATACCCAGGGCCCTCTTGCTCCTGGAGGGCTTTGCATCCAGAAAGACCCATGGACTCCTCTTATTCCATAAATCTCCTCAACAGAAAAGGGAGTTGGTCCCTTGATGCCTTCTTGAACCTTCTCGAATTGAACATCCCATCTTGACAACCAGCTGTGCCCCCTGCCAGCTGCATTGCCACTTCAAGGGGACAGGGACAGGGGCACAGCCAGATACGGTGCCACTCGGACGCTCAAACTTTTCATTGCCCATTTACCTCTGAATGATGCTGCTTCTCAAAACATTAGCCACCCTCCCAGGCCTTTCACCAACAGGCTCCCTGGGACAAAGTCCTGAGGCCGCACCAGGGAAAGCACCGCTCCTGCTTTCCCCACTCACTGCCACTGCCACTCGGATCTGGAGCCCGGCTGCTGAAGGAGAGGCATCTCCTCACTCCACAGCATCTCCCCTCCCCGCTGCTCTGCAAACCAGAATGCTGGGGGGTGGCAATTTATGGGGACAATGCAGGCATGAGGGAAGTTTCTGATGAAACGATGTGTAAAAGTCTGTCCCTTCTTTCGGTCCCCCTGCTCCTCACAGTCCCCACCAGTAGCCAGCCACCCACCATACTACCCCAAGCGGCCTTATCAGGAAAGCCAGGGAGGGTGGAAGATGGAGATGGTTTCCCCCGTCCCTGCTCCAGGTTGGGACCCTGCTGAACTCAGACCCTACCACATTCTGCCCAGGTCCCTAGCAAGGCCTGGGTCACGTGACTCCAGAGCACTCGCGATTTCCCTCTGAGGTCCCTCCTGAACTTCTCTGTCCTCCAAATCTTATTTTTCAACCTCACATGAGGAGGGAAGTTGAGGCAGGAGGGAGAAGAAGAAGAGAAGGCAATTGGCAGATGCCTTCACAACCCTCCCATCCCCACAGAATTCAGGGGGCATGCAAACCCATGTGCCACACGCAGGCACACCTCTGGGGCTGTGGGTCTCACAGGAGTCTGGGTGAAGTGTGGCAAGACCAACAACTTTGAAAACCTGGTGTTTCTGCTGAAACTCCCCAGGGCTTATGTCCCCAGCTGAATCATGGAACTTTCGAGCAAAAAGACCATGCCAGATGCTCAGATTGACTCTCAATTTCCATTCCACCCTTCTGTCTCCAGAACTTACAAAGCTAAAAACTATACCTCCCAGACTGTCTTGTAGCTTAGCTTAGGTTCTGCCATCAGATGCATTTCTGCCAGATTTGGACAGCGGCACTGGGGGGGGCCACATCTCTGGAGAGGTGCGGTCACGCAAGCAGGGCCAGGCAGATGCAGTATTGGTGGTAGCCGGACTCCAGGGTCCACAGTCACATTGCCAGCTCAGCAGGTGTGGGGCAGCTGCAACGATGCAGCAGAGGCAATAATAATATAACCACGATAAACCCAGTGGCCTTCGCCTTTGCTCTTCCACCACTTCCAGTGATTTTGAAAAGTCCAAAATCTCTGTATAATACCCCTTCCTGCTTAAAATAACTAAAGTGGTTTCTGTTTCTTGCCTTAAGTGCCGGCTAATGCACGGTCTTTGGAGGTCTTTGCATCCACTTTGCAGATAAAGCTCAGAGAAGTGAAGTGACTTCTCTGAGGTCTCACAGCAACTCAGAGGCAGAGCTGGGACCAGACTCAGCCTTCCTCACTCTAACCCAGAACTCATGTCAGCAGCAGGGGATGAGGAAAGAAGCTACCTGTTTATCACCCCCTTTCCTTTCTCCCCCAAGCCCTGCTCTGCCAGCTCCCACTCGGTGGGTGGTGGGTGGTGTGTGAGCACATGTGTAAATACACAGCACAACCATGCGTGTGCCCTGGCACACATTAATGCAGCACATGACAATATTGAGGAGTTCTGTCCTGGAGCCACAGAAAGTCCAAGTGGCTCTGCTGCAACCTTTGTCTTGTGGCTCTATTAAAGTTCTCTTGGGGAACAAACTCTCATTTCATGGACAATTCAGAATCTCTATCCAGAGGAAATTGATGTTTTGCCAGGCATTTTCCCACTTGAGAGATAGTCAAACTCACAGTAAGAGCAGATAAAGACAAGGTAAGTCAGCAGCTTAGAACAACAAATAAAAAAGCTGAACTGATGAGAAAAGTCTGAAGGTGATGCAGCTAAAACCTTGCATCTCTCTGGGGAAGCTGTTTCACAGCTTGTCACCTGGAGCCCAGGGGAGAGACCCACCAGCCAAGATAAACCTACAGACAGGGTTCACGCCACAGGCTCCCCAGGAGCTCTGGACGCGGGTTTCCACCTGGGCTCTGCCTGGACTTTAGGAAGTCATGACCAAACCTTTGGCTCAGACAGATTCCTTCCAAGAATGGAAAACTGAGTCCACCTTGGGGCATGACAGGGGCCACTGGAACAGCAAACGGGAAGGGTGTGTGGAGGAAGAGGGGGAATGGAAAGAGATCCCACTGAAGAGCAGCGTATCTGAGCTTCAGAGGGTCATTATTATTCCCCCAGTCCCATTCTCTTCTGAGTCTAAGAGGTGCTGTGTTATAAGATCAACCTGGTCTACTTTGAGAAGATTCCAGCCCCACCAGTCCCAGAACTAGGGCAGGCCAAAGGGTACCTTCCTTCTTGAGCTCCCCCTCATCCTTCCCCAAACCCCATGGCTCAGCAAGCCCCCGAGTCCTTCATCCCCAAGACAACATACAGACCAGGCCACCCATGGGAACACTCATGTCAGACTTTTTTAAAATGAAAAAATAAAAATAAGGATAATGCAAGGTGTGTGTGTGTGTGTGTGTGTGTGTGTGTGTGTGTGTGTGTGAGCGCGCGTGTGCATGTGCAAGGTTGCCAACTGTCCTTTCTTGGGAAGAACTATCCCTCATTCTTAGATTATTCCCTTCCTGGGAACAGTCCCTTTTTCAAGTTAAAATATTCTTTCTTTTATAAATTGGTAATAATAGTAATGGTAGCTTTTGTTGTTTCAAAGTGGTGTTCCTTCCCCTTTTCTTTTTTAATATTCTTACTAGAAAAAAGAAGTCCACACCCTTGTGTTAGGCCCGGTTTTTATTTTTCACCAGTCTGTGCAGTGTAGACACCAACCACCCACCCTCTCCCTCCTCTCACCTTTGCAAGACTGATGCAGAAGCCCAGAGTAGGTCCTGCCCTGCCCTCCACTCAAGGGCCGTTTGCAGTACCTTTCCCACAATGCAGCAGGGAGCAGGACGAGGGGGCTACTCTAGCCACCTTCTGAAGGACATGACGGCTGAGACCCCACCCCCCTCAGGGGAGTCCCACCTTCTGGCCACCCTAGACTTACACCAACAGCTTTGGCACAGTTCACTGGAAACCATGCCAGTCATAGTCATTGTCCCCAGGAATCTTCAAATTACAAAACGCTGTTGGTGAGTGTGTGAGACAGGCATTCCGCCTCAAAACCAAGCCTGTCCTCTCTTCAGAGGCCCTGGGCTCTGAGGGAGTCAGGCACCAGCCCAGCAGGGGTAACACACTTAGAGATCAGCCTCAGCTTTGCCTTTACCAAGCTCCCCACCGCCTGCAGGCTCCCTCTGCAGGGGGTGGGGCAGGGGTCAGGGTGCTCTGCCTCAGGCTTTATCCCGGTCTTTCAAATGCAAAATCAGCTGAAGGGGAGCTTCTGGGAGCCTGTCCCCTCCTGGAGCCACCAACTTCCCAGAAGACAGGCAGGAGTCCTCGCTGCTGCCCGCAGTCATGTGCAAGCTGCAGCCTGAATCCCCACCAGCCACCTCCCTCACCTCAGAGCCTGGCAACTCAAGACCAGGCTCCTCCAGCACCCAGAGCCCCAGACCCAAGCAACTCAAGACTACAGGAACAGGCTCCCCACACAGAGGGGTCCTTGACTACTGAGCGCGTTTCCCACCCTCGCCCTGCAGCCAACTACGCCAGCCAGCCGCTGGGTCACCCACCGCAGCCATGGTGCTTCCCCCCGGGGAAGTGGCTGGGCTACTCGGTTTTCTGGCCCCACTCTATTTTTTATGTGAAATACAAATTAACTCATTTAGCATGTAGTAGTAGTATCCACATTTTATAGCTAGGAAATGGGCACAGAGAGGTAACTTGTCCAAGGCCACAGAGCCAGTAGATGGAGAAGCCGGGATCCACGTCCTAGCCTCACAGTGCCTCCTCTGTCCTTGGCACGCAGCATGCCTCCTGGACCCAGACGCCTGGACAAGAGGAGGACTCAGGGAAGACAGATATCACCTGTTCCATGTCACGACCCATGCAGGTCCTGCCAAGGGAACTCCTAGAGTCTCAGCTACGTTGAAGTGACTATGAAACTCTATGAAAGCTGTTACCTTCTCCAGGAAGCATATGAGACCTGTGCTCATTTAACACCCTCTTCCAGTCAGTTCCAGAAAAATACCAGAAAAACCTCCAAAGACACTCTAGAGAAGATCTGGCAGGACCCACCCCTCTCTCACATTCAAGGCCACTTCCCAGAGCCACCCCTGGCTTTACTTGCTCCCCAGTGCACCCCCAGTTGTCTCCAAGACCCACAGAGTATAGAGGACCATACAACAGCCAGTATCCCATAGGAAACCTCTGTACCAGTCAGAAAACAGTGCCCCCTGAGAGTGGATAAAGCCCTGTGGGTGTCCCACTCAGTGAGCAGAATGCGGCTGTGTTTCAGCCCCCACTTGCCCCCCTCCAAATATTCCTATTGTCCAATAGGAATAACATGGCATTTATCCCTCTTGCACAGTAAACAACTATACATATTTGGGGGAAGAACATTCCAGGTGGAGAGAACAGCAAGAGAAAAGATCTGAAGTGGGAAAGTGCTTGGCACATCCCAGCAACAGCAAAGGGGCCTGAGTGCCTGCAGGTGGGCGAACCCAGGGAGAGCAGTGAAAGGCGAGGCCCGAGAGGGGGCAGGGCCGGATCCCACTGGCCTTGGAGGGCATCACAACGGTGCTGGCTTTACCTAAGTGAGATGGGCCCACTGGAAGGTTTTGAACCAAGAAGTAATGTGACCTAAGTTGTGTATAAAGAAATCACTCAGGCTATGGTGGAAATAGATGTGGGGGAGACAGGAAAGCCAGAGGGTGGTGCCATTCTTAAAGTAAGAGTATGAGTGAGCCTGTAAGCTAGTAGGTGGAGAGAAGGGTGGGAAGGGCTTGGAATCTGGATACACAGTGGACCCCCAAAACAATATGGGGTTAGGGAAGCTGACACCCCCATGTCGTTGAAAATCCACATATAAATTTTGACTCCTCAAAAACTTAACTACTAATAGTCTGCTGTTGGCCAGAAGCCTTACCCATACACAAACAGTTGGTTAACACATATTTATATATTATATGTGTTATATATTTCTACAATAAAGTAAGTTTGAGAAAATTTTTTTTCAAATTGTTGCAAATCTTCAAAAACTTTTCTAATATAGTTGTTTGAAAAATATTGGCTTACACGTGGATCCGCTGAGTTCAAACACATATTGTTCAAGGGTCAATGTACTTTGAAGGTTGACCTGTGACTGGATGTGGAGAATGGGAAAGGAGTCAAGGAAGACTCGTGATTTTTGGCCTACACAATGGAAAAGACAGAGTTGCCATTTATTGCAGTGAGAAAATGGCAGG
Organism: Manis javanica; assembly: GCF_040802235.1. Lineage (NCBI taxonomy): Eukaryota > Metazoa > Chordata > Mammalia > Pholidota > Manidae > Manis > Manis javanica. Next base: position 20,037,356 of record NC_133161.1, read on the forward strand.
AGGGGCTGGTTTGGAATGGAAAATGGAGAATTCAAGTTTGTCATGTTAATTTTGGGAAGCCTGTTAAATATCTAGGTGGAGGTGTTATACAGTCAGTTGGATAAACAGTCAGCTCTTGACATCTGACGAAATATGGGAGTGGTCAACGTAAAGATGGTTCTTCAATAAGACTAAATGAGGTCACCAAGAGAGTGGGCGCAGACAGAGATGAGAACAAGAACCACGCCTCCCACAGCTGCAGGTCGGGAAGATGAAGAGAAACTAGAATCTGAAAAGGGGTGGCCAGTGAGGTGGGAGATGTCCAGACGCCAAGTTACATGTTTTAAGAAGGAGGTGGGTGGTCAGCAGCACCAGGTGCTCCTCAGCAGGTGAGGACGAGGAGGAAGTCCTGGCCCTGGGACGTGGCTCATGCTCCGCCACTGACTCACTGGGCGCCCCCGCATGAGTTCACTTAACTCTGTAGGCACCATTTTCTCCATTTGTCCAATAGGAATAACACAGCACTTACCGCAGTGGGTGGCTGTGTTGAGTCATTGTGTTGAAAGTAGAAAATAATTCCAAGTGCTCGCCACTAGGCCTGGCAATGGCAGACGCTCGACGAACCACGCTGTGAGTGAGGAGCTTTAGATATTCAGCTAGTTCCTCTCCTCTCCTGTTCTTCCGATACCAAAAGGAGCAAGTGAGGAAGGAGGCAGGTTCCCCGTGCGTGGGGAGTGGGAAGAGATCGGAGGCCTTTTTGGAGTTCTAGCCACGGTCTGCTCCCTTTCACCAGGCTTTGAAACACTGTGTGTTAGTTAGCCTTCCCACCAGGATGTGGCCAACAGACAGCCAGGCGGCACAGGCACAGGAGGACCGCAGTGCGCACGGTGGTGAGTGACATAAGGGAGAGGTGGGGTGTGTGGAGGCAGCGGCAGGGAGGAGAGGCTCCCAGGACTCTGCCCTGGAGGCAGACTACTGAAGCAGCAGAGGACGTGAGAAGAGCTCAGAGCCCCGTGCGTTGCGCAGACATTATCAGGGGACAGCATGGGGACCCCTCATAAACCCCCTGCCCCTCCAGAAACCTCTCCCCTGGCCTCCGCTGACAATGCTCTTCCCGCCTAGGATCCGCCTGCTGCCTACCTGGTGGCACCTTTGCACCCTCCCTGCCCTCAGATCTCAGACCAGAGGCTACCCTCTGTGTCCCACGGATCTGGGGGGCCCAGGTCCATTCTCCACGGGGTCATGACATTGCTGGTTTCCATAGTTACCACGATTCCCCCCACCACAACCACTACCACCACCTCCCTCCAGGTCAGAACTCAGACCTGCCTTCTCCCGACTGCCTGTTCTCACTGTCCAGCCTGACAGGTAGAGGGGCATACAGGAAGGGCTCCCTTCCCCAGCTCTGTGTTTGGGGAGCTCTGAGCCATGAGGGCCTCTAACCTGTGCCAAAACGCCTTTGCTCATCACAGCATTTTTGCCTCATCACCTCCAGTCTGTCAGGCCAAAGCCTATCTCTGGGTTGCCACGGTAACCCGTTTCACAGCCGCAGATGGCTTGGCCCTAGAGCCAAGGGACTAGGGACTGTGCCTTCAAATCTTGGAAGGGTCACCACCAAGGCCACAGAGATACCAGACACGGACACGGAGGTGAGAGCACAGATGGAGCCGACACGACCCTGATAAGGACTTCCTCAATAAAATGTTCCTACAATAGAAAATCAGCAGAAGCAAGTAAGAAGCAAGGCTTTTCTGAATCTGCCTATTTTTTTCTGGCCCTGTCTGGCAATAGCCCACTCCAGGCCACCAACTCCTCTACCCTGGACTAGGCTAATGGCAGGTAGGACCAAAAAACATGGGAGCAGCTTCTGAGTTGGTCTCCCCAACTCGAGGAGTGGCCCCTACAGTCCACTCTCCACCCACAGCCAAGGGTTATTTCGCGGTGGGAAACGGGTTACATCAGCCCTTGCTGGACACTTCTTACTTAGCAGTGCTGTAGGAGCACAACCTCGGCTGTCACACCTGGAGGCTGGGGCAGAGGGGTAAGAGATGTCCAAACAAACCAGGGGCAGACCCAGCCCTTCTCCTCCTGCTGAGGTTGATAAGCTCCAACTTCTCCTTGTTGGGGCCACCTTCACTTGACTCAGATTTGGGGATGCATTTTCCACCAGGAAGGGAGGAAAATCCGCAGCACTCCCACCAGGTCTATACTCTGTATTTCTGAAAATCATCTTGACTTCTCTCTTGTTTTCTGCTTATATGAACTGGGTCTGGGGATAGAAATATGATAGCAGCTGGAGAAAGAGCCTTCTGGAAGCTTCCATAAGAATGCAGGGAGTACTTTCTGCCTATTACTTTCAGGGTTGAGGCCCTGTGATTCTGCAAGCCAAGGCAAATGGAGAAGCATCATTCAGCAAATTCTTACTAACTTTCTGTATTTGAAATGACACACTGACAGTCATCCATGCAGTTCCACTCCCATTTTCATGTCATCATTCATCATTCATTCAGGCACTGTGTTCTTAGGCTCTTTGTCCTGCAGGGGCTTACTATTAGGGATACAGATGTGAATAAAGACAAGCATCCCTGCCCTCAGGGAGCTTATAGTCAGGTGGGGAGGTGGATGAGCTAACATATGTGATACACCTTCAAAGAGGTGGAAGCGTGGGAGACATGCAGGGGCACCCAGCTTAGCTGGTGGGGGACAGCAGGAAGGCTTCCTGGAGTAAGTGGTAACTAAGATGAGCCTTGAAGGCTGAACTGGAATGAGCTAGACAAAGCAGATGAGCAATGCAGGCAAAGGGAACAGCATGTGCAAAGGCCCAGAGGGCACAGAAAGGTACATTTGGGGAATTACAGGAAGTTTAGGGTGACTGGATCACAGAGAACAAGGCAGGGATTGAGGGGTTGGGGATAAAGGGATAGTTGAGATGGGGGAAAGGTGACCACAGTCTGCTCTTGAAAAACTTGGTCCCAGGACGGGACTTTATCCTGAGGACAACAGGCAGTTTCCGGAGAATGTATAGGAGGGACCGATATAACCCGTTTCCCATTTTGAAACAACCCTTGACTGTGGGTGGAGAGTGGACTGTAGGGACCACTCCTGGAGTTGGGGAGACCAGCCTGGAAGCTGCTCCCACGTTTTTCTGATCCTATCTGCTGTTAGCCTAGTCCAGGGGAGAGGAGTTGGTGGCCTGGAGTGGGCTATTGCCAGACAGCACCAGAGAAAAGCAGGCAGACTGGAGAAATGTCTAGTTTCTTACTGGCTTCCACTGCACCACTGCAGCACGGCACTCTGAGAGGAGGGCCGGAGCCACACTGCCTAGGCAGGAGGCAGGATTTGCATGCTGAACCAAAACCAGGCTGCCTTTTCATTCCTCAATGGGCCTCAGAGCCAGGGCTCTGTGTGAGATGTCACTGGGGAGAAGAGAAGACACTTGTCCTGGTTTCTCTGCATCCCCTGAGTTCAGACCATCCGATAAAACAGATCCATTGGGAAAGAGGATAATTTGTGCATCATTCAGGTCTGGAGAAAGGAGGACATTGGGGAATGCAGCCATGGAGAAGTTCTCCCCAAGGTCTGGAGAGGAGTCCTAGGCTCCTCCTCTTCCTCTCTGCCCCATCACACCTCCTTCCCATGTCATTTTGATTATAAAATAATAAACATCTGGATGAAGATTGAATCAGCATTAAGGTCATTCATGCAAATGCTGAATCTACACCAATTCTACTTCCACATAACCAGAGAAGGAGACAGAATGGGTCCAACATCTGGCTGGCTGTTTTCCTCCATTATTCATCAAAAATGTGTGCTTTGGGACTGTGAAGGCACAGCGTGCACCTAAATGCAAAACAAGTGGGACTTAACCAGCACACATGGCACCCGCAGCCCTATGCAGCTTTGGACAGGAACACAGCTCCCAACTCGGAATATCAAAATCATATTTCTGCCCAAGCAGCCTCCACAACAGGTCCCAATCCAAGAGGAAAACTTCATACCCTTTTGGTTCCTAAAATGATCTGCTTTTCTCTCCTCATCCCTCTCTCCAGCTCCTTCAGTCTAAATATTTATGACATCATGACTCATTAACATTCCTCCCAGGACATCTTTAATAAATATGCTGAGGGGAGAAAGCCTCTGCTTGGATATTAAATATTAACCTTGTAAGACTTGTAATTCTCCTAATTAAGTTGAATTTAGTCTTGTGCATTAGAGTAACAGAAAGAGAGAGAGTGGAAAAGGGAACAGTGGCCACTGAAATGCCCAGGGACCTGGCTGTGGAGTGTGGCCATTTTAAATTCTAGCAGTTCCATCCTCTGCCCCTTGCAACATGTGGCCCAACAGAATCTCTGAGGTCAAAGCCAGTCAGCCAGATACAGTTAGAAAAGATTCTTCTCCACTCTATCCCCATCCCATTCCCTGCACACAGGCCAGACTCCAATGCCTGATGTCCAGCCAGAGGGATGGGACCTCCACATCTAGAGCATTCTGGGGGACCTGGCCTTGCAATCCCTAGCCCAAAGGTGAGGTCCCCAGTTCCTGGGCCAAGCCACGCTATCCCAGAGCCATTCCCCAGGACACTCATTCTCCATGCTTCCTTCCCACAGGGATACTGGGGTCGCCTTGAGTTTCTGTCGTTCTGGGTTGCAGCATTTCAAGATAGGATTTATCCAAAGCATCTTCACGGTTCTTAAGTCCTGCTCCTCCCTGGCCTGTTTAATATCCCTGAAAAGAAGGTCCCTCCCACACTGCGCCTGTCTGCCCCTCACACACACGTCCTGGGATATTCTGTGCCACCTACTCATCTTCCTAGAAGGAGTCATGCCCTGTGCCATTGCTCTCTAATTTACTCATCCAGTATCACTGAGGCCCCACTAATGCCAATTCTCTTTCAGATTCCACCAAGAGCACCAGAATAAAACAGGACCTGGCCTCTGAGAGCCAGCTATGTGCAAGCTGCCTCCAAAGTTCAGAAAAAGGGTGACCGGTAATACCAGGACTATGGCCTACTGTGCCCTGTGGGAAGGATCATGGTGGGAGGAGGGCCAGAGCGAAGGCTTCTAAAGCACAGACCCAGAGCAGGGAGGGGCCCGACTAGGTCCAAGGTCCAAGGGTGGTGCTGATGGGGATTACAGGGGCTGAAGGAATTGAAGCAGAATCAGGAGGAGAGGACGAGGGATCCAGGTGGAGAGAGAAGCTGAGTGGAGTAAGCATGGGTGGGTAGACCAGGAGAGGCAGAGGCATTCTGCAGGGGTTCAGCCAGTGCAGAAGGTGCAATCTGAAGAGAGACCACAATCATCTCACTCGCGTAAGGCTCTGTTCCATGCTGAGGAGTGCCACGGGCCAAGCACTGGGGTAAAAAGAACAGGAGCAGGCTTCCTTCTTGCATCGTCCAGTGCTTCAGTCACTGCTGGAGAAGAGACTGACTTGTAAAGAACAGCCCTTGCCTACCTGTGCCCTCCTGTGACATCCCTAGTCTGGCGTAGCTACTTTCCTGGGAATCGATGGAAGTGGCTGCTTGCCTATGCTAGCTTCCACTGGTAATGGGAGGGTAAACAGCCTCTGACCCTTTCTGCAAAGAAGAAAAAGCAGAAAAGTGCTCTGAATTCCAAATGAAGAAACAGATCAAGAAAAGGGTGGGGTATCCATGAGACAGAGATAGGGGTGGTCAGCTGCCTCTGCTCCCTAGGACATGGGATCCAGGAGGTCCTTGCTGCTCAGAGCCAGTGGTGGGGAGGACAACACCACTGTGCTCAGAATAAAACCAGGAAACAGAAGAACTACTGCCCTCTCAGGGGCAAATAAGTCCAGGAGGAGCCTGGCTTGGATAAGAGTTTGAAGCTGATGAAACCTAAAGAAAATACAAAATTCTCAGTGCGACAGAGTCAAGCAGGATCTGGTCTCAGATAAGGCTGGCTTTGGGTAGCTGGACCTATGTTTCAGGAGCCGAGGCTTCTCTGCACAAGACTTGCAGAAAGATGTCTCTTTCTCATGCCCCTGTAATGCCCACCCAGAGGCAGACTGGGTGAAAAGTGGAATCAACAGTATGACTGCAACAACGCTTTAAAAATATGCATGGAAAAACCTGGAAGGAAACACATTTAACTGTTTATAGTGGTTATCCCTCAGTCATAGGATTATGGGTGATTTTTATGTATCTTCCCCATCCGCCCTCCCCCTTAATTACTTTATTATTCTTAAGAGTCTGTATGCTATAAATCCTTAAGCCTGCAAGTTCTTGTTGCATTTTCAATGACCAGTCTGAAAGCATGTTGTCAATAACTTCCTGGGAGAGGGTAAGGAACAGACAGACACAGGCTGCAAACACAGGAAGCGGCTCCAGACAGACCCCGGGGAGGCAGAGGCTGCTGGTGGGGCACAGGGTCAGCTGGTCAATACCCTTGGAGCCACGCCCAGCCCTCTATACCTGGAAGATTGCAGGTAGAAGTCATACCAAGAAAAACCTTGCCGAGAATGGGGAGGAGCCAAGAAGGCTGCGAAAGCAAAACATTGATCTTAAGAAATTCCTCTTGAAGAGCAGATGCTCTGTCTAGGAAGGGAATCAGATATGTGGGGGAGGGGAGCAGTAGGGTACAGAATTACAGTGGCACCTGCAGGAGCATGGGGTGTGCCCGGGCCTGGTGGGGACACAGTAATGGGTCCTGGGCAAGGAGAGCAGAATATGGGGGACTTGCTCAAGTCCATCCATCAGGGACACGCTCATTTGAGCTGGACTCCACAGCAGCTGGCAGACACCCTAAGTCTCCTGGCATTTCCTCCCATGTCTGCATCCATTATGTTTGCTGATGTTCTCTGGGAATTGGATTTTAGACTCCTGGGCAGGAAAGGATAGGGATAACAGAATTACAGCACTTCCTGAGCCTTCAACACACACACACACACAGAATCACAGCAGGAAGGTGAGCTTATGAAGTAGCTGGCTTGTCCTCCACCCCGAGAGCCACTCCAGGGGGGACATGTGAGCAGCCGCCTCCTGAAGCTATGGCCTCTTCAGTCATCCTGCAGGGCTCCTGGTTCCTCTCAGTAGCTCCTCCCTCATCTCCCAGCCCCCAAGAAAGCAGAGCTAGGGGATGTGAGAGTTCTCCCTCACCTCCCACACCAACTCCTGGCCTCAGGGCTGCCTTGGCTTGGACCAGTGGCACCCAAATAGGCAAGCCTGCCAGCACCCCCCTCCCCACTTCACTATCAGGAATTCCACAGGTGTTGTAAAGCTTTGCATTCACCCATCCTGCAGATTTTTACTGAGTAGCTAGTGCTGTCCCACAGACAGAAAATGTCACTGAGCTGAGATTCTAGTGGGAGACAGAAAAAACAAACTAAGCACAGATGTGGACAAAATCTTATCTCTCCAACCTCTTAAGGTTAAAATGTCCCAGGGCTCAGTCCTTGGACCTCTCCTCTGCTCCCCTCCCCTCCTCTCCAGCTATACCCACTGACTACTCCTATGTGTACCTCTCTAGCCTAGGTGTCTCCCCTGAACTCAGACCGACAACCAAATGTCTACTCAATATCTCCACATAATAATGTATTTTATCTATATTATATATAGGCATTCATATGGATATTTGTGTATATCATCTAATACATGCTATTATATATGCATATAATTTTTAATGCAACATATTCAAAATAAACTTCTAATCTTCCTCTCTCAAACCCCAGATTTGCTCCCAACATAAAACCCACATATCAATTCATGACAACACAATCCTTCTGGTTGTCCAGGCCTAAGACCTTGAAGTCACCCATGGGCACTCTCTTTTTCCCCCACCCCATATCCAGTTTGTCAAGAAATCCCATTGGTTCTACCTACAGAATATAATCAGAGGATAAGAAGAAGATGGCAGCATGAGTAGGGCAGCGGAAATCTCCTCCCAAAACCAAATATATTTTTGAAAATACAACAAACACAACTATTCCTAAAAGAGAGACCAGAGGATACAGTACAAGAGCCAGGCTACATCTACATTTGTGAGAACTCGGCACCTCACGAAGGGGGTAAGATACAAGCCGCAGCCTGGTGGGACCCAAGCACACACCCCACCCCAGATCCCTGGTGGGAAGAGAGGAGTTGGGGCTGGGAGGGAGTGGAAGTGCAGGACTACTAAATAACCAGGCCTAGTAATCCACACTGGGAGCACAGACACACATTGCATGTTGTGCTGAATATTAGGGAAACAGAAAAGTAAAATCTGCAAGCAGGTCCCCGCAGTCAGCTGCCCTGGTACAAAAGAAAAGTGAGTGCTTTTTGAAAGTTTTAAAGGGACAGGGGCCTCACAGCTGGATGGAATCGTCCCGGCACACTTGGCCTAGCAGGCTTGGAATCCTGAGGAACTCCAGGCACCCCAGGCCCCTGGGAGGCAGCGCAGCTCTGAAGCTCCTCACAGCAATAAAAAGCCTCCATTCATTCCCTCCAGTGCAGCCCCACTACAGCGGTCAAGCAGCCTGGGAGTGGCCATGCCCTCACCAGCTACCCAGAATCTCCTCCCCGCGTGCATCTGCCCAGCCAGATCTGGGGCTGCCGCTGACGCACAGCTGCCCAGTGCAGGCAGAGGAAGCCGGAGCAGGGAGGAAAGGGGTGCCGTTCTCTTAAGAGAGCACACCCGGCATGCCTGCCTCTCCCCATGGAGCTCTGGGCTGCCCCACCCACGGTGGCTCGGGGTATTAATCCAGATGCTGCTCTTGGTGTGAAGGTGACCAACACATGCAGCAGAGAGGGGCAGGGTGACCAGCAAGCAAGAAGGAACTTTGTTCTCCCAGCTGACACACATGCCACCTGCCTACTACTACATCTATCACCATGAAAAGGCAGAAGAACTTGGTCCAGTCCAGAATTACCCAGACAACCCACAAGAGAGGAACTGGGGAGACAGATATAACCAATCTTCCAGAAAAATAATTAAAAACAAAGGTCATAACCATGCTGATGGACCTGCAGAGAAATATGGAAGAGCTAAAGGATCAGGTTAGGAGGGAGAATACAGAAATAAAACTATCTCTGGAAGGACTTAAGAGCAGACTGGATGAGGTGCAAGAGACCGTTAATGGAATAGAAATCAGAGAACAGGAATACAGAGAAGCTGAGGCAGAGAGAGATAAAAGGATCTCCAGGAATGAAAGAATATTAAGAGAACTGTGTGACCAATCCAAATGGAACAATATCTGTATTACAGGGGTACCAGAAGAAGAAGAGGGAGAAAATGGGATAGAAAGTATATTTGAAGAAATAATTGCTGAAAACTTCCCCAAACTGGTGGAGGAAATAGTCGATCAGACTACAGAAGCACACAGAACTCCCAACAGAAGGGACCCAAGGGAGACAACACCAAGACACATAATAATTAGAAAGGCAAAGATCAAGGACAAGGACAAAATATTAAAGGCAGCCAGAGAGAGAAAAAGGTCACCTACAAAGGAAAATCCATCAGGCATCATCAGACTTCTCAGCAGAAACCTTACAGGCCAGAAGAGAATGGCATGATATATTTAATGCAATGAAACAGAAGGGCCTTGAGCCAAGAATACTGTATCCATCATGATTATCATTTAAATGTGAAGGAGGGATTAAATGATTTCCAGACAAGCAAAAGTTGAGGGAATTTGCCTCCCACAAACCAGCTCTACAGGATATTTTAAAGGGACTGCTCTAGATGGGAGCACTGCTAAGGCTAAATAGATGTCACCAGAGAAAATAAAATGACAGCAAAGAAAGCAGACCAAGCAAATACTAACTAAAGGCAAAAAAATAAAATCAACTATTCATAAAAGCAGTCAAAGGAAACACAAAAGCGTACAGAATAAAACACCTACCATAAGGAACACAGGATGAGGAATAAGAAGGGAGAGAAATAAAGAATCATCAGACTATATTTATAATAGCTTAATAAGTGAGTTACGTTAGACAGTAAGATAGTAAAGAAGCTACCCTTGAACCTTTAGTAACCACGAATCTAAAGCCTGCAATGGCAATAAGTACATATCAATCGATAATCACCTTAAATGTAAATGGACTGAATGCACCAATCAAAATACACAGAGTAATAGAATGGATAAAAAACCAAAGATCCATCTATATGCTGCTTACAAGAGACTCACCTCAAACCCAAAGACATACACAGACTAAAAGTCAAGAGATGGAAAAAGATATTTCATGCAAACAATAGGGAGGAAAAAGCAGGTGTTGCAGTACTTGTATCAGACAAAATAGACTTCAAAACAAAGAAAGTAACAAGAGATAAAGAAGGACATTACATAATGATAAAGGGGTCAGTTCAACAAGAGGATATAACCATTATAAATATATATAGGCACCCAATAGAAGATAACCAACATATGTGAAAAAAAATCCTAACAGAATCAAAGGAGGAAATAGAATACAATGCATTCGTTCTAGGAGACTTCAACACACCACTTACTCCAAAGGACAGATCCACTAGACAGAAAATAAGTAAGGACACAGAGGCACTGAACAACACACTAGAACAGATGGACCTAACACACATCTACAGAACTCTACACCCAAAAGCAACAGGATACACATTCTTCTCAAGTGCACATGGAACATCTTCCAGAATAGTCTACATACTAGGCCACAAAAAGAGCCTCAGTAAATTCAAAAAGATTGAAATTCTACCAACCAACTTCTCAGATCACAAAGGTATAAAACTAGAAATAAATTGTACAAAGAAAGCAAAAAGGCTCACAAACACATGCAGGCTTAACAACATGCTCCTAAATAATCAATGGATCAATGACCAAATTAAAATAGAGATCAAGAAATATATGGAGACAAATGACAAGAATAATACAAAGGGCCAACTTCTGCGGGACACAGCGAAAGCAGTTTTAAGAGAAAAGTATATAGCAATCCAGGCCTATTTAAAGAAGGAAGAACAATCCCAAATGAATAGTCTAAAGTCACAATTATTGAAATTGGAAAAAGAACAAATGAAGCCCAAAGTCACCAGAAGGAGGGACATAACAAAGATCAGAGAAGAAATAAATAAAACTGAGAAGAATAAAACAATAGCAAAAATCAATGAAACCAAGAGCTGGTTCTTTGACAAAATAAACAAAACAGATAAGCCCATAGACAGACTTATTAAGAGAAAAAGAGAATCTACACACATCAACAGAATCAGAAATGAGAAAGGAAAAATCACGACAGACACCACAGAAATACAAAGAATCAATAGAGAATACTATGAGAACCTATATGCTAACAAGCTGGAAAACCTAGAAGAAATGGACAACTTCCTAGAAAAATACAACCTTCCAAGACTGACCCAGGAAGAAACAGAAAATCTAAACAGACCAATTACCAGCAACAAAATTGAAGAAATTGAAGAAGTAATCAAAAAACTATCCAAGAGTAAAACCCCCAGGCCAGATGGATTTACCACAGAATTTTTTCAGACATACAGAGAAGACATAATAACCATTCTCCTTAAGGTTTTCCAAAAAATAGAAGAGGAGGGAATACTCCCAAACTCATTCTATGAAGCCAACATCACCCTAATACCAAAACCAGGCAAAGACCCCACCAAAAAAGAAAATTACAGACCAATGTCCCTGATGAACATAGATGCAAAAAATACTCAACAAAATATTAGCAAACTGAATTCAAAAATACATTAAGAGGTTCATACAGCATGACCAAGTGGGATTCATCTCAGGGATGCAAGGATGGTACAACATTCGAAAATCCATCAACGTCATGCACCACATAAACAGAAAGAAGGACAAAAACCACATGATCATCTCCATAGATGCTGAAAAACCATTTGACAAAATTCAACATCAATTCATTATAAAAACTCTCAACAAAACAGGTATAGAGGGCAAGTACCTCAACATAATAAATGTGATATATGATAAACCCACATCCAACGTCATACTTAACAGCAAGAAGCTGAGAGCTTTTCCTCTAAGATTGGGAACAAGACAGGGATGCCCACTCTCCCCACTGTTATCCAACACAGTACTGGAGGTCCTAGCCATGGCAATCAGATGAAACAAAGAAGTACAAGGCATCCAGATTGGTAAAGAAGAAGTCAAACTGTCACTATTTGCAGATGACATGATATTGTACATAAAAAACCCTGAAGAATCCACTCCAAAACTACTAGAACTGATATCAGAATACAGCAAAGTTGCAGGAAACAAAATTAACACACAGAAATCTGTAGCTTTCCTATACACTAACAATGAACTAATAGAAAGAGAAATCAGGAAAACAACTCCATTCACAATTGCATCAAAAAGAATAAAATACCTAGGAATAAACCTAACCAAGGAAGTGAAAGACCTATACCCTGAAAACTACAAGACACTCTTAAGAGAAATTAAAGAGGTCACTAACAAATGGAAACTCATCCCATGCTCTTGGCTAGAAAGATTTAATATTGTCAAAATGGTCATCCTGCCTAAAGCAATCTACAGATTCAATGCAATCCCTATCAAAATACCAACAGCATTCTTCAATGAACTAGAATAAACAGTTCTAAAATTCATATGGAACCACCAAAGACCCCAAATAGCCAAAGCAATCCTGAGAAGGAAGAATAAAGCGGGGGTATCTCGCTCCTCAACTTCAAGCTCTACTACAAAGCCACAGTAATCAAGACAATTTGGTACTGGCACAAGAACAGAGCCACAGACCAGTGGAACAGAATAGAGACTTCAGACATTAACCCAAACATATATGGCCAATTAATACATGATAAAGGAGCCATGGACATACAATGGGGAAATGACAGTCTCTTCAACAGATGGTGCTGGCAAAACTGGACAGCTACATGTAAGAGAATGAAACTGGATCACTGTCTAACCCCATACATAAAAGTAAACTCCAAATGGATCAAAGACCTGAATGCAAGTCATGAAACCATAAAACTCTTAGAAAAAAACATAGGCAAAAATCTCATGGACATAAACATGAGTGACTTCTGCATGAACATACCTCCCCGGGCAAGGGTAACAAAGGCAAAAATGAACAAGTGGTACTATATCAAGCTAAAAAGCTTCTGTACAGCAAAGGACACCATCAATAGAACAAAAAGGCATCCTACAGTATGGGAGAATATATTCATAAATGACAGATCCAATAAAGGCTTGACATCCAAAATATATATAAAGAGCTCACGCACCTCAACAAACAAAAAGCAAATAATCCAATTAAAAAATGGGCAGAGGATGTGAACAGACACTTCTCCAAAGAAGAAATTCAGATGGCCAACAGACACATGAGAAGATGCTCCACATCACTTGTTATCAGAGAAATGCAAATTAAAATCACAATGACATATCACCTCACATCAGTAAGAATTGCCACCATCCAGAAGACAAACAGGAACAAATGTTGGTGAGGTTGTGGAGAAAGGGGAACCCTCCTACACTGCTGGTGGGAATGTAAATTAGTTCAACCATTTGGAAAGCAGTATGGAGGTTCCTCAAAAAGCTCAAAATAGAAATACCATTTGACCCAGGAATTCCACTCCTAGGAATTTACTCTAAGAATGGAGCAGCCCAATTTGAAAAAGACAGTTGCACCCCTATGTTTATCACAGCACTGTTTGCAATAGCCAAGAAATGAGAGCAACCTAAGTGTCCATCAGTAGATGGATGTATAAGAAGATGTGGTACATATACACAATGGAATATTATTCAGCCATAAGATGAAAACAAATCCTACATTTGCAACAACATGGATGGAGCTAGAGGGTATTGTGCTCAGTAAAATAAGCCAGGCAGAGAAAGACAAGTATCAAATGATTTCACTCATTTGTGAAGTATAAGAACAAACAAAAAACTGAAGGAACAAAACAGCAGCAGAATCACAGAACCCAAGAATGGACTAACAGTTACCAAAGGGAAAGGGATTGGGGAGGATGGGTGGGAAGGGAGGGACAACAGGGAAAGGAGGCATTACGATTAGCACACATAATGTAGTGGGGGAGGCACAGGGAAGGCAGTACAACACCGAGAAGACAGGTAGTGATTCTAAAGCATCTTACTACGCTGATGGACAGTGACTGTAATGGGGTATGTGGTGGGGACTTGATAATGGGTGGAGTCTAGTAACTATAATGTTGCTAATGTAACTGTACATTAATGATACCAAAATAAAAATAAATTAAAAAGTAAATGGGCCGGGGACCCAAACAGACACTTTTCTGAAGGAGAAATACAAATGGACTCCAAGCACATGAAAAGATGCTCCAGACCAGTCATCAGGGAAATGCAAATTAAAACCACAATGAGGTATCACCTCACATCCATTAGGATGGCCAACATCCAATGGACAATAAATAACAAATGGTTGCAAGGATATGGAGAAATGGGAACCCTCCTACAGTTTTGATGGGAACATAAATTGGTGCAACCATTGTGGAAAGGAGTATGGAGGTTCCTCAAAAAACTAAAAATAGAAATACCATTTGACCCAGTAATTCTACTCTTAGGAATTTGCCCAAAGAAAACAAGATTCCTACTTCAAAAAGATATATGTACCCCTAGGTTTATTGCTGCACTATTTGCAATAGCCAAGATATGGAAGTAACCTAAGTGTCCATTGACAGATGAATGGATAAAGAAGATAAGGTACACACACACAATGAAATATTATTCAGCACTTAAAAGGGAAGAAATCCTGCCATTTGCAACACCATGGATGGAGCTAGAAGACATTATGCTCAGTGAAGTAAGCCAGATGGAGAAAGGCAAATAACATACAATTTCACTTATCTGTGGAGTATAAAAACAAAACAAAACAGAAGGAACAAAATAGCAGTAGACTCACAGACACTGAGAAGTGACTAGTGGTTACCAAAGGGAAGTGGTTAGGGTGGTTGGCGGGGAGAGCAAAGGGGAGAAAGGGGCACAATAATCTGCAATCACAATATGAATTGGTCACAGGGAGGGTAGTACAGCATGAAGAATATAGTCAGTGATTCTGTAACATCTTACTACATTGATAGATAATAACCACACTAGAAGGAGTGAGGATTTAATAATATGGGTAACTGTTGAACCACTGTTTTGTATACTTTAAACCAACATAAGATTGTGTATCAATGATACTTTAATTAAAAAAAGAACAAAGAAAAAAAAATCAAGCAATGTAATCCACACATCAAACTAATGAAGAAAAATCACGTGATCATATAAACTGACTCAGAAATACATTTGACGAATTCAATACCTGTTTATGATTTATAACTTCTAAAAAACTAGGAATAGGAATGAATTCCTCGATTTAATACAGGACATCTACAAAAAAAGAAACAACTAACATCATACTTAATAGTGAAAGATTAAATGCTTTCCCTCCAAGATTAATAACAAAGCATGGCTGTCCACTCTCAGCATTGCTATTCAACATAATACCAGAAATTATAGTGAGCACACTAGGGGAAGAAGGTAAAATAAAAGGCATACAGATTAGAAAGAAAGAAATTAAACTGTTCCTATTTGCAGATGACATGATCATCTAGGTAGAAAAATCTAAAAAAGAAAAAAACCCTCCTAGAACTACTAAGTAAGTGTTGAGTTCAGCAAGGTCAGAGGATACAAGATCTACATATGAAAATTAACTGTTTCTATATACTAGCCATGAACACCGGGAAACCAAAATTAAAAATCCAATGCCATTTACAGTCACTCAAAAATAAATGAAATACTTAGGTATACATCTATGAAAAAATGTACAGAACTGTATGCTGAAAACTGTAAAACTCTGGTAAAAGAAATCAAAGAAGATCTAATTAAGTAGAGAGATGTACTATGTTCATGGATTGGAAGAATCAACATTACTAGTAAAGATGTAAATTTTTCCTGTACTGATATGCAGGTTTAATACAATTACTAGCAAAATCCAAGTGAGAATTTTTTGTCAGTGTTTTATGATTTTCAAAAATGTATTAGATCAATCAGTTTTTACAGATTTAGACTGAATAAATGTTTGTAGGCATTTGTGTTACATGCGTATGTGTATGTGTAGGATTAGGGCTTAGTTCAATTCAGTGAAATACAGCCCATTGTTGTGCTGTCTATGCATGGGGACGGGGGAGTTAAAAACCTCCTTCCCAGTTAAGTACAGTTTATATGAAATACAAAATAGAATCACACATGAAACAAACAAGTATATGGAACACAATATATTACATCTTACGTCCAAAAACACTTACTTTGCCTTTTCTTTCTTCACCCTCATCTGAAGCCAACATAGGAGACATTTCTCTCCCTCACAGGTCCCTCTCTCAGCACAAAGTTGAGCACAGACAAGGTCTTCAATAAATTCCAAAACTGACTTTTAATCTGGTTATTTTACTGATTAACTTTCCTCTTGGCCTCTGCCAAGCTAAGAGAAATCCACTATCTACCTGGGTCACTTTCAATCCACCCAGTGCTCTTTCCTCATCTTGCCTACCCAGGAATGCCATTTATTCTTTTGTCTTCCTCAAACAGTGGTTCTCTCCCTTTCCACTCCTGCTGGTACACAGGTGCCCTGGTCTCATTATGGAACATTCATTAATATTCACCATGGGTATCCTTGTGGGTGTCCTGCCTACCCAGAGATGTGTCTAGACTTCCATGAATATCAGCACTGAGAAAAGAAGATTAAAAACCAGCGGTGAGTCAACAGGGAGGGCACAGAGATCTAAGTGGGGCCCAGAGCGATGGGGCTCAGGAAGGCGTCTGGAGTGTTTCACTATGATGCCACTCACAAATCAGTTCGACAGAAAAGCCTATGAGAAAGTCGAATTGCGTTTAACACCTGCTCTTGGTGGTGCTTGGAATTTGGTTGGCTGATAATCCAAATATAACTCAGCAAATTTCATTGCTCGCACTTCAATCCAGAGGTCTTGATGCTGTGTAAATATAGCCATGATTGGACCCCACTGAGTTCTACAACTGCTAAATTCAGGACAACTTTAAACTCTGCAATTGCTCACATGATACTCAGGGTCAAAACACTAGCTTCTGGCTTCACTGCCAATGGTGGAGTGGATGCACTGTAATTAATCAATCAATGAGTATTTACCAACTGAGCTCCCTCTGAGGGCCAGGTACATACCGACATATTGGTAGGTAAAATGTCAGCCCATTACGGCCTCTGATTTCCAAGATCTTCAAGTCTAATGGCAGGAGAGCAGAGGCATCACATGAGAAATGATGGAGAACTCTCAACAAGGCACTGATACCTACATTTGCAGATAAACTGAAAGGGAAGTGGAGCAGAATAAATGGAAATGTCAAGAAGGACTTCAGGCCAGGGCAAGATTTTGTCTGGATCTTGAAGGATGGCTAGTGATTCTATAGGTGGAGAGGAGAATAGAAACTATTTCAAGCAGAAGGAATTTGCCAACTCCCACAGAGAGGAGTAAACCAGCTAGCTGCTGCGCCCACACCCAGAACCCCTCTGGGTTACCCTTCCACCATAAGTAGGAAGCATATGGAAATGACAGTGACCGCAGCTGACCCAGATGGAGCCCCACCTCACCATGCAACCTGGAACTTAGGGGGACTAGCCACTGACACTTCAGGAAAGCACAGCAACTTAGTGAGAGGAACACAGAACTGACTGCTTGGGTAACTTCAAGCAAGCTACTTTTACTAAGCTTCAGTTTCCTTGTGTTTCAAATGGGACTAACAATGATGCCAAACTCATAGAATTGTTGTGAGGAATAAATTAAATAATATGAGCACACTGCTTGGGACACATAGAAAGTGTCTCTTGTTATTGTTTTATACAGTCAATGCTTGTGTAGATTTATCCACATAGTCACCCCCTGTTCTTCATTCCTTCTCATATCTTTGTGCCTCCAGGTGGAATCCTTTTTCTTCCACTAGAAAATTTTTTCAGTATTTCCTTTTGGATTAGTCTGCTAGTGAAGAATTCTGTTCTTGTTTACCCAAAGATGCTTTATTTCACTATAACCTTTAAAGGATACCTTCAATGGGTGTAGAATTCTAGATTAACAATTATTGTCTTTTAGTACTTGGAAGATATCATTACATTATCTTCTGGCTGCCATCATTTCTGGTGAGAAGCCAGCTGCTAATCTTATTGCTATTTGTCTTAAAGTAATGTATATTTTCCTGTATATTTTCCCCTCTTTGCCTGTAAGATTTTTTTCTGTCTTTCATTTCTGGCCATTTTCCTATAAGTCTGGATACACAGTTTTCTCTGTATTTGTCCAGCTCAGTTAAACTCTCTCCCTCCTTACCAAGGGGTACTTTTCAACAATTCTAACAAGTTTATATCCTGATCTTTTACACATAGAATAATACTGCTATTCTTACTTCCTCATAGTATCCAAAATGGCATTGGAGGACATCATGAATCGACTTAAACCTTTCCATCTTTTCCTACATCTTACAATTCAGCAAAATAGAACTAGTTACCATTCCTTGTTGCCCTATTTAGTTGCTTCTTGTTTTGTTTTTCTACCGCAGTGCACATTTCAGGATGCCCCTTTTCTCATACCTGCCTATTGAAACCCTATTATCTAAGTCCCAGATTAAATGACATATCCCATAATTAAACCCTGAGTTCTCAGAATTTGTATTAATCACATCCTTCTCTGAACTCCCAGAACCTTTTGTTGCAATGTTATTTATGCCCAGGTCCTATTTCCACCGCCAGCTAACTGGGGTTGGTAGTTGACAGCCACTGGTTTCTGTCTTTCAAGGATCCAGGCTCTGCCCTGGTGGTGTGGTCATGTGCTCATATGACTCTCCTCTCAGGAGCCACCTCTCCCCACTCACAGACTAGGTGGTTCGGGAAGAACTAACTCCCACCCATGGCTCACAGAACCCGCAAGCCTCAGCCAGCAAACTTGTGTGGAATTGGAGGGGGTGGTTGAGCTGGAAGGATGCCATGTCATGTCATTGCTCTACCTAAAATCCTGAAAAGGCTCCCATTTCACTTAAGAGGAGAAGCCTAGGAGGTATGGACAGATCTTGGCCCCTCCCTTCTCCTCTTTGGCCTTTTCTCCTGTTGTTCTCCTTGTGTCCACTTCAGCTACACTGGCTGCTTTGATACTCCTCAAACATGCTGGGCATAATCCCCCCTTAATGCTTTTGCCCTGCCTGGTCCTTCCATCAGGCCACCTATCCATCTGACTGACTGCAGATGGAGACCTGAAGGAGTCTGTGCAAATCTTGCTTTCTCAACAAGGCGCAGCCTGAGCCCCCACTGACCACTGGCAACCTTCCACCCGACCCTCCTAGTGCCCCCGGCTCTGCCCTCCTTTCCCCACATCACCTCTCTCTTTCTCATAGACTCTGACTTGCTTATCCATCCCTTTACTTATGTTTACACCGAGAGCACACACACACTGGAATCCAAACTCCTAAAGGTGTGGATCTTTGTCTGTGGGGCTCACTTATCTCTCAAGCCTAGAACAGTGCCTGGCTCAGAGCAGGCGCTGCCCAAATACTCACTTGTTGCATCAACTTGGAATTACCCCTTGTTTCTGCGAACAGAATCCCTGAATCACACCCTTCATTGGGACACTTGAAAAATGCTGATGCTCAGGTTGGATAAGCGCTCTATGAAAGTTCCAACGTCAGGGATGGCCATGGCCACCAAGAATGCCTGCTTTCATGGGCAGGGATGCCCCCTTGCCCTGTGGCTACCCATGCCCACCTCCTCACTTGAAGAAAAGTTCTTTTCTTCGACTGGACCCTGGGAAATTGAGATTGAACTGTAACTTAGCATAAAATAAATCTGTGGAAATGTAGTAAAATAGTCCTGAAGCCAGAGTAAATCAGAAGCTCAGTGTGGGTCAAATGGCCTCCTGATGTCAAAATGTAAATGTTAACCAAAAACATCATGCTTTTGCATTTTGCAGACCCTTTCATGTCTATTATTTCATATTATCTTCAAAGCAGCTTTAACAAACAAGTCATTCTCATCTTAGAAGATGAAGAACTGGTGCTCTGGCAGAAGAAATGGTGCCTACAAAGCCGTACAGTGAAGCGGTGATGCTGGAAGTCAGATCTCAATGATTCAGAGAACAGACATGTTTCCACTGGGGTGTCTGAAGCCCAGAGGGGTGTGTATTATGGGGTGGGGGTGTACCCAGAGGACCTGAGGCCACAGTATAGATATGGCATGTCTCCCCAAAGCATCAATTCTACCCCAAGGTTCACAGAAATAAAAAGTGCAATTCTTATAATAAAACAGATGTGCGTTTTGTATCAAGCACAATATTTGCATAAATTTTAAAAATTAAACTTAAAACAAATTTCTGTATTTATGGAAGTCAGCTTAGAGCTCTGTGGCACCCCTACTTGGCTCTTATAGTAACTAACTAGCTGTGTGACTTCTGACAAATTACTTACTTCTCTGAGCTTAGTTTTTCTCACCTGTAAAACAGAATAATAATGCCTTCCTCATTGGCTTGTTGTTATGAAGAATAAATTAAGATACATGAGAGAAGTCCTGAAAACAGAGCCTGACACAGGAAATATGTTAAAATATCTAAAAACACATGGGAACCAAGAAACAATCATCCCATTAAAGTCTCTAAACTCCTAACGTGTCCACTTAAGACTTCACTTGAGAACCAAGATCTGGAAAAGATTTAGAGGATGGTAACTGCAAAAATGATTGGAGATGAGAGAGCAAAAAGCTCAAGAAAAAGTTAAAGGAACTGGGGTTTCTTTGAACTTGAGGAGGAAAGCGGAAAGAGACACTTAGAAAGAACTTGCACAAAATAAAGAAAAGGGCTCAGCTGTTGTCCCCCGCTGCCAGGGCTGGAAGAGGACACCACACTGACCTCCGCTGGGGAGGCAGGTGGCCAGTTAGGCATCAGGGACACCAGCATGGATCTCAGGGATGCTAGAACCGACGAGGGAGGAGGGGAACCCATTTCCATGGAGACCCTAAAACCAGAATACCGACACCTGCATGAGGGGGAGCTGGTCTTGTAAGCAGAAAGCTTGGCTGTCAACATGGTGGGGTTTTATGCACCACGAGCCCAAATTTTCACGTGATCTTCTCCACTGGCCCTGCTGGGTTGTTCTGTGGTCCCATTTTACTTCTTGTACTGGGTTGTAGCCATTATAATTCCAGAGGACAAATACCACCTGGAAGGTTTTGCCTGTGAACTCATTCACAGCTCCTGTCCGGCCAGTGGAACACCAGGAAAGGGACACGGAACAAGTGTGTTTTGAAACTTAGTCAAAGGAAAGGCCTGGGATACGGCCTAGCTAACGAGGTTCTCTAGGTCCCTAGGGTCTCTGTCTGGACTGTGACTCATCACTTCCCGCACCACGGCTTCCAGGTCCAAACCCTCTCCGGAGACCCTGCCTTCCCCTTGCCATGGCACCATCCCCTCCCGTCTGCCTGGCGTCCCTCACTGCCTCTCCCCAGGCCGTGCCCATGCTCCCTCCCACCGGTCCTGTCTTGCTCCTTCTCCACGTCTACCCTCCCCCTCCCCCAGACCTGGCCTGCCATCCATCTTGTCTCTTTCCCCAAACTGTCCTCCTCCTGCCCTGATCTGCCCTCCTGCCCTACATCCATCCCATCTCTTCTCGCCCCCAGCTCTGCCTTGCTACATGTCCCTAAGGCTGTTACTCTGTCCTCTGGCTCCACTCTGCTCAGCCCTCTGTCCCCACATCGGGAGCCACAGCAGGTTCTCATTAGGAGGGAGAGGAGTGAGACTATTCTAGGGCCTGAAATGGGATGTCAGTTTCCTTCCCTAACTTAAACAAAAAAAGCACCTGGTACATAGTAGGTGCTCAACAAATACTAATAAACCAATGAGTGAATGAATGAAAACTCCTGAATGAGTCATTTAATAACCATGATGCCAAACAGCATAGGAGTGGAGGGGACACCCTGATACCCTCAACCCAGAATATTCCTCAGCCTAGAGTACTTCTCAGGTGTGGGTGAACACTGTGCCATTCCTGCTTTCTGGGGAGAGGAATCCTGCGAAAGAGACCCTGCCATCATCCAGGGGACGCCAGAGTGACTGCCGAGGCTCAGGGTGTGGCTGGCTGTTGTTGCAGGTGAGGAAGGGAGCAATGACACCCCACCTGCCTCAAAGCCCCCTGCGCCCTCAAAAGCTCCCTCTGGGAAAAACACAACGGGAACACAAGATCCATGTTAGTCTGTCCTAAAATCCTGGGAAATGCTGCACCAAGTTCCTTGTGGTCCGTAAACACCACCCCACAACACGCACAGACCCTGGGCAGGGGAGTAACTGCTGTGACGGACCCGGCGCTGCCTTCGGTCAATCCAGAGAAGAGGGGAATGGCTTTGTGCAGGTAGCCGGGGCGTCCAGGGGCTGGGCCAGGAGAGGCCAGGGTTCGTGTCAGGAGGGGAGGCTGGGGTGGGGGTCTGCACAAGGGGACCTGCTTCCAGGCCTGCTGGGTTGGGTGTCCCTTTGCTGTTGTCACTGCCTGGG
The DNA here is from genome assembly GCF_040802235.1 of Manis javanica. Classification (NCBI taxonomy): domain Eukaryota; kingdom Metazoa; phylum Chordata; class Mammalia; order Pholidota; family Manidae; genus Manis; species Manis javanica. Next base: position 20,059,780 of record NC_133161.1, read on the forward strand.
CTCAGCAGGTTGCCCCAGAGGGCCCGGCAGGTGAGATCCACCAGCCTGTGCCCCATCCCATCCCCACCCTCATCTGAGCACAGCCGTGGCCCTACCTCTGGGCAGGGGCCTCCCCTGAGGGCAGCACTGGGGCCTCACCAGTACCATCCAGGTCACCGCCCCCCTTCCCCTGCTCCGTGAAGGAAACCAACGCTGGTTGCCAGGCTGGCTTTCCAGGGGGCCCTCGCCAATCCACCGCACACAGCATGGGTCACTGAGACATGCTCCTGCCGCACCCACTCGCTCACTGAGGTGGCTTCGGGCAGTGGCCATGAAGCACAGGGAGAGGGTCAAGGCCTGGGGTGCTACTGCCCCCTGCTGACAGCTCACAGAATATTCCAGGCTGATGTGGGAATGGAGACACAGCAGGCCAGAAGCGCATCCTCCGTCCTCTGCTCCTCTTTACACTGGAGGACACATAGGGTTGGTGGCTCCCAGTGGGGCCGTGGAACTGGCACACCCAGGAGAGTTGTCCAGCTTACAAAGAGGGACCGGGAGGCACAGGAAGTGAGGAGGTGGGGGAAAGGAGAGCAGAGAGAAGGGAGCCTGAGGACTGACCCTAACATCCACTCATCTGCACCGCCCTGCACAGGACCCCGAGAGCACTGGAACACTGAGCACCCTGCCCTGTCTGACAACCCAGAGAGGCATGGCAGGTATGGGTTCCTTCCACCTGCACGTGAGAAAGGTGGAGGCCCAAAGAGTTGGTACCCCTCCCCTAGGGTCACACAGCCAGGGATGGGATGGGACCCATATATGTCCATGCCTTCTTTATCCAGAGCTCAGACATATAATATTAAATAACTGTTTCTGAGCCCCTGTGACAGGTCCCTGAACATCTAAAATCATGAAAATGTGTCCTGTTAAAAGCACATGCCTCCCGCCTCTGGACCCAGCTTGTCATCTGGCAATGGCATTGTGTGACCTGGGACAGGCTGAGTCTGGTCACTGTCTGTGTTCCCTGGAATAAGCTGTAAAAGCACACTAAACAGAGATGAGTGGAGGTCTGAGAAAACAGCATCTTAGAGCATGGAGACCCCTCCCGGCGTAGCAGGTAGACAGCCTGCTGGGACACTGCGACGCTTGGATTCTGGACGAGCTGCTTCAAGGCCAGAGTTTATATGGTTTGCTTAACATCATTAACATCACACTCCTGTTCCTTCTAACGAGTGGTGCATGACCGTCACCAGGAAGGAGTCCAGGTCCTTAAATAAAGGCAGCCAGAGGCTGGGCTCACCACATGGCCACATCCTCTTTGGTTTAGAAACCTTCCTCTTTTTCCCTGGGGACAGACCATGCCCTGCTCAGCATCCCCAGTGCTCCATCCACCTCCTCCTCTCCCCTCCCTGCTTTTGCCTGGTCTCCTCTGACCCCCACCTCAGCCACTGCCCTCCACTGTTGCCCTCCTCCTCCTGCCCTGCTCCCAGACTATGGCCAGGCCAGGATCAAGGGCAGGGCTGACTCTTCCAAGCAGAATTAAACTGCTTGGAAGGAAGCAAGCACATCCCTCATCCTGGTTTCTCCACGTCAGACACAAGCACTAGCAAAACGCGCTCCTGCTCCGGACTGAGGAGTGGGTGACAAATGGGCAACTTGTGCTTCCTCTGGATTCTCTTTGTAGTGCTTACAGAGGAGAGCAGGAATATTTATTAGTAAGGAAATGGGATTTGTTGGAGCCTATGAATGCCCCCACACATGTCTGCTCTCAAGGAAGAAGAAAGACAAGTTAAGGGATCCAAGACCTTTGTGAGCTGTGGTCTCCCCAGAAATAAAATGTGCACCCAAGCACGGGCTCCAATCAGACGCATGCACCAGCTAGAAAGGGTTGCTGCCAGAGGAGAAAACAAAGCCCAGTGCCCACCACCACCCTCAGCCCCAGCTGCCCGGGGGCTCACTTCCAGCCCTAATCCTTGCCTGCCTGACCAGGTTCTACCATTCCTGCCCGCCTTGCTGCCCTGGGCCAAATGGGGCTGTGGAGTCTATAAATGAGCCAACTCAGCTCAGGCAAAGCTTCCTGCAGGAGGGGGCCCCCTCCATGGGGACTCGGGGATCTTTACCACTGCCCTGGACAGGTAAAGGACACATCAGGCCTGGGCAGCTTTCTCCCTCGTGGCCTCATCCACCTCCCCATCCCAGCCTGTCCTGCAAGAGCAGGTGCTGACCTGGAGGGTACTCAGTCCCAAGCTACATTCAAGGACCACCCTCCACTTGCCAAAACAGTGCTCAACCCCACGGAGGCAGAGAGGTGAGTCAGACCCCATCCTCATCCTCACAGAACCTTTACACCTGAAAGGGGTGACTGAGGGCAAAGGTCACACTTCTGTATCACTGAACTGTTCAGAAGAGCAGCTGTGCAGTTATCTCATTTCAGGCTCCTTGCAGCCCTGAGTTAGAGCCGGGGTTCAAATACCTGCTTCACAGAGGAAGAACTGAGCCTCCAAGACGTGAGTGGAGATCCCAGCCAGAGCGTGACCCAAGATGTACAATCAAACCTCATCCACTCCACTGCCCCCACTGGACGGCAAAAGGCATCCTTCCCTGAGTTCCAGGGTTGGGGAGGGTTTGCCGACTCCCAAGACAGAGAACACGGCCACAGCGGGGCCCTCAGGTGTGAGCTGTGAGGATTCCCACCACCCCACGCTTCCCTCACAAACCAGATGAACTCTTGGAAGGGCGTGCCGGACCAGAGAGGAGGACAGGCGACCGTTTCTGAGCGGTAAGCTAGAAGCAGAGTGGACAGGAGAGGAGCCTGACCCAGAGGCCCAAAACCGGGGTTGTTTGGGGCCACCTTCCAAACACCACCCCATGCCACAACTTCCGCCATGCTCTGTACAGTACAGGGGCTGGGAAACGTCCATCTAGAGGCTCTTCCTGGAGAACAGTAAGAAGACTCCAGCCTAGCTTTTCCTGCCCGATCCTTTCAGCATCTTCCTGCCCAGCCAGTCCCCCAGTCAAGGTCAGAGACAGTCCCAGAAGCTCTGCAGCGGGGCAGCCTGAGCCTCATATGTGGGTCTCTCCTTCCCTCTAGTGGACAGACCGCGGTAATGCAACCACATTCCTGCACCAGCTAAACGCAGAAATCACCTTTCCTCCCACCACCTCTCGCACCTTTGTTTTCCCACAGGATGTTGTAACTGAGCCCTACACCAGAGCTAGAATGAAGGCAGAAGGTGACCTTGCTCTCTGCTCCCTCATTCCCACTCCCCTTTTCTCCTCCTACAGATGAGGACCACTTCCTTTCTGACCCCAGCCTCAGGGACAGCTTGGCTTCACCTGCTGCAGAGCTTCTGGTACGTCTCTGGCCTTGGCTGGGGGAGTGGATGGTCAGGAAGATGCTGAAAGAATCGGGGAGGAAAAGCGAGGCTGGAGTCTTCCTACTCTTCTCCAGAAATATCCTTCAAATGGACCTTTCCCAGCCCCTGCACGGTACAGAGCACAGCAGAAGCGGTGGCAGCCTTCCTGTGTGGCTGGTGCCTTGCCCCTGAAGCTGCTGGGCCTCCCCTGCACCCTGACCCCTTCCTCCTCAAGTCTTATTGCCCAGATTTTATCTCTGCCATCTGCCTGCCAGTCTGGTCTCCTCACCCACAGGACACTCTGATCAGGTAAGGTCTGACGTGGCACCAGATGCCCAGCTGTGACCACCAGCTTCAAAGCTCTGGGATGTCCACTTCTGGGCCTTTGCTCCTCTGGGTCTACTTGACTTGCTTCACAGGCCTGGCTCAACCCACTTCAATTTAACTGACACTGACATCTGCTTTAGCAGGCACTGTGCTAGGAGCAGTGGGAACCTCAGAGATCAGGGTACCGAGGTGGACATGAGCAGAAGTCTTCCCAGTAGAGTGTGCTGGGTGCTGAATCAAGACCTACGAGAACAGTGACCTAAGAGCCCCTAGAGGGAAGCTTTATGGAACAAGTGATCGGTCATATGCTAACGGGTAAGCAATTTTACCCAAGTGTAACAGTGAGAGGAGGCTGGCTGCTGTCACTGCCATCTACTGAGCATCTACCTACTCTATTGCCTATGCTTGCCCTGGCCCTGAAGGTAAATTATTATCTGATGACAGAGCCTCAGAGCATTAGCTTAGTCAGTTCCCATAGCTAGAGAGCTATCTGAACCTGGTCTCACATTCCTTGTACCATATTTTGTTGTTTCTCTAGCAGAAGGCAGAGCATGGACTCACGTGTGGAGGCATGGAAGTGTTAGCACACTCAGGAATGGAGTGTTTCCAGACAGGCTGAGACAGAGCTGTGTGAGTGCAGTTTTGTAGCAGAGGGAGATGGTAATGTCCTACACTTTCAGAGCTTTGCAGATGGTACTTGAAGAGGGTAAGACTAGGGGAGGGTGACCAGATACCCCTCAGTAACCCTCCTCTCCTTCTATAGTACTAGAACCTTTGGTTCTTATCTTAGTTCTTGGCCATTCTAAATAAAAACTGTATTTCCCATCCTTCCTTGCTGACAGATGTGACCATATGGCTAGGGGACGTATGCAGAGCCCATGCAAACAACTTCTAAAGTGATGCTCTGGAAGGAAGGAGAATATCTTCCCTCCCTCCTTTGCCTCTTCCCAGTGGATGGACTTCAGATGAGCTGGTGATATACATGATCATGCAAACACAGGAACAACAGAGCAACCACACAGAAGACACCATGTCCCAGAAACCATGGAGCTGCTGTGCTGTTCCAGGACCATTTATGGGCGGACCGGTACTTACGAAAGAGACATGAACTTCTCTTGTGGTTAAGCCACTGTTATTTGTGGTCTCTCCGTCGGCGGGTTCTCCATCAGAGAGGATGAAGTCTAAGGCCCTGAGGGTGAAGAGGACTGGTGGAGGCAGGTTCCAGAGTCACAGGAGAGGTAAAGCCAGCGGGACTTGGTACCTGACCGAATACAGGGTGTGACGATGTAAGACCAGCTTGGCATGAAGTTGACAGCAAAACAGAGATCTTTGAGGCAGGCTGTCCTTTTCTATTTCTTTATCATTTCCCTTCTGGATCGAATTCCTCCTCATTCACCTCCTCTTTTTCAGGCCCTCTCCTTTTCCTGGATCCAAAATCACTTTGCCAGCACCTCTCCTGCCTCTGTCCCTCACATGGGCTTCACTCTTTCCTGATCACACTTGTTCCATAAAGCTTCCCTCTAGGGGCTCTTAGGTCACTGTCCTCATAGGTCTTGGTTCAGCACCCAGTTATGCATGGATAGCTAGGGGAGGTTATTTGACATTTGAAGTTCCTTACTGGGGAATACAGGACTCTAGGGGCAGGGAGTTGGCATATGTAATACCAACATATAAAACTCCATATTCAAAAAGCAGCTACTTACATGCATTCCAACCAACTTAATTTCTGATCAACACTACCACTTTTGTTAGTTGGTATAATAGATGTTAGAAAATATTTTCAAGCTTTCTCGAGGATGTTTAACTTCCCTCTTTGCTCAGCACCACCTCCCACCCTGCCACCATTGCCTGGCTGACCGCGGTGTCTCTTACGGACCCAAGGCGAACAGCGCATCCCCAGGGAAGCTTCCCAGACGCCCTCGAGCTGGATGGGGCCCCTGTCTTCCGTACTTTGGCTGCGTCCAGTGCTCCCCTCGGTCTCAGCATGGACTTCCCTGTGCTGGAAGCATGTGTTTTCTGGGCCACTTCCTTCAGCTAACCAGGAGCTCCTTGGGGACAGAACCTATACTCCTCTTTGGATCTCCACTGCATGGTACAGTGCCTGGCACATGATGGGTGGGTATCCAAGAAATGCCACTGTGCAGGATTTTCCCTGATCCTTGCTCCCCAAAACCACCACCGGCTCCCCGGTGAGTTACCACTCACCCTCAGCAGGTTCTACTGTATGAGCTGCTGTACTTGGATGAAACAAAAGCCAAACAAGCCAGCAACCCCACCACACGCTGTCTCAGAACTGCCATTATCAAAAGATAACAGGTTTCTAGAGTCTTACTCTCCATTTGGGCAAACACGAAGCAAGCTTTCTCAAGGATGTTTAACTTGAAATGTTCCACACCTTAACATTTAGGTGTCCATTTCAGAAATGACTCAGCCTTAGATGAAAGAAGACAAATGTCGCTATTTCGTTAGAAGTTATGAAACACCGTGCACGTCAAATCTCCATATACCTTTTCCTCCTAATGCCCTAAAATGATACCTTTATTGCCATTCAATCAAAGGCTCGCCAAGTCCGTGCAGGGAGATGAGGCTATAGCAGTGATCATCGATGTTTCCGGCAACCCCTCACACCAATCTATTGCACAGCACCGCCATTATAAACACATGAAAGGCTTCCTCAATTTCACTCCCCATCATCATCAGCCACAGAAGATATTTATTGACTGCCTGGTATATGCAGGACACTTTGCTGGGTACAGGAAAGGAAAACTTGAAGAGAAATTTCCCAGGAATTTAGAAAAGGACCACATCTGTACCTTAGAAGCAAGTTATCTGCCTCTGAAATGAGTCAGAGCCATTTGTAAAAGGAGGCAAAAGCGGTAGTTTTTATAAGGAAAAATGATTTAGACCAATGTCCATTGTCCGATTGCTCAGTGTGCAATTTTTGCCGAATGCAGGAAAATGATGCCATCATGATTATTCCACTGCACGGTGACTGAGTCCACGTGGGAAGACTCGACCTCTGGCAGTGTGCACCCATACCTCTCCTCAGCCCTTCTCTCTGGATGCCCCCCAGCACTGCCAGCACGAGTGGGCAAATGCTTCCACCATCCTGTTCTCCATTTGGTCATGAAATGTGAAGATGGGACCTATAAAGGTTTTTGAAGTCAAGAAGAGCTGCACTGCTGAAAAGGGCTCCCTACCTCCAAAATTGGTCACACAGAGAATTTAAAGTATGCTTTTTTTTAATGAGTTCAGGAAAACAATAAAACATCACTGTCCTACAAATGCTCATGGATTCACTCAACGATGCAAAAACCTCATCTGTCATCTCTGAGCATTTCTTAAAATCGCTTTCCACATTCAAAGCACTGAGCATCATTATTAGGAAAATATTAAAATTTACATGACTTCACTCATTTGTGCAAGAAAACTTAGAGGAAAATTTCTCAATATGTTGAATATTGGGGTCTTATATATTTTACATATACCATTTCTATCTACATGTCTGTGTTCCTGGTTTTGTTTAATGCAGAGAGAATTGGCCTCTATTCCTATTTAGAATGCAGAGCCTGAGACAAACCAAAAACCAATTTCTTGTCTAAAGGATGACAAGACTGAGATCCAGGAAGGAGCAAAGCCTTCACAGATGCAAATGTGATGCAAGGGGCAAGGTCATCCGAGAGTGACTCCAAGACCCCCCTCCGGGTTTCCTGGGCCTGACCCAGCAGAGAAGAGCCCTCACCCTGGACTTGCCCAGTGCAAAGTGTGGCATGCAAGCCCCTTCTCACAGGACCAGTGCATTTCCTCCCCTCCCTCCTCCGGCCCTTTTGGAGACAGGTGGCAACCTCCCAAGGGTCCCAAGTCTCCAGGTGCTGAGCAGCTGGTATCCCCAGAAAACTCACAGTAGCAGCTGGTGCCAAAACTCGGACTGCCCTGTGCCAAGCAGTGAGGTTTCCCTTCCCAGCGGTCAAGATGCTCTCACTCTTGTCCCTGTGAAGAGGCAGAACCCAGGTGGTAGGGACCTTCTGCTGGAATGCAAAGCCACCAAGCACATTCAGCAGAGCCCTGGCCCTGGTGTGCCTCTTTGAAGAGACACTGTGCATTCTCTTTCTGACTCCCCCTTTTATGTTCCCCATAGCCACCCCCACCCCCAAGAGGTCTTTTTCTTAACCTACACCAGGTGACATTGTGGGATGGGTACCAAGTCCTGTCACACAACAGGTGGGCCTCCAGATGAGATCTCCCTGTGACCGTGGTGATCCTTATAGAGCAACCTTGTGCCACACACAGCCTATTGGCAGAATTAGCTGGGAAGAAAATCAAGCCCCAATTCCCTATCTCCTACTTTGTTATAACTTCCTGCATAATCCTTCCACACAGATGGCTAATACATATATAACTGTTATTAGGGTTCTCCAGAGAAACACAACCAATATGAGATAGATACATACATTGGTAGATAGAGATATAGATAGATATAGACAGAGTCTATTAAAAAGAATCAGCCCACATGGTTATGGAGTCTGGCAAGTCCCCCAGATCTGCAGCTGGAAAGCTGGAGACTAAAGAGAACTGATGGCTTAACTTCCAGGTCAAAAGTCAGCAGGCTCAAGACCCAGGAAGGGTAGATGTTTCAGTTCCATTCTGACCAATGTCTGAGCTCAGGAGTCAGACTGGGAAGTTCCCTCTTATTCAGCCTTTTTGTTCTATTCAGATCTGCAACAGATGGGATGAGGCCCACCCACATTAGGAGAATCTGCTTTACTCAGTCTACCAACTGAAATGTTAATCTTATCCAGAAACACCCTCACAGGCACACCCAGAAATAATGTTGCACTAAAAATCATGGCCCAGTCAAGTCAACACATAAAATCAACAACCACAGTAACATATACCTCAGTTATGTGTGGATAGCCAGGGGAGGGTATTTGACATTTGAAGTCCCTTAATGGGGAATACAGGACTCTAGGGGCAGGGAGTTAGCATCTGGAATATCAACCTGTAAAACTCCATATTCAAAAAACAGCTACTTACAAGCATTCCAACCAACTTAGTTTCTTATCAACGCTATCACTTTTGTTAATTGGTATAATAGATGTTAGAAAATATTTTCATTGCTGAAATGAATACTGTTCAAAGGGCTTGGATTGACTGAACAGATTTCACAGGGATTCTCATTCCTGTGTAAATGGGGTATATGAATCTACTAAGCCCAATAGCCCATGCCTTTCTGGGGTGCACCCCAGGCCTTAGGACTCCACCCAGTGCTTGTGGAGCACTGTCACCCGATCCAAGCTAGAAAGTTCAATGAATCCTCTGCTCGTGCACTGCTTGTTCTACCCCAGTGTGCAAAATGCTTGGAAGAATGCCCAAGGGGCAGGGATCTGGGACATCATGGTGCTGCAAGAGTGGGTTTCATCATCTTTTTGTGCCTGTTGTCTAATAAAAATTTGTGAGCCTAATGGAATTCAGTCTGAGACTTACTTTCACTGATATATACCACCAGGGTACAAGGTTTAGTAGGAGGAAAAAACCCATATGCTTCATCTATCTCTAAATAAAAGAAGTGAGTGATATCAACCAAAAAGAACCTTAATTATGATGACCTAATTGTCTTGGGTAAGTTTGCAACACCACTCATTCACTGATCTTTCTCCTAAGCCACTCTGTCCACCGTACATTGTCATGCATTGCGCTAATGAACAGAATCAGGATGCAAAATCACTTTGACAAGCTATACCACGGACCATGGTCATCAAGGCAAAATTTCACAGAGGTAAATATGAAGACCCACATGCAAGTTTACAAATTGTCCATTGCAAATTTATAGGATAGGATGGGAGACCAGGTTTGCAGCAGAGTTGCATCATAATCTGTGGATAGGAGCTTAGCAGAACTTTACAGAGTCAACAGTGAGGATGCTCAGAAAAAACTGTTAAGTGTTTAAATGACATCAAAAGATTAAGGGAAAGAGCAATTTCACAGCATTCTTCCCTGGTCAAACCACATCTGGAATCCAGCGATAAAATCTGGGCATCACATTTTACAAGCTATTTTGATAAATGAGGATATCCAGAGGAGAGTGACCAGGAGGATAAGGAGTCTTAAAATTATAAATCCCATTTAAACAAAGTACCCATGAGATTTACCTGGGAAAGAGACAAAAAAAAGGGAAGAGGTATTGAAACATCAAATAGATGAAGGCTTGTTATGAAGAGAATGTTTAACAGATGAGAGGATAGAAGACAGATTTTTGCCTAGGCAGAAAAGAGAGCAAGAGGGAGCCAGAAGTGCCCAGCAGTGGAAGTTCTGGCTGTGAGAGAACTGCTCTCTAATATGGTAGTATTGTCACCACCATCATCTCTTCCCCATTCCCATTTTATAGATGGGGCTACTAGGACTGAGGTAAGGTACCTAACTCACACATAGCATATTGTTCATTTAAAAAAGCCAGTTCCTTTACAACTGTGTCAAAAAGAATAAAATACCTAGGAATAAACCTAACCGAGGATATGAAAGACCTGTACTCTGAAAACTATAAAACACTAACGAAATTAAAGAAGACACAAATTCAAGAAAGAAGAACAATCCCAAATGAACAGTCTAAACTCACAATTAATGAAACTAGAAAAAGAAGAACAAATGAGGCCCAAAATCAGTAGAAGGAGGGACATAATAAAGATTAGAGCAGAAATAAATAAAATCGAGAAGAATATAGCAATAGTAAGAATCAATGAAAGCAAGAGCTGGTTCTTTGAGAAAATAAACAAAATAGATAAACCCCTAGCCAGATTTCTCAAGAAAAAAAGAGAGTCTACACACATAAACAGAATCAGAAATGAGAAAGGAAAAACTACTACAGACACCACAGAAATACAAAGAATTATTAGAGAATACTATGAAAAATTATATGCTAAAAAATCGGATAATCTAGAAGAAATGGACAACTTTCTAGAAAAATACAACCTTCCAAGACTGACTCAGGAAGAAACAGAAAATCTGAACAGAACAATTATCAGCAATGAAACTGAATTGGTAATCAAGAACAAAACCCCCAGATCAGATGGTTTCACTGTGGAATATTATCAGACATTTAGAGAAGACCTAATATGCATCCTCCATAAAGTTTTCCAAAAAGTAGAAAAGGAGGGAATACTTCCAAACTCATTCTATGAAGCCAGCATCACTCTAATACCAAAACCAGGAAAAGACATCAGAAAAAAGAAAATTACAGACCGCTATCCCTGAAGAACATAGATGCAAAAATATTCAACAGCATATTAGCAAACCAAATTCAAAAATACATCAAAAAAATCATCCATCATGATCAAGTGGGATTTATCCCAGGGATGCAAGTATGGTACAGTATTCTAAAATCCATCAACATCATCCGCCACATTAACAAAAAGAAGGACAAAAATCACATGTTCATCTTCATAGATGCTGAAAAAGCATTTGACAAAACTCAACATCCATTCATGATAAAAACTCGCAACAAAATGGGTATAGAGGGCAAGGATCTCAACATAATAAAGACAAACCCACAGCCAAAATCATACTTAACAGCGAGAAGCTGAAAGCTTTCCTCTAAGACCGGGAACAAGACAAGTATGTCCACTCTTACCACTTTTATTGAACATAGTACTGAAGGTCCTAGCCACAGCAATCAGACAACACAAAGAAATAAAAGGCATCCAGATAGGTAAGGAAGAAGTTAAACTGTCACTATTTGCAGATGACATGATATTGTACATAAAAAGCCCTAAGGAATCCACTCTCAAACTACTAGAACTAATAACTGAATTCAGCAAAGTTGCAGGATACAAAATCAATACACAGAAATCTGTTGTGTCCCTATAAACTAACAATGAACTAGCAGAAAGAGAAATCAGGAAAACAATTCCATTCACAATTGCATCAAAAAGAATAAAATACCTAGGAATAAACCTAACCAAGGAGGTGAAAGAACTATACCCTGAAAACTACAAGCACTCGTAAGAGAAATTAAAGAGGACACTAATAAATAGAAATACATCCCAGGCTCATAGGAAGAATTAATATTGTCAGAATAGCCATCCTGCCTAGTGCAATCTACAGATTCAATGCAATCCCTATCAAAATACCAACAGCATTCTTCAATGAACTAGAACAAATAGTTTTAAAATTCATATGGAACTACAAAAGACCCTTAATAGCCAAAGCAATCCTGAGAAGGAAGAATAAAGCTGGGGGGATAATGCTTCCCAACTTCAAGCTCTACTACAAAGCCACAGTAATCTAGACAATTTGGTACTGGCACAAGAACAGACCCATAGATCAATGGAACAGAATACAGAGCCCAGAAATAAACCCACACATATACAGCTAATTAATATACCATAAAGGAGCCATGAATATTCAATGGGAAAAAGAAGGCCTCTTCAATAACTGGTGTAAGGAAAACTGGACAGCTACATGCAAAATAATGAAACTAGATTATGGTCCAGCTCCATACACAAAACTAAACTTGAAATGGCTTCAAGACCTAAGTATAAGACATGAAACCATAAAATTCTTAGAATAAAACAGAGGCAAAAATCTCTTGCACATAAGCATGAACAACTTTCTTCCGGACACATCTTCTCAGGCAAGGGAAACAAAATAAAAAATGAACAAATGGGACTACATCAGACTAAAAGACTCTGTACAGCAAAGGACACCATCAACAGAACAAAAGGTAACCTACAGTAGGGGAGAATATATTCATAAATGATTTATCTGATAAGAGATTAACATCCAAAATATATAAAGAACTCATATGATGCAACACCAAAAAAATAAATAATCTGAATAAAAAATGGGCAGAGGACTTAAACAGACATTTTTCCAGAGAAGAAATACAGATGGCCAACAGGCACATGAAAAGATGCTCCACATCACTAATCATCAGGGAAATGCAAATCAAAACCACAATGAGATATCATTTCACACCAGTCAGAATGGCCACTGTCCAAAAGATGAAAAATAACAAATGTTGACAAGGATGTGGAGAAAGGGAGAACCCTCTTACACTGCTGGTGGGAATGTAAATTGGTACAACCACTGTGGAAAGCAGTATGGAGGTTCCTCAAAAAACTTAAAAGAGAAATATCATATGATCCAATAACTGCACTTCTAAGAATTTACCAGAAGAAAACAAAATCCCTGATTCAAAAAGATATATGCATCCCTATGTTTATTGCCACATTTACAATAGCCAAGATAAGGAAGCAACCAAAGTGTCCATCAGTGTACCAAGATGTGGTACATACACACAATGGAGTATTTATTATTCAGCCATAAAAGGAAAAGAAATCCTGCCATTTGCAACAACATGGATGGATCTAGAGAGTACTATGCTCAGTGAAATAAGCCAGGCAAAGAAAGAAAAATACTGTATGATTTCACTTACTTGTAGAATCTAAAAACAAAATAAAACAAAATGAGCAGAACAGCAGTAGACTCATAGACACTGAGAAGAGATTAGTGGTTACCACGGCGGGGGGGTTGGGGTGTGTGGGTGGGTGGATGAGGGGATAAAGGGGCACAAAACTCTCAATCATAATATCAGTTGGTCATAGGGATGGAAGTACAGCTTGGAGAATACAGCCAATGGCTCCATAACATCTTCCTATGTTGACAGATAGAAACTGCACTAGCTGGGGTGAGGATTTAATAACGTGGATAACTGTTGAACTACTGTGTTATATACTTGAAACCAATAAAATACTGTGTATCAACTATACTTCAGTAAAAAAAAGACAGTTTCAACAGTAGCATTCTATTATTTTTAATTATCCAAGAAGCAATCTCTTTTCTCCTCTCTCCCTGACTGAAGTAAAGGGAAGTGAATTTGGGGGTTTACCCTGAGGGCTCTCTTTGCTGCTTATCCCTTTTAGCAATTGTTAAGATCATGGGCTTTGGTCTTAGACAGACTCTTTGGGCCCAAGCCCGTGTTCCACTACTTATCACTCATATGACCTACAAAAAATTCTTTAGCCCTTCAGTTCTTAGCTCTCTGAAAATGGAGTTAATGAGAATAAACACCTAGTGGAGTTTATTTGTAGACTGACTGAGCTCAGGCTCATGGCACACCACTAAGGTGCCAATGCATGGCATACACTCAATAAATGCTAGCTGATTATCGTGCCGCTTGAACTTGCAGAGAACCGTCCCCACTGCTATGAGGCACAGTGTAAAATGTGGTCCCTATCCACAGAACTTATCATCTAGCTGCAAAGCCTTCTTCCAGGTAGCCCAACTCATACAAATGACTGAGTGTCCAGAAAACTTCCCAGGGTTGCTCTCGACGAGCAGTCTCAAGGGGAATCAGTTTCCATTCCAGATACTCAATTTCCAAATGCATTCCTCCCTAAAACTGATGTACCTGAAAACTCATGCAGCAGAAGCTTTTCCAACATGATGTTCCTTCTCCCACTTTACAAACGCCAGGCACACCTCCCACCCACCCAGAATCTCACTGTGCTGCTTTATTACCAGGTGTGAAAACCCACAGGGCACCAAACAAAATAGCAATTTTGAAACACTGGTTTATATGGTTAGAATATAAGTAACTCCATTTACTTTTAGCAAGTCATGCAATTCTTCAATTCTTTACTTTCTACATTGGAGGAGGACCTAATCAAGTTACATGATAGATGGCTACAAATAATTTTTGATGATAGATTATGAAGCAATTTTTAGTTTAAAAAATTAGAAGAAAGCTAAAGAATAGGCTAACAGCAAGAACAGAACTCCCTCCTTTCCCATCCTCTCATTTATGTAAGCAACATTCTTCAGTGCTTACACCTATAAAATTAAAAAGTAAGAGTGAAATGTATACTGAATCCTGTCTCATTCAAGCAGTAGTGATCATTGCCCATGGATCCTTGACCTAATGTGTCAGTCATTCATCTCATGCAATATCCATTTTTTTACTATTTAATTATTTACTTATCAAATTTTGTTATGTATTTGTTGTAGGTCAAGTTTGTTCTCCTTGATTCTTGTCCTCGCCAAAACAAAGAATTGAAAGGCAGACACACAAAAGTGAAGCAAAGCAAAAGTTTTAATTGAATACACTCTAAGGGAGGGGCAGGCCAGAATCAAGGTAGATAAAGGCCTTAATCCATTAGGCGGGAGGCCTTTTTATTACATTCTGGCTAGGAGGCACCTCTGATTGACAAGGTAAGGCCATTTGATTGACAGGTCTTTTTATACAGCCATCCCCCTCAGCGCGCACACCCTTTCCCAGATGAGGTGTGGTTGGGCAGTTTTTTGTTCTGTTCCGTGGTGCCCACACTGGACTCTGATTGGGACCAGTTTGGCCTGGTCCCAACCAGCAAGGAAGCTACCTCTTTACAAAGCCTTTGTTGTCTTAGCATGGGACCCCCGACCTGGGCAGCATTTAGGCAGTCTATTTTTCCTTGAATCTTATCTTCCCCCTTCCCTGGCTGCTTGAGTCTATCCTTCTACTTAACATATTTATGTTATTTTGATCAATAGTATATAAATAATAATTGCAAAATTGCTCACACAGAAAGAAATCAAATTTGATTTCATGAACTTATTTGGTAACTGAGAAATACACGAGGATGATCAATAAAATACTTGTAAAGACAAAACATTACATCAGGAAAAAAATCATTTAGGAGGAAGGGATACAGAGAAATGAGTTGAAAGAGAAAAATGATGTAAAGTTTCAAACATTTAAAAAAGAAGTTGTATGTGCTTTTTTTAACGAGCAATGGCAGGTAGCAAATCACTAACACTTTTGAAAGGAATATAACAGCTTTATTTTTCAATGAAAATACCTCAAATATGCTGAAAAGTATATATTTCCCAATTACTTCAATGTATTTTGAAAACGTTCATAAATGAACTTAAAAATATGGTCAAGACACATCACTTTTTAAATTCTTTTAAGTAAAAGAGGGTAAAGACCACTGAGATAGATGATACCCACCTGTTCCAAAGAGGCTAGCTACACGAAAACAGAACTGATTCTGGCTTTCTTCCCTTCTACTCTCTAAGACAAGAAGTATAATTTCTGTTCAGTACGAAGGAAGGCCTGAGAGATTCTGCTTCCAGCAGGATGGAGATTAAATTAACCTAGAAATTCTGTGAAAATATAACAAAAATATTTCTAGTTTAGCGGAGCTCATAAGAAAAAGTAAGGGGGGACTCCAGTGCCAGAAACCAAGTAGGAACTGAAGTCCGTGGCAGTAAGGGTTTGAGCTGACATTATGCCAACCCGGTTAAGTCTGAACCATTCTTCTCAGTGACCAGGAGCTTCCTATATCCAAGAATAGGAAATGAGGTGGGGAGTTGGAACTAAGATCCCTACATGAAGCCAGGACTAGAACTCAAAGAGATGTAATAAAGGAATGGATTAGAAAAATTCATTCCCTAGCACAGTGACTCTGCAAGGAGACTCACCTGTCCTGCTAGTTTATTAGAGAAGTCTCCTTTGAGAATTCTAGGCACCACGGCTATGATTTACAAGGGTTTGGGATTAGGAATTACAGTACCTGTGGATCTGGGATCCCCTAAGTAGGGGAACTAACATGAAATTCGCTCCACATCAGGAGATAATCCAGGAGACCAGAAGAAGCAATCGCAAAACTACTCTGAAGGAATAGGCATTTAACCCCCAGATCAAGCTCCCTGAAGATGAGAGCTTAATTTAATTTCATGAACTTATTTGGTTACTGAGAAGAATAAGAGGATGATCAATAAAATACTTCTAAAGACAAAACATTACATCCAAAATGATAATTCCAAACTATAAGGAAATGCCTATCATTAGCAAGAGCCAACAGACAAAAGAAAAATCTCAAATTTTCAGATAAAGGGAAAACTGATAGAGACAATAAAATCAGAATATTTAACATAATGAGACATAAAAGAAGTAACTGAGAAGACAAATAGTGACTCTGTGGCATCTTACTACACTGAAGGACAGTGACTGCAATGGGGAATGGGGGGGACTTGATAATAAGGGTGAATGCAATAACCACATTGCTTTTCTTGTGAAACCTTCATAAGAGTGTATATCAATGATAACTTAATAAAAAAAATTTTTATTTTAAAATACAAAAGAAGTAACTGAAGGTATAAAGGCAACACAGACCATGAAAGAAGAATGAGCTATTTTGGAAAAGATTTCAGGGAAAACTCAGGCCCAAATGATGAAAAGTGCCTCTGTGCTGCCTTCTGCCTGGCTACTGTCAGATAAGACCCCAGAGGGTCTACACAATGTCTAGCCAGGCAAGGGGAAAGCCAGACTACTGCAAGCCTGTCTGTGCTGTGTAGCTACCAAGGTGCATGAGAGCCTGCCCCCAGGAGTGCGTCCATCACCCTGCACCTTGGAGCAAAGCCCACTTCCAACACTTCCACCAGATGAGCCATCAGCAGTCCTCTCGTAGAGAACCTCTGTTGTTCACAGAGTTAATAAGAAGAGAGGTTGGCTGTTGTTTTGCCTTGTTTTTAAGATCCATTACGGAGCACAGAGTAGTTTTCAGCAGAGAGCCACAGTGCTAAGCAAGCACACCACCGAGACTCAGAAAACTGTCGCGCAGGCAGAATCCGCAGAGAAAAACTACAGACTCACCGTGTGGCCAGACAGGAAGGGTTCTTGGGGACCATCTGCTTCAACCTTTGTTGTCCCGGAAAGGAAACAGAGACAAGAAAGAAGTAACTGTCCAAGCTCTGCACCAAGTTTGGGAAAGAGATAAGGCTCAGTCTGGGGCTTTGCGGCTCCGGGCCACAGTGGAGCTGCCTGGAAGCGGGCTGGTGAGGATGGCGCGGCTTGCCCTTTGCCCTTTCTGCTGTCTGCCTCTGGTGGAGCCCTCCTTGACCTCTCCCAGTTCAGATAGCTGATGTTCCCTTCCACCATCCCTCCCACGCCATGGGGGGCGGGGTGTGGGGATGGGGCGCAGTGTGAGATGCGCAGGAGGCAAGAGGAGTCCCCTTTAGCTGACATAACTGCCCTACACAGTAGTAGAATTATATGAGAATTCTATTTGTATTTTTCCAATATACTGTCTTCAGGGAAAAATGATAAGTTCATGGGTAAGATTCCCTCTAATTACATTCTAGTGAAAGAATTCATCTTTAATGGTAAACTTCCTAGGGAAGGAAGAGACAAGGCAGAGATCTGAGCAACCCCTTCCATCCCTTAGTCGACATTAGGCCACCCCACCCAGCCTCCCAGCAAGCTAGCTCTAAGAGGGAGGACTGGAAAGGGGAGAAAGAGACACAACAATGCCTAGGAGGAGATGAGCCGGCCAGGCAGCCTGCAACAAGCCCACGGAGGATGTGGGGAAGAGCAAGGCTAATTCAGGCTCCAAACGTGGCTCAGAGCCGCCAGGAGCAGCTGTTATCCTGCTCTTCCCCCTCCTCCTCTCCTGCCCTGCCTGTCACTCACTCCCCCAGGCCCTCAAAAAGCTACTGCCTGCACGACCAGACCCGGTGGCTTGCAAGTGAAAGAGCAGCTCCTCTTCCCACGGTGACACTTCTGTGTGGGCTCACTAAATATAGGTTTAAGCATGCCACACAATACTGGGGAGCATGAGGTTAAAGCTTGTTCCCTGGGGACTCAGGTGCCAGTGAGGGTGAGCCTTCCCACCTGGGAGAGCAGGTGAACATGAACTGGACCTATGCAATGGTCCAGGGATTCCAGAGGGGACTTCAAGGACAATGACGTGGGCCTGAAGGACCGTCACCCCACTCACAGGAATGGTGAGACTAACAGAGGCAGTGCTGCAGGTAGGAGCATGGGCTCTGCTGTCAGACAGGCTTTCTGCTCATGTGACCTCAGGTAAATGACTCACCTCACCAAGCTCCTGACCCTTCATCTATGAAACAGGAATAATAGTAGCAGTCCCAAAGGGTTATTAGTGGATCAAGAGGGCTAATGCACAGAAGCACACAGTTCAATGGCTGCACTGGTAGGTACTCGGTCAGTGTCACTGGTCACTGCCCTTCACTTCCCTTCTCCCTCATGGGCCAGGTACCAGTGAAGATTCAAAGAATAAGAAAGGATGACTACAGAGAAAAGCCATGTGCAGAGCAGAAATGCTGAAGCTCCAAATGAGCAGTGGACCAGACAAGTCAACAGCAGCTAGACTGAACCAAATCTCAGCCCACTTCATTAAAGCAGTGCAGACTCCTGGAGGCCCGCCTTCTCCTCAAACCCCTATTCCACTCAGGTGTGTCTGCTGTCTTTCTGCCAAGTAATCTTCCTGTGCGCCAAGATCAATGTCAGCCGTGTAAGAAGCCCCTGACCCAGAAGGTGGCTGAGTTAGCATGTGCTCTATCCCTGCTGGGAATACCCTGCCTTTATCACAATCCTTGCCTGAATGCTGACCCCTGGCTGCCCAGGCTCTGTGGTCTGGGCCCTTGATCCTGCTTTTGCTCTCCAGGCTCCAAGCTTGGGTTTCAGGCAGCTGCCACAGCTGATCCAGGCTGGCCCTCTCTTTGACTAGACCTCAGACACTCACTCATTTCTCCCTGTCTCGGCTGACCTCTCTGTTTGGCTTCAGACATGCCTGCCTGTCGGCCTTCATCGTACCTGCCTAGACTTTCGTTTCCTCGATCGATCTATCTAATTCCTGCCTGAATTCTGGATAACAAGCAGCAGCTCAAAGACCAACTTGACATCAACAATGGCCATTCAGGACAGGAGTGTAAGAGAACCCCCACGACAGGGCTCTGCATTCTCCCTCCCGTAAGGAAGAGTGTTGACTGAAACAATTACTCCAGGAGGCAATCCGGCAAATCTAGCACAGCCAGAGATGTGCACATCCCATCACCCAGACTGAGTGTAACAGGCTAGACCAGGACAGTTATGCTGCAGTTAATACAACTCACGAGCACCAATGGCTTAAGACAGCAAAGGTTCATTCTATCTCATGCTATTTGTTTCTCACACAGCTCGGCCTGGGTGTTTACACACTGATGGAGCCTCCTCATCCAGAACTTTAACAGTCACCACAGGAAGAAGGTCAAGTTGCCCACAGGCTTTTGGAGGCTTCAAGTTCTTGGTCACCAGCTAAACCTAGTCACAGGGACCCTCCTGCCTTCAAAAGGTTAGGCAAGGGAAAATGCTAGGCACTCACATGGGTTGCTGATGAGGAGATGACCCCTTCTCTCCAGTAGAGACAGCACCTGAGCTCCATCTCCTGGGCTGGAACCTTCTTTCCCCAGCAGAGAAGATGTAAGCCCTCACAAGCCCCAAGGTCCTTTAAGAAACCCAGTGAAGTCAGCATCACAAATCCAGCCTGGCCAGCACCAAGCATGCTGCATCTTACCCCCACCGCCCCTGCCCCCCCCGCCGCCAAGCAAGAACACATTCTCAAACACCCCTGCAAAATGGAGACTGGCGGTGTGAGGGGAACTTCCACTACAGTGAAATCCGTGCCATCACCAGCAGGTGGCCTGGCCCTGGTATGCCTCTGCCAGAGGTGACAGGGAAAGAGAGGCCACATGTGTCAATTTCTTATTGAGTTTGGTCTCGAGAGTTCTCCTTTTTTTCAATAAAGCCTATTTCTTTATGCAAGTCTCTGAACACTGTGGTATTCATTCAACTCTGGCCAATGTCAGACCTGAGGGGCCCACCTGACATAAGAGCTCAGGAGGGGAGGATCAGAAATACTGGTGAACAGCACGAATGATTCCCATTTCAGTCTATTCCTAACCAACTACCCAATACTTGATGACTTTCATCTCTGGATACAAAATATACTCACCCCTTCCCCAAGGAGGACAGCCCAAAAGCCCCATCCTAGCAGAGCACCAAGCTCAATGTCCAAGACATCGAATTTTGCACAGCAATCTCTACATCAGCAATTTCTACAGGATGGGAGTGGAGTGAACACTTAGATGTGGTGCCTCTTCATCAGGAGACTAAGAAGACCCCTCCTTCTCCAATACACCAATATTTAATGATGGAACAAGGGACAGGAAAATAGCAATAAATACTCCCATTCAAAAGAGAGAATAATGGGGCACAGCAGACACTGATCCATAGCAATTCCAAAATCTCAGTGCATTCTTCCCCATGAACAGAGTTCATTATTTGATTAGATACCAAGTCCACCCCCTGGGATGTTCTCCATAGGCTCTGACCTTATCCCCTTTCCCCTTATTCTTCTTGGCCAAAGCTGAAGTGGACACCAGGGAATATGCTCTCCCTGTGGACCAAGCATCCTTCTTGCCAAACTTCCTGGTGGACCCAGGAGCTCTTTTAAAATTAGAAGTCTAGATGAGGCCAACAGTTCTTAGGGCAATTTAATTCCCTCTAACTTTTAGTCTCTTATCATTTGATTCCAGGCAGCACCAAATGCCAACAGCCACACTCATATTTTCTTTATAAATAAATCTCCCTTTTACTATATTTCTTTAGCATTAATGATTCCCATATGCTTGCTACCATGCCACTCTAGATTTAATTGAAGGTATTTTGGTCCACACCCTTAGTCTTTTTTCCCCATCCCCCAATGCATTTTGTCTAAATGAAAGAACCTGGTCTTTTACTAGAAGACACCATAATACATCCATAGATTTAAAACTGATGTGACATCTATAGCACTGATATAATTCATTACCAAAAAAAAAAAAGAAAAAGAAAATTAGTCATCCTTTGTCTTTCTAAGTCTTTCTTAATTTTACTTTTTACTGATAAGCTTTGCTTTTTCCAGCCCTAAAAGCATTGCATTTCCTTTTCTGAATTTCTTGTGATATCTCACCAAACACTGTCAAGAGTAACTTACACAATTAATATTCTGCTTTCCAACCTCTTTTCCTAAGTCTCCAAATTCATTAACTAAACTATCTGTCTCCCAAATTCCTACAAGTGCTGTTTAAGAAAATTTCTCCATGTCATAACATAAATGGACATTTTTCCAGCCTCCAGTAAGTTCCCTCACTGCACATCACACAGCTCCTGGACCCACAGATATTTGGTTATGGAGTGCCCTTCCTAGCTACTGATTTATATTCCAGACAGGATAGAAAGATTATGCCAACTTAACCAAATAACCTAAATCACAGGGGTTCAAATCAAGGTTTATTTCTTCCTTATGCTGCATATCCACTACAGGATGGCTAGGGGCTCAGCTCTACATTGTTGCCACTCTAAGAAACTGGCTGAACAGAGCCTCACCATCCAGACTCTGCTGGTCATTGCAGCAGTAGGAGAAAAAGGGCAAGTCACACGCTAGGTCTTAGAAGCTTTCACCTGTAAGAGGCATCCCTCCCTTCCTCTTATATCTCATTGGCCAAAGAAGTCACATAGGTAGGCACTAACTACAAGGTGTCAGAGAGTGCAATTCTGTCTTGTGCCCAGCAGGGGAAAAATAGAAATACTATGACTGGTAAACAGTAGCAATGGTTACGGTTCCATTCTAGTGCATACCCTTTAGAGACTCACATTGATGTGAACAGGGAGACTCAACTACAAGCATGTTTCTTGATACATACTTTGCAATAGCCAAGAACTAAAAGACAGAGAAAAACCTGAGTGCCCATTACTGAAAGAATGGATTTAAAAATTGTGGTATATTCAGATAATGAAATATTTATCAACAACTTAAATGAAAACTATGAACTTACAAGCATTAAGACAAAAAACATAGTACTGAGTGAAAAGCACAATTTGTAGAATACATGATGTTATTTGCATAGATTTTTTAACACATGCTGCATTATTATACACTGTTAATGGAAGCATATGTAACTGTTGAGTTGAACAAGCAAGACTCATGGGTATAGTCAGAAAGCAACTTCACTGCTGTCTATAAAAGCTTCTTTACATTTATTTGGTTCGACACATTCTTCCCCTACACCAGGATTAAATTTAGGCAGTTCTAGTCAATAAATAATGTCCTCCAGTCAATAAATAATGTCTACCTTAGTGTAATCATCACAATTTTCAACTTTATTTGGTTTCTCCTTTTATCAGTCAATTACTCCATTGTTCTCATTATGAATGCCACATTAATAAATCACCCTAAAGCCCAGTGACACATGGAAATAAGTGTCTATTTCTAGCTCACAAGTCTGTGGTAGCTCTGCTGATCTCAGTTGGGCTTGGCTCCAAGCTGTGGGCTTTGTTCGGGACTGTTCCACATCTTTTATTCTTTAGGAACCACACTTTACCTGGGGCCTGTTCTCCTGGTGATGGCAGAAGACCAAGCATTCAGTCCTCAATGCAAGCATACTGCCAGCTTTATTTATGTGACATCTGCTGACATCCCATTGGCAAGTCACACAGCCAAGCCCAAGACCAACAGGTGGGGAAACACACTCTTACTGCTGTGGGCGGCGGCCAGGGATTGTTTACAGAAACTAGGGCCACTCCTCACTGGGCAGTTTGGGCTGGTACAGGGGAGCCATCCTGCGGGGAATGAGCCTGGCTTCTTCCCTCCTTCCCTCCTTCCCTCCTTCCCTCCTAGTGCTTCTGCCCCTCCCCCCTTGCCAGCCCTGGTTTCTGACTCTCCAAGTGTGAGAACAGGGGAGGAGGAGAAAGAGGCAGGAGCGTCTTACTAGACCTGGAGTGGTATCACAGGCTCCGAGGGAGAAGCCGTTTCCAGGTGACTCTCATGAACCTCCCACGGGTTCTGAGTCCTCAGGAATCTTCAGAGTTCTAGTTGGCGCCTTCTGGTTTTAGACGGAGAGCATGATGCTAGAATCTTCAGTCCCTGGTTCATTTATACTCTCATGCTGGATGAGAGCTAAGGGTTCTACAACTGGTTTTCCTTTGTAAATACTTCAACACGGCCTCACACCTAGTCTGTTGTCTGGGTGCCTTAAGTGAAACCCACTTTACCTGCCACAGTCATACACAAACCTTTGCAGAAACAGTGTGAAAACATGGGCAAGAAGGAAACATATCCATTTCAGAATGGTTGTTATACCCCTGGGAAAGGGGGGAAGGAAGGAGAAAGGCATCAGAAGGGGACAGAGCGGGGACTCTGCTGGTGAATTTTATGTGTCAACTTGGCAGATGGGCAACGTGGGCATGATGAGCATCCTGGCTGGGGAAAGTTTCCATTCTCTTTTCTTTTTCTTTTACAATCTGCCTGGGCAGCCCCTTCCTTTTGCCACAGTGCACTTCATCCTTGGGTCGGGTTAGGTTGCTTTTGGCAAAAGACTGCTTTTAGATAAATGCATTCCTGGAAATCTGTCATAAAGCAAATTGTGCTTTCCCGTGGAAACGACGTGACACTGAACAGTCACAGGAGGAATGATACCTGGCACTTAACAAAAAACTTTGCATTTCAAGAAAGACTTCCACACACACCAGTGCCTTTAATCCTGGAAGTTGACAGCAAGTTCCCTTCATTGCAGAGATGAAGAAACTGAAGCTCAGAGAAGCACTTTACTCGGGGTCACACAGCTAACAGGAACCGAGCTGGGACTCCAGCCTACTTCACAGGCCTTTCCAAGGTCTCATTAACCAAGTAAGATCTCAGCTTCAACCCAGTCATACACACAACAGAAAGTTCATCCAAATGCAAAGATTCCTGAACTCAGGCCTCCACAATTGTTTAAAATCTTGCTCTTAGGTCACATAAAGCAAGCAAATGAGTATACTGGTTACTCAAGAGACCCCTGAACTGTAAAGCAGACATATCACACATAAACAATCACTACCCACCACAGAGCTACCTACTCAAAACTACTGCTCTTCACCATCCACATAAACACTTCTTGAGCAATCATCCCCTCCACTGGGCAAAGTGCAAAACTGCTCAGGGACCATGGGAACCAATCCCTTCCTTTCTAATGCCCTTTTTGTTACTTTGATCTTCCTGGAAACAAAATTAAAATTCATAAACGTGTGCCCTGTGTCTGCCTAGGCTGGGAGTGGAGAGCCAGAAAGGGCCACCTTGACAGGTAAGGGCTGAGCCACAGGCCCCATGAGGCTGAGGCAGAGCTGTAGGTGCATGAGCTGGCGGCCCAGTTAGGTCAGCGGGTACTGGGGGGGCTCCCAAAGGAACAAGAGCTCCTCCATGTTCCCTCCCCGTGCCTTGGCCTCTAGCCCTGCTTTCAGCACTGCCAAGAAACATTATGGAGGCCTCTGTCTGCTCTGCCCCTTGTCCGCAAGGCTGCTTCGCTGACCACGGGAACTCCCTGACTTCCTCCTCTGCCCTCTCTCCCTTGGCCCCTTGCCATCTCTGCAGATTCAGTGTCCCCCGGCTCTGAGGTGGCCCTGTCCCTGGTCGGCTGGAAATGAAGGAGACCCTCCGGGATCTCAGCATCAGCCGGCCTTGCCAGCTGTGGCTTTGCCTTGTTCCACTACCCAGCTCCCCCTGCAGGGTTTACTCCCAAACCTGATTCCTGCTCTACCTCCATGTGGAAGAAAAAACTGTGCAAACTGGCTGGCCTTCTGGTTCCCCAGACCTGGGGTTTGGGGCTCTCGTTGCCTACTTGAGCCTGCAGTGGCCCTGAGCATGCCACTTCCTGCACGGACCACCAGCCAACCCCACCGGGACTCTAACTCATCCATGTTCCTGCTCCAGGGCTTCCTGGAGGCTTCCCAGGCTCTCAGCATCCCCAGTTCATGGGCCACCTGCCCATGGATGATAACCCGTTGGCATCTCAGGCCACTGGGTTCACCTTAGTGGGCTTCCCTCTATCCCCACTTCACTATGACACTGAGGGTCTGTCAGCATAGTCCCAGGGTCAGGCATGGAGCTTTCTGCCCCACACATAGCATTCCCAGGGCATCTTGGGCCCAAAATGCCTGGGCAGTGATTCAGGAAAGCCAAGGAGGGAAAAAGAGACTCCCGTGGCTAGAGCTACAGAAGAGCTAAAAAACATGCACCTGCAGATTTGATCTAAACCACCAGCCCCCAACCCAAGGCCAGTGGCAAAGGCTACAGAATGGCCTGGTCTTTCAAACAGCCTCAGATTCTTATCCTTGAGGTCCACATGAATTACACAGATTGAAATATGGAAGGAGGAACTCAGTGCCTAGTGAAGAGGGTCACCTGAGTGATTTCCGTCAACCCCCCTGGCTGTGAGGATTAATTCCAGCAGGCCTGGGATTTGCCTTATCTGTGCCTGTGAAATCAGAAACGTGCACAGGACTGACCCTGGTCACGGCATAAGCACACTGATTAATGGTGTTGCTTTGTAACAACACCCCCGAGGAGTTTGGGGTGGTTTGTACCAGCTTGTCAGCATTGTGCTTTGCTAGCAATGAGATTGGTGATCGGCACCTGGTCTCAGTGAGCCCCCAGAGGTTCTGCCTTTTGGGGTGGTTATGTACTGAGAACATACCTGCTTCACAGCAGGCATAAGAAACCCAGGTGTATACTCCGTTTGGGGCTCTGAAGTGTTCTGTGCACACATGCAAACATCAGTGCGTCCTGATTTGAGAGAGAGCACGTCCTACCATAGCTCCAAATAGGGGGAGGCAGTAGGAGCTGGACTTGGTTTCCCCAGACCACCTGCCCTGAGCAGCCCTTGGCTATGGTGGTATCTGGGCTTCAACGTTGTTGCTGTGCTATAATGAACCGTAGGTTTGCAGGCACCACCATTTTGGACCTCTGAGCCTTCATTAGTAATTGAATCTGTTTAGCTGTTACTGTGAGCACATCCCAGCTGTTAAGTGTTGAATTCTGTGCCCTCAATACTCATGTGTTGAAGTCCGAACTGCCAGTACCTCACAATTGGACTTTATTTGAAAGTAAGGTCACTGCTATTGTAATTAGTTAAAATGAGTCACTACTGGAGTAGGCTGGGCCCCTAATTCAATATAAATGATATTCTTATAAAGAGGAAAATTTGAACACAGAGAGAACTCCATGTGAAGACTCCAACTGAACTCCCAAAAACCAAGAAATTAACAGAAGCTGGGAGAAAGGCCCGGAACAGGTCCTCACCGAGTGCCTGTAGAAGCAGCATGGCCCCACACCTTGACCTCGGACTTGCAGCCTCCAAATGAATTAGTGTGTCCAAGCCACCCAGTTTGTGACACTTGGCTACAGCAGCCTTAGCAAAGTAGTGCACCTGCTGAAGGCCTTTATTCTCCCCCACTCCCATCTGCAGCAGATGTATGGTCAACTCAGGCACCCCTGGGTCTTCCTTCCCCTCCACGTGACTTTAACTCTCTTCTCCCCATGAGAACGTCTTCTCTTTTTTGCCTAAAGTGTTGCTCTCCACTCACAGGATACAAGCAGTTTGTCCATGGCACGGAGGAGTATTCGCACAGAGCCCTATATACTCCGCTCTCCAGACAAGACATGCTGGCCAGGTTCAGAATCAGAGTTTCAGACAAGGCAGGGACCTTACAAGTCAGGTTGACAAAGCCTTGCAGTTTACAGATAAGGAAGGTGAGGAGAAGGAAAGGGGGACCATGCCTCAGGGTCACACATACGGCATATTAATATGTGTGCGCTAATATACAATGCTAACAGCCCAGCAATTCTGACACTCGAGCCAGCACTGTCAGTCTGAGCCTAGATTTCTTCCCCAGGGATGATTTCTGTCACCAGCTGCCCTGAAGTGTGTCCTATCTCGCTCATTAGACATTAACTGCATTTACAAGAGGAACCTTGATCGAGTCATCTTTGTAAACCCTTCAGTCCTTCCGTGTATAGGTGTTTAATAAATGTTTTGATTGGATTGATCAGTACATCTCTTTCTGTTCCAAGCCAGCAGATCCACAAGGAAATAAGACTCTAGGCCAGTATTTCTCCAAGTGTGCCCAGGAGAACCCCTGCATGGGCATCCCCACGGGCTTAATTTTAAGTGACACATCCACAGCCTCCACTGCAGACCATGCTCTGAGAATCTATGGATGCAGATGGGAAAACTGGCCCCAGGTGAGGCTAAATCCACAATAAAGCCGTGGTTCTGTTTTCGCTGCATGTAGGAATCATGCACCTGGAGAGCTTCTGAAAATGCAGATGGCTGGGTCCCACCCCAAAAGTCCAATTTAAATGGTCTGTGTACAGTGTAGGCCTTGGGATTTTTAGTAACTGCCCAGGTGATGCTCTGTGCAGGCAGGACTGCAGCCACAGCCAAAAAGC